>NC_045542.1:157157303-157757303 GCF_009769535.1 Thamnophis elegans | reverse complement strand
AGTTCAGTACCATTCACCTTCAAAATATCTTATTAACAATAATAATGAAAATAAAATAAAAAGAACACTCCGAAAAAGAAAAAAAACAAAAACAAAAAAGTAAATAAAAAAAAATTGAAAAATCTTTTGCATTATGCTCAGCCTCCCATCATTCTTAAAATTTAAACAGTGTGAATCATTCCCTTTATATTTTGTCCTCGTCCCTTACTTCTTTGATATTTACCCCCATCTTCCTGTAGACTCTCCAGATAGCCTTTCTTAACCTTATATTCAAATATTAGTTTATACAAAAATTAATTTATCTTCATACTTTCGCTACTCATCTTCCTATCCTTCGTTTCACATCTCCATTCCTCCCAAGCCCAAATTGCATAAGATTAGGATCTCGCTCTTCACTTTAAAATCCTGAGCTTTTTATGTTATACTTCAAACATGTAAATTCGTAAAATGTGTGCCCAAAATCCATACCAGTTCGTTCAATCCCAAGATCCCTTCATCAATATCCCGCTCCACCTTCCTTTCTGCCCCACTCTTCCCAACTCCATTCATCCCAAGCCGCAATTCAAATAAATCTTAGTCCCCGCTTTCCTCACAGAAAACACTTCATGCGCAGTTTGGATTGAAATTCGAATAAGTCTTGTAAAAGTCCCGTATAATATCTGTCTAGAATAAGCAATGCTTCTTTCCATTCCTCATCAGTACACAGCTTTACCATTTCATACCAAACAGAAATCCTAAAGTTTTAATCAGTCCAAAAGCTTAGAAAGTATTTTAAAGACGTCGCTGGGTCTATATTCTTTACTCTTCTGCCCTTCCGGAAAGAAAAGGCAACCCTCTGCCTTATAACCACGTGTCCCGCTGCTTTGAAAATATGACTAAATCCTCAGTTTCGGCTCTTCTGCCTCTCCAGTAGGGGGAGAACAACTCCCTCCTTCTTGTAACCAAGTGACTTGCTGCTTATCTTTCCTTCACCTTGTCCTTCCGCGCTTCCGAGTGAGTCAAGAAGCCCCGCCTTCAGAGTTTTATAATAAAAGTCCCGAGCTTCCGAAACAGAATTAATACGAAATCTTTGATTTTCAAATGTAACTGTGATTCCCACTGGAGCTTCCCATTTATACTTTATTTGACGATTTCTAAGTTCTTGGGTTAAAAAAGTATAACCTCTCCTTGCTTGCAGCATCTGGAGCGGGATCTCTTTAAAGACAAACAAATCATGGCCATCGATTCGGAGCCTGTTATTGTAAAATTTTTGAGTAATCGCATTTCTGGATTCTCTTGTGAAAAAGTATATAATTATGTCTCTTGGAAGCTGTCGTTGCTCTGCTACACGCGAATTCTGGCGATAGATTTTTCGAATATTCCAATCAAAATTGAGTCCCGGACCTCCCACCGCTTGGCTGAAAGCTTCTACAAACGTTTGTTTCAAGTTCTCTCCTTTCTTTTCGGGCAGTCCTCTGACTCTTATTGCAGACGCCTTTCTGTTATAATTTATCATTGTAAGTTGTGTTTGAGTATCTGTAATCTCTTGTTGTAATGCTTGGATATTAGAAGTCAAATTAAAATTAGCCCCCTCCAAAGTTTCCAATTTCGTCTCCATTTCTTCAATATAATCTGTTAAAGTAGACGTGACTTCAAACATATTCGCATTTATCTGGGCAATTTTGGTCTGTATTTTATCGCATAAATCCAACACAAATTCTTTAATTTCTTTTCTAAAGTCATTAATTATTTGAAAGAGAAGCTCCTGTGTCAAAGAATCTCCAGTAGATGGCGTAGGAGACAAAGGCAGCGATTTGGTAACAAGTTACCAAATGGCGGGTGGGCCCTTCGCCATTCCCGGAAGTTACTTACTTCCGGGTTCGCCGACCAACCGGTTTGCAGGGACCGCCGCGAACCGGTTGAAACCCACCCCTGATTTTCTTCCCTATTTAAATTTGTGTTCCTAATCTGATTTTTGTGCTGCTGTTTTTGATAGATTGGACTATTTTATCCCTTTGTGTAAAGACAGATGTAAAACATGAGTTAAATAGTTCTGCTTTTTCCCTGTTGCTTGTCACCTTCTTGCCACTTTCTTCCAGCAATCGACCAATTGTTTCCTTAACCTTTTTCTTGTTTTTAACATGTTGAAAGAAACTTTTTTTGTTATTTTTTACTTTTGTGGCAAGCCTTTCCTCATTGTGAGCCTTAGCTTTCCTTACTTCATCTTTACAGGCTCAGGGTATTTGCTGATATTCTGCCTTAGTTATGTCCCCCCGCTTTCCACTTTTTATACTTAACTTTTTTGTCTTTCAATTTGTCAGAAAGTTCTTTATGCAGCCATACTGGTTTCTTTTGGGAGCTCTTATTTTTCTTCTTCATTGGTATTGTGCTAGACTGAGCTTTTGTAATCTCATTTTTCAAAATTTCCCAAGCTTCTTGAGTTGTTCTCCCCTTGAGGATTCTCATCCATGGAATTCTTCCCAAGCTCTCTCTAAGTTTATTGAAATTAGCTCTCTTAAAATCCAAGACTCTAGTTTGATTTTGTTCTACTACTTGTGTTTGCATAATGCTGAATTCCAATATTGTATGGTCACTTGCCCCCAGGTATCCTATGGCTTCAACACCTTCTATCATTTTATCTCTGTTAGTGAGAATTAAGTCTAATATGGCCAATCCCCTTGTTCCCTTCTCTACTTTTTGGGAAACAAAGTTGTCTGCTAGGTTCATTAGGAACATGTTGGATCTTCCACCACTTCCCAGTTGATGTCAGGGTAGTTAAAATCCCCCATTACTATTGTGGTGTGCTTCCTACATACCTTAGCTGACTAGCAAAAAGTTCATTTACTTCCTCTGCTTGGTTGGGTGGCCTGTAGTATAAGCAATGTCATTCCCCCCCCCCCAACGTTTAATATTGACCCAAATGCATTCAAGATAGTTCTCATCATTGTTGTGCTCTATTTTAGAGAGATGTACTTATTTCTTATATATAATGCAACTCCACCTCCTCTTTTATTTGGTCTATTTCTTTTAAATAATTTAAATCCTTCTAGCTGTATGTTCCATTTGTGGGTTTCATTCCATCAAGTTTCTGTAATGGCAACAATATCATATCTGCCCTCATTTACTTGAATTTCTAATTTATCCTGTTTATTCCTCATACTCTGTGCATTGGTGTATAGACATTTGAGTCCATTTTGATTGACCCTGTGTTTACTGTCTACTGTCTGACTGCCCCTATTTTCTTGCCACCTGTATGGTTCATACACATGGTATAGCACTCACTATTAAATGCTTGGTTTTGCTTGACAGCAGGAGTGATAATCTTACCCACACAAACATCTATGTTACGTGCACTGATAACCCTATGAGTTTTAGATTGCTGGGGATAGAAATGTTCTGTATCAATTAATTCTCTGTCCCCGCTGTTCAATTTAAATGTTTATCCAGAAAATCTTTGAATTTAATGCCAAGTAACTCAGTCCCTTTCTTGGATGGGTGCAAACCATGTCTTTTGTACAGTTTTTCATTGGACCAGCTGCAGGAATCATGACTAATAAAACCAAAGCCTTCCTTTTTATATCACTCCTTTAGCCACACATTAAACTCTACTACACGCTGGCCCTTCCCTTTTTGTTCCTTATATACTGGTAAAACCTCTGAAAAGATAAACCCCAAGCTCTGGAAATCATTCTTCACAGAAAGTACATCTTTTTGGGACATAAAGATGTAAGATAGCAAGGGTGCTATATCTGTTCTGCTAGGTCACAGCAAAAGCTCTACTGTATTTCTCTCCCTTTCTCTCTCTCTATCCCTTTATCTACCTAACTACCACTCTCTCTCTCCTTACCTATCTACTGTATTTCTCTCTCTCTCTATCCACCTACCTACCTACCTACCTACCTACCTACCTACCTACCCTCTCTCTCTCCCTATCTATCTACTGTATTTCTCTTTCTCTTTATCTCTATATCCCTCTACCTACCTACCTACCCATCTACCTACCTATCTATACACACTCTCTCCCTTTATCTCCCTACCTACCAAACTACTCTCTCTCTCCTTACCTACCTACTGTATTTCTCACTCTTTCTCTCCCTCTCTATCCCTCTATCTACCTACCAACTTTTGTTTTAAATTTGCCTCTTCAAAACCTTGGTGAGTCATACTCTGAAAAATACAGTAAATGGACTTGGGGATTGTATTTGGGAGTGGCTGACAGAGCAAGTGCTGAACCCCTTAGATTTCTGTCTAATTAGAGGGGACTTTGTCCAGCATGTCTCTATTGCTTGTATTTGAGAAGTAGCTGCATACATAAGGACACACAGAAAGAGGCACTATTAAGAATTAGACTGTGGTTATCCTCTTCACCTACCTGCACACAAAGCACCTCCTAAGTTAGTTTTTGTTCTGCGACATTAAGGTTCAAGACAACACCCTTTTCTTTCATTCTCAAAAGCTATTTAAAGAGCAGCACAATGCTTTTTTTTAGAAACGAAACATTTTCCACCAAATAATTTCTTTCTCACAGCTCCAACACCAAGGCTGTTGCAACAAATTTGTCAGTATCTTGGCGCTGCTACTACCTGGGTAACAAGCAGTCACCTCCAAGAAGAAAAAAATCACAGCCGGATGTTGGAAGAAAAATCCATCTGGTTCCGTTCCAAGCCTGGAGAGAAGCTCTGGAAATAACATGGAGGTTAGCTGCTTAGGAAAGAAGGTCCGTTTATTGATGAGCAGAACCACAGCATGCAGTTCTGGGACAGCTGACAAGTTAGCTTGATGAGTGCAAGGATTTTTATACAGTTTACAGTACTTTGTAATTTTGAGGTTTGCTTTGTCTGCTTTTATTATTTGATTATTTTTTCGCAAAGGCTCATGATGGGTCTTAATTATCACTTCATTTGTCCTAATCCTGTCAGACATGTGGAATTGATTTTATCCTGTTATCTATTGCCTCTAGCCTTCCTTCCTTAATGGACCGGTATTGTTTCCATTTTTTTCAATGCATGGGGTTAAGGCACGGGTCCTCAAACTATGGGCTGCAGGCCTCATGTGGCCCACTGAATCATTAATCTAGCCTACACAGGACCATGAGGTTGGCTCACCCATATCGCCCCGCCTACCCTTCAGCCAAGTGTAGGACTTACCTTCGGGAGCCCCATAGGCTGGAACTGAAAGGTAAGGCCAACAACTTTGGTCTACAGAATGCTTCTGGATGTGGTGTGTGTGTGAAAGAAGCCCCCCAAATGGGTGAAAATGGCCAGGTATTGGCTAAAACATGAGCTGTTTTGGCCTGCGGAATGCTACTGGAGTTCTGGATGGTGACAAAACTGGGTGCACAGAGGCCCCAGGAGGCCATAAAAAGCGCAAAAATGGCCCATTTTTCACTCTTCACCTCCAGAAGATAGATAAAGAGAGAGACAGAGAGAGACCCATAGGGAGAGAGACAGAAAGAGAGGAAGATATGGAGGTGGGGCTGAAGTTGCTGCGGTACGACGTGCAATCTTGCAGCTCCAAGATCGCCGTCGATATCTCTGCTGCTGGACAGTTTTTTGAATGAAGTTTGGTTTTTTCTCCCTTTTCTTAAAGGTGTGCTTCTTTTCTGGTTTTTTTTTTTGTCTATGTTTTAGGATGCATACATAGAGATATATTTTTTCCCTGTTTCCTTGTTATTTTATTCCACTGAATTGGATTAAGGAAAGAAGAACCTAAAGACTTTTATTTTTGTTCCTTTCATTTTTTATTTTTTTGTGATTGATCTGTTTTTTTCCTTTTTTTCTTTTAAACAAATGGAACCAATTGGATTAGGGCAAACAAGAGCCTGAAGATTTTTTTCCTTTTTCCTTTTCCATTTTTTCCCTTTTTTCCATTCCTTTTTTTTCTCTTCTTATTTTAGGGCAACTTGGGATTATAATTGTTTTACATATAAGTGGATTAAGGTATCGAAGAACCTGAAGATTTTGTATTTCTCAACTACCATAAAGTATATCAACTGTTTTGAAATGAGTAAAAAGATAACAGCTGTTGGCTCTGCAGTACCAACTTCCTCTTCTTCACCATCTGGAGGACAAAGATCAATAGACACGATGTTGCAACAGGAAGAAGACAAGGAAGTGACATTGAAGATGATTATGCAAGGAATACAAAAAATACAAGTAAGAACAGAGAATATAGAAAAAAGAACAGAGAACATTGAAAAGATAATAGAAAACAAAGAATAGAGAACATTGAAAAAAATAGGGAAAACAAATGAAAAAATTGAGAACTTTAACCAAATGATGATGAAATGTGAGGACAGACTTCAAAAAAGTGAAGAAAAGATGAGCAAAAAAGACAAGGAAATTGGAGTTATTGATAGCAGATTGAGTGTGGTTGAAAAAGAAAATGGTGGAATTCTGGGATGGGAGATCGATAGGTCAGAATTTTATCTCAGATTTCAAAATGTAGAAGAAAAAAAGGGAGAAAATCTGCCAGAAATAATGATAGAAATTCTGGCAGACGTCTTGGTGATAACCAAAGAGAAGATGATGGATGGTATAGATTAGGTGTTTCGAGTCTATACAAGATATGCAGCGAGAAACCATCTCCCAAGAGAAGTTCATATAAGATTTACTAAGAAAGCAATTAAGACACAAATATTACAGAAGATTCAACTGAGAAAGCAGAACTATTCTATGCAGAACATCTGAGAGGGAAAGATGAGGAGACAGGAAAAGAAGAATCACTAATTGAACTCCAAGAGGAGTGCATAGTTGTGACTGAGAAAGAAGAACGTGTGGTAGAAGCCATTGACCTTAGAGAATAACGAGAAGCGAGATCTACTAGAGCAGTAAATCCATCTTATAAAGTATAAATATGGAAGAAACAAATTGATTACAATTAATGTAAATGGACTTAATTCAGCTATTAAAAGAAGGAAAACATTTCATAATAGAATAGTCTATACAAGGAAAAGAAATACAAAGAAAAGACAAGCCTTTAAGATACTAGATGACAACTACAAGAGATTTCAAAAAGTGTTACAGAAATCTCCACAAAAAGGAAGAGGGAGGAGCCAAACAATATTTGCAGAAAGTGAATCTACCCCAGATACCTAAAGAAACTGAAATGATGTTAGAAGGCAATATAATGATGATGGAGTTAACTGAATCACTTAAAAAACAAAACAATGCAAAGGCTCCTGGTCCGGATGGACTGCCAGTGGAATTTTATAAGACGTTGCAGGAATTGTTGTGTCTTCCATTACTAGAAATTATGAATGAGGTTATGTCAAAGATGAGGATACCCAAATTGTGGTCAGAAGCATATATACTTGTGCTAAAAGAGGAGGCCAACCTACTTCAAATTAAGAATTATAGACCTATTTCTCTACTAAACTCAGACTATAAAATATTTGCCTCATTATTGGCAGAATGACTCAAAAAATATTTAAACAATTTTATTCACCCTGATCAAAATGGGTTTCTACCAAAGAGACAAATCAAAGATAATATAAGAATAATTCTGGACACTTCTGGAATATTGAGGCACATCCTGAAAAACAAATGGCTTTGATGTTCTTAGATGCACAGAAAGCCTTTGACAATGTGAACTGGTGATTTAGGTTGTTACAGCTGGAACAGATGGGCTTTGGTAAGAAATTCACCCAAGCTATACAAATTATATACCACAAACAAACAACAAAGATAATGATAAATGGAGAACTGACAGACTCTATTAAAATAAAGAAAGGGATGAGACAAGGTTATCCACTATCGCCTCTGTTGTTCGTCTTAACATTAGAAGTCCTAAATAGAAACATGAGAGAAGAAAAAGACATAAAAGGAATGAAAATTAAAAAGAATACAAATTGCAGGCATTTGCAGATGACCTGGTCTTCATCTTAGAGGACCCACTAGAAACTGCACCTAAATTGATAAGAAAAAATAGAGGAATATGGAAAAATAGCAGGTTTGAGACATATTTTTCATTGAAGAAGCCAAGGTAAGAAAAATTGCTACGCCTTGGGGAAGTAAGGCAGCCATTGGGATGGTGGCCCCGCATGATGCTGACCCCCCCCCCCTACCGAGAAACTATAAAAGAATTATGGCTGCTTTGAATAAATACTTTGATGATTCGCTCACGGAGCTACAAACGAAAGCTAAAATTACATCCCTTACCCAGGGGAACAAGGACTGTGTAAACAGGGGGACTCCCCCCACAATTTGCAGCTCTGCTGTGAACTGGCTGTGGAGATGGGAAGTGATTTAGTCCATGACAATTATAGCGAAGATAGTGGGGGAGAGAAGGCTACCCCCCCCCCAAAGAGCTCCAAATGAAAGGGAAAGTGGCTCTGCAAGCAAACCCAGATTTTTCATTCCCAAACTGAGCCCAAGGCTCGGGGGAGGAGAGGCCCTTAGGGGGGAGAGGAGGCCAGAGAAACCACTTGGGAGGGAGACTGCCATAAAGGCATTGGAGGCTCGTCCCCAAATCCACCCTGCCCCAGGGGAAGAGGAATTGGAGGAAAGTGAAACTGAAACTGATGATGATTGTCTAGTAAGCTCCCGATCAGGGCCCATGACTATCCCAGTGAAACGTAAAGTGCCCTCTATTGGAGCGCAAGAAAATATGCTGGCTCTTTTAAATTCGGGTTGCACATGTTGCATCGTTACCCCCGAAGTTGTGGAAAAATTGGGCCTAAGACTAAAAACCTTGAAGGTCCCTATTGCTTTTTGCCAGTTGGACAGCTTGATAGCTGGAGGGAGTCCGGCCCATTTTGTGACTGAGCCAATAGACATGTGGATGGGAACTCACCAAGAGTCAATAAGTTTTATTGTAGCTCCAGGGATGGACCGGCCTCTTATATTAGGCTTACCCTGGTTACGTAAATGGAATCCACACATCAATTGGAGTAAAGGGTGGATATGCATCTGATCTGCTACACCCCCTGAAGGAGAGGGGGAGGCTCCCAACTGGAGTAAAGAAGAGGGGGAGGCTCCCAAAGGGTGTAACGTTGACCCCAAACTAGCAGCCGGGGGCAAGAAAAAATTGAGGGGGAGGAGAAAATCCCAAAAGAATATTGGGACCTGAAAGATGTTTTTAGTGAAAAGTCATCTGATAAATTACCCTCACACCATGCCACTGATTGCAGCATTGATATCCTTCCCAGAGTAAAAATTCCAAAACCTCAGATTTATTCAATGACCCCTCGTGAAATGGATGAGTTAAGAAACTTAACTTAAGGTGGCGCAGTGGTTAAATGCAGCACTGCAGGCTACTGCTAGATCAGCAGTTCAGCGGTTCAAATCTCACCGGCTCAGGGTTGACTCAGCCTTCCATCCTTCCGAGGTGGGTAAAATGAGGACCCAGATTGTTGGGGGCAATATGCTGACTCTCTGTAAACCGCTTAGAGAGGCCTGAAAGGCCTATGAAGCGGTATATAAGTCTACTGCTATTGCTATTGCTATTTATTGACAAAAATCTGCAGAGAGGTTTCATTGAGCCTGCTAGGCCCCGGGTGGCTGCCCCTGTTATGTTCAGAGAAAAGAAAGATGGCTCCTTTCGCTTGGTGGTGAATTATAAAAATCTGAATGCTATCTCTATTCAGAATCTCTACCTGTTGCTGTTAATGAAGGACATGCTAGCCTAGTTGGGTAAAGGAAGAATTTTCATGAAATTAGACCTGCAGGAGGCCTATTATAGAGTCAGAATTAAGGAGGGTGACGAGTGGAAGACTGCATTCAACTGCCCTCTTAGTTGTTTTCAATTCTGGGTACTGCCATTTGGTCTACAGGGGGCGCCAGCTGTTTTCATGCAATTACTTAATGACATTTTGCATGACCACCTCTACAAAGGCGTGATGGTCTATCTTGATGACATCCTTATTTACAAGGAAACACATGAAGAACATGTGAAACTGGTCTGCTCAGTGCTAAAAAAATTCCGGGCAGCAGAGCTGTATGCAAAATTGTCTAAGTGTGAATTTCATCAAGAGAAAATTGACTACCTTGGGTATCGCATCTCCCATGATGGCATCGAGATGGACCCAGCAAAAGTCCAAGCTGTCACTGAATGGGCACCTCCCCCCCCGCACCTGCAAACAGTTGCAAAGTTTTTTGGGATTTGTGAATTTTTATCGTCAATTTATTCCCTCGTTCGCCAGCATCACCCTCCCTATTACAAACCTCCTGAAATCAAAAGGGGAGGCCAAACCTAGACCAGAAAAGCCCTTAAATTGGACTATGGAGTGTCAAGCCACATTTGAAAAACTTAAATGACTATTTGCAGCTGAACCTGTTTTGAAATACCCAGACATGGATTCGCCATTTGTGGTCCAGGCGGATGCAAGTGACGTTGCAGTGGGGGCAGTATTGCTACAAGCCAATCCTGATGGAAAGCTACAACCTTGTGCTTACACCTCTTGAAAGCTGACTGAGACAGAGAGACAATGGGCTATATGGGAAAAAGAGGCTTTTGCAGTCAGGTGGGCTTTAATGACCTGGTGACATTTCTTAGAAGGAACAAAACACCCTTTTGAGGTGTGGACTGACCATAAGAACTTGGAGGCGTTAAAAAAACCCCGGAAATTATCCCCCAAACAGATGAGATGGGCACAACATTTTAACAGGTTCGATTTCACTTTAAAGTATATCCCGGGGGGAGAACTTTATGGCAGATGCTCTATCTAGACTCCCTCAATACAAAGCTTAGCGTGGTTCACCCAGTCATTCCAGCAAAGAATCTCGCTGCTCCAGTGGTCACCAGAAGCCAGAGCAGCTCTAATTTTAAGGTCACAAAGGACCTCGTCTCCAAACTCAAGGAAAACCTTGAGTCCGATGAGTGGTTTAAACATCATTCAAATGAGTGTACCATGAAAGACGGTCTACCTTGGATAGGGGCTAAATTGTATGTTCCTGCTGCCATTAGGACTTTGGTTCTACAACGGGCCCATGATTCACGCATGGCAGGCCATTTTGGATTTGTGATTTTGGATCTGCATCTCATTAAAAGCCAATTTTGGTGGCCATCATTGAAGGAGGACATTGAGTCCTATGTGACCAGTTGTCTCACATGTGCTGCTGCGAAGCGCCCACCAGGCAAACCCCAGGGCCTGCTCCAAAACGTAGCCCATCCGGAGGCACCGTGGAAGGAAATATCTATGGATTTCATTATGGAATTACCAGAAAGTCAAATAAATACTGAGATTTGGGTCGTTACGGACTTATTTTCCAAGCAGGTTCATTTTGTTCCGTGCTCCAAAATTCCGTTGGCGAAATACTTGGCTAAATTGTTTATTACACATGTATATCGCCTGCATGGTGTACCAGACCGCATTATCTCCGATAGGGGGGTCACATTCACCTCATTTTGGAAGGAGTTTTTGAAATTGATTGGCTCCGCCCAAGGGCTAAGCTCCGCCCACCATCCACAAACTAATGGAGCTTGTGAAAGGACTAATTCTGTTTTGGAACAGTACCTCCGATGTTTCATTAATTATCAACAACATAATTGGGTTGAGTTGTTACCTCATGCTGAAGTGGCCTACAACAATTCGGTGCACAGCAGCACAGGTTTTACATCGTTTAAAGTAGTGTTTGGCCATGATTTTGTATCTATTCCAGAGATACCATGAGAAAAGCCACAAGTCCTGTCCCTTTCAGAATGGAGTGACCAACTGCGCAAAATCTGGCCTTTGGCATACAAGGCGTTGGATGCTGCTCATCAAGCACACAAGAAACAAGCTGACAAGAAGAGGGAATCAAGGTTGGAGATCGTGCATTTTTCTCTACCAAATTTCTCCAAACCACCCAGAAATCTAAGAAACTGGGTCCTAAGTACGTCGATACATTTCCAATTGTAAAGATTATTAACCCTGTATCGGTGCGACTGGAACTGCCAAAATACCTTAAACGTGTGTACCCAGTGTTTCATGTCAAACTTTTGAAGCTGGAACACACTTCCTCTCTGCGAGTTTCTCTGCCTGCACCACCTGATCCCCTCCTCATTGAGGGAGAGCAACATTTTGAGGTTAAAGAGATTTTGGACTTTCGGAAACATATAAATCAAATTCAGTATCTCATATCCTGGAAACATTTCCCCCCCACTCATGCTGAATGGGTCGATAAGTCCCACGTGAGGGCTCCTCAACTTTTGCAGAAATTCTACTCTACCTATCCCAAAAAGCCATGACCTGAATTGACGTGGACATTTCCACCTTTCCTTGTTCTTGTTTTCTGTTGTTTGTTTGTCTGTTTGTTTGTTTTTCTACAGGGATGATTTCCTTTTCTGACAGAGGGCCGGATGTCAGCCTCTGTTTTGCTGCTTGCTTTCGGCTGCCATTGAAACGGGGAGGGGGGCATTGTGTGTGGGTGGGGAAGTGTCTGCACAGGAGTGGATGTATAAACGGAGGTGTTCTCACCATCTACTGCGCATGCCGCAGATAAAGGATTTGCCACCCAGACCAACTGTCTGGCATACCAGCCTGATGATGCTTTTTAAAGATGTCTCCCACATGACACCTGTGGGTTGTGCTGATTGGACTATGAACTAAGGTTACCAGTGGGAGGGGTTGGGTCACATATTGGTATCTATGATTACGTGCGCTTTTGCCTCAGACCTCGCTTTGCTTAGCTACTATCTACTCATGACCACTAAAAGTACTCTTAATTCTGCAAGATGGAGTTGAGTGGTTTCTTTCTTGGTTACTGAGTGAAGCAGCCCTGACAAAACCTCTCCCTCAATCAGGCAATTCAAAGGGTTTCTCTCCTGTGTGAGTCCTCTGATGTGCCACCATATTGGAATTATCATTAAAGCTTTTCCCACAGATAGGACATTCAAAGGGTTTTTCTCCTGTGTGAGTCCTCTGATGTCTCAGCAGGCTGGAACTGAGACTAAAACTTTTCCTACAATCAGGACATTCAAAGGGTTTCACTCCTGTGTGTGTCCTCTTGTGTCTCACCAGATTAGAATTATAACTAAAGCTTTTCCCACAGATAGGACATTCAAAGGGTTTCTCTCCTGTGTGAGTCCTCTGGTGTATCACCAGGTAGGAATTCTGACTGAAACCTTTCCCACAGATAGGACATTCAAATGGTTTCTCTCCTGTGTGAGTCCTCTGGTGTTTCACCAGGATGGAATTCTTAATAAAACTTTTCCCACAATCAGGACATTCAAAAGGTTTCTCTCCTGTGTGAGTCCTCTGGTGTTTCACCAGGCTGGAACTCCGACTAAAACATTTCCCACAATCAGGACATTCAAAGTGTTTCTCTCCTGTGTGAGTCCGCTGGTGTCCCAACAGGCTGGAATTCTTAATAAAACTTTTCCCACAGTCAGGACATTCAAAGAGTTTCACTCCTGTGTGAGTCCTCTGGTGTTTCACCAGGCTGGAATTCTGACTGAAACTTTTTCCACAATCAGAACATTCAAAGGGTTTCTCTCCTGTGTGAGTCCTCTGGTGTGCCACCATATTGGAATTATCATTAAAGTTTTTCCCACAGATAGGACATTCAAAGGGTTTCTCTCCTGTGTGAGTCCTCTGGTGTTTCACCAGGCTTGAATTCTGACTGAAACTTTTCCCACAATCAGGACATTCAAAGGGTTTCTCTCCTGTGTGAGTCCTCTGGTGTGCCACCAGGGTGGAACTCAGACTGAAAGCTTTCCCACAATCAGGACATTCAAAGGGTTTTCTGTGAGTCCTCTGGTGTGCCACCATACTGGAATTATCATTAAAGCTTTTCCCACAGATAGGACATTCAAAGGGTTTCTCTCCAGTGTAAGTCCTCTGGTGTATCACCAGATAGGCATTTCGACTGAAACTTTTCCCACTGTTAGGACATTCAAAGGGTTTCTCTCTTATGTGAGTCTTCCGGTGTTTCATCAGGCTAGAATTATCACTAAAGCTTTTGCCACAGTCAGGTGGTTCAAAGGGTTTCTCTCCTGTGTGCATGGTCTTATGTCTCAAGAGGTGGGAATTTATAATGAAACTTTCCCCACAATCTCTACACTTATAAGGTTTCTCCATGGAGTGAATCTTCTGATGTGTTACCAGGTGGGAATTACAATTGAAGCTTCTCCCACAGTCTGGACATTGAATGGGTTTTTCTCTTTTATGATTCCTCTGGTGTTTCACAAATTGGAATCATAACTGAAAGTTTTCCAACGATCAGGTCATTCAAAGCATTTCTCTCCTATGGGAGTCTTCTGGTGTATCACCAGAATTGTGACTTTCCCATAATCAGGACATTCAAAGGGTTTTTCTTCTGTGTTCTCTGGTGTCTCTTGAGATGGAAATTTCTAATGATGTTTTCCCCACAATCTAGATACTCATAGAGTTTCTCCCTGGAGTCAATCTACTGATGCATCACGAGACCTAAATTGTGACTATATTTTTTTCCACAATCGGGACATTCAAAAGGTTTCTCTTTTGCGGAAGTCCTCAGGTGCCTCACTGAAACATTTCCCACAGAAAGGATGTTAAAATGGTTTTATTCCTTTGTGTGCATCCTTTAGTATCTCAAGACCTGGGAATTTCTAATGAAACTTTCACACAATCTGCACAGTCATATGTTTCTCCCTCCTGTGAGTTATCTGATATAGCACCATGTTGCCATGCTCACTAAAGCATTTACCACATTGGGAGCACTTTTGTGGCTTCCCTCCTTTGTGGAGGTGCTTCCATGAACAACAAGGGAGCTTTTGTGACCGTAGTTTTTGTCACATTCAGGTAATTTGTGTGGCTTTCCGTCTCCTCTTGTGCATAATCAGCTGTGATTTGCAATCTGTGCTTTTCCAACAATAAGCAAATTTATGAAGCTTTTGCACCACTGATATTCTTGAGGAGGTAAAAAATATGGACAATGCCTTTGTTAAGGGTTCTTTCATTCAAGCCATCTTCTTCCTCTCAGGGAGAGGCCTGCATTCCTGTCTGTTCTACGTGGCTTTACTATTGATCTTTTCTTTCGAACAGACTTCCAGATATTTCCCTCTTTTGCTGAATTATGAATAATCTCCCATCCCCTCTCATTTAATTTATCCTTGAGCTCTGCATAGTCTGCTTATTCTTTCTTAATTTTCTCTCTTTTGTCAAACAGCTGCTGGAGGAGGAGGAGATTTGTATGGTTTTCTGCAGGAAATGGAAAATATTTTGATTTTTGGCTTGATTTTCTTCCCATTTCAACACTGATTGTTCTTTACAGTTATTCAGAGTGTGCTCCTATTGCCATCCTCTTCATCTGTAAGATACAAAGAAAAATGTAACATTGTTTATAAAATGGTTAGAGATGTGGGGGGAAAAGAAGAAAAGTATACACCACTTTTGCTCATGGAAGTCCTCAGCCACAAATAAGGGCAGAAAATACTGTCTACAACCCCTCTGGTGACATCCTTGCTTAAGTAGTCCTCATTTAACCTACCACAATTGGAATTGATATTTGCGTCACTAAGCAGCTCAATCATTAAGCATCATGTCACATGACAGTACCAAATTACATCTGTAGTTGTTAAGCTAATTACTGTGGGTTATTAAAGGCAATTTCATATGACAGCGATTTGCAATTTCCTGCTAGTACATCCACTGATGTTGCTAGACAGAAGCTATTTCGGAAGATCACAAATGGGGATCATGAGTGTGGGATGCTGCAGGCACCATATATGTACAACTCTTGGCAGAACCCAAATTGGTGCAACTCCTTTTCCTGCTCCTTCAAAACCACAGTCACTGCTGACATGCAGTCACGGAACAAGTGCTGGGATTAACATAAATTTTGTGAACCAGGTGCACGTCTGCTTCTACTGTGCCATAGTAACTTTGAAGGATCAAGGAAGAAGTGGTAAGTGAGGACTCCCTGTGCAACCAAAGATGGATTAAGAACAATTGAACCTGGTTAATACATGGATGGGACAGGAAATACAATACTTATTGGCAATACATGGAAGTAAAAAAACTCGTAAATTTTATTCTTCTGTCATTTTCAATATGTGTGGATTACAAACTATATTCAGAGGGCAACCTTAAGATATAATGGGAGACTTTAACTACCCTGATATCAACTGGGAGACAAAGTCTACAGCAAGTAGGAGATTGAATAGATTCCTAAACAACTTAGCTGACAACTTTGTTATCCAAAAAGTAGAGGAGGGAACTAGAGGGAAAACTATACTCAACCTAATTCTTACTAACAGAGAAGCGATAGAAGGAGTTGAAGTTTTTGGAACCTTGGTCGAGTGACCACATCTTACTGGAATTCATTATAATGCAAACACAAGCAATAGAATATAATCCAACAAGTTCTTAAACTTTAGAAGAGCTGATTTTAAGAAATTCATAGCGTAAGCAAAATTTCATGGATAAAAACCCTAAAGGAGAAAGCAATGCAAGGAGTGTGGGAAATAATGGAAAATCTATATATATAAAAGCAAAATACCATTCATGCATTATCACAAAATCTCCAGAACATTAAAGCCTACAAACCTCAAATTTTCCACGTATGTTCCTCTTGGCTTCTGGGTGCTCACTAAGAAAAGATTTTTTGAAATGATCACCAGAGCATTAGTATTTCCTATATTATTATTAATATGCCATCATGCTAACTAGTTCTACTCCCTCCCCTAATCAGAAAAGAAATCTGTTCCAAATGCAAAACACCAGCAGAGGAGATGAGATTCAGTTTCAGTTTTACTTTCACGGCAGGAGGCAGCTGTACTACAGAACAGTTGAGCTAACCAATAGCAGGCCCCTTCCTGTCTCCTTGCTCACACAGCAAATACTGTCTCACTTTCAAAGTAGCCCTCTGATGCTAAGGACTTCTACTCCCCCTCCCCACCTCAAAAGTGGAGTTTCACTTTCACAGCAGCAAAGCAGCTTTACTACAGAACAGTTGAGGTAAGCCACATCCAGGCTCCTTCCTGTCTCCTTCTTTCTCACACAGCAAATACTGTTTGAGTTTCCAAACACCCCTCAACTCTCTGACACACTGACAGGGTGCTAGCCAGATGGATACTAATGGATGCTGGTAGGCAGAGGCAGAGTCCCCCTCCCTTATTTTACTCCCCTGTTCAGACGAATCTGTTCCTTCTAGTGTAACACCAGTTATAGGGAAAAGAGGCAAAAATGCAGAAAAAGATTTACAGATGGGATTAGGAAAACACAAGTAAGGGAAGCTGCACACAAGTATCGTCAAAATCATCCCCAAGTCAGTAGAAAGGCTGTAAAAAAGGTATACATCTAATAACCCCTATGCTAATCAGTCACAAATGAGATCAATGCTTGGACTAATAAGTATTTCTCTAGTTTTACATTTGAACCTCAGAAATAATAAACTACACAATTCTCAGTATTGTTTATCTTCCATGCTTCAGCACGATCCGAGAAACACTTAGTGATAAGATATAGTGAGATGAAGTCAACGCTGAAGCCCAGTGCTCCCCTCCATCATTTAAATCTTCCCATGACTCCACCCACTGCCCATGCATGCTCACAACGGTCCTAGCCAAGCCACAAGGTATGTTGGTTTGCTGCCTTGCGCAGGTAGCCGTGCTGTGTTTAGGAATGGCAGATTGAGGGTCCCGGGATGTGCTACAATGGTGGTGCACCTCTCTCCCCTTCAGCCATACTTCCAAGGACTTCCAAGTGGTGAGTGAGTGCTTGGGTGTGTATGTGAGGATTGGGAGTGAAACCGGGTTCCCCCACACTGAGTGCTCTGCAGAAGTGTTGGGAGGATCTGGGCCTATTCCCAACCCCAGGATGATTGATTCGAAGGGCCTGCCAGGGAACGCGGGGACTATGGGGGTGGGTGGAGGGGCCACGGACACGGGAGTGGGCCAGAACATTACGGTCTTAACAGGGAGGGGCAGATATGGCGGGGACTTCAAGGCTATCCATTACCGGGGAAGGAGGGTTCGCTACGTCACAGAGATCCCTCCTTCCGGCCCTATTAGTCCCACTCCAAGGCCAGATGGCGTGAGTAATCAGGACCCTGGTCTCAGGCTGCTGTTGCTAAATGCCAGGTCTGTAGTTCACAAGGCTCCTCTCGTCCGGGACCTAATTTTAGACGAGAAGGCAGACCTGGCATGTATTACTGAAACCTGGCTGGGCCCGGAGGGGTCCCCCTCACTGAGATATGCCCAGAGGGTTTTCAGTTGCTTCATCAGCTGCGACCCCAGAGAAGGGGTGGGGGTGTGGCTATTGTTATCCGAGAGTCTCTAGCTCCTCGTAGGATCTCTGCTCCGGAGTTTGTTGGGTGTGAGTCCTTGCTGGTGAAGTTGGACCTCGAGGGTCATGTGGGCTTGCTGTTAACGTACCTGCCTCCCAACAGCGTTGCAACAGCCCTCCCCTCGCTCCTCGAGTCAGTAGCCGAGCTGGCAATTGAGTTCCCCAGGCTTATGGTGCTGGGGGACTTCAATTTGCCTTCGCTCGGCGAGTACTCTGATGGAGCGCAGGAGTTCATGGCTTCCATGACAGCCATGGGCTTGACCCAAGTAATCCGGGGCCCGACTCACTCGGCGGGTCACACGCTCGATCTCGTATTCCTCTCGGAGCAGTGGAGTTGTGATCTTGGCTTGAGGGGTAGTGAGACCTTGCCCCTGTCATGATCGGACCACTACCTACTGAGGCTTGACTTTCGGAGGCCAAACCCCCACTGTAGGGAGGAGGAACCGATTAGGTGGTTCCACCCTAGGAGTCTTATGGACCTTTTGGGCTTTCAGACGGCGCTTGGCGTTGTTCCTGATACCCTCACCCGCAGTCCAGCAGAGACCCTGGTTGCTGCTTGGAACTCAGCAGCGTCGGAAGCTCTCAACCGGATTGCGCCTTTACGGCCAATCCGAGGCAGTGGATCCAGGAGGGCTCCTTGGTTTACTGAGGAACTCCGGGAGATGAAGCGCCAAAAGAGACGCCTAGAGCACCGCTGGAGATGCAGTAAGTCCGAGTCAGACCGAGCACTATTAAAATTCTGCATCAGAGTCTACCTCCGGGCAATTAGGATGTCAAAAAAACCTCACATTGCCACTCTGATAGCTTCCGCTGAGTCACGCTCAGCCGCCTTGTTTAGGATAACCCGTTCCCTCCTGAATAGGAGGGATACGAGCGATCCTTTGCG
The DNA here is from genome assembly GCF_009769535.1 of Thamnophis elegans. Classification (NCBI taxonomy): domain Eukaryota; kingdom Metazoa; phylum Chordata; class Lepidosauria; order Squamata; family Natricidae; genus Thamnophis; species Thamnophis elegans. The sequence goes on along the minus strand of NC_045542.1, from coordinate 157,738,251 downwards.
AGGCAGAGCTGAGGAATACGTCCAATTTCTCGCGGATAAAGTTGCTCGGCTTCGGGCGGACCTGGACTCCAATTGCGCAGAGCCAACTGAGGCACCAAGCGAGAATCTGTAGCGACATCGCTGGATTGATTTTCAACTCGTTACCCCTGAGGAAGTGGACAAGGCCATGGGAGCTGTGAGTGCCTCCACATGTGCGCTGGACCCGTGCCCCTCCTGGCTGGTTGCTAACAGCAGGGAGGTGACACGGGGCTGGATCCAGGCGGTAGTTATCGCCTCCCTTCGGGAGGGATTCTTTCACCCCGCTTTAAAGGCGGCGGTGGTGAGACCCTTCCAAAGAAGCCATCTTTGGATCCAGCCATCTTAAATAACTATCGTCCAGTCTCCAACCTCCCCTTCGTGGGGAAGGTTGTTGAGAAAGTGGTGGCCTCTCAGCTCCAGCAGTCCTTGGATGAAACCGATTATCTAGATCCCTTTCAGTCTGGATTCAGGCCTGGCTACAGCACAGAAACTGCTTTGGTCGCACTGACCGATGATCTCTGGAGAGCCAGGAACGGGGGTCATGCCTCCATTCTAGTGCTCCTTGACCTCTCAGCGGCCTTCGATACCATCGACCATGGTATCCTTCTGCGACGGTTGCGAGAGGTAGGGGTGGGAAGCACCGTCCTTCAGTGGTTCTCCTCTTACCTCTCGGACAGGTCGCAGTCGGTGTTGGTTGGAGGGCAGAGACCAAGGGCCCCTGAACTATGGGGTGCCGCAGGGTTCGGTCCTGTCCCCCCTCCTGTTTAACATCTACACGAAGCCGCTGGGTGAGATCATTCGACGGCACAGGATAAAATATCATCAGTATGCAGACGATACACAGTTGTATCTGTCCGCCCCGTGCCAACTTAATGAAGCGGTTGACGTGATGTCAGTGCCTGGAGGCTGTTAGGGTCTGGATGGGGCTTAACAAGCTTCCACTCAAGACCGAGTGGCTGGTGTGTTTCCCTCCCACCAATTGGCCAAGTATTCCATCTCTCAGGCTGGGGGGTCAAACAGTACGCCCCTCAGACAGGGTTCGCAATTTGGGAGTCCTCCTGGATCCACAGCTGACTTTTGAACACCATTTGTCGGCTGTGACCAGGGGGGCATTTGCCCAGGTTCACCTGGTGCTCCGATTGCGTGCCTACCTGAACCGGGAGGCCCTCGCAACAGTCACTCATGCCCTTGTGACCTCAAGACTGGACTACTGCAATGTGCTCTACATGGGGCAGCCCTTGAAGAGCATTTGGAGACTTCAGCTTGTCCAGAATGCAGCCGCGCGAGCGATTGTGGGTGCACCTCGGTACACCCACGTTACACCTATCCTCTGCGAGCTGCACTGGCTGCCTATTGGTCTTCGGATACGCTTCAAGGTGCTAGTCATCACTTATAAAGCCCTTCATGGTATTGGACCTGGGTACTTGAGAGACCGCCTGCTGCCAATTACCTCCCACAGATCGATTAGATCCCACAGACTAGGCCTCCTCCGAATTCTATCCACTGGCCAATGCCGATTGGCTATCACCCGGAGGAGGGCCTTCTCTGCGGCATAGAAATACAATCAAATCAAATCAAATCAAAATCAATTAATGCTGATAGGAAGCACCGAGATCGTTTCAATGCCCTCATGACTAGAGAAGTGGCTGTTCTCATTGTTGCCCAGGATTTTGAGAAAAGAGATATCTTTCTCCACAGCAGAGAAGACTGGTTTTTATGAATTAGTGAGATGCACCGTGCCTATGAAGCTCTCCAGTAGCTTCTGTTGTTCTGCCATGGAGAAGATGGCTATTACATCAATATACCTCAGTGTGAACCAAACACCAAAGTTCCCCTCAAGAAGACCACGTTTGCTACTGCCTTTTATAGCTACAGGATAATGGAGGGTGATGGTAAAGAATGCTATCTATTGCTGTTCCATTTCTGTAGCGAAGCACGGGTATCCAACTTACTAGTATGATCATATAAGCACAGCCAAACACGATATTACTGGAAAGGGAAAACAAGATATCCAAGAAGAATCCAGCATGGTTGCATAAAGATTTATCTGATAAACTGAATGAAAAAAAAGGATCAGTATAAAAAATGGAAAGAGGATACATAACTAAGGCAGAATAGCAGTATATAGCCCGAATCTGCAAAGATGAAATCAAGGTCATGGTGAGAATGAACTAAACCTTGACCTGTCTCTTTAGTGTCCTCATTAAGGTCAGCAAGGGCGCTCTATCTGTTATGCTGGGTCACAGCAAAAGCTCTACTATATTTTTCTCTCTATTTCTCTCTCTCTATCCCTCTACCTACCTACCTACACACTCTCTCCCTACCTACCTACTGTATTTCTCTCTCTATTTCTCTCTCCCTCTATCCCTTTATCAACCTACCTACCTACCTACTCTCTCTCCCTACCTATCTACTGTATTTCTCTCTCTCTATCCTTCTACCTACCTACCTAATCTACACACACACACTCTCTCTCTTTATCTCCCTACCTACTGAACTACTCTCTCTCTCCCTACCTACCTACTGTATTTCTCACTATTTCTCTCCCTCTCTATCCCTCTATCTATCTAACAACTTTTGTTTTAAATTTGCCTCTTCAAAACCTTGGTGCGTCTTATACTCTGAAATATACAGTAAATGGACTCAGAGATTGTATTTGGGAGTGGCTGACAGAGCAAGTTCTGAACCCCTTAGATTTCTGTCTAGTTAGAAGGAAATTTGTCCAGCATGTCTGTATTGCCTGTATTTTAGAAGTAGCTGCATACACAAGAACACACAGAAAGAGACACTAAGAATTAGACTGAAGTTATCCTCTTCACCTACCTGCACACAAAGTGCCTCCTAAGTTAGTTTTTGCTCTGCGACATTAAGGTTCAAGACAATACCCTTTTCTTTCATTCTCAAAAGCTATTTAAAGAGCAGCACAATGCTTTTTTTTAGAAATGAAACATTTTCCACCAAATAATTTCTTTCTCACAGCTCCAACACCAAGGCTGTTGCAACAAATTTGTCAGCATCTTGGCACTGCTACAAGAAGAAAAAATCACAGCAGGATGTTGGAAGAAAAATCCATGTTTTAGTTCCAAGCCAAGAAAGGCTCTGGAAATAAAATGGAGGTTAGCTGCTTAGGAAAGAAGGTCCGTTTATTGATGAGCAGAACCACAGCATGCAGTTCTGGGACAGCTGACAAATTAGTTTGATGAGTGCAAGGATTTTTATACAGTTTACAGTACTTTGTAATTTTGAAGTTTGCTTTGTGTGCTTTTATTATTTGATTATTTTTAATTGTTTCGCAAAGGCTCATGATGGGTCTTAATTATCACTTCATTCGTCCTAATCCTATCAGACATGTGGAATTATTTTATCCTGTTATCTATTGCCTCCAACCTTTCTTCCTTAATGTTTCCATTTTTTTCAATGCATGGGGTTAAGGCACGGGTCCTCAAACTATGGGCTGCAGGCCTCATGTGGCCCACTGAAGTCATTAATTTAGCCTATGCAGGACCATGAGGTTGGCTCACCCATATCGCCCCACCTACCCTTCAGCCAAGTGCAGGACTTACCTTACCTGGGAGCCCCGCAAGCTGGAACTGAAAGGTAAGGCCAACAATTTTGGTCTGCAGAATGCTTCTGGATGTGCTCTGTGTGTGTGAAAGAAGCCCCCAAAATGGGTGAAAATGGCCAGGCTTTGGCTAAAAATAGCAATAATAATAATAGCAATAACAGTAGACTTATATACCGCTTCATAGGGCTTTCAGCCCTCTCTAAGCGGTTTACAGAGTCAGCATATTGCCCCCAACAACAATCCAGGTCCTCATTTTACCCACCTCGGAAGGATGGAAGGCACTGTTCCCTCTAAGGTGCGCGGCCGCGCGGCCGCGCACATGGCAAGAAACCCCCGCGCAGAGGTTTCTAACTCCCGCGCAGAGGTTTCTTTCAAAGCAAACGTGGGGAAGTCCTTTGCAGGCGGCTAGAACTGGCTGCCTGCAAAGGACCTCCCCAAACTTGTTTCAGCGGCAGCTCTCAGCCTGAGCGGCAGCGTCACACAGGCTGTGAAAGGAGGGGGAGGAGGAGGGAACCAAAGAGAGGCTTTTGCCGAGTCTGCGCCCCACAGCCAGGACCGTCCTGGCGCCTCCAGCCGCGTTTCTTCCTGCAAAGCCCTTCTGGCGTCAAGCGGAACTCTCGGGTTGCCCGAAGGGCTTTGCAGGAAGAAACGCGGCTTGAGGCGCAAGGACGGTCCTGGCTGTGGGGCGCAGACCCGGTAAAAGCCTCTCTTTGGTTCCCTCCTCCTCCTCCTCCTCCTCCTCCTCCTTTCTGGAGCCCCTTCCTCAAAGATTTGGTACCAAAGCAATGGCGGTGAGGTCGTGAGGAAGTTGTGTCTTTTGGATTTTGCACTGTTGTCTTTTCAATGGTTCTCAGACTGGTTGAACCTTTAGCAGCTGGGGTGATATTCTTTACTGTTAAGGTTACAATTGGATGTGTTGGACAAATCTTAAAAGATGAAACTTTTATTAAAACGTTTGACTTAACTAAAAACGTCTTCCTTTTTCTTCTTCTTCTTAAATATGATTTATTTATTTATTTTTACTTCAGAAGTTTGATGACCGTTGTACAAACTAATCCAACCTAAATGTAGAGGAGGAGAAGAAGGGGGGGGGATTTAAAAAGAGCAGAGGAAAAAGAAAAGAAAGCATGAAGAAAACATAAAGAAAGGGATGGGAGGGAGGGAGGGAAGGAAGGCACTTTATGTTGAAACAGAAAATATTATATAAGGAAGAAAATGGAAATAACTTAGGAAGGAAGGAAGGAATTGCACTTAATATTGAAGGAAAAGAGAATGAAGGAAAAATTATTGGAAGGATTGAAAGAAGGAAGGAGGAACAAAGAATTACACTTAATATTGAAATGGAAAAGAAAATATAATGAATGAAAGAAGAAGTATAGGAAGGGAAGGAAGGAAGGAAGGAAGAAAGAAAGAAACAAAGAAACAAAGACTGTTGAAACAGAAAAGATAATATAAGGAAGAAAATGGAAAGACGTATAGGAAGGAAGGAAGGAAAAAAGGAAGACAATGTTGAAATGGAAAAGAATATAAGGAAGAAAATGGAAAAAAGTATAGGAAGAAAGGAAGAAATGTACTTAATATTGAAACAGACAAGGGAATGAAGGAAAAAATATTGGAAGGATTGAAAGAAGGAAGAAAGAATGGAAGGAACAAAGACAATGTTGAAATGGAAAAGAATATAAGGAAAAAAATGGAAAAATGTTAGGAAGGAAGAATTACACTTAATATTGAAACAATTGAATATAATGAAGGAAAAGGAAACAGGAATAAGGGAGGGACGGAGGACTTCAGCTCCCAGAATTTCCCTGGCTGAAGAATTCTGGGAACTGAAGTCCACCCCTCGTAAAGTGACCAAGGCTGGGAAAAGAATCCACACTAGTAGGGACAATGCAAGCTATGCTTCACCCCGTCAGTCCATCTTAGCGTGCAAGAAAGACATCAGACAACGCCATAGTTGCTATGGTAGCATTTGGCTATGTGCAGCGATGCTCTCCTGGTCTTTATGGGTGGGAGGGGGGCAGTTGAGCTATGATGCTAATCCCCTCGTGGGAACACAGAGGGTGGGAGAAGAGAACCAAAGAACTTCAAACTCCAAGGTTCTGGAGTGGAGAATAAGGGGATCAACTTTGTCTAAATGATATTGACATATAAAGAACGGTTGTAGGAACTGGGTATGTCCAGTTTGATGAAAAGAAGGACTAGGGGAGACATGATAGCAGTCTTCCAATATCTCAGGGGTTGCTCCAAAGAAGAGGGAGTCAAGCTATTCTCCAAGGCACCTGAAGGCTGGACAAGAAGCAATGGATGGAAACTAATCAAGGAGAGAAGCAACCTAGAACTAAGGATAAATTTCCTGACAGTGAGAACAATTAACCAATGGACCAACTTGCCTCCAGAAGTTGGGAATGCTCCAACACTGGAAGTTTTAAAGAAGATTTTGGATAACCGTTTGTCTTAAGTAGTGTAGGGTTTCCTGCCTAGGCAGGGGGTTGGACTAGAAGACCTCCAAGGTCCCTTCCAATTCTATTTCTATTGTATTCTTTATATTCTATTCTTTCTCTATTCTATTCTAATCTCTTCTGAACTAAATGTTTATCTAGAACTCAAATAAATAGCTGCTTTTTGGTTTTATTTTTTTTTAATATTTATCAGTCTCTCTTTTATTCCATACTTCTGGTTGAAAGACTATTCTATGTCATGCTAAACAAATGCATATTCTAGTGGCGGTGGGGGCTCGTTGGCATCTTCAGCAGCAGCCCTGCCTCCTGTGAAAAAACCAAAGATGGAGCAGATCCACGCAGATGACGTTGCTGCAACATGACTGGAGGAGAAATTCTGGGAGTTGAAGTCCACAAGGCTTAAAGCTGTCAGGTTTGAAGACCCCTGGGGTTTTTTTCCTAAAGGGTTAGGGGTGCGAGGGTCTTGTAACTTGACAGCTTTAAGACTTGCACGCTTCAATGCCAGAGTTTCTGAGCCAACATTTGGGTTGCTAAGCAGGACCGTTGTTAAGTGATACTGATATTATATAACACTTTTAATTAAGCGGATACCTTGAATAAACATAACTTTGAGTTTCAAATAATACTGATTTCGTTGTTGTCTTAGGTGACATCTGTGAAAAAAATTCAGGTGCTCAGGCATGAAAATATGCCGCTCAAACACTATACTTTTCCGCTCACACTGAAAAAAAATTAGAGGGAACATTGATGGAAGGCTGAGTCAACCCTGAGCCGGTGAGATTTGAACCGCTGAACTGCTGATCTAGCAGTCAGCCTGCAGTGCTGCATTTAACCACCGCGCCACCTTGGCTCATAAAAATGAGCTGTTTTGGCCTGCGGAATGCTTTTGGAGCTCTGGAGGGTGAAAACTGGATGCATAGAGGCCCAAGGAGGCCATAAAAAGGGGGGAAAGGCCCATTTTTTACTCTTCACCTCCAGTAGATAGATAAAGAGATAGATAGAGAGAGACACATAGGGAAAGAGAGACAAAAAGAGAGGGAGATATGGAGGTGCGGCTGATGTTGCGGCGGTACAACATGCGATCTTGCAGCTCCAAGATCACTGTCGATATCTCTGCGGCTGGACAGTTTTTTGAATGAAGTTTGGTTTTTTCCCCCCTTTTCCCTGTTGGATTTTATTATTTTATTCCACTGAATTGGATTAAGGAAAGAAGAACCTAAAGATTTTTATTTTTGTTCCTTTTATTTTTTATTTTTTTATTGATCTGTTTTTCCTTTTTTTTTCTTTTAAACAACTGGAACCAATTGGATTAGGGCAAACTAGAGCCTGAAGATTTTTTTTCCTTTTCCACTTTTTCCCTTTTTTCCATTCCTTTTTTTCCTCTTCTTATTTTAGGGCAATTTGGGATTATAACTGTCTTCCATATAAGTGGATTAAGGTATCAAAGAACCTGAAGATTTTTTATTTCTCAACTACCATAAAGTATATCAATTGTTTTGAAATGAGTAAAAAGATAATGGCCGTTGGCTCTACAGTACCAACTTCCTCTTCTTCACCATCTGGAGGACAAAGATCAATGGACACAATGTTGCAACAGGAAGAAGACAAGGAAGTGACACTGCAGATGATTATGCAAGGAATACAAAAAATACAAGTACAGAAAATATAGAAAAGAGAACAGAGAACATTGAAAAGAGAGTGGAGAAGAAAGAATAGAGAACATTGAACAAAAAATGGGGAAAACAAATGAAAAAATTGAGAACATTCACTAAATGATGAAATATGAGGACAGACTTCAAAAAAATTGAAGAAAAAGATGAGCAAAAAAGACAAGGAAATTGGAGTTATCGATAGCAGATTGAGTGTGGTTAAAAAAGATAACAGTAGAATTCTGGGATGGGAGATTGATAGATCAGAATTTTATCTTGTTTATGTTTGTTTATGTTTATTTCATTTGTATGCCGCCCTTTTCCCCCGAGGGGGACTCAGGGCAGCTCACAACTCAAAACAAGGGAAGGGGGGATACAAACAATTTGACAACAAAACAAAACAATACATAATTTAAAAGCGCAACAATCATACCATTCGAGATAGGGGCACGGTTCTTTAGCCCCAGGCCTGTCGCAACAGCCAGGTTTTAAGGGCTTTGCGGAAGGCCTGGAGGGTAGTGAGGGTGCGAATCTCCACGGGGAGTTCGTTCCAGAGGGTCGGAGCAGCCACAGAGAAGGCTCTCCTCCGGGTAGTCACCAGTCGACACTGGCCAGCGGATGGAATTCAGAGGAGGCCTAGTCTGTGGGATCTAATCAGTCTGGTTGAGGTAATTGGCAGCAGGCGGTCTCTCAAGTACCCAGGTCCAATACCATGAAGGGCTTTATAAGTGACGACTAGCGCCTTGAAGCGTATCCGGAGACCAATAGGCAGCCAGTGCAGCTCCCGGAGGATAGGTGTTACGTGGGTGAACCGAGGTGCACCCACGATTGCTCGCGCAGCTGCATTCCGGACAAGCTGAAGTCTCCGAATGCTCTTCAAGGGCTGCCCCATGTAGAGCACGTTGCAGTAGTCCAGTCTAGAGGTCACAAGGGCGCGAGTGACTGTAGTGAGGGCCTCCCGGTTCAGGTAGGGACGCAACTGGTGCACCAGGCGAACCTGGGCAAATGCCCCCCTGGTCACAGCTGACAAGTGGTGTTCAAAAGTCAGCTGTGGGTCCAGGGGGACTCCCAAATTGCAGACCCTGTCTGAGGGGCGTACTGTTTGATCCCCCAGCCTGAGAGATGGAACACTTGGCCAATTAGTAGGAGGGAAACACACCAGCCACTCGGTCTTATCTGGATTGAGTACAAGCTTGTTAGCCCCCATCCAGTCCCTAACAGCCTCGAGGCCCTGGCACATCACGTCCACCGCTTCATTGAGTTGGCACGGGGCGGACAGATACAGCTGCGTATCGTCCGCATACTGGTGGTATTTTATCCCGTGCCGTCGAATGATCTCACCTACTGGTTTCATGTAGATATTAAATAGGAGGGGGGACAGGACCGAACCCTGCGGTACCCCATATATCAGGGGCCTAGGGGTCGATCTCTGCCCTCCGACCAACACCGACTGCGACCTGTCCGAGAGGTAAGAGGAGAACCACCATAGAACAGTGCCTCCCACCCCCATGTCCCGCAGTCGTCGCAGAAGGATACCATGGTCGATGGTATCGAAAGCTGCTGAGAGGTCAAGAAGCACTAGGATGGAGGCATAGCCTCCATCCTTGGCTCTCCAGAGATCATCGATCAATGCGACCAAAGCGGTTTCCGTGCTGTAGCCAGGCCTAAATCCCGACTGGAAGGGATCTAGATAATCGGTTTCCTCCAAGGACCGCCGGAGCTGAAAGGCTACCACCTTCTCAACAACCTTCCCCACGAAAAGGAGGTTGGAGACTGGACGATAGTTGTTTAAGATGGCTGGATCCAAAGATGGTTTCTTCAGAAGGGGTCTCACCACTGCCGCCTTTAGAGCGGGGGGAAAGAACCCCTCCCGAAGGGAGGCGGTAACAACCGCCTGGATCCAGCCCCGTGTCACCTCCCTGCTGTTAGCAACCAGCCAGGAGGGGCACGGGTCCAGCACACATGTGGAGGCACTTACAGCTCCCATGGTCTTGTCCACATCCTCAGGGGTAACAGCTTGAAAATCAATCCAGTGATGTCCTGCCAGATTCTCCCCTGGTGCCTCAGCTGGTTCTGCGCAATTGGAGTCCAGGTCCGCCCGAAGCCGAGCAACTTTATCTGCGAGGAATTGGACGTAATCCTCAGCTCTGCCTTGCAAAGGATCACTCGTATCCCTCCTATTTAGATTTCTTAGATTTCAAAACGTAGAAGGGAGAAAATCTGGCAGAAATAATGATAGAAATTTTGGCAGATGACTTGGTGATAACCAAAGAGAAGATGATGGATGGTATAGATGAGGTGTTTCGAGAAAGCAGAACTATTCTATGCAGAACACCTGAGAGGGAAAGATGAGGAGACTGGAAAAGAAGAATCACTAATTGAACTCCAAGAGGAGTGCATAGTTGTGACTGAGAAAGAAGAAGGTGTGGTAGGAGGCATTGACCTTAGAGAACAACGAGAAGCGAGATTTACTAGGGCAGTAAATCCTTCTTATGAAGTATAAATATAGAAGAGAAAAAATTGATTACAATTAATATAAATAGACTTTTCAGCTATTAAAAGAAGGAAAATGTTTCATAATAGAATAGTCTATACAAGGAAAAGAAATACAAAGAAAAGACAAGCCTTTAAGATACTAGAAGACAACTACAAGAGATTTCAAAAAGAGTTACAGAAATCTCCACAAAAAAGGACATTAAAATAAAAATGGACATAATCAAACATAAAATGGGGTTAATGGAAAAGAAGGAATTAGCACAACAAATTAGAGGTGCTAAACAGAATTACTTTGAAAATGCAAATAAACCAGGCAGATGGTTAGCATATACATTGAAAAAAGAGAATCAGTGAAAATAATGCAATTAATAGATGATCAAGGGCAAATTTGTTATGGGAATGAAGAGAGGAAAAAAATTATACAAGATTACTATGGAAAATTGTATGAACAAGAGAATATAGAAGAGGGAGGAGCCAAACAATATTTGCAGAAAGTGAATCCAGCCCAGATACCTAAAGAAACTGAAATGATGTTAGAAGGCCATATAATGATGATGGAGTTAACTGAAGCACTTAAAAAACAAAACAATGGAAAGGCTTCTGGTCCGGATGGACTGCCAGTGGAATTTTATAAGACGTTGCAGGAATCGTTGTGTCTTCCATTACTAGAAGTTATGAACAAGGTTATGTCAAAGATGAGGATACCCAAATTGTGGTCAGAAGCATATATTACACTTGTACTAAAAGAGGAGGCCCACCCAAATTCAAATGAATTATAGACCTATTTCTCTGCTAAATTCAGACTATAAAATATTTGCTTCAATATTGGCAGAACGACTCAAAAAATATTTAAACAATTTTATTCACCCTGATCAAAATGGGTTTCTACCAAAGAGAAAAATCAAAGATAATATGAGAATAATTCTGGACATTTCTGGAATATTATGAGGCGCATCCTGGAAAACATATGGCTTTGATGTTCTTAGATGCACAAAAAGCCTTTGACAATGTGAACTGGTGTTACAGCTGTAACAGATGGTCTTTGGTAAGAAATTGACCCAAGCCATAAAAACTATATACCACAAACAGCAAAGATAATGATAAATGGAGAACTGACAAGACTCTATTAAAATAAAGAAAGGGATGGGACAAGGTTGTGATAAAGATCTTAAAATGGAAGGTTTCCATGATAAAATGATTGAGTTGGATAAAATTTTGATAGGTACTGATGTAAAGGTGATTTAAAAACTGTATGGATACTTATTAGAGGTTAAGTTAGAAGAAGAACAAGTTAAAGAATCTATTATTGCTTTGGGAGGGGGAATTTGGATGTGGGATTTTACTTAGAGAATTGGCAGAAATTGTGGTCTCAAAATTATAAAATGACTATGTCAACAGCATATAAAGAAAATGGGGATAAGATGTTTTACAGGTGGCACCTATCCCCGATGAGAATAGCAAGAATGTTCAAGAATAAATCGGAAAAGTGTTGGAGTCATCAGATACCGGGTTCATATTACCATATGTGGTGGACGTGCATAGAAGCCAAAAGATATTGGGCTAAAATCCACACTTGGTTGGAAAAAATGATACAAAAACATATAGACTTTAACCAGAGATATTTTTATTGGGAATCATACTGGAAACATACAATAGAGAATTGAAATATTTAATTGTAAATGTATTAACAGCAGCTAGAATTGTATTTGCTAAAAATTGGAAAAATGAATAAATACCAACGCAGGAGAAACTTATTCACAAAATAATGGCATGTGCTGAAATGAGTAAATTGACATTTGAAATGAGAGAATAGGAAGATAAACAATTTTATGAGATACGGGATCTATTTTAAAAGTGGTTAGATGAAAAAACATGGAAATGAAAGATGTTAGAGAATGTTATAAATACAAGAATAATAGAATGATATAGAATATAACATAAAGATATATTATTATGGGATAGATTTAAAATGATGTAATGAATTGTTATAATATAAATGAATCCAATACCTAGAATATCTCATTTAAAATGAAGGAATAATAGTGATAGTCAAATAAATGAGGTACAATGATAATGTATACAAATATATTTGATTTGATAATATGTGATTTCATATAAATTGTAAGTGATGGCTATGGAAAGGATGCACAAAAACCTTGTAACCAATGGACACACTGTATGTAATGGAAGATGGCTTTGTTTTATGTTTTGTTTGTCTATGTCAGCCTAAAAATAAAAACTTTCTTTTAAAAAAGAGAGGGAGATAGAGTGATAGAAACAAGAAAATGGAGAATATTATTGTAGATCTTTTATATAACAAAACAAAAGTAATAACAAGAGAAAATGTGGGCAAATTGAATAATGAGACTATAAATTAAGATGATGCATTACTGTTAGAAATATATAAGCGCATTGAATGCTAGGATTATGTTTAACTTAATTAGTTTTATATGTATTAGAATGTATGACAGGTGCCACACTGTTCATGCATTGATTTGATATTTTGTTTTTAAAAAGTTGAAACTTAAAAAGAAAGAGAGAGAGAATAAGAAAGAGAGAGGAAGAGAGAGAGAGAGGAGAGAGAATAAAAGAGAGAAAAGAGAGACATACACATATAGAGGGAGAGAGAGAGAGAGAGAGAGAGTTGTTGATTGTAAATTCCTTGGGGAGGAGAATTGCTGCAAAACTGACTTTCCTGAAGTGGACCACTAGACTCCTGAAAAACTGAAAAATGATCTAGTACAAAGAAAAGGCAACAGAAAGAGCAACATGCAAACAAAAGTAAATAAAACACCCCCAGGAACAAAACAAATTAAAAGTTTAATTTTTGTGCATTGTTCAAAGGACTTTGAATTGGCCATGACCATCTAGTCACATGACCATCTAGTCATGCCCATCCAGCCAGTCCACACCTCCCAACAGTCTGAGGGACCATAAATTGGTCCCATTTAAAAAGTTTCAGGGCCCCTGGGTTAAGGTCATGTCCTGTCCTTAATCCCATCACCTGGAGGTGAAGGTATTTACTTTGTGAATAGGCTGGTCCAGGATTTCATGCAGGCTGGGGTCGCGCACATAGATTATGGGTGTGGGCACGCCCAAGCACGCCCTACTGCTTTTGGCACACAATCCAAAAAATGTTAGCCAGCACTGATATATGTCCTTCCTTCCCTCCCCAACATGAGGTTCAGAGATCTTTAAAGGTAAGAAGGAGGAGCGTATGAAGTCAGGTAGGGTGGGAGTCAGGGGTAACGGGGGAGTGAATGGCCAAGGGGACTCAAGGGTTAGGATACAGAGCACAAGGGTGTCTTGGAGGGTGCGGAGTGTGTGTATAGATGCCTACGGCAAGCAAGCCTAGCTCTGCGCTAGGCCTCCAAGACTTTTCCCAAGCTCTGAGTAGACAGTGTTCTACCTAGCGACTCGCACATTTGATTAATGGCTGCATCAGGGAGAGCAGGAGGATTGAGGTACTTAAGGAAAGCAATTTCACTTAACAGCCATTGGAACATGAAACCCTAATTCAAGGCCCATAATAGTTATATCTTGAGGACTACTTTTATGCGGGCTGTGGAACTCAGGGGCTGAAAATCGGGTGAAACCAAGGTAGAAGACTGAAACTCCACATGTGGAAATTCCATAAACAACAGACAAAAGCTCTACCCAAAATTCCTTTTTGAGGAATTCCATTAATTCCGGAAAAGGAAATATACAGAAGGTTCTGTTGATAACCACAAACTAGTAGTTAGCCATTTTCCAATTTACTTTTCACTCAACTTACAAATTTAACCCTGAGAAATGTTTGAGCAAAATGAATCAGGCCAAAATTCAAACAATCACTTTCTCACCTACACTTTCAATGGGAGATATCAAATGAAATTCAAGTATTCTCTAAACTCATCTACCTTTCTTCATATGGATTACCTTGTGTGCAATAAGGGATGATTTATGCTTGAAGTAATGTCCACAGACTGGACATTTGAAAGATTTCTCCACAGTATGAGTCCTCTGGTGTTGTACCAGGCTGGAATTCTTAATGAAACTTTTCCTACAGATCGGACATTCAAAGGGTTTCTCTCCTGTGTGAGTCCTCTGGTGTATCACCAGATAAGAATTATCACTAAAACTTTTCCCACAAACAGGACATTCAAAAGGTTTCTCTCCTGTGTGAGTCCTCTTGTGTCTCACCAGATTAGAATTATCACTAAAGCTTTTCCCACAGAGAGGACATTCGAAGGGTTTCACTCCTGTGTGAGTCCTCTGGTGTGTCACCAGGCTGGAACTCTGAATAAAACATTTCCCACAATCAGGACATTCAAAGGGTTTCTCTCCTGTGTGAGTCCTCTGGTGTGTCACCAGGCTGAAACTCCAGCTAAAACATTTCCCACAATCTGGACATTCAAAGGGTTTCTCTCCTGTGTGAATCCTCTGGTGTCTCACCAACATGGAATTCTGACTGAAACCTTTCCCACAATAAGGACATTCAAAGGGTTTCTCTCCTGTGTGAGTCCTTTGGTGTGTCACCAGACTGGAACTCTGACTAAAACCTTTTCCACAATCAGGACATTCAAAAGGTTTCTCTCCTGTGTGAGTCCTCTGGTGTGTCACCAGGTTGGAATTATCACTAAAACTTTTTCCACAAAGAGGACATTCAAAGGGTTTCTCTCCTGTGTGAGTCATCTGATGTCTTATCAGGCTGCAATTCTGACTGAAACGTTTCCCACAATAAGAACATTCAAAGGGTTTCTCTCCTGTGTGAGTCCTCTGGTGTTTTACCAGCTGGGAATTCTGACTGAAACGTTTCCCACAATCAGGACAAGCAAAGGGTTTGTCTCCTGTGTGAGTCCGCTGGTGTTTCACCTGGCTGGAATTATCACTAAACCTTTTTCCACAAATAGGACATTCAAAGGGTTTCTCTCCTGTGTGAGTCCTCTGGTGTGTCACCAGAGTAGAACTCTGACTAAAACATTTCCCACAATCAGGACATACAAAAGGTTTCTCTCTCGTGTGAGTCATCTGGTGTGTCACCAGACTGGAATTATAACTAAAGCTTTTCCCACAGATAGGACATTCAAAGGGTTTCTCTCCTGTGTGAGTCCTCTCGTGTGTCACAAGGATGCAACTCCGACTAAAACATTTCCCACAATCAGGACATTCAAAGGGTTTCTCTCCTGTGTGAGTCCTCTGGTGTGTCACCAGGATGCCTCTCTGACTAAAACATTTCCCACAGTCAGGACATTCAAAGGGTTTCTCTCCTGTGTGAGTCCTCTGGTGTCTCACCAGCTGGGAATTCTGACTGTAACGTTTCCCACATTCAGGACATTCAAAGGGTTTCTCACCTGTGTGCGTGGCCTTATGTCTCAAGAGGTGGGAATTTATAATGAAACTTTCCCCACAATCTCTACACTTACAAGGTTTCTCCATGGAGTGAATCCCCTGATGTGTTACCAGGCGGGAATTACAACTGAAGCTTCTCCCACAGTCTGGACATTGAATGGGTTTTCCTCCTTTATGATTCCTCTGGTGTTTCACAAATTGGAATCATAACTGAAAGTTTTCCAATAATCAGGACATTCAAAGCATTTCTCTCCTATGGGAGTCTTCTGGTGTATCACCAGAATTGTGACATTCCCATAATTAAGGACATTCAAAGGGTTTTTCTTCTGTGTGAGTTCTCTGGCGTCTCTTGAGATGGAAATTTCTAATGATGTTTTTCCCCACAATCTAGATACTCATAGAGTTTCTCCCTGGAGTCAATCTACTGATGCAACACCAGACCGAAATTGTGACTAATATTTTTTCCACAATCAGGACATTCAAACGGTTTGTCTTTTGTGAGAGTCCTCAGGTGCTTCACCAGGAAGTAATTTACTGAAACGTTTCCCACAGAAAGAACGTTCAAATGATTTTATTCCTTTGTGTGCATCCTTTAGTGTCTCAAGACCTGGGAATTTCTAATGAAACTTTCACACAATTTGCAGAGTCATATGTTTTCTCCCTCCTGTGAATTATCTGATGTAGCACCATGTTGCCATGCTCACTAAAGCATTTACCGCATTGGGAGCACTTTTGTGGCTTCCCTCTTTTGTGGAGGTGCTTCCATGAACAACAAGGGAGATTTTGTGACCGTAGTTTTTGCCACATTCAGGTAATTTGTGTGGTTTTCTGTCTCCTCTTGTGCATTATCAGCTGTGATTTGCAATCTGTGCTTTTCCAACAATAAGCAAATTTATGAAGCTTTTGCACCACTGATATTCTTGAGGATGTAAAAAATATGGACAATGCCTTTGTTAAGGGTTCTTTCATTCAAGCCATCTTCTTCCTCTCAGGGAGAGGCCTGCATTCCTGTCTCTTCTACGTGGCTTTACTATTGATCTTTTCCTTCGAACAGACTTCCAGATATTTCCTTCTTTTGCTGAATTATAAATAATCTTCCTTCCCCTCTCATTTAATTTATCCTTGAGTTCTGCATAATTTGCTTATTCTTTCTTAATTTTCTCTCTTTTTTCAAACAGCTGTTGCAGGAGGAACCAATTTGTAAGGTTTTCTGCAGGAAATGGGAAATATTTTGATTTTTGGCTTGATATTCTTCCCTTTTCAACACTGATTGTTCTTTACAGTTGTCCAGAGTGCTCTTATTGCCATCCTGCTCATCTGTAAGATGCAAAAAAAGTGTAACTTTAATTGTTTATAAAATGGTTAGAGATGAGGTGAAAAAAGAAGAAAAGTATACACCACTTTTGCTCATGAAAGTCCTCAGCTACAAATAAGGGCAGAAAATACTGTCTATAACCCCTCTGGTGACATCCTTGCTTAAGTAGTCCTCACTTCTAAGTCTAACTATTGCTACTTCACCTACCACAATTGGAATTGATATTTGCGTCACTAAGCAGCTCAAACATTAAGCATCATGTCACACGACATTTCCAACTTACATCTGTTCCTCTGTAGTTTTTAAACTAGTTACTGTGGGTTGTTAAAGGAAATTTCATATGTCCGTGACGTGCAATTTCCTGCTAGTACATCCACTGATGTTGCTAGTCAGAAGCTATTTGGGAAGGTCACAAATGGGGATCATGAGTGTGGGATGCTGCAGGCACCATATATGTGCAACTATTGGCAGAAGCCAAGTTGGTGCAACTCCCTTTCTTGCACCTTCAAAACCACAGTCACTGCTGACATGTGGTCACGGAACAAGACCTGGGATTAACACAAATTTTGTGAACCAGGTGCACGTCAGCTTCTACTGTGCCATAGTAACTTTGAAGGCTCAGGGAAGAAGTGGTAAGTGAGGACTCCCTGTGCAACCAAAGATGGATTAAGCACAATTGAACCAGGCTAATACATGGATGGGACAGGAAATGCCATACTTATTGGAAAGACATGGAAATAAAAAAACTTGTAAATTTTATTCTTCTGTCATTTTCAATATGTGTGGATTACAAACTATATTCAGAGGGCAACCTCAATATATAATGGGAGACTTTAACTGCCCTGATATAAACTGGGAGACAAAGTCTACAGCAAGTATGAGATTGAATAGATTCCCAACCAATTTAGCTGACAACTTTGTCATCCAAAAAGTAGAAGAGGGAATTAGAGGGAAAACTATACTCGACCTAATTCTTACTAACAGAGAAGCGATAGAAGGAGTTGAAGTTTTTGGAACCTTGGTCGAATGACCCCGTATAATGCAAACACAAGCAACAGAATATAATCCAACAAGTGTCTTAAACTTTAGAAGAGCTGATTTAAAGAAATTCATAGCGTAAGCAAAATTTCATGGATAAAAACCCTAAAGGAGAAAACAATGCAAGGACTGTGGGAAATACTGGAAAATCTATATATATATTTAAAAGAAATACCACTCATGCATTATCACAAAATCTCCAGAATCTTAAAGCCTACAAACCTCAAATTTTCCACGTATGTTCCTCTTGGCTTCTAGGTGCTCACTAAGAAAATGTTTTTCGAAATGACCTTCAGAGCATTAGCATTTCCTATATTATTATTAACATGCCATCATGCTAACTAGTTCTACTCCTTCCCCTAATTAGAAAATAAATCTGTTCCAAATGCAAAACACAAGCAGAGGAGAGGAGATTCAGTTTCCGTTTTACTTTCACAGCAGGAAGCAGCTGTACTACAGAACATTTGAGCTAACCAATAGCCAGGCCCCTTCCTGTCTCCTTGCTCACACAGCAAATACTGTTTCACTTTCAAAGTAGCCCTCTGATGCTAAGGAATTCTACTCCCCCTCCCCACCTGAAAAGAAATCAATTCCAAGCTCTGATGCTAAAAAGTTCTACTCCCCCTCCCCATCTCAAAAGACGAGTTTCACTTTCACAGCAACATGCAGCTTTACTACAGAACAGTTGAGGTAAGCCACATCCAGTCTCCTTCCTGTCTCCTTCTTTCTCACACAGCAAATACTGTTTGAGTTTCCAAACACCCCTCAACTCTCTCACACAGTGACAGGATGCTAGCTAGATGGATACTAATGGATGCTGGTAGGCAGAGGCAGATTCCCCCCCCCCCCTATTTTACTCCCCTGTTCAGACGAATCTGTTCCTTCTAGTGTAACACCAGTTATAGGGAAAAGAGGCAAAAATACAGAAAAAGATTTACAGATGCAATTAGGAAATACAAGTAAGGGAAGCTGCACACAAGTATCGTCAAACTCATCCCCAAGTCAGTAGAAAGGCTGTAAAAAAGTATACATCTAATAACCCCTATGCTAATCAATCACAAATGAGATCAATGCCTTGGACTAATAAGTATTTCTCTAGTTTTAAATTTGAACCTGAGAAATAAACAATAAACTACACAATTCTCAGTATTGTTTATCTTCCACCCTTCAGCACGATCCGAGAAACACCCAGTGATAAGATATAGTGAGATGAAGTCAACGCTGAAGCCCAGTGCTCCCCTCCACCATTTAAACCTTCCCGTGACTTCACCCACTGCCCATGCATGCTCACAACGGTCCTAGCCAAGCCACAAGCTATGTTGGTTTGCTGCCTTGCGCACGCAGTCATGCGGTGTTTTAGAATGGCAGGTAGAGGGTCCCGGGATGTGCTACAGTGGTGCACTTTTCTCCCCTTCAGCCATACTTCCAAGGACTTCCAAGTGGTGATAGGAAGCCATCTGGAAGGCACCGAGGTCGTTTCAATGCCCTCATGACTAGAGAAGTGGCTGTTCTCATTGTTGCCCAGGATTTTGAGAAAAGAGATATCGTTCTCCACAGCAGAGAAAATTGGTTGTTAAGAATCAGTGAGATGTACGGTGCCTATGAAGCTCTCCAGTAGCTTCTGATGTTCTGCCATGGAGAAGACGGCTATTACATCAATATACCTCAGTGTGAACCAAACACCAAAGTTCCCCTCAAGAAGACCATGTTTGCTGCTGCCTTTTACAGCTACAGGATAATGGAGGTTGATGGTAAAGAATGCTACCTATTGCTGTTCCATTTCTGTGGCGAAGCACGGGTTTCCAACTTAGTAGTATGATCATATAAGCCTAGTCCAACATAATATTACTGAAAAGGGAAAACAAGATATCCAAGAACAATCCAACATGTTTGCATAAAGTTTTCTCTGAGAAACTGAATGAAAAAAAGGATCAGTATAAAAAATTGAAAGAGGACACATAACTAAGGCAGAATAGTAGCATATATCCCGAATCTGCAAAGATCATGGTGAGAATGAACTAAAACTTGCAACAAATATCAAAAATCATTTTAAAACATGTATAAAACAAGAAAAAAGTCAGGGAAACAGTCAGTGTACTAATGGGACGTGATGGCAAGGAAGTGATGGGCAGTAGAGACACAGCAGAGCTACTTAATTCATTATTTGCATCTATCTTCAGATAAAAATAAAAAATAGCTAAACCTACCAAAAGTGAACTGTAAAAGGCAGACTAGGAATACAAATTAAAACAGGGAAGAAAATGGTAAGAGAACACCTTTCCATTCTAGATGAGTTCTAATCATCAGGAACAGAATGATTACATCCCAGAGTTCTAAAGGAGCCAGCAGACGTGATCTAAGAACCATTCAACCATATATTTCAAAGATCTTCACGCACAAAGGAACTACCAGTAGATTGGAAAAGACCGGATATAGTTTCCATCTTCAAAAAGGGGGAGAAGAATGAATCCATAAAACTAGAGGCCAATTAGCCTGACATCACTACCTGGCAAGATATCTGGAATATCTTTTTTCTCTTTTTTCTCACTTTTTTCTTTCCCTTTTCTTGTTTCCTTATAGTCAACATTAATTGGACGAGCTACGAAAAGAAAAAGAGAGAATAAAATCAGGAAGATGAGCAGAAAGACAACACCAGTGGATTCTGCATCAACGACTCCTGCCTGCTCCCCAGCAGGAGAACAAAGATCAATACAGGCGAAGATACAACAGGAAAAAGATATGCTACATCATTAGAGGCAATTATGCAAGCAATACAAAAATTACAAACAGGCATCGATGAAAACTAGATACGCTTATAAAGAGGTCTGAAAATATGGGAAAGAGGATGGAGACAATGGATCAGCAAAGTGGGAACATAGAACAAAAGATAGGTCAGACAGAGGGAAAGATTGAAATTATACAAAATTGGATACTGAAACAAGAAGACAGAATGCAAAAAATTGCTGAAAGAGAGAAACAAAGAGAGAAGAGGGATGAAGAACTCGACAGTAGATTGAGCAAAATGGAAACAGAAAGCAGTGCAATAATAGGATGGGAGATGGAGCGCTCTGAATATTTTTTAAGATTTCAAAATATAACAGAGAAAAAGGGAGAGAATCTGCCACAAATAATATCTGAAATCCTGATAGATGTGTTAGAGATACCCCAAGAGAAGATGATGGATGGCATAGATGAGACATTTTGGGTAAATACAAGATATGCAATGAGAAATGCTTTTCCAAGGGAAGTCCATGTAAGATTTACTAAAAAAAGCATTGAAATTACAAATATTGCAGAAAACAAGAGACAGAAAATTGGAATACAAAGGCAAGGAGATTGTGGTCTTAAAGCAAATTCCAAGAAGAGTGAGAGAGTAGAGAAGAAAATATCAATTCCTGACTACAATTTTACTTAAGATAAGAGTTAACTATACATGGCTGATACCGGAAGGTTTAATATTTCTATGGAAAGGACAAAGGTACAGAATTGATACAATTGAAAAAGCAGAAGCCTTCTATACAGAACATTTGAGAGGAAAGGCCGAGAAGACTGGAAAAGAAGAACTAATGGTGCAACAGTTAGATACACCCATGACTGAAACTGAGAAAGAATGTTGATCCTTACCTGAATGTTTCTTTTCTGTGGTAGAGGCGGGAGGGGCTACAACAGGGTTTGTTACAGCCTGATTGGTCCAGGGACTGAGGGATTTTTCTTAAGTACCCTCCTTTCCCTCTCAGCTCCCAGTTTCATGAGGTCGAATGGAAAAACTGACAGCATTATGTAAGGAAAATAACACCACACATACCAAGAAAAACACCGACCACCCCAACCCCCTTTGATCAAATCAAGGGTGGGAAAGTAGCTCCTCCCGCCTCTACCACAGAAAAGAAACATTTAGGTAAGGACCAATGTTCTTTTTCCTGTGGTTTCGGTGGGAGGGGCTACAACAGGGACATACCTAAGCTTAGTCCCAGGGCGGGTCGTTGACTCTGGGGGAGGGGGGTCATCACCTGTTGGAGCACCTGACGGCCGAAGGCTGTGTCCGCTGAAGCGAAACGATCAAGGTGATAGTGTCGAATAAAGGGGGAAGGAGAGGCACAGGTGGCCATCCTACAAATATCCTCTAGCAGAGCCCTGGTAGCCCAGGTGGCCGTAGTAGCTGCGCTCCTGGTGGGCTGTGGCGGAACCTGGTGAACATGGCCTCCATGATGGCCTGCCACACCCACTTACCTATGGTGGCGGAAGACACCCTAGCCCCTAGCAACCTAGGTTGGAAGGACAGGAACAGGGCCTCCGACCGACTGATAGGAGATGTACGCCTGAGATAAATGTGTAGGGCACGGCGGACATCTAGGCGGTGCCAGCGAACCTCACTCTCGTGGGAAGGAGAGGGGCAGAAGTTGGGAAGGATGACCTCCTGTGACCTATGGAATAGGGAGTTGACCTTTGGCAGGAAGATCGGATCTAGTCAGGAGAACCCTGTCTTGGTGGAAATGGCACAAATCCTCCTTGGACGACAAAGCACCCAATTTGGAAATGTGTCTAGCCGAAGTGACTGCGACAAGGAAAATCACC
Source organism: Thamnophis elegans (assembly GCF_009769535.1). Lineage (NCBI taxonomy): Eukaryota > Metazoa > Chordata > Lepidosauria > Squamata > Natricidae > Thamnophis > Thamnophis elegans. The sequence continues at coordinate 157,715,805 of NC_045542.1, read as the reverse complement.
TTCAGGGTCAGGAACCTAAGGTGCACAGTCCTCAAAGGCTCGAAGGGGGCACTTGTAAGGACTCTAAGAACCAGGGAGAGATCCTACGTGGGGAACCTGTGTACCGGGGGAGGGCACAGGTTTGCTGCCCCCTTGAGGAAACGTTTCACCAACGGTGACTGGGTTAATGACCAATGACCCTCCCCTGCTAAGACCGAACATAGGGCAGCTGTCTGTCTCCGTAAGGTGTTATGGGAGAGGCCGCGGTCTAGACCGTGTTGTAGGAATTCAAGGACCTGGGCGACCGAGACAGAAGCCGGGGAATATTTGGAACCTCCCACAATTTGTGGTGGGTTGGCCAAATCAGAATGTGTAAGTATGCCTCTGTTAAGTCTATTAATGCCATGAAGTCTCCCCATCTGATCCCCAATAATATGGATTTGAGAGAGGAGATCTTGAAGCACCGGTAGACCAGGAATGAATTTAGACACGTCAAGTCCAGGATCGCTCTCCATCCCCCGGAGCTCTTTGGGACGACAAAGAGGTTTGAGTAAACGCCTTGCCCACACTCCTTCGGAGGAACCGGCTCGACCACCTGAATGTCCAGCAGGTGCTGGATTGCTAGGAGCATTAGGCGGCACCTTTCTGGGTCCCTGGAGAAGGGGAAAGTCATGAAGAGTGTCGGGGGAGGGGTGAGGAACTCCAGATGGAGACCCTCCCTGACTGTCGACTTGACCCAGGCATCTGATGTTATCTGATCCCACTGGTCCGTGAAGGATGCCAGGCAGCCGCCTATGGGTAGACTCGGGTTGGAGTCATTTCCCCCTGTGGAAGGGACGGACTCCCCCTCCGCAAAAGGGCCGTTTGGGTTGACCTTGAAACCTATTCCTATCTTGGTAGAACGGCCGCTTACTCTGTCTATCATACCTGTAGGGGGTGTACCGCTGCTCGTGGTAATCCTGGTCAGGAGGCCTGACAGATGAAGGCCTACGGTATGAAGACAGATGATTGTTCGGCTTCTTAGAATTTGAAGGTAGGACCTTCTTTTTATCCTTGTTCTCCACAAGAATGGGATCAAGGAAAGTTCCAAAAAGGTTAAGGCCGGAGAAGGGGGCCGCCGCCAGGTTCCATTTGGATTTGTTGTCCATTTGCCAATTACGGAGCCACAGAAGCCTCACAGTCACAGAGGTGGATAGAGCTCTGGACACAAATTTAATGGAATCCATGGTGGCGTCCGCCGAGAACTGGGTAGCTGAAATGATCTTAGTGAGGTCTTGGTAAAGACATTCATCTTGGATCGGGATGCAGTCCTGTAGCTGCCGGAGCCACATGACCGTTGTGCGGTTGAAATAGGATGCTGCTGCGGCCGCCTTAATGGCCCAGGCAGAAGCTTTGAAGTTCTTACGAAGGGTAAGCTCTGCATGCTTGTCCTCTGGCTTCAGCTTGTCGGCCATGTCACCCGAGACTACAGAGGATGTGTTAGCCAAAAGGGCGACTGGGGCATCTACCATGGGAAGTTGCAGGACCTGGGAAAAGGCCTGCTCCATATTGTAATAACGTTTATCATTGCTTCTGGGATTGGGCAAGGAAGAAGGCCTCGCCCACTGGTTCTGTACCACTTCCAGGAAAAGGGGAGGGGCTGGACCCTCCTCTTTATCCGTATTGGGATTTATAAACATGGCCAAGTTGGGATCCCTGTGCTGGGAGACTGGTGGAGCCCCCGTGCCAATCTGAGTAGTCTTTTTGGCCTTGTGTAACATAGGCTTGAAAGTGGGGGGAGGAAAAAGCCCCGGAAATGCTGGGGCCTCCGGGGGGACAGAATCCTCATCCTCTAAAAACCCCAAGTCTGGGTGTGTGACCTCCCCCAAGATGGAACCCTCACTGACCATTGAGGGGGAAGGAGGCCTAGGATTATCGTGCCCTCTGGAAGAAGAGGGGGACTTCCACCTGGAAACCGCTGGTGGTCTAGACCAGTGTTTTTCAACCACTGTGCCACGGCACACTAGTGTGCCGTGACATAGTGTAAGGTGTGCCGTGGGAAAAACACCCGCCGGCATTGCATCCCAGCTGGCGGGCAGAGGCTGAGTCGGCCGGCCGGCCTCTCCCCGGCTACCTCGGTCGCGCCTGGTGGGGGGCGGGGAGGCGGCACGCTCCAGGCCACCCCGCGCCCCAGCCGCATCCCCGGGGCCGCAGGAGCTGCCAGTTGGGAGGAGCGTCGCATCTCGTCGCCAGCCGCCTCCAGGATTGCTAAAAATAGCGGCGGGCGGAAGCAGGGAGGGTCTTGGGCTCCGTTGGAGGGTGGCCCCTCTGCGCTGCGCTCGGGGCTGCTCTGGCGGCCGTCGGGCCCCGTTGGCCCCTCGGCGCTCTTGCCACGCGCGCCCCGCTCCCGCCCACTTCCCCCCCCGCCAACGCGGGGCCCTGGAGCAATGGAGGAGAGCGAAGAGCTGCTCCAAGGAAGGGCGCAAAAGGCGAGGTTTTTGAGGAGGCTTTTCCCGTGGGATTCCCGTCGCAGGAGGAAAGCGCGGAGCCCAACCAAGCCAACTTGGGCTCCGCTTCCCTTTTTGTATGTCCTCCTCCTCCACCACCACCGGGGGAAGTGCCGTCCCGGAACAGGCTGCGCCAAACGGCCGCACGCCCAGGCTCAGCGGGAGGCCAAGTCCGCGCACCCCACCTCACCTGCGCCAGTCGGGGAGGGGGCGAGCGCCGCACCTGGCCGGCCTCGGGGAGGACATCGCCGCGCCGCCCCTCATGCTCCCTTCGCCGGTAGGATGTGATATTTGAACGGGCTGCGGAAGGGGGGGCGCGTAGTCACACCTCTCCCCCATCACCTGAATCTCCACCCGCTTCCCTTTCCCCGGGCCACTCCAAAGGCGCATCCTTTCCTCCTCCCCCCCCCCCGTGGATCCTCCGCGCGCGTGGCTGGTGAGATGAGCTTGCTGGTGTGGAGGGATCCAAAAAGTAACATTTTTTTTTTACCCTTTGCTTTAAAAGAAATGAAAACTTTTATCCAGCAAAGGAGAAGTTCAGAAAGGTGAGGAGGACTTAAATTCGAAGCTTTTATTCCGTGCGAGGGTTGTTTTGCTTTACTTAATATGTGAGCTTGGGTGGAAGGGGATGCTGGGCAGGGGTCTGAGCTGGGCCTGCATACAGAGGCCAAGAGACCCTCCCAGCCAGCCCCTGCCCTCTGAGACCATGGGAGTGAGGATCCCACCTCCACAGCCAGCCACAGGAAAGGCTCTTCAGGGGGTCCACTGAGAACCCAAGCCCAGGGCTGCTTTCTTTTACGCACACCACACACACACACACACACACACACACACACACACGCAGATAGTTCACCAGACCAAGAATCAGCCCCTGCTGCTGGGCAAGAGCAGAGGTCAGCTGGGGCCGCATTAGCAAACGATGGCTGGACAGAGTCTTGCTTCCCAACCTTGGTTGACTGAAATAACACACACACACACAAACACACACACACACACACACACACCACTGAGCTGGCCTTCCACTGTGGCCTGGCAGGGATGCTAGTTACTCAGTGTTGACCAGGGTGCACCATTTTCTAATGGTGGTGTGCCTCGTGATTTTTTTCATGAAAAAAGTGTGCCTTTGCACAAAAAAGGTTGAAAAACACTGGTCTAGACACCCCTTGGGAAGAACTGTCCCTCTGGGCTAGGCCCAAGGAAATACACCTAGATATAGCTGCAGAGATGAGTCTCCTGATGCTATCTGGCAACTGGTCAAAATCCTCTAAATCCTCCTCGGAAGGGCCTCATGATGGAAGCCCTCGGGGGGCAAGTTGGGCTGTCAGTAGGTAGTCCCGGGATCCCCCTTCTCCCAGATCCTCCACTCTTTCCCTATAGGCTCTGGGGCCTTGCAGAAGAGACAGAGGAAGGGCTGAGGTCCCTAGAAGGTGAACCAGATGTTTGAGAACGGGGCCCCAATTGGAGATCTAGATCTGCTGGGGGATTCAGGCCTAGTCGCCTGCACCAGTCTTTCTACCCTAGCCACCTATTTTTCCAGGGCTTTTTGTCTTCTGGATTCATCCCTAGCAGCAGCTCTGGAAGCGTGCTGGTCGGCTGTAGGCCTGGAGGCCGCTGCCCTGAGTCTAAGCCTGCCCTGGCCCTCCTCTGCTAGATCTCCTTGGGCCTGTAGATCTGAAACTGTGGAGGCCATGCCTCACTCACGTATCTGAGGATGGCTGTGGGTGCCTGCCGGCTTCGATCTCTGGCTTCGCTGCAGTCGCTTTGTGAAGCCTGGCACACTTCGTCTCCTGCAGGCTTCCAATTAACTTTTGATTCAGCCACTGCTGGAAAACGCGGCAACCATGATGTCGCATGAAAAATGGCTGCCGTGCCTCGTGGGTGAAGAATCGGGTGATCACAACTTTGAAGTGGCTCTGAGGGATTAGCCTCGCGACGAGCCGAGTCTGAGAGACTCTGGCGCCCAGCTTATCTGTAGACCTTCTGTTTTGAGGGCTGTGCCGCACCAGCCGGTGAATCCGATCAGCGCACCCTCTGATGACTAAGCAAGCCGTTGCAGGTCTTTGAAGCCGCGGCGAAGCCCCGGTGGCCACAGCACTGAAATCTGATCAGAATCGGCTAGAGCTTTTTAAAGTTGATCGCTAGAGGCCGCGTTTGAGCTGCCGCGCTGAATTTAGCGAAACGGCATTCGCTGCGCTCAAAAGGAGCAGGCAGCTCTCAGGCTGCTGCGGAGCCCGGAGGCAAAGCCCCCTGCTCTCTTTTGTGAGACTGGAACGTCTCTCTGATGGCAAGTTGTTTAGAATTAATTTAGAATATCCAATAATCAAATCTTTATCACAGTTAATATAATACCTCACTGGAGCCACAGCTAGTGCTTGGACCAAAGACTGAGGGAAACTGGGAGCCGAGAGGGAAAGGAGGACACTTAAGAAAAATCCCTCATTCTCTGGATCAATCAGGTTGTAACAAACCCTATTGTAGCCCCACCCGCCGAAACCACAGGAAAAGTTGGAAGGCACCGTAGGTGGGATTGATATTGAAGAAGGTGCCATAGGGGGTGTAGATATTAGAGAACGACGGGAACCAAGATCAACTAGCCATAAATCCTATATATAAAGCATAACTATGGAAGGGGAAAAAAATGCTCACAATTAATATAAATGGACTTAATTCAGCAATCAAAAGAAGGAAAATATTTCACAAATTAGAAAAGTTAAAATCAGACATAATTTGCTTACAAGAAGTACATATTCAACAAATATATGGTCACGTGTTAGTTCAACCAAAACTTGGAGATTTTTTTACCTCTTTGGCGGACTGCAAGAAAAGAGGAGTGATCTTTTATATTAAAGACAAAATTCCAGCGAAACAAATTTATACAGATGAAGACGGAAGAATCTGGATGGTGGAAATTATGGAAAATAATAGGAAAATACTTTTAATTGCAATTTACGCACCTAATGAAAAACAAGGTGAATTCTATAAAAAACTCCACAAGTAAATTTGTGGCCTAGACTACGTTAACATCTGTATGATGGGAGATTTCAATGGCATTACAAATCAGAACATGGATTATAAAACACATAAAATAATAAAACCAAATAGAAAAACACTCCCGAAGTCCTTCTTCAGGATGATGGATGAAATAAACTTAAAAGATGTTTGGAGAGAAAGAAATCCTATAAAAAAACAATATACTTTCTTTTCAAACAGACACTTATCACTCTCTAGAATAGACGTGACCTGGGCCTCAATGGAATTATTTGGTGATATGCAAGAAGTGGAAATTGAATTAAGTACTTGGGGGGACCATAAACCGATTATAATCAAATGGAGAGGTCAAAGAACAAGATCTAGATGGACATTAAACAATACGATACTGAAACAGAAAGACTTTGTACAGAAAATGGAAAAAGAATCAGCTTTTTTCTTCAAAGAAAATAAAAAAGAAGATACATCCATGCAGAATCTTTGGAACACAATGAAGGCCTTTTCTAGAGGCCTGATAATAGACTACACAAGAATGAGAAACTTAAAGGAAAGACAAACATGTAAAGATTTAGAAAAAAACTATATGACACTGGAAAAAGAGCTACAGAAATCTCCACAAAAGAAGGCTATTAAAATAAAAATGGATATAATTCAACACAAAATGGCTTTATTGGAAAAGGAGGAATTGGCATAAAAAATTAGAGGCACTAAACAGAATTACTTTGAAAATGCAAATAAGCCAGGCAGATGGTTGGCATATAAACTGAGAAAGGAGAGAGAGGTAAAGAAAATACAACAACTAAAAGATGAACAAGGACAAATGCACTATGGAAATGCTGAAAAGAAGAAAATCATACAATACTTTTATGCCAAGTTGTATGAACAAGGGAATATAGAAGAGGGGGGAGTCAAGCAATACTTACAGGATGCCAATCTTCCCCGGATATCAAACAAAACTAGAATTATACTAGAAGGTAAAATAACAATGATGGAGCTACAACAACAAATGGAACAAATAAACTTTGGTAAGAATTTTATTCAAGCTATACAAATGGTATATCACAAGCAAACAGCTAAGATAAATGATAAATGGAGAATTGACAGACCCTATTGAAATAAAGAGAGGTACAAGACAAGGCTGCCCGTTATCACCATTACTTTTGGTCTTAACGCTAGAAGTCTTAAATAGAAGGATAAGAGAAGAGGAAGAAATAAAGGGAATGACTATTAAAGGGAATATAAGTTGCAAGCGTTTGCAGATGATTTAGTTTTCATTCTCGAGGAGCCACTTGAATCTGCACCTAAATTGTTAGAAAAAATTGAGGAGTATGGAAAAGTAGCAGGCTTGAAAATAAATAAAGATAAAACAAAGATCTTGACAAAGAACATATCATCAAAACAAAAAGAATAATTGATGGAAATCTTGGAGATGCAAGTTACGAACAAGGTCAAATATTTGGGGATTTCTTTAACAGCTAGATGTAGTACTCTCAAAGAGGATAGCTATTTTAGATTGAAGCAACAAATTGCAACGGACTTGATGAAATGGGAAAATTTACAATTATCAATGATTGGGAGAATCTCAACAATTAAAATGAACATTTTACCTAGAATCTTATACTTGCTCCAGACAATCCCAATTAGGTTGGGGAAAGACTATTTTGAAGATCTAAATAAAATGGTGTTGAAATTTATATGGCAGGGGGAAAAAGCAAGAATAAAACTTAAAGGGTTGCAAGACGCTAAAGCAAGAGGAGGGTTGGGCTTACCTGACTGGGAGCTACATTACCAGGCAACAAGTTTGCTGTGGATTAAGGAATGGATAATGTTAAAAAATGTTAGGCTTTTGAATTTAGAGGGCCACAACTTGCTGCTGGGATGGCATGTATTCTTATGATATAAGGGAACCAAAGCACATGGTTACTTTAGAAGACATATAAGGGAGGCGTTGTTATTAAACTGGGAGAAGATTAAGAAATTACATTATTTAAAAATTCCAGTCTGGATATCAACCATTGAAGCCTTTTCATATTCAATAATATACAAAAAGGAACAAACAGTTAGATAGGCTAAACTATTAAATACAGAGGGTGAACTTAAATCCATTCAAGATTTGAAACAGGAAGGAATCGAAATTAATTGGTATTCATATGTGGAAATACATTCTAGATACAATGACCATTGAAAAATGGAGGGTTTTTATGATAAAATGACTGAATTAGATAAAATCTTAACAGGTACTGATGAAAAAGTAATTTAAAAACTTTATGGCTACCTATTAGAGGTGAAGCTACAGGAAGAACAAGTTAAAGAAACTATGTTAGCTTGGGGAAAATTTTTTGGGCATGGGATTGACCTAGAGGAATGGCAAAAACTGTGGTCTCAAAACTATAAAATGACAATGTCAACTGCATATAAAGAGAATTTGTATAAGATGTTTTACAGGTGGCACTTATCCCCAACAAGAATAGCAAGAATGTCAAAGAACAAATCCAAAAAATGCTGGAAATGTCATCAGATGCCAGGCTCATACTACCACATGTGGTGGACTTGTACTGAAGCTAAAAGATATTGGACTAAAATTCACATGTGGTTGGAGAAAATGATACATAAACACATAGACTTAAAACCAGAACTTTTTTTATTGTGAATCATACCAGAAACATACAATAAAAACTTGAAATATTTGATTGTAAATGTTTTAACAGCTGCTAGAATTGTCTTTGCAAAAAAAATGGAAAAATGAGAAGACACCAACATAGGAAACTATTCGGAAAATAATAGAATGTGCTGAAATGAGTAAACTTACATTTGAAATTAGAGAATAGGAGGATGAGCAATTTTATAAGGTTTGGGATTTGTTTTACCAATGTTTAGATTAAAAAAAACCTAGAAATGAAATTGTTTGTTTATGTATTACCAAAAAGTTATAGTCATTGTTATGAAAGTTTTTTGCTATGAAATAGTGTTTGATCATATGATATATAAAGGACAATAATGTATTTAATGTATAAGAGTGGGATGATTTGAACCCTATGCATAATTGTAAGTATAGACCATATTATACTGGAAAGATTTTTATATGTTAAATGGACTAATGATGATGTAATGAATAATTGATACATCTATGAATTGAAATGTTCAATAACTACTTGAATTAACAATGAAAAACTATTTCTGGAGTTGAATATGCCACACTATAAGTATTGTATACTCTATGGATGATTAATATTAGTGGTAACCTGATCACATAATGCTAAATGATAATGATGTATTTAGTTATGTTTGATGGATAACCAGTGATCTTATTTTTAATTGTAAAAACTGATGCACAAAAGTTTGTAACCAAACAACATGCTTGACGAAATTGAGGAAAGTTTTTTGTATGTGTTGTTTTGCTTTTGTTTGTTTTAAAAATTAAAAATTAAAAAAAGGTAGAGACTCTCGATAGATTTGAACACTGGGCCCTACCTAACAAAATGAAATTCAATGAAGGGGAAGAAAAGGCTTTACGCTTATTCAAGAAAAACCAAATGTACTGGTACAGAATAGGTAGCACTTGGCTCAAGTAATAACTATGAGAGGAACCTTGAAGTCCTAGTGGACAATCATTTAGATATGGGCCAGCTGTGTATTGCAGTGGCCCAAAAAGGGCAATACAATACTAGGCTATATAAACAGAGAGATAGAATCAAGATCATGTGAAGTACTAGTACCACTTTATAAAGAGTAAGACCACATTTAGATAATTGCAGACAGTTTGGTCACCATATCATAAAAAAGATGTTGAGACTCTGGAAAGAAGGCAGAAAAGAGCAACAAAGAGGATTAGGGGTCTGGAGGCTAAAATATAATTAAGAGGTTGCAGGAATTGGGTTATGTCTAGACTAGTGAAGGGAAGGACTAGGGGAGACATGATAGCCATCTTCCAATATTGAGGAGTTGTCACAAGAGGGAGGGGCGTCAACCTATTCTCCAAAGTCCCTGAAGGCAGGACAAGGAACTGGATGGAAACTAATCAAGGAGAGAAGCAACTTAGAACTAAGGAGAAATTTCCTGACACTAAGAACAGTGAACCAGTGGAAGGTTTTCCCTTCAGAGGTTGTGGGGGCTCCATCCCTGGTGGCTTTAATCAGAGACAGGACAGCCATTTGTGTGAAATGATGTTGGCTCTCCTGCTTGATCAGGGCGTCGGAATAGAAGCCCTGCAAGGTCCCTCCCAGCTCTGTCACAAACCCTCCAGTGATGGGAGCCCCCACAACCTCTGGAGGGAAGCCATTCCCAAAGAATCCACCTTCACTTGGAAGAGACTTTTCCAATCTTCCCACCAGGAAGAAAATTGCAGCCACCAGTTTCACAGCGTGCAGCCCCAGTGGGCTTAAATTCGGGGAGGGAAGGAACCTGCAGCAGCAGCAGCTGAGATGCTTCAGCCCAGTTGCTTCTCCGCTTCCAGGACTCTCCTCCCACCCGCCCTCAACTCACCTTCCAGCTGCTGCTTCGACCATGGGAAGAGGAGAAGAGCCGCTCTTGCACACCACCTTCCTCCCATGAGTCATCCGGAAGAGGAAGTTCAGCTGCCCCAAAGGTGCTTTTTTCAAAAGGCAACTGGACTTTCTTTCTTCTACTCTTCCCATCGCTTTCCAACCTTTCTAGCAATACAGTACTCGATGGTTTTAACTCCTTTAGGCTCAACCACATGTATTATCCGCTTTCTAGGCACAGGTGTTGCCTGTTTGAGCACCATCTCCAGGTTGGAGGCAGAAAAACATCCTTCTCCAGTTTCCACCTAAGGCGTTTGCAACAAGTTTCCATTGATTAAATGCTATCAAGTCGTTTTTGACCGACTTTGCAGCTGAGCCTAGTGAAATAGTGAAATGTGATGTATCTTAACATTGTGAAGATTAGCTACGTGCCGAGCCCTAAACGTTCATGAAGGTTTTACAGAATTACACAATCAGCTTTCTTAGGGGTGATTCTCAATGGAGATCAAAACCTCTCTAATACCCCAAAACTTTATGACTGATTTCCTGTGGCTCCCAGGATTTTAGGGCATGGCAGCAGCATCAGGCCAGACACTCCAGGGGAGCTTCACTCCTGCTGGCCAGGGCTGCATCCAAGAGCATCAACCACCAAGCTTCATTCTTGGAGGAGGAAATTTTATATCTGCTAAATGCCAGGGGTAAATTCTGTAAATTTGCTTGCACTGAAGTCTCCCATTAGATCACACAGAGAAACATATTCAGCAGGGTCTAGAAAATGGAGCCTAAGAAAGATGCCATGATTGCCTGTATATGGTAGAAGAAATTTTCCCCTCCCCCATTGTCTATCTTTTTTAATTGTACAGGTTTGTTTTTTATATATTCTGCCATTTCCTTCATGTTAATTTTAATGTGTCTTAGAGAAACTCAACGTTCAGTTTCCTCCTTCTGCATCCTGAATGTCTTCCAGATTTTGAGGCCAGAATTTCCTAGCCAGCATCTCCTTTGCACAAAATATCTGTGAGTCATAAGCAGAGTTTCTGAGAGGTCCCAGTAAGTTGCTGAAGCTTCTAAAAATACATGGTAAAAAATATGCACAGAGATTGTAGCTCAAGAAGAAAAAGCATTGTGGTTTTGAGTCCTGGGTTTAGGTTCCTGAACAACCCCTGCTGTGATCTTGTCTTCTTGGAGGTGCCTGCTTGTTACCCTGGTGGTAGCAGCACCAAGATGCCTCTTCTTTGTTGCAAATTTGTTACATCTTGAAATCACCATAACTTTAACCTTAAACTGCCTACTATTGACCTCACTCCATTCCTGAGGGTTCTGTAAGGGGCATGCATAAGCACACCATTGTGTCCATCATCCCTGTCCTACTGTCCCCATTTATTCGTACCCATTTTATTCCTGTTCATGTTTATTCTTATACCTATTATCTTGTAAATGATTGACAAATCAAATAAGTAAAATAAATAAAATATAAACTGCCTTGGTGTTGGAGCTGTGAAAAAGACATTATATGGTGGAAAACATTGCATTTCTAAAAAATGCATTAAATAGCTTTTATGAATGAAAAAACAGGTATTGTCCACATTGCTGTGAAAGAAGATTTATTTATTTCTAATCTGCACTTAATCCTCCATCGTGACATAAACTATTAATATTTTTATACTCGGAACCACACCAATTGCTCTTTCTTGCCTTCTGGGCCTTTGATTCTAAGCATCAGACATCTCCAACAGAAAAAAAGAAGTCACATTCATGGCAATGAACTCTTGCAACAGCCAGCAAAGCCATAAGCTTTTAAGCAAAGTATCCAGCAAAGCCATAAGCTCTTCCAAGGTCTTCTGTTCCCTGTCTTACTGTCCCACTTTATTCCCTCCCAAATTCACAAATCCATGGCTGATAAATATAATTTGTCTCCAGTGGGGTAGATTCTTTTTTAAAATAATTTTATTTATAGTTATTTTTTTATACATCTGTAACTGCTTGGTGAACAGTGTATTGTCTGGGTCAATGTACTTTACACACAATACTAGTAGTAATATTGTTTAGGTATAAATAATAATACCTTTCCACCTCTAACATTTATGTATATATAGTAATATTAATGTATTCTGTTATGTATCAATATGCATACTATTCCCTATTTCTACTTTCTACGTGTTTTCTAATCTTTAATGAAACAATTGCTATCTTAAGTATTCTATATCTATCCATCATCTCTTGCTCTTTTTAGTATTTCAGCATTTGTAGGAAGTTAGCCCCCACCCCTCTCCTAGAAAAATGAAATCTTCTAGGAAATATTAAAAAGGCAGAATCTCTGGATGATAAAAGGAGAAACGTGCTCTTGCAAAGCAGTCCCCACCTTTGTTAACAGCCCCAGAAAGACTGGGCCACCTTATCTATAACACAATAGATCTTCACCCTCAGGACATAATAGGATTAGCCCTCTACCCATCTAGCAACAGAATTCACCACATGCAACCTGAGGAGATTGCATCACCCAGCAAGGCTCAACCAAGCCTGGGACTCAAGACAACCAATCAGAATACATTTCTTACACAGGAACAGGAATCTCTAAGGGAGGGAAGAGAGGGATTAATCTTTCTCTCTCTCACCTACATGCTCATTTTGCCCAGGACCTCAAACCATGTGGTCCTGTCCACCATTAAACCATCTTTCCAAGCAGTGTCCATGTTTCCAGTGTTTTTCCCACTTGGAACTGAACCCAGATGAACATTTCTTCCAACAATTTGGCGACCCAGATGGGACTCCAAACTAACCTGACCAATGGACCTGGCCTGGGTAAGCTTCCCTTGTTGGCACAGATGCATTCAGTTGGTGGGTGGATTTTTCCCAGACCTTGGCCATTTAGAACAAAGGCTTTAAAGGGGTTTTGAATGTTGAGTTCTAAGGCTGCTTGGAAGGGTGAGTACCTCTAAATTTTAACTTTAAAATGTTTATTTCATTTGTAAAAGCCCAGGAGGTGAAAGATAGTATGTGTCTCTGTGTGTGAATGTGCTTGAGAAAAAATCCTTTCTCTGGATCTTGCTCCCTCTGTGCATTTCCTAACCGCAGAAAGACCAACAGAGTCTGGAGAGCAGGGGGGATTTGCCAGAGCAAAGAACCTTCTGTAGGTAAAAGGGAGAGAGTGCGTGGGAAGGGTTCCACCACAAAATCGCGGAGGACAAAATCGCGCTCGACGAAAGCGTGCATTTGACGTCATCACAGCGCGACGAAAACATCGCGCTGTGATCGAAAAATGTAAAAATAAAGCTAAAACCTTACCCTAACCCCCCCAAACCTAACCCTAAACCTAACCCTAAACCTAACCCTTAACCTAACCCTAAATCTAACCCTAAACCTAACCCTTAACCTAACGCTAAACCTAACGCTAACCCTTAACCTAACGCTAAACCTAATGCTAACGCTCTAAACCTAACCCTAATCCTTAACCTAACCCTAACCCTAACCCTAAACCTAACCCTTACCTTTATGTGAATCGGCTTGCTTTAATTTTAATTTTATTTCAATTTTTAATTTTTTTCGTCGCGCTGTGATGACGTCACATGCACGCTTTCGTCGAGCGCGATTTTGTCCTCTGCGCTTTTGACGGGTCACGGTGGGAAGGGGTTAAAAGGCAAATGAGAGGTTCACTCTTGGGTGACTGGCTGAGCATCACTGAGCAGATCCCTATTCTGAAAAGGAGGTACCCATATGCGTAATTTTGGTGGACAGAATCCTCCCAGGCCATTTGCCTGAAAAACTGAGGGTTGACCACAGGTTAGAAGGTACATTCACTGTTGGGGGTGGTGTATTCCACGGTTGCAAGGGACCCAAGTAAAAGGAAAGAGTGGAGCCTTGGAGTCTTGTCACGGACAGTGGGAAGAGCAGACCAGGAAATGGGAAGCTCAGAATCTAGGATCCCACTGAAATCTCCTCAAGGGAGACTGATGGAGACCTGGGTTTGGGACAAATTACCTGTCCAGACAGGAATGAAGAATACGCACATGTGCCAAGGTACATGAGAAATGGACTCTGCTCAGGGATGAAGCAAGAAAAACCAATTTGGCTAAATAAAGATACTTAAAAGGGAAATATATAAATAGAAATGTTGGGGATTTTGGCTGTTTTGTTGATTGTTTCTCTCCCTCTGTTTTCCATGCAATCACGTGATACATTTGTTAAGATCTGTGCCTTCCCTAATTTAACTGAGATTTATGGTGGGAATGACTAGTGTCATGTGTGTGAGCCTGAGAGTTTTGTTTTTCCTCTCATTTTCTCCTTGTGTGTGTACGCATGTGTGGGTGTCAAAATTTTTGTGTTCCCTCAAGGTAAATGTAACTGTTAAATGTCTCTAATCCCTAGGAGAAAAAAATAATTACCCATATTTTTCAGAGTATAAAATGCACTGGAGTATAAGACACACCAAGGTTTTGAAGATGCTTTTTTTAAAAAAAAGTAGGTAGGTAGATAGAGGGATAGATAGGGAGAGAAAGAGAGAAATACAGTAGGTAGGGAGGGAGAGAGAGTAGTCAGGTAGGTAGGTAGGTAGGTAGGTAGATAAAGGGATTGAAGGAGAGAAATAGAGATGGAGAAATAGAGACATAAAGTAGGTAGGTAGGGAGAGAGAGGGTGTAGGTAGGTAGAGGGATAGAGTGAGAAATAAAGAGAGAGAAAAATACAGTGGATAGGTAGAGAGAGAATAGGTAGGTAGGGAGAGAGAAATACAGTAGGGAGGGAGGGAGGGAAAGAGAGTAGGTAGGTAGGTAGGTAGGTAGAGAGAAGGAGAAATACAATAGATAGGTAGGGAGAGAAAGAGTAGGTAGGTAGATAGGAGAGAGAGAGAAGGAGAGAACTACAGTAGGTAGGTAGGTAGGTAGGTAGGTAGGTAGGTAGGTAGGTAGGTAGGTAGATAGATAGATAGATAGATAGATAGATAGATAGATAGATAGATAGATAGATAGATAGATAGATAGATAGAGGGGGAGAGAGAGAAATACAGTAGATAGGTAGGGAGAGAGAGAAATACAGTAGATAGGTAGGGAGAGAGAGAGTAGGTAGGTAGGAAGGTAGAGGGAGAGAGAGAGAGTAGGGAGGGAGGGAGGGAGAGAGAGAGTAGGTAGGTTGGTAGGTTGAGGGATAGAGAAAGAAATACAGTAGGTAGGTAGGGAGAGAGAGAGAGTAGGTAGATATGTAGATGTTTCCAGATTTATTTATCCATGTGCTGGAGAAGGAAATCCCTGACAACCTGCAGCACCTAAGACTTGTTTCTGCTGGCACAGCACTTGATCAATGTAATTCTCATCAATCAGTTAAAGAGCTTTGCGAAAGGAAAAAAAATGGTTTTGCACTCTGCAAACCTCCCAAACACAGCCCGTTTTTCTCCAAATAAAAAGCATCAATAGCCTGGGGGGGGTGGGTGTTGCAGAGTGCTCCGAGGGGTGCAAAAATGAGCAAAAATGGCCCATTTTTCCTGAAAACAGGCCCGTTTTTTGTTTAAAATATTGCATGTACAGCCCTATGGAAGCTTATAGAGTGCTGCTGATGGCTTGGGGGGGGGCAAAAAATGCCCCATTTTTTTCTCATTTCTGCCCTCCCCTGCCCCCAGCAGCTCTCTGAAAGCCTCCATAAGGGTATGCACAGCCATTTTGGTGAAGGGGCGGGGCTTTGGGAGGCAAAAAAAATGCTGAATTCAATGTATAAGATGCGCCCAGATTTTCAGCCTCTTTTTTTGAAGAAAAAAGGTGCATCTTAAACTCCGAAAAATACGGTAAATTATTAGAAATAATGTTGAATTAAGCAATGGAAATGCCTTCACACTGAGCTTGCCTGGCCAGCAGAACAGGGTGAAGTTTCCTTCCCTCTCTGTACTTGTAAGAATAGCCGAAGTTTATGAGAGAACGTTTTAAATTCTTTTACAAGAAAAATGATTTTTTTTATAAAAGATTTTTTTTAAAATTTTGGTTAAGCAGACAAACAAAACACACAAAAAAAATCATCTTTCATTACATATTGTAGAAGTGTGTTGATTGGTTACAAGTAAGTTTCGTGCATCTCTTCCACAGTCATTACTTATACCATGTTTCCCTGAAAATACAACCTGTCCTGAAACTAAAGCCTTGCCACATTTTTCCCATGGACAAACATATAAGCCCACCCCTGAAAACAACCCCCCTGGACAACCCCCCTCCGGCCAGGCAGAGCACCATTCACTGACATAGCGGTATCCTGAAGGCGCCAAGCCGCAGGAGCCAGGCGGAGAGAAAGGCGCTCAAATTGCTTGCCACCTTCGGGATACCGCTAGTTTGGGGAGTGGTGATTAAAAAACTGCATGGATACTTATTAGAGGTTAAGTTAGAAGAAAAACAAGTTAAAGAATCTATTATTGCTTGGGGGGGGAATTTGGATGTGGGATTGACTTAGAGAATTGGCAGAAATTGTGGTCTCAAAATTATAAAATGACTATGTCAACAGCATATAAAGAAAATTTGTATAAGATATGGCACCTATCCTCAATGAGAATAGTAAGAATGTTAAAGAATAAATCAGAAAAGTGTTGGAAATGTCATCAGATACGGGGTTCATATTACCATATGTGGTGGACGTGCATAGAAGCCAAAAAATATTGGGCTAAAAGCCACACTTGGTTGGAAAAAATGATAGAAAAACATATAGAATTTAAACCAGAGATCTATTTATTGGGAATCATACTGGAAACATACAATAGGGAATTGAAATATTTGACTGTCAATGTGTTAACAGCAGCTAGAATTGTATTTGCTAAAAATTGGAAAAATGAATAAATACCAACGCAGGAGGAATTTATTCACAAAATAACGGAATGTGCTGAAATGAGTAAATTGACATTTGAAATGAGAGAACAGGAAAATAAACAATTTTACGAGATACGGGATCTATTTTAAAAGTGGTTAGATAAAAAAACATGGAAATGAAAGATGTTAGAGAATGTTATAAATACAAGAATAATAGAATGATACAGAATATAACATAAAGATATATTATTATGGGATAGATTTATAATGATGTAATGAATTGTTATAATATAAATGAATACCTAGAATATCTCATTTAAAATGAAGGAATAATAGTGATAGTCAAATAAATGAGGTACAATGATAATAATGTATACAAATATATTTGATTTGATAATATGTGATTTCATATAAATTGTAAGTGATGGCTATGGAAAGGATGCACAAAAACCTTGTAACCAATGGACACACTGTATGTAATGGAAGATGGCTTTGTTTTATGTTTTGTTTGTCTATGTCGGCCTAAAAATAAAAACTTTCTTTTAAAAAAGAGAGGGAGATAGAGTGATAGAAACCAGAAAATGGAGAATATTATTGTAGATCTTTTATATAACAAAACAAAAGTAATAACAAGAGAAAATGTGGGCAAATTGAATAATGAGACTATAAATTAAGATAATGATGGATTTATTGTTAGAAATATATAAGCACATTGAATGCTAGGATTGTTTAACAGTTTTTTTTTGTATTAGAATGTATGACAGGTGCCACACTGTTCATGCATTGATTTGATATTTTGTTTTTTTAAAAATTGAAACTTAAAAAGAAAAAGAGAGAGAATAAGAAAGAGAGAGGAAGAGAGAGAGAGAGAATAAAAGAGAGAAAAGAGAAACACACATTTAGAGGGAGAGAGAGAGAGTTGATTGTAAATTCCTTGGGGAGGGGAATTGCTTCAAAACTGACTTTCCTGGACCACTAGACTCCTGAACAACTGAAAAATGATCTAGTAAAAAGAAAAGGCAACAGAAAGAGCAACATGCAAACAAAAACTAATAAAACACCCCCAGGAACAAAACAAATTAAAAACTTTAATTTTTGTGTATTGTTCAAAGGACTGAATTGGCCATGACCATCTAGTCACATGACCATCTGGTCATGCCCACCCAGTCGGTCCAGCCCTCCCAACAGTCTGAGGGACCATAAATTGGCCCCATTTAAAAAGTTTCAGGGCCCCTGGGTTAAGGTCATGTCCTGTCCTTAATCCCATCACCTGGAGGTGAAGGTATTTTCTTTGTGAATAGGCTGGCCCAGGATTTCTTAATGAACACCTGCTGTAGGCTATTAGAGAAAATTGGAGGCTGCTTTCTGCTTCTAAGAACGTGTTTCTCCCTTCCTACCTTTTTTAATATTCCCAAAATATTTCATATATTTTGAAATATTTTGGGAATATTCCCATATGGGGGGGGATTCCCACAATTCCCCCCTTTTGGGCTATATGTATTTACATATATTGGTCAACCTACACACTATTAGAATGGTCTCTGTACTTTTTGTATACCTGGCACACCACGAGGGATATTTGCTTGGCATCCTTACTTGGGGTCTATTGAAATGGGAGGTAATTTTGCAGGCCACTGGGACAAGGGAAAGTACACTGGTGGAGGCAGCAGAGGACTCTCATGATGATTATGGCAGTGGCCCCAAAAAGGGCAGTTTTCAACCCATGAAGGTCTAGCAACCAGGGCAGAAATTCTGTTAAACAGAAAAGAAATGTATAGTATGCAATTTTCTGTGCCAATTCTTTTACATAGGTCATTTTCTATGAGCTTTCAGTCAGGTTTGAAGCAGGCACATATCCCAAAATTGTTTGCATCCAGGATTTGTGAGGCCAAATTTAGATTAACCAGTGTACAAGGCAGACTATGAATATTTTTGAAATTGCACACAAGGAGCCCTGGAACTCCTACTAATGCACTGGAAAACCAGTGCAACATATTCTGCTTCAATGGGCAACTGAGCACCATCATTTGTGAGTCACAATCAGAAGTTGGGTTTGGAAATCTCTTTAAAAAAACCAACCAGGGGAAGCTTTTATGTTAGGAGTCCTCAAACTACAGCTTGCGGGCTGGACATGGCCCGCCAACACAATGTATCAAGCCTGCTGTGGTAGGATTAAGCCCTGCCCTCAACTTACAGCCACTCCTTGTATGGCTGGCTTTTCCCACCAGCCTTACCATCCCTCCTCCAGCCGTTGGCCTTATATATACCTTGCAGAATCCAGCAGCTGAGCTGTGTACTTCTGTTCATCGCTGTTCACAAAGGTAAGGACGAAGGGCACGGGCCAGAGTGTGGGTGGGGGAGGGCGAGCTGGCAGATGAGAGATACTGGTGGTGGGTTTACTGACATGTAATAGGGGAGTATGTGGGAGACCGTGGCATCGGAGCCCTTCTGGGGTGTTTCCTGAAACTGGTCTTGCCTGCAAGGGGAGCACGTGGGGATCACACACCACTTCCAGACCAGTTTGGGCAGGGGCCAGAGAGCTTGACGAGGATGACTCGCCTGAAAAGAATATGGCAGAGCCTTGCA
Source organism: Thamnophis elegans (assembly GCF_009769535.1). Taxonomy (NCBI): domain Eukaryota; kingdom Metazoa; phylum Chordata; class Lepidosauria; order Squamata; family Natricidae; genus Thamnophis; species Thamnophis elegans. Next base: position 157,696,512 of record NC_045542.1, on the reverse strand, counting down.
GCTTTTATCTGCCATATGGCCTCTGGGTAAGGCCAATCCTCCTCTCCCTTCCGCTTTCCACAGTGTCCTGTTTGTCCAGGCTGAGCAGCAATTCCCAGGGAGGTGCTCGGACTGTAGCTCGTGGCTTGCCCACTGCATAAACTGCTCCTGCCCCTTTCAAAATGGCCACCCAGCGCTTCTCTCGGGTGCCCAGGCCCAACAAGCAGCTTTTCTGAGAATCGGGGGAAAGGGGAAGCAGACGCGCCGGTGGAGGAGACAAGCTTTGATTGTTTGTCGGAGGAGCTCCAGGCAGAAGGGCTTGCTTTGGCCCTGGGCAGGAGCAGCAAGGAGGCAATGGCAACAGCATGAAGGGAAGCCCTGTGACTGGAGACTCAGCCACCAGAGCCTGGAAAAAAAATCAGTATGTTCGGCACAACTGGCATGATGGGCCTGGCCACTCTGACGGAAGCCCTGGAGGTGGGTGGGGTAGCCGGGTGGTTATTGACAGGGGACAAAAGAAGCAGGTGACATTTGAAATGGCTGCGAAAGGAAGCGCTCAGGATGAGGCTGCTTCCCCGGAGAAAGCGGCGCAGCTGCTAACAATTGCAGGGCGTGTAGTCACCATTCCCGAACTTCCAGGTTGCTTGTAGGGCCATTTTTCGCTCTCCTGAGGCTTCAGGAAAGCTCCTGAAGTCTCCGAGCAGATGGTGTAGGCTGTTTTCGCCTTCCCCGGGTTCCTAGAAAGCATCTGGAGCATGGGGAGGGGGGAAAAGCGTGCCAAAAATGGGGGGACCTCTAGTCGTACACACATGCACGCTGGGGTCGCGCACATGGTATTATGGGTGTGGGCACGCCCAAGTATGCCCTACCTGCTCTCCTCCCCACTTTTGGCACATGATCCAAAGAATGTTAGCCAGCATTGATATATGTCCTTCTCTCTCTCCCCAACATGAGGCTCAGAGATCTTCAAAGGTAAGGAAGAGGAGGGTGTGAAGTCAGGTAGGGTTGGAGTCAGGGGTAACGGGGAGTGAATGGCCAAGGCGACTCAAGGGTTAGGATACAGAGCACAAGGGTGTCTTGGAGGGTGGGTGGGGGGTGTATAGATGCCTATGGCAGGCAAGCCTGGCTCTGCGCTAGGCCTCCAAGACTTTTCCCCAGCTCTGAGTAGACAGTGTTCTGCCTAGTGAGTTGCATATTTGATTAATGGCTGCATCAGGGAGAGCAGGAGGATTGAGGTAGTTAAGGAAAGCAATTTCACTTAACAGCCATTGGAACATGAAACCCTAATTCAAGGCCCATAATAGTTATATCTTGAGGACTACTTTTATGCGGGCTGTGGAACTCTGGGGCTGAAAATCGGGTGAAACCAAGGTAGAAGACTGAAACTCCACATGTGGAAATTCCATAAACAACAGACAAAAGCTTTACCCAAAATTCCTTTTTGAGGAATTCCATTAATTCCAGAAAAGGAAATATACAGAAGGTTCTGTTGATAACCAGAAACTAGTAGTTACCATTTTCCAATTTACTTTTCACTGCACTTACAAATTTAATTCTGAGAAATGTTTGAGCAAAATGAATCAGGCCAAAATTCAAACAATCACTTTCTCACCTACACTTTCAATGGGAGATATCAAATGAAATTCAAGCATTCTCTAAACTCATCTACCTTTCTTCATATGGATTACCTTGTGTGCAATAAGGGATGATTTATGCTTGAAGTAATGTCCGCAGATTGGACATTTGAAAGATTTCTCCACGGTATGAGTCCTCTGGTGTTGCACCAGGCTAGAATTCTTAATGAAACTTTTCCTACAGATCAGACATTCAAAGGGTTTCTCTCCTATGTGAGTCCTCTGGTGTATCACCAGATTAGAATTATCACTAAAGCTTTTCCCACAGAGAGAACATTCAAAGGGCTTCTCTCCTGTGTGAGTCCTCTTGTGTCTCACCAGATTAGAATTATCACTAAAGCTTTTCCCACAGAGAGAACATTCAAAGGGTTTCACTCCTGTGTGAGTCCTCTGGTGTGTTACCAGGCTGGAACTCTGAATAAAACATTTCCCACAAACAGGACATTCAAAGGGTTTCTCTCCTGTGTGAGTCCTCTGGTGTGTCACCAGGCTGAAACTCCAACTAAAACACTTCCCACAATCAGGACATTCAAAGGGTTTCTCTCCTGTGTGAATCCTCTGGTGTCTTACCAACATGGAATTCTGACTGAAACCTTTCCCACAATAAGGACATTCAAAGGGTTTCTCTCCTGTGTGAGTCCTCTGGTGTATCACCAGATAAGAATTTTCACTAAAACTTTTCCCACAATCAGGACATTCAAAGGGTTTCTCTCCTGTGTGAGTCCTCTGGTGTGTCACCAGGTTGGAACTATCACTAAAACTTTTTCCACAAAGAGGACATTCAAAGGGTTTCTCTCCTGTGTGAGTCATCTGGTGTCTTATCAGGCTGCAATTCTGACTGAAACGTTTCCCACAATAAGAACATTCAAAGGGTTTCTCTCCTGTGTGAGTCCTCTGGTGTCTCACCAGTTGAGAATTCCGACTGAAACCTTTCCCACAATCAGGACAAGCAAAGGGTTTGTCTCCTGTGTGAGTCCGCAGGTGTTTCACCTGGCTGGAATTAACACTAAACCTTTTTCCACAAATAGAACATTCAAAGGGTTTCTCTCCTGTGTGAGTTCTCTGGTGTGTCACTAGAGTGGAACGCTGACTAAAACATTTCCCACAATCAGGACATACAAAAGGTTTCTCTCTTGTGTGAGTCATCTGGTGTGTCACCAGACTGGAATTGTGACTAAAGCTTTTCCCACAGATAGGACATTCAAAGGGTTTCTCTCCTGTGTGAGTCCTCTGGTGTGTCACCAGGTTGGAATTATCACTAAAATCTTTTCCACAAAGAGAACATTTAAAGGGTTTATCTCTTGTGTGAGTCTTCCGGTGTTTCACCATGCTAGAATTATCACTAAAGTTTTTCCCACAGTCAGGACATTCAAAGGGTTTCTCACCTGTGTGCGTAGCCTTATGTCTCAAGAGGTGGGAATTTATAATGAAACTTTCCCCACAATCTCTACACTTACAAGGTTTCTTCACGGAGTGAATCCTCTGATGTGTTACCAGGCGGGAATTACAATTAAAGCTTCTCCCAAAGTCTGGACATTGAATGGGTTTTTCTCCTTTATGATTCCTCTGATGTTTCACAAATTGGAATCATAACTGAAAGTTTTCCAACAATCAGGTCATTCAAAGCATTTCTCTCCTATGGGAGTCTTCTGGTGTATCACCAGAATTCTGACTTTCCCATAATCAGGACATTCAAAGGGTTTTTCTTCTGTGTTCTCTGGTGTCGCTTGAGATGGAAATTTCTAATGATGTTTTCCCCACAATGTAGATACTCATAGAGTTTCTCCCTGAAGTTAATCTACTGATGCATTACCAGACCTAAATTGTGACTAAATTTTTTTCCACAATCAGGACATTCAAAAGGTTTCTCTTTTGTGGGAGTCCTCAGGTGCTTCACCAGGAAGGAATTCACTGAAACTTTTCCCACTGAAAGGATTTTCAAATGATTTTATTCCTTTGTGTGCATCCTTTAGTGTCTCAAGACCTGGGAATTTCTAATGAAACTTTCACACAATCTGCACAGTCATATGTTTCTCCCTCCTGTGAGTTATCTGATGTAGCACCATGTTGCCATGCTCACTAAAGCATTTACCACATTGGGAGCACTTTTGTGGCTTCCCTCCTTTGTGGAGGTGCTTCCATGAACAACAAGGGAGCTTTTGTGACCCTAGTTTTTGTCACATTCAGGTAATTTGTGTGGCTTTCCGTCTCCTCTTGTGCATAATCAGCTGTGATTTGCAATCTGTGCTTTTCCAACAATAGGCAAGTTTATGAAGCTTTTGCACAACTGATATTCTTGAGGAGGTAAAAAATATGGACAATGCCTTGTTTAAGGGTGCTTTCATTCAAGCCATCTTCTTCCTCTCAGGGAGAGCCCTGCATTCCTGTCTCTTCTACGTGGCTTTACTATTGATCTTTTCCTTCGAACAGACTTCCAGATATTTCCCTCTTTTGCTGAATTATAAATAATAATTGATCGAGTTCTGCATAATCTGCTTATTCTTTCTTTATTTTTGCTCTTTTGTCAAACAGCTGCTGGAGGAGGAGCAGATTTGTATGGTTTTCTGCAGGAAATGGAAAATATTTTGATTTTTGGCTTGATTTTCTTCCCTTTTCAACACTGATTGTTCTTTACAGTTGTCCAGAGTGCTCTTATTGCCATCCTGTTCATCTGTAAGATGCAAAGAAAAATGTAACTTTAATTGTTTATAAAATGGTTAGAGATGAGGTGAAAAAAGAAGAAAAGTATACACCACTTTTGCTCATGAAAGTTCTCAGCTACAAATAAAGGCAGAAAATACTGTCTACAACCCCTATGGTGACATCCTTGCTTAAGTAGTCCTCACTTAACCTACCACAATTGGAATTGATATTTGCATCACTAAGCAGCTCAATTATTAAGTATCATGTCACATGACAGTTCCAACTTACATCTGTTGTTCCTCTGTAGTTTTTAAGCTAATCACTGTGGGTTGTTAAAGGCAATTTCATATGACTGTGACTTGCAATTTCCTGCCAGTATACCCACTGATTTTGCTTGTCAGAAGCTAGCTGGGAAGGTCACAAATGGGGATCATGAGTGTGGGATGCTGCGGCCACCATATATGTGCAACTCTTGGCAGAAGCCAAGTTGGTGCAACTTCTTTTCCTGCACCTTCAAAACCACAATCACTGCTGACATGCAGTAACGAAACAAGTGCTAGAATTAACACAAATTGTGCATGTTTGCTTCTACTGTGCCATAGTAACTTTGAAGGCTCAGGGAAGAAGTGGTAAGTGAGGACTACCTGTGCAACCAAAGATGGATTAAGCACAATTGAACTTGGCTAATACATGGATGGGACAGGAAATACCATACTTATTGGCAAGACACGAAAATAAAAAAACTTGTAAATTTTATTCTTCTGTGATTTTCAATATGTGTGGATTACAAATTATATCTAGAGGCAACCTCAAGATATAATGGGAGACTTTAACTACCCTGATATCAACCGGGAGACAAAGTCTACAGCAAGTAGGAGATTGAACAGATTCCTAACCAATTTAGCTGACAATTTTGTCATCCAAAACGTAGAGGAGGGAACTAGAGGGAAAACTATACTCAACCTAATTCTTACTAAAAGGGAACCAATAGAAGGAGTTGAAGTTTTTGGAACCTTGGGCGAATGACTATGTCTTACTGGGATTCAATATAATGCAAACACAAGCAATAGACTATTGTTCTGACTCCCACCTTGTCTGTTCAGAAATGAAAGCCAAACAGAACGTTCAAAGAAATATTTTTCCGAGTCCCGGCTCTTGCTGGCTGCGAGCCCAAAATAAACACAGATAAGCACGCTGGCAGGAAGTCTCACAAACCTAGCCAATAAAAACAGGCTTCCCACTTCTCCAAGTTGGTTTAAGTCTCACAAACCTAGGCAATGCATACAGGCTTCCCGCTTCTCCAAGTTGGTTTCTGTTAATTCATGAACGTGAACGAGAACGTTGACTTCTGCAACCAGGCCGTGGCATCAGCAGTCTCTTTATACTCAGGCGAGGATCCCAATGAGCAACAGCTGCTCGCAATCATCTCCTGTATTTCCTCCTTTGTCCTTTACGTTGAGTAGACCTCAGCCTGCTTGCCTCCTGATACAACTCCCAAATACTTTTCATTTAGATCTTGTTATAAAGGTGTAAGGTTTTTTGGGGTGGGCTCTGAGGAGAGCAGATGGGGCATAAATAGTAAATGATTTTTAGCCAATTATAATAACAACAAGGAAATGTTAATGGACATTGTTTAACAATATATACATGCTATGGTATTGGCAAAAATAACTTGGATATAAATCCTAAACAATGAGTTTAAAGTGCAGAGAGAAGTCTATAAAAACCTTATAAAGGAGATAAAAAGAAGACTTACACCACAATTGGCAAGAGAGATAAGATTTTTTGTTACTGGAAAGATATAGGTTGATAATTAAAGTTGATAATTAAAAAATCAGTTGATTTTGGTGACTAATAAGTAGAAATTCTGTAACTCTTGGATTGTTTTAGATTGTTATCAAATGTTTATTCGCTAACAATTAACTATAATTAACTATAATAACAATAAGAAAATGATAATGGATATAGCCTAATGATATATACATGTATGGTAATTTAGCAAAAGAAATTTGGATATAAATTGCAAATTGTGACTTGGGAAAAAGACCTATAAAATTTTATTAACAAATTTTTATTTAGATATTGTTATAAAGGCGCAAGGTTTTTTCTTTTGGGGGGGGATCTGACGAGAGGAGATGGGACATAAATAGTAAATGATTTTTAGCCAATTATAATAGCAATATATAGCAGTAGACTTATATACCGCTTCATAGGGCTTTCAGCCCTCTCTAAGCGGTTTACAGAGAGTCAGCATATTGCCCCCAACAATCTGGGTCCTCATTTTACCCACCTCGGAAGGATGGAAGGCTGAGTCAACCCTGAGCCGGTGAGATTTGAACCGCTGAACTGCTGATCTAGCAGTAGCCTGCAGTGCTGCATTTAACCACTGCGCCACCTTGGCTCTTATAACAAGGAAATGTTAATGGTCATTGTTTAACAATATATACATGCTATGGTATTGGCAAAAGTAACTTGGATATAAATTTTAATCAGTGAGTTGGAAAAAAGAGGGGGAGGATTAGAAACTTTACTAATTGACTTTTACTTAAAAGATGCTATAAAGGTGTAATGTTATTGGAGGATTTTTTGAAATAGCTAATGAATGCCATTATGTGATTGTGTCTTTAAGTATGAATGACTTGAGGTAAAAGCATGTTCAAATAATTGTAGTCAAATGAGAATTGTGGTACATTGATAGTAAGATATACAAAGATTTTTGACTTAAAGCGTATAATCTAATATGAACTACAAGTAATGGCTGTAGAAGAAATGCACGAAAGTTATCTGTAACCAATCAACACGCTTTCTACAAGATGTAATGAAGGATGATTCTTTTTTTGTGTTTTTGTTCAATTAAAATAAAATAAAAATCAAAAAAAAAGAAAAGAAAAGAAGCCTCTGCTCTATTCCCTTGTCTCCCTGAGGTTGGGCCCCTGCTACATATGTAAGGAAGCGAAAGGAAAGAAATGCATAAATATCTTTGTTGCACTATGCACAGGGATCCTTCCTTCTTAGGAAGATGAATCGGCTTATCAACACCCACACCTTGTATTTCACTGAGCCATACCTGTCATTCTCAGTTGTCACGGTAATGTTAGTAGCCAATAAATTTTATGAATAAATGAATAAATAAGCCTGAACAGTCAAAACATTCAAATGCAATCTTTTAAAAAGTGCTGGGTTAAGCACAGTTGAACCTGAACATGGATGATGCACCAATAGGAAACACGGTGCTTGTTACTTAGAAATGGAAGGAAAACAAAACAATCCAGAAAACATTTATAAGAGAATAATGGAATTTGGAGGGACCTTGGAGGTCTTCTAGTCCATCCCCTGGTTCAGGCAGGAGACTCTAATCCATCCTGAACAAATGGCTCCCCAATCTCCTCTTAAAACCCTCCAGTGATGGGAGCACCCACAACCTCTGGAGGGAAGCCATTCCCAAAGAATCCACTTTAATTTAAAAAAGACTTTTCCAATCTTCCCACCAGAAGGAAAATCGCAGCCACCAGTTTCACAGCATGCAGCCCCAGTGGGCTTAAATTCGGGGAGGGGAGGAACCTGCAGCAGCAGCAGCTGAGATGCTTCAGCCCAGTTGCTTCTCCGCTTCCAGGAGTCTCCTCCCACCCGCCCTCAACTCACCTTCCAGCTGCTGCTTCGACCATGGGAAGAGCACAAAAGCCGCTCTGCACGCCACTCTCCTCCCATGAGTCACCCAGAAGAGGAAGTTTCTCTACACTTCTCTCCTCCCATCCTTTCTAGCAATGCAGTGTTGATGGTTTTCTAGGCACAGATGTTGCCTGATCGCCATCTAGCGACCTGAAGTGGAAAAACATGCTTGTCCAAGGCTCCTCCAAGTCGTTTGGAACAGGGGTCTCCAACCATGGAATGTTTAAGAATTGTGGACTTCAACTCCCAGAATTCCTTTGCTTTGCTGCTTTGCTGCTTTGCTGGCTGAGAAATTATGGGAGTTGAAGTCCACATGTCCTACAATTGCAAAGATTGGAGACCCTTGGCTGGGAAGATATTTTCAGTAATATATGGCAGCAGGTCCTTTTTGACTCCTAGCAACCAAGCTTTGCAACTGAGCCAATGAAATAGCGAAATTTGACACTACATAAGCTCTGTTTTTGGTGTCTTTGGGTCAGTCGTGATGCCTGGCCTTGAGGTTTCCTTGGCAAGGGTTTTTGGAAGGAGTCCCTCTCCCCCTTTCCTGCTTCCTAAGCTTGAGAGGACTAGTCAAAGTTGCACAGATGGTTTTGCCCTTCAGGTGGGACTGGAACTGAGCGTTTTTCTGTCACTAAACTGGTGGCTTCACCACTACATCAAACTGGATCTTCTTCCTCACCACAGAACCTACCCATTGACCTGTTCCTGCTGCTCCAATATCATATTAAAGGATGCACCTTTAAGAGCAATCAATTAATCAAAATAGAGCTGGAAGGGACCTTGAAGGTCTTGACTCCAACCCCTGATTAAGCAGGAGACCCTAAGTTGCTTCTCTCTATCATTAGTTTCCATCCATTGTTCCTTGTCTTGCCTCCTGGTTAAGGTGACCAGATTTTCAGATTGGTAAAGAGGGACACCTTTGGCCAGGGGCGGGGGGTGGGGCTTGATTAAAAATTTTATACGGAGCAACAAAATTTTTCATACAATGCAAAAATAGTATTGTAATTTTTTTTTAATTTCAACATAACTACAATTTACAAATATAAATTGTAACTGTTGCCAAACATCAAAATTTTGATTGCGTGACCATGAGGATGCTGCAACGGTCGCTAAGTGTGAAAATGGTCGCTAAGTGTGAAAAATGGTCATCAGTCACTTTTTTCAATGCCATTGTAACTTTGGTCACTATACCACCTTTCTTGCCACAGTTCTTAAGTGAATAACTGCAGCTGATAAGTTAGTAACGTAAGTGAATCTGGTTTCCCCATTTGACTTTGTCAAAAGGTGATTATATGACCCCAGGACACTGAAACCATCATAAATACGAATCTGTTGCCAAGCATCAAAATTTTGATTGCGTGACCATGAAGATGCTCCAATGGTCGCTAAGTGTGAAAATGGTCGCTAAGTGTGAAAAATGGTCATCAGTCACTTTTGTCTTGCCCCGGTTAGGATTTCTTAAGCAAATCCACTGGGCTTTCAACATGAAGCCAGAAAATCAGGACTTTTTTAAAGCGTCCTGGGACACAGGACAAATTGTTAGAAATTGTGACTGTCCCGCCAAAATCGGGATGTCTGGTCACCTTACTCCTGGTGATTTGGAAAATGAGTTGACCCTCTCTTCTTTATGGCAGCCACAGAAACGTGCAGGAAGCTGCAATGATCTCAGTAGCTGATTACCTCAACATCTATGACCTCAACTGTTTATTAGAACCAGGTAGTACCAGCATATGGGGAGCTTCTACCTTGGCTGGGATGATCTTCGAGATTGACAAGGGAAATAAGAATGTACCAATAAGATGCTGTTGCTACCCTGCTTTTTCTTTGCTTGTTAAAACTGTATAAAAGCCAAACAAACTCTGCGTAAGGCAGGCAGACACCACTGCTCTGATGGATTTCTGAGATCTATAACCAATTTCATTGTATTTAAGTACAATGACAATAAAGATTTTACTTATACACTATGTTGCTTCTCTCTGTCATTAGTTTCCATCCATTGTTCCTTGTCTTGCCTCCTGGTGCTTTGGAAAATAAGTTGACCCTCTCTTCTTTATGGCAGCCACTCAAATATTAGCAATAGCAATAGCAGTTAGACTTATATATAGCTTCATAGGGCTTTTAGCCCTCTCTAAGTGGTTTACAGAGTCAGCATATTGCCCCCAACAATCTGGGTCCTCATTTTACCCACCTCGGAAGGATGGAAGGCTGAGTCAACCTTGAGCCGGTGAGATTTGAACTGCCGAACTGCAGCTAACAGTCAGCTGAAGTGGCCTGCAGTACTGCACTCTAACCACTGCGCCACCTCGGCTCTTCAATATTGGAATACTGCTATCATGTCTCCCCTTCTTCTTCTTTTCATTAGACTAGGCATATCCAATTCCTGTAACTGTTCTTCTGGTGTTTTAGCCTCCAGCCCCCTAATCATCTTTCTTGCTCTTCTCTGCACACTTTCCAGAGTCAGATGGATTTTCTTGTCTAAGAGTAAAATTTTACACTGCTTACCTCCCTCCATGTGAGTGTAGTTCCACTGAGGACTACATGTTGAGTACCATTTGTCAGCTAGTTAGGAAGAACAGCAGAAGGTTCAAACGCAATGGTCGAATAATACATCCGTTATGTGGATTACCAACAGAACAATTGATCAGACTTGCTACCCTTTGCCAAAGTGGCGTATAACAATGCTGTCCATTGCAGCACTGGATTAACTCCTTTCCAAATTACCAGTGGCATGGAATTTGTCCCCATGCCTGAGCTGCCCAGAGAGCTCCCCCTCCTCAATATATTTGACTGACTGGATGGACTTTTCAGAAAGGAGTGGGAAAATACCAAGAAAGCCCTGGTAGACGCAGCGTAAGAATATTAAAACCAAGCAGACAAGCACCACTCGCTACAACCCCCCCTTCCGTGTGCGAGATAAAGTTTTTCTATCAACCAAATACATACGGTTGAGGATGCCTAACAAGTAATTGGGACCTAGTCTTTTAGGTTCCTGCCCAATAGTAAAAATAATTAACTCAGCGGCAGTTCAGCTCTGTCTTCCCTGAATTCTAGGGAAAATACACCCAGTTTTTCCACTGCAGCTTGCTGAAACCTAGTTTGAGACCTCAGACCCAACCACGCCCTCCTCCTATAGTAGTTCAAGGAGAGACACATTATGAAGTGGGGAAAAAGTACTAGACCCCAGATTATATAGAGGTCGTTTACAATTATGCATTGGAAGGGGTACCCATTGTCGGAAGCTACATGGGTAAAGAGTTGGAATGGACAGATTAGTCAAGCAATTCCATGACAAATTTCCAGATAAACCAAAGGGTCCTCCTGTGGGGAGCGGGAGAGTTGGTTAGTTATGTAATGTTAACCCATTGCATTATTCTTTTTACAGAACACAATTGTCTTCTGAAGAGAGGCCGCCTGTCAGACCTGGAAGCTATCTTTAACTTTTTGAATTTTAGGCCTGCCGCACTTTCTACTGTGGGAAAATGGGAGGGGGTATTGTACAGAGTATGCGGGATGTGTAGCCATAATAGCATTCTTTCTCAGAAAGTCAAGGTCGCTTTATCCCTGCACCTGGATGGACCTGGATGGGCGGAATCTTTCTTTGTGGCAATGAAGGATTGGGCCATGTGATAGACTTGTGGGTGTGAGGCAGTTGAACTTGCAACTGGGTGGGAAAACCTGGAAGCTTTCAGATTCGGGTTTTCCCAGATATGCCAACATGACATTTCTAATAAAATGGAATTTTGAGGAAACTCAAGCCTCGCAGTTTTCTTTCATTGTAGCTCTGAGATCGCCGTCGATATCTCTCCTGCTGGACGGTCCTTCGGGACCTAAACCGTCCTGTAGAGAGGGTGATAGTGAAGGGTACATCCTGTCGATCCCAGGGATATCGCAAAGTCCCTGGTTGATCTAGGAAAAGCCTTTCTTTCTGCCGGTTGCGAGGCAGCCATTAAAGCTGCTGAAGTTGCGGACAGCTCTGATATGGAAGAGAGAACAGGAGAAAGTGTGTCGTTTTGGTGAGAGGACTTTTATTTACTATTATTTGAGGGAACACCCTAAAAGACCAAAATTAAAATTAAAATTGAAGACTGAAGTGGTTAAGCAGCAAAATTAAACCAAAGTCAAGTTAAGTGTTTTTTCCCTTTTTATTGTTGGAATTTAACTGGATTTCTACAAACGTCCTTTATTTTTAAACTGGACTGGTTTTTTCTCTCCTTCTTTCTTTGTCTTTTCCTTTTTAAATAACTTACATAACAATTTCCACCATCAAAGATCCTTTTTCCTACTTTTTTTTGCATACAATGTATTAACCATATTTTCTTTTTGAATTTTCTTTTCTGTTTTTTTTAAATTTTTTTGAGAATAAAGCAAGTAAGGGAAAGCGAAAGAGAACACTGCCACCTAGAGGTCTGGACATATTGTTTTCTTTTTTCATGTACGAGTGTTTAGAGGAAAGTTAAGACCCGGCGTTACCCTTCAAGGACTTTGAATTTGTTTATGAAATGATAATGGAATCAGCACAGAGAATTGTTTATTCAGGTGCTCCTTTGGGATACTATCAACGTGTGAAAGAAAGTCTGGAAACAAAAGAAAAAAATCTGTTGTGATCTTGAAGAGAGAATTGTGAATTTTATCTGAAATCAACATAAGAGTTTGGATCTTACATAGTGGCAGTGTTTTTCTCCTTGTCATTTCCCCCCAATCCCCTAACTTTCCCTCTCATTTAGCCATTGCCAGCTGGTTGAGACTTCCTGCAAAGAAGCTTGGCTCTTTTCTCCCCCTGCCTTTTTAAGAAGAAGTGTTCCCTTTTTGCCTTTTCCTTCCTATTTTTTGGGATGTATATATAGACACTTATTTTCTTTTTTCTCCTTTTCTCTTTTTCCGCTGGATTTTGTTTTTTGCTTTTTTCTCTCTCTCTTCCCTCCCTTTTTCTCGTTTAGGGTTACTTGGGATTATAACTGACAGAAGAATTGGAAGATTTTGTACTTCTCAACTAGATCAACTCTTTGAAAATTTGTAAAAAGATATCGAAGGTTGGCTCTGCAATACCAACTTCCTCTTCTTTACCGTCAGGAGGACAAAGATCAATACAAACAAGGTTGCAACAGGAAAAGGACAAGGACAAGGACAAGGAAGTGACACTTCAGGCAATTATGCAAGGAATACAAAAAATACAAATGAGAACAGAAAATATTGAGAAAAGACTAGAAAGGATAGAACACAGAGAACATTGAACAAAAAACAGGGAAAATAGATGAAAAAATTGAGAATATTCACCAAATGATGATAAAATACAAAGAAAGACTTCAAAAAATTGAAGAAAAAGATGAACAAAGAGATAGGAAAATTGGAGATATCGACAGCCGATTGAATGTGGTGGAAAAAGACAGTGGAATACTGGGATGGGAGATTGATCGATCAGAATTTTATCTCAGATTACAAAACATTGAAGAGGAAAATGGAGAAAATTTGGCAGAAATAACAATAGAAATTCTGCCACAATCAAAATCAATATATTATGCAGAATTTTATATTTGTTCCAGATAATTCCAATTGGGTTAGGAAAAGATTATTTTGATAATTTAAACAAAATAGTGTTGAAGTATATTTGGCAAGGAAAGAAGGCAAGAATAAAATTAAAATTGTTACAAGATGCTAGAATAAGCGGAGGATTTGGCTTACCTAACTGGGAGTTATACTACCAGGCAACACTCTTGATGTGGGATAAGGAGTGGATAACATTAAGAAATTCTAGAATACTGAGTGTAGAAGGACATGATTTGCTGTTGGAATGGCAACTTTCTTATGGTACCAGGGAACTAAAACGCAGGGGTATTTCAGAAGACATTATATATGGGAGGTTTTGCTATTAAATTGGGAGAAGGTTAAAAGGCAACATTACTTAAAAATTCCACTCTGATTATCAACTATTGAAGCTTTTTCATATCCAATAATATATAAGAAGGAACAAACAGTTAGATATGGTGAAATATTGAATGCAAAGGATGAACTTAAATCGATGCAAAAACTTGAACAGCAAGGTACAAAGATGAACTGGTTCTCATATGCGCAAATACATTCTAGATATGATAAAGATAGCAATAGCAATAGCAGTTAGACTTATATACCGCTTCATAGGGCTTTCAGCCCTCTCTAAGCGGTTTACAGAGTCAGCATATCGCCCCCACAGTCTGGGTCCTCATTTCATCCACCTCGGAAGGATGGAAGGCTGAGTCAACCTTGAGCCAGTGAGATTAGAACCGCCGAACTGCAGATAACAGTCAACTGAAGTGGCCTGCAGTACTGCACCCTAACCACTGTGCCACCTTGGCTCTTAAAAATCTTAAAATGGAAGGTTTCCATGATAAAATGACTGAGCTAGATAAAATTTTGATAGGTACTGATGAAAAGGTAATTAAAAAAACTGTATGGATACTTATTAGAGGTTAAGTTAGAAGAAGTTAAAGAATCCATGATAGCTTGGGGGGGGGGGGATTTTGGATGTGGGATTGACCTACAGAATTGGCAGAAATTGTTGTCCCCAAACTATAAAATGACTATGTCAACAGCATACAAAGAAAACTTCTATGATGTTTTATAGGTGGCACCTATCCCCTATGAGAATAGCAAGCATGTTCAAGAATAAATCGGAAAAATGTTAGAAATGTCATCAGATACCAGGTTCATATTATCATATGTGGTGGACTTGTATAGAAGCTAAAAGATATTGGACTAAAATCTACACTTGATTGGAAAAGATGATACAAAAACATATAGACTTTAAACCAGAAATCTTTTTGTTGGAAACATACAATAGAGAATTGAAATACTTGATTGTAAATGTATTAATGGCAGCTAGAATTGTATTTACTAAAAATTGGAAAAATGAGAAAATACCAACTCAGGAGGAAGTTTTCTACAAAATAAAGAAATGTGCTAAAATGAGTAAATTGACATTTGAAATTAGAGAACAAGAAGATCAACAATTTTATAAGACATGGGATTTATTTTATCAATGGCTAGATAAAAATACATAGAAATGAAAGATACTGGAGAATGCTATCAATACAAGAATAATAGAATGATATTGAATATAATATAAAGATATTATTGTTGTTATTGTTATTATTATTGGATAGATTGAAGATGATGTAATGAATTATTACAACATAAATGATCCAATATTAAGTATAAATTGTTGAAAATGAAGGCAATAAAAGTGATAATCAAACAAATAACGTACATTGATAAAAATATATATAAACATTTCGGAATTGATAACATGTGTTTTTATATAAACTGCAAGTAATGACTATGGAAAGGATGCACAAAAACTTTGTAACCAATCAACGCACTGTATGTAATGAAAAATGGTTTAATGTTTTGTGTCTTGTTTGTCTATGTTTGTTTAAAAAAATAAAAATTATTTATAAAAAAATAATAATAAAAAGAAACTGAAATACAATCTCTCCTCTCTTACCACAAGGAAGAACCACTCTTGGTATTGTATATATTACTTATGTGTTATATAAAGAGAAGTTAATGAATCCTGCTGAATCAGTTACCTGTGTGTGCTTTCTGGATTTGAACAAACTCTGACACGATGAACTAGAGGTGGAGCTCTCGCTTCACAATCAGGAGGCTGTGAGTTTGATTCTAGATAGAGGCAGATATTTCTCTCTCTTTGGGCACAATGAGAATATATCTGCTGCGAACTCAGCATAGGCAACAGGAAGGGAATCCGGCCAGTAAACACTCAGTTCCATTCAGTTGTCCTAACACCACTCCGCAACGATGTCATAATACACATACACACAATTTTAAATTTTAGAAATTTTACATGTTTAAATTCTAAATCACTTGGAATGAAGACTATGGCCAAGATACTCTTGGTTTCTCCACAAAACCGGCCTGGTCTTGGTTGTTGAGTGTCCTTGAAAGGTATCACATGATTGTGACATACTAAAAAAAGATTGTAACCTGTCTTTTTGAATGGTGTTGGTGAAATAAAGAATCTTGGATTTCTTTGGCGTCTTCTAAGCCCAGCAAAATCAGGATAATCCATCTGCATATTTGAAGGATACAGTTTTGAAAAAAATTAAGGAGCCCGGGGAGAGAAGTGAAAGACTAGGAAACGTTATTTGCATTACCGTGTTCTTAATGTTTACAGAAATGCTGACACTTTATTTTTCTTTCTCAAAAGCTATACATGATTCTTATGCAATGCAGTTTTAGAAATGAAACATTATCTACTATACAATTTTCCGCCCACATCACCCCACCAAGAGGGGAGAACCACAAATATATCAGTCCCTTGCTGCTGCTCTCAACCCCCAGCTGTAAAAGTCTAACAAGGAGGCCCCTAAAAACAAAGGAGATCAAAGCAGTAGTTGCAAATAAAACTGGAGGTCCTGTGCACAATACCACAATCCCTTTTCTCCTCAACTCTTCTCCATGAAGGTCACTTGCAAGGCAAAACAGACTTTACACCTGAAATTTTACACTAGTTTTGTCACTGTCCCAAACTCCCCCAATATATTTGCTATTCATATGGTATTTTCAACTGCTTGCCTCATTCTTGACACAATCTGAACAGACATGCTTGGTGCACTGAATTCCTGGAATTGTTCTGAAAAGATAAACTTTGAACCCCCTCTACTTCTCTCATTTTTTCCTTATATGAGGAGCCACAATCTGTTACTATAGTCTGAGTGTTGCTATCCCCAAGAAATGCTGGCTGAAGAATTCTGAGGCTGAAACTCTTGAGGCAGGCAAGGAAGAAAAAGGCTGGGACTCTGGATGTGACATTTCTATCATCTACCATGATAAAAATGCAAAGAACACTCCCAAAATGTTTTCACATAATTGCAAAATTTCTGCAAAAATTAATACAGGTAATTCCCACGATCAAACTAATACGTTCTAATTTCTTCTTTTCTCCTTCGCATCTAATATCATTACATATTTGCCTACAAAAAATCAGGCAAATTCAGGGGAGACAGGAGCTGACGTCACGACACGATGTGCGATCTCGGAGCTCCGAGATCACAGTAGATACTTTTGCTTCTGGATGGTCCTTTTGGACACAAACCGTGGGTGACAGGGAAGAATAGGTCTTGCTGATCTCAGGGACATCGCAAAGTCCCTGATTGATCCAAGAGAATCTCTTCTTGCCGGCCACAGATGCACAGCCAAAATCTGTTGAAGTTGGGACAGCTCCGCAACAGGAGGAAAGCGGAAAGAGAAAGTGTGTCCATTTGGGGAGGAAATTTTATTCTTAGAGACTGCCCCCCCCCAAATCTAAGCTAAATGAAACTTGCAAAGAAAATAAAAGTAAGCGGCGAAATTAAGCTATATTGACAGTGTGTCATCCTTTTTTTTAATGGGCAGAAGTTTTGCAAGTATTCCCTACTTTTTAAAGTGAAAGTATTGGTTTTTCTTCCTCTATTTCTTTTTTTATCTATGGATTAAATCTTTTTCTTTATTTTTATAATACTGGTTTGGAGGTGGGGTTTCTCTTTATTTTGCTTCATTTAAGAATTTTGTTTCTTTTAAGCCTGGAATACAAAGAAGATATAAAAGGAATATAAAGAGGGTAGTACCATCAGAGGGAAAAGAAGTTACACTGCCACTTGGAGGTTGGAGGCTAAGTCCGGGAAATATTGCTTTCTCTTTTTTCTCTTTGATCATTTTGACTTTGCACTTCAAAGGCTTCAGCTTGTTTACAGAAGAGATAAGGAGAAGAGCACAGGTTGTTTATTCAGGTGCTCTTCTGATTTTTCTTTGCAGTTGGAGTGAAATGAAAACAGAATCTTATTTTGAAACTAGAGTGGCAGTGTTTACTAGTTGGAAGTATGGCACAACAAAAAGAAACCATAACATTACAACAGATTATGTTTGAAATTCAAAAATTATTAGAAACAACAGGAAAAATTGAAAAGAAATTGAAAAATATAGATTGTACTGCAGTAAAATTTGATGGAAAAATTGAAGATATCCAGCAAATGGAAAAAGTGGATGTTAGAGTCCTAAAAGCCCAAAGGGAAAATGAACAAAGAGGCAAGATAATTATGGGTACTGACAGTGAACTGAGCGTGGTTGGAGACTGAAAGAGTGGAACATGGAAAGGGAAGATAGATGGAAAGGAGCTCTACCCCAGATTTCAAGGTTTAGAAGAAGAAAAAAAAGAAGAATTGATGGCTCCAAGGAGAGAAACTTTGACAAAAGCACTACTGATAACCAAAGATAAGCTGATTAAAGAAGCAGACGGAGGGTCTCGAGATTTTACAAGATATGCAAAAAGCAACAAGTTGAGAAGAGAAGTCCACACAAATTTGATTCAGGAAATAACCAGAAGACTAATTCCACAAATGGCAAAAGACATAAGACTGCACTATTACTGGAAAGACACAGGTTGAGATATGAAAACTAATAACAAAATATTAGTCAAATTTAATTAAAATTAGAGCATTATATTAAAAATGAAGTGATAATGGATAGTTAGATAAATAATTGATAATGATAACAATGTATACATATGTATTGGTTTGATGAGAGGAAATTTGATATAAATTCTAAATGGTGTTTATGAAAAAAAGTTTAGAAACTGTTATGTATAAAAGCTTATAATATTAAAAAAGAGTAAGTCACATTTAGTTAAACTAAGACCAAAAAATAAAAAATAAAAATGAAACGATGACGGATGTTAAGTAAATGATTGATAATGATAATAATGTAATATTTGTATTGACATGATAAAAGAGAAATTGTATATAAATTGTAAACAGTGATTAAGAAAGGAGGTCTAGAAACTTTGTTATTAAACATAATTATTTTTTTATTTAGAAGTGTCATAAAGATGTAATGTTGCTGGATAATATTGAGAATAGATAACGGACTGCCATCATGTGGTTTTGCTTTAAATTTTGGAATATTTTATATAAAGGGATGTAAAAATAATCATAATCATATGAAGATTGAGTATGATGATAGTAATATATATATATATATATATATATATATATATATGTATGTATGTATGTATGTATGTATGTATGTATGTATGTATGTATGTATATGTTTATAAAAGAAATTGGTTGTAAAAGAAATCTTATATATATATATATATATATATATATATATATATGTGTGTGTGTGTGTGTGTGTGTGTGTGTGTGTGTGTGTTTATTTTATTTTTATTTATTTAAATAAAAGCACAAATAAAAACACAAATATAACAAAAGGCAACAGTAAAAATATTGGGTTTCTGTCGTGATGGACTCTTGTGACGAGCCGATTGACAGATGTTGGAAGCAGTTAGCTTCCTCCCATAATTGGGGCTTACCAGGGGTTGTGATATATATATATAAATAATATAATATATATATATATATATATATATATATATATATATATATATATATATATATATATATATATATATATATATATATATATATATAAGATTTTTATTTATTTATCAGCAAAAATAAAAAACATATATATATATATATATATATATATATATATATATATATATATATATATATATATATATATATATATATTTGATTTAAAACATATAACCTGATATGAATTGTAGGTGATGACTGTGGAAGGGATGCACAAAAGCTGTTTGTAACCAACTGACACACTCTTTATAATTTGTAATGGAAGATATTTTTGTGGTGTTTGTTGTGTTTTGTCTGCTTGTGTTTATTCAAAAATTAAAAAAAATATTAAAAAATATCAGGCAAATTCTTTGTAGTCAAATTAAATAGTCAGTTTCTCAGCTGGACTTACAATGGGACATTAAAAATGAAATTGCAGAAGGGTATTAACAAATTTGTTTGGGCAGGGAAGAAGCCGAGAATAAAACTTAAAATAATGCAAGATGTACGTGAGAGAGGAGGTTTGAAATTGCCCAATCTAAAATTATATTATGAAGCAGTAGTTTTATCACTAATCACTGATTGGATTAACTCAACAGATGATAGAATACTTAACATCGAAAGGCATGATTTGGTTGGCATGCTTATCTGTTATATGACAAGAAGGTGGATAAGAATTTCAAAAATCATATTTTAAGGAATGCTCTACTGTGGGTCTGGAAAAAAATATCAACATAAACTAAACGACAAGATACCTATGTGGGCAATTCCCAGACATGCAATAGAGAACATAAGTATAGTACGAAAACAGGATGTAACTACATACAGACAGCTTCTCACTATAGAAAGAGGTGTATTACTTGAATGTACTAAAAGAGGAAAAGGTAATTCAAACATGGTTTCAGTATGGACAGTTACAGGCCAGATGGAAAAAAGATCAAAAAATCGGTTTTAGCAAAATGAGGATAATTTACTAAAACAAATTTGGGATCAAAGTCAAATGCATATAAAAAGGTTATATAATGTATTAATAGAAATGGATTCGGAAACAGAACTAGTCAAAGATTGTATGATAAAGTGGGCACAAAATTTTGAAGAACCAATAATGTTGGACACATGGGAAAAGATATGGGTAAGAAATGTAAAGTTCACACAAGTCCAAAATCTGAGAGAGAACTTTTATAAGATGTTTTATAGATGGCATTTAGATCCTAAAAAACTGGACTGCATGTATCTGAATTTACAACCTAAATGCTGGAGATGTGATTGTGTTGATGCTACATATTACCATATATGGTGGACTTGTAAAAAGGTTAAAGCATTTTGGATAAAAATATGGTGGATTATGCAAAATGTTCTTTAAAAAAAGGATAAAGTTTAACCCTCAGTTATTCCTGTTAGGTATAACTACGGATTGTACTGTTATAGAGACTAACTTGATTTTGTACTTAGTAATGGCAAGACTCTTGGTGCACAATACTGGAAGAAGGAAGATTTGCCTACTATTCAAGAATGGACATTAAAAGTAACAAACTTAGCAGAGACGGCTAAAATATCAGCATATCTTAAGGACCACTCAAATGAGAAATATAAACTGGAGTGGACAAGATGGATTGATTATATTAAAAATAAATATGGGACTAAGAGATTCCAGATAGTTTAAGCGAGGAACGATATAATCTGTTTAGAGTTAGCCTAACAAAAGAGGAGTTAAAACTCAAATGAAAGATGATACTAACTTTCTTTAAGCTTATTTTAGAACATCTTTGTTAAAGATTTATACCCTGTATTTGTTCTGGGAAGTCGGGGGGGGGGAGGTTGGGGGGGTTGGGTTTGGGTGGGAAGGGTGGGGGAGGGGAGGTAAATATTTCTAAAAGCTTTTTAAAAAATTTTCAATAAAAAAATGAAATTTAAGCGTTCTCTGCTATCACTTTGGGCCTCAGGTGGATTTTCTTGTGTTTGGTAAGACTGAAATGTTGCCTGAAGCACCGTCCACACTCGGGGCACTTAAATGGTTTCTCCCCTGTGTGTATAAGCATATGATTTAGAAGGCTATTTCTAGTGCTGAAATCTTTCCCACAGTCTGGACACTCATATGGTTTCTCTCCTGTGTGAGTCCTCTGGTGTGTCACCAGGCTGGAATTGGTACTGAAACTTTTACCACAAACAGGACATTCAAACGGTTTCTCTCCTGTGTGAGTCCTCTGGTGTCTAACTAGGCTGGAATTGATACTGAAACTTTTACCACAATCAGGACATTCAAAGGGTTTCTCTCCTATGTGAGTCCTCTGGTGTATCACCAGGCTGGAATTGGTACTGAAACGTTTATCACAATCAGGACATTCAAATGGTTTCTCTCCTGTGTGAGTCCTCTGGTGTATCATCAGGATAGAATTGTGAATGAATTTTTTATGACAATAGGGGCATTCAAAAAGTTTCTGTCCATGGTGAGTCCTCTGGTGTGTCACCAAGCTGGAATTGTGAATGAAACTTTTCACACAGTCAGGACACTGAAAGGGCTTCTCTCCTGTGTGAGTCCTCTGGTGTTGAATCAGGATGTAATTCTGACTGAAACCTTTACCACAATCAGGACATTTAAAGGGTTTCTCTCCTGTGTGAGTCCTTTGGTGTTGAACCAGGTTGGAGTTCTTGCTGAAACTTTTACCACAATCACGACATTTAAAAGCTTTCTCTCCTGTGTGAATCTTCTGGTGGCCAATAAGGCTGGAATTGTGACTGAAACTTTTCCCACAGTCAGGACACTGAAAGGGTTTCTCTCTATGAATCCTCTTGTGGTTGATAAGGTAGGAATTCATACTGAAACTTTTCCCACAATCAGGGCAATGAAAGGGTTTCTCTCCTGTATGAATCCTCTTGTGGCTGATAAGGTAGGAACTCTTACAGAAACTTTTTTCACAATCAGGACATTCAAAAGGTTTCTCACCTGTGTGAATCCTCTGGTGTCTAACTAGGCTGGAATTGGTACTGAAACCTTTCTCACAATCAGGGCATTTAAAGGGTTTCTCTCCTATGTGAATTCTCTGGTGTTCAACCAGAGTGGAATGGTGATTGACACTTTTCCCACAAACAGGACATTCAAAGGGTTTTTCTCTTGTGTGAGTCCTCTGGTGTTTCACCAGGCTGGAATTGGTATTGAAACTTTTCTCACAACCTGGGCATTTAAAGGGTTTCTCTCCTGTATGAATCCTCTTGTGGCAGTTAAGGTAGGAACTCTGAGAGAAACTTTTCCCACAATAACAGCATTCAAAGGGTTTCTCTCCTGTGTGAGTCCTCTGGTGGCTAATGAGGTGGGAACGGTTACAGAAATTTTTCCCACAATCAGGACACTGAAAGGGTTTCTCTCCTGTGTGAGTCCTCTGGTGTTGAATGAGGTTGCCATTCTGACTGAAACTTTTACCACAATCAGGGCATTTAAAGGGTTTCTCTCCTGTGTGAGTCCTTTGGTGTTGAACCAGGTTGGAATTATTACTAAAGCTTTTCCCACAGATAGGGCATTCAAAGGTTTTCTCTCCTGTGTGAGTCCTCTGGTGGCCGATAAGGCTGGAATTGTGACTAAAACTTTTACCATAATCAGGACACTCAAAGGGTTTCTCTCCTGTGTGAATTCTCTGGTGTTGAACCAGAGTGTAATGCCGATTGAAACTTTTCCCACAAACAGGACATTCAAAGGGTTTCTCTCCTGTGTGAGTCCTCTGGTGGCTAATGAGGTGGGAGCGGTTACAGAAATTTTTCCCACAATCAGGACACTGAAAGGGTTTCTCTCCTGTGTGAGTCCTCTGGTGTTGAATGAAGTTGCCATTCTGACTGAAACCTTTACCACAATCAGGGCATTTAAAGGGTTTCTCTCCTGTGTGAGTCCTTTGGTGTTGAACCAGGTTGGAGTTCTTGCTGAAACATTTACCACAATCAGGACATTTAAAAACTTTCTCTCCTGTGTGAATCCTCTGGTGGCCGATAAGGCTGGAATTGTGACTAAAACTTTTACCATAATCAGGACACTCAAAGGGTTTCTCTCCTGTGTGAATCCTCTGGTGTTGAGCCAGAGTGGAATGCTGATTGAAACTTTTTCCACAATCAGGACATTCAAATCGTCTCTCTCCTGTGTGAGTTCCTTGGTGTGCAACAAGGGGAGAATTCAGACTGAAACTATTCCCACACTCAAGACATTTACAGAGTTTCTCGCCAGTGGAAATGCTCTGGTATGTCACAAGGGTGGAATTGTTACTGAAGCTTTTCCCACAATCAGGACATTCAAACGGTTCCCCCTTGGTGTGAGTCCACATTGCCATGCTTGTTAAAACAAATACCGCATTGGGAGCACCTGTAGGGCTTCTCTCCTGTGTGAGTCCTTCCATGATGCACAATGGAGTTGTTCTGACCAATGTTTGGCCACTTTCAGAGTATTTGTATGATTTCTCTTAAGGCTGGATCCTCTCATGCATAATCTGCTGTGATTTCAGTTGTATCTTTCCCTCAAAAGCCACGTCTATGGAGCTTTTCCACAACTAATATTCTTAGGAGGTCAAAAATATAGATGGTCCCTTATTTGGTGGTATTTTGTTTCAAGCTGTTTTCCTCCTCCCAGAGCAAGGACTGACACACTGTCTGCTCTACATGGTTTTCCAATTGTCCTTTTCCTCCCCAGTAACTTCCAGATATTTCCCTCTTTTGCTGGATGGAAAAATAATCTCCCTTGACCATTCATGTAATATATGCTTGAATTTCACACTCTACTTTTCCCAGCTAGAAATCTCTTCTTGATTTTCTCTTGTTTCTCTCTCACCTGCTGAGGAAGGTGAAGAAAAGTGTGGCTCTCTGAAGGAAATGAAAAATATTTGGATTTCAGGACTGACTTGCTTTGATATTCAATGTTGCTTGTTATTCTCAGTTGTCCAGATTGCTCGTATTTCTTTCTTCTTTGTCTATAAGATTCAGATAAAAGGGTATCTTTAATTGTGCATAAAATGGTTGCAGAAGATGAGGGGAAAACATTTACATTACAATGAAAAAGCAAATATGCCACAATGCTTCAATAAGCTTTTACATTAATCATGATTCATTGATGAGACATGGAAGACTACCCAGATCCAAGTTTGAATATCCACTCAATGACTCACTTGTTGACTGGGTCAATCACAAATTCCTAACTGAGCAAAGGGATGTTTTCAGATACAGTCAAGTGAAAAAGAAAGTACACCCTCTTTGATATCTTTAGTTTTACTTATCAGGACATAAAAATATCATTGCAACAGAAAAGAATATTAGAATTTGAAAGAGTCTTAAAAATCTTCTAATCCAGCCCCTGCTCAATCAGGAGACCCTTAACAAGAGGTCAGCAACCCCTGGGAGTCACACATGGCTCTTTCATCTCTCTGCTGCAGTTCCCTGTTGCTAGTCGGCACCACAATTTTGAGAGGAGCTTCAGGTTTTGAAGGGGGGGAGGAAGAAGGGTCTTATTTACTTTTGACCGCTGAAATAAGCGGCTTATTTTCAGGGAAACAGGGTAGAGAAAATAGGACGCTGTGCTAGGAGGAAACTCTATGGTGGGGAAACCGGACTTCTGGTCGGCTCCAGAATTCCACAGAGGGCTTCCAGTTAGGACTTTTGTGGTTCTTTGAGTATTTAAGGTTGCAGAACCCCAGCCTTAAACTATTTCAGATAAGAGGCTGTCTCGTCTCTTCTGAAAAGCCTCCAGTGATATAGCAGCACAACTTCTGACCACAAGCCCTTCTGCTGGTTACTTGTTCTCACCATTATGAAATTTCTCACTGCTTCCATAGTATAAAGAGGCAAAGTAGCAGCCAAGTACTGCTAATAAAGTGTCCTTGATCAATTGATCATCAGCAAGTATAACTAAATCTATAACAGCTGAAATTGTAGGAGTTTTCTGGTCTCCGGCATTGAGGATGTGTGTTACCA
Organism: Thamnophis elegans; assembly: GCF_009769535.1. Lineage (NCBI taxonomy): Eukaryota > Metazoa > Chordata > Lepidosauria > Squamata > Natricidae > Thamnophis > Thamnophis elegans. Next base: position 157,671,260 of record NC_045542.1, on the reverse strand, counting down.
CAATGCCAAAGAGTAAAGACCTCAGCTTAATGATCTTAAGAGAAGAAATTGTTGCTTCCCATCAACTTGGGAAGGTTTAAAAGCCCATTTCCAAACAATTTAAAATCCATATTCTACATTGAGAAACATTATTCACAAGTGAGAAACATTCCAGACAGTTATCAATCTTCCCAGGAGTGGACATCCAAGAAAATTCACCCCAAGGCCAGATGATGCAATGCCCAGAGAAATTGAAAAAAAAAGAGTTATATCTCAGACTCTGCATGCTTCAGTTAGCATGTTAAATGTTAAGATTCATGACAGTGCAATTAGAAAAAGATTGAACAAGTATGGTTTCTTTAGAAGAGCTGCCAGGAGAAAGAAAGCTTCTTCTCTCTGAAAAGGTCATAGCAGCACAGCTGAGGTTTGCAAAGTTTGCAAAGTTGCATCTGAACAAACCACAGGACTTCTACAACACTGTCCTTTGCACAGACCAGACCAAAGCGGAGATGTTCGAACATAATGCAAAGTGACACGTTTGATGAAAACCTAACACAGCATATCAGCACAAGCATCTCATACAAACTGTCAAGCAGAGTGATGGAGAGGTTATGATTTGGGCTTGTTTTGCAGCCACAATAACCAGACATCTCGCACTCTTTGAGTCGACCATGAACTCCTCTGTATACTAAAGTATTCTAGAATCAAAAGTGAGGCCATCTGTCCAATAGCTAAAGCTTGGCTGACATAGGATTATGGGAACAGGACAATGATCCCACAACAGATCAGCAAATCTACAACAGAATGGCTGGAAAAGACTTCCTGGGAGGAGCCTGCTGGTGGTGGCAGCAAAAAATCAGCTGCCTCCAAATTCCTGGCTACGTACCTGTTTAGAGGATCTTCCATCTGACGTCTTATTAGGTTTTCTTATCCTTCAGGCAAGAAGGAAAGAAGAAATTGTTTTGCTGGCAAATGCTCTTCGATTTTTGCAGCTTTTGTGCTTGCAGGGAAAGCGGGGCTAGCCCAAGGCAGAACAGCTGTCCGTGCTGGGAACTTCAAACTGCCTTGTGCAGGACAAAGTTGGTCTCCCCCACTTAGTTCAAAGTTTTGTTTGATTTAATCTTATCACAAGCTGAATCCGTTTGCGTGGACAATAATTGTTTATCAACATTTTAGCTTCTTTTCTTTTTCTCCTCCGAAAAATTATTTACTTAGAGGCTTTTAAAATGGCGCCGAGCAGGCTGGTTTCTCCGGTAATAACGAACACTTTTTGTTAATTCTCACAAGAATTCAAAACAAAAGAGATTGCTTATCATATGTTTTGGTTTCACAATAGACCAGCAGAAGCTTTTTAATTAGTTTCATTTCTACAAGAATTTTACTCCTTCATTAACCTTGCTTATCTGGAAGTTAAATGGTGATGAATCTGCTGAACGGTCTTGTTACAATGTTTACTCACTGAAAGTTTTGCCAAGCCTTAAACTTCAAAATAAAAGGGGAACTCAGCCTCTTTACTTAAAGCTGCATATTCAGGCAATAGAGTTTTATTAACTGCAGGCAGATAAATTTTGAAATGGCTTCAAAACCAAATATTAACTTGAAGTCGTCACCCTCTACTTCCAGGGGCACATCCTCAGTGCCTGGCACAAAGCTGCAGCCTCCACTTCCTACGCTCCCTGCTGGGGATGTGTTAACGAAAGAATTTTTCCTGAGTAATCTAAGCGAGGCTCTTAATGCACAGACAATGAAAATGGAAGATAAGTTTAGAGATAATAGAGAGGTGGTAAAGCAGGAGAGAAAAGAGGAAATAAAAGAAATGAAAGAAGAAATTAAAAGTGAAATAAAAGAACTTTAACAGGAGCTGTATGAGAAATTTGATGCTAAGGTTGGTAAAATTAGAGATGACATGCTGAGACTTGTAACTGTATTAACAGAACATATTTCTGGAATGGAAGATACTCTAGAGGTTCTTAGTGATGCCAATGCTAACTTGACATTGAAAACAGAGGTGGTGGAACAAAAAGTGGAAAATGCTGAAAAAGAAATTATTATGATACAGTACCGACAAATGGAGTTCGCATTAAGGCTGCGTGAGGAGAAACAGGAGAACCTGAAAAGCTTCCTATTGGAAGCTTTTGACCGCCTGATGGGAAGACCAGGGACCAACCTAGACTGGCAAATTGACAAAGCTTACCACGTTAACTCCTGGCTGGCAAAGCAGAAGCAGCTTCCTCGAGACATCGTTATATATTTTACTACAAGAGAGCTTAGAAATATGGTACTGCAAGCGTCTTATAACACTAAGCTTCAAATTGGCGGTCAAGACCTGGCTGTTTTGAAAGAGATACCACCTCAAATGTTAAGAGCCAGGAGAGACTACGCTTTTTTGGTCGAAGAACTCAGAAATCGTCAGATACAGTATAGATGGGATGCACCATTTGGCATCATATTTACATTTGATAAGCAAAGGTACCGCCTCAACTCTGTATGGAAAGCCCGAGATTTTTATTATAATATATTGAAGGCCGGACACCCTGCACCATCTGGACCTAGAGAAAGACCACAAGAAGGACAGGATAGACAGCAAACTACACAACCACCAGACAAGATGGAGCATCTCTCTTCTCTAGAAGTGCAAGGTGCTATGGAACCAAGACCTAGCTGCATGACTACTAGACGTATGGAGAAACAAGCTAAAAAGCAACAGCATCAACAATCATCAGCCATCGATCAAGGAACTACAATAACAAATCTGGAAGCAGTGGGAGGAGCTAGACCTACGGTTAAACAGGCCATGCAGGAAGCTCTAAAAATGCTTCAACCAACCAAAGATGACAACTAAGATTTTAACATGGAATGTCAATGGACTGAATTCTCCACAGAAGAGGAAGAAAATATTTCATTATCTCAAACAGTTTAAGAACGATGTAATTTGTTTGCAAGAAACTCATATCAAGTCAACTGATCAAAAATATTTGATCAACTCAAAACTTGGTCAACATTTTGCAGCTTCTGCTATGGAAAAGAAGAATGGTATAGTTGTATACTTAAGAAAAGATATGAAAGCTGAATTAATAGAAGTAGATCCCTTCGGAAGATATATTGCTTTAGACTTAATCTTAGAAGGGAAAAAGACATTACTTTTGGGAATTTATGCTCCCAATCAACAGCAAGATAGATTCTATAGAAATCTTCATGCTAAATTAGTACAGTGGGACTATAGTTCCTGTATACTATTGGGTGACTGGAATGGAGTGATAGACACTAAGAGAGATAAGAAGATTTCCTGCCTAAATACCAAGATGCGAGCAAAGTTACCCAAACCTTTCTTTGACATTATGGATGATTTTGAATTGAGAGATATTTGGCGAGAAAGAAATGCAGAGGAATATGACTTCACTTTCTTCTCGGACAGGCATCAATCCCTTTCAAGGATTGATTTTATTCTAACCACTAATGATTTGCTTTCTAGGGTCAAGAAAACAAAGATTGCGGCTAGGGTCCTTTCGGACCATAACCCAGTTTGGATGGAGTTGGGAAGGGTAGTGCAGGCAAGAAGGTCTTGGAGACTGAATGAAAACTTATTTAGATATGAAAAGTATATTAATGATTGTAAAAAATTACTATCTGAATATTTTGTTTTGAATATGAATAAGGGTACATCTATGGAATTTGTATGGGATGCAAGCAAAGCGTATATGAGAGGAGTTTTGATGAATATAAATAAAACACATAGAAATAAGCAAGGGTCAAAACGAACAGAACTGGAAGAGGAAATTAAGAGAAAAGAGCTGGAGTTAACAATGAACCCAGACGATACAAAGGTTAAGGAAGCTATTAACATATTAAAATCTCAATTTGACATGTTGATCTCTGACCAGGTAGCTACTAATTTATTATATGCAAAACACAATACTTTTTGTAATGCAAACAAACCTGGCAGATGGTTAGCTTATCAGATTAGGAAAAAAAGGAAAACTCGAAATATATCTAAACTGATTTACAGAGGGAAGGAGGTGTTTAAACAGGAAGAGATTCAAAAGGCTTTCTGGGAATTTTTTACAGAACTGTATAAAGGGGATAAAATTAATGGTTTAGACATAGACAAATATTTAGACAAAGAGAAAATACCTTCAGTTAGAGAAGAACACAGGCAAAAATTGAATCAACCAATAACCTCGGGGGAAATCCTGCAAGTAATTAAGCAATTAAAGTCAGGGAAAGCACCAGGTACAGATGGCTTGACAGCGGTTTACTATAAAAACTTACAGTTAGAAATGGTAGAGCCTCTTAGAGAATTATTTAATATGATTCAAACGGAAGGTAAAGTCCCTCCATCTTGGAAGACAGCGTTTATATCTTTAATACCCAAAGAAGATCAAGATACTACTCAACCCAAAAATTATAGACCTATTTCATTACTGAATGTAGATTATAAATTTTTTACTAAAATATTAGCAAATAGGTTAATGTTGGTTATTCAACAATTGATACATACGGACCAAACAGGTTTTATACAAGGGAGACAGATGAAAAGTAATGTCAGATTAATTATTAATGCATTAGAATATTTGGGAAAGAACAACCAGATCCCTGCTGCGTTTATATTTTTGGATGCTGAGAAGGCCTTTGATCGAGTTAACTGGCAATTTCTGCTGAAGATATTGCAAAAAATGCAGATAGGAGATAATTTTTTACAGTCAATTAAAGCAATATACCAACAGCAAACAGCACAAATCATAGTCAATGGAAGTTTAACAGACTCTTTTCAAATTGGAAAAGGTACAAGACAGGGCTGTCCTTTGTCCCCATTATTGTTTATTATAACTTTGGAAGTATTGTTGAATAAAATACGGGGCTTGGATGGTTTAAAAGGGATCAAGATTAGGCAGCAAGAATATAGAGTCCGCGCTTTTGCGGATGATTTGGTCATAATATTGGAACAACCGCAGGAATCCAGTATGGTTTTAATGAATACGATTAATCAATATGGTCAAGTGTCTGGCTTTAAAATAAATTTAGGAAAAACCAAAATATTAGCTATAAATATGAATATTAAACAAAAGGAAGAATTAGGAGTGATGCTAGGATGTGAGGTAGTTAAAAAAGTCAAATATCTTGGAGTTAACATTTTAACTTCAAATGGGAAATTATATAAGCATAATTATGAACCACTTTGGCATAGCATACAGACAGAGATGAAAAAATGGGAGAAATTGCACTTATCTTTGCTGGGTAGGATAGCGGCAGTGAAAATGAACATTTTACCAAAAATTTTATTTCTTTTCCAAATATTACCTATACTTAAAAAAGATGCGAACCTTTTAGAATGGCAGAAGGGTATCAACAAATTTGTGTGGGCAGGAAAGAAGCCGAGGGTAAAGATGAAAATAATGCAAGATGTACGTGAGAGAGGAGGATTGAAACTACCTAATTTAAAACTATATTATGATGCAGTGGCATTATCTGTAATTAGTGATTGGACTCATTTAACCAATGATAGAATATTGAATATTGAGGGACACGATCTGGTATTTGGCTGGCATGCTTACCTGTTATTCAACAAAAAATTGGATAAGAATTTTAAAAGTCATATTTTAAGAAATGCTTTATTGCGGGTTTGGAAGAAATACCAATATAAATTAAATGACAAGATACCCATGTGGGCAATTCCTAGACACGCAATTGAAAATATGAATACAGCACAAAAACAGGACAGAATTACTTACAGACAGCTTCTTACCTTGGAAAGGGGGGTATTACAATTAAAATCTTTAGAGGTATTAAAAGAGGAGAAGGTAGTTCAAACATGGTTCCAGTATGTGCAATTACAGGCTAGGTGGAAAATAGATAAAAAAATTGGTTTTATCCAAGTTGAGGATAATCTGTTTAAACAAATAAGAGATCAAAGCTTAATGCATATAAAGAGGATATATAATGTATTAATACAGATGGATTCGGAAACAGAATTAGTTAAAGATTGTATGATAAAATGGGCTCAAAATATTGAGGAACCAATAATGTTGGATACATGGGAAAGAATCTGGGTAAGAAATGTGAAATTTACACAAGCTCAAAATCTGAGAGAAAATTTTTACAAGATGTTCTATAGATGGCATTTAGATCCTAAAAAGTTGGCTTCTATGTATCCGAATGTACAGCCTAAATGTTGGAGGTGTGGTTCTCTCGATGCTACATATTATCATATATGGTGGACCTGCCAAAAGGTTAAGGCATTCTGGATAAAAATATGGTGGGTCATGCAAAACATTTTTAAAAGAAGGATAAAGTTTATTCCTCAGTTATTTTTACTAGGTATATGTACTGACTTTACAGTGGTAGAGACTAATTTGATTCTGCACCTGATAACTGCAGCAAGACTGTTGGTGGCGCAATATTGGAAGAAGGAAGACTTGCCTACAATCCAAGAATGGACATTGAAAGTGACAAACTTAGCCGAGATGGCTAAAATATCGGCATATCTCAAAGATCATTCAAATGAGAAATATAAATGAGACTGGAAAAAATGGATTGACTATATACAAAATAAATACGGGACCAAGAAATTCCAGTTAGCCTATGCTTAAGATCAGAAATGATTTAAATTGTTAAAAGTTAGTTCAGTAAGAAGAAGCTAAGGTCAATGTAGAATGTCATTAATTTCTTTATTTCTTTTTTCTCAATAGATTTTAGACTGTGTTAGTTAAAAATCCATACCATGTACGGGTTCTGGGAAGTCGGGAGGGGGGAAGGATCAGGGGGGTTGGGGGGTGGAGGGAGGGAGGGGCACAAACAAAAAATTGTACTTCAATGTCTTAATGATTGACAAATGATGAAATATTTGTGGTTGTTTTTTTTAGAAATAAAATAAATATTTGACACTAAAAAAAAAACAATAAAAAAAAAGAATGGCTGGAAAAGAAAAGAATCCAGGTGTTGCAATGGCAGTCAAACTCCAGACCTCAACTGAATTGGCATGACCTCAAGAGAGTTCTGCATAACACCCCCCCACATACACAAACACAAACCTCAATGAACTGAAGCAATGTTGTAAAGAATAGTGGGCCAATATTCCTGCACAATGCTGCAAGGGACTGATAAAGTCACACAGAAAAGAATTACTCCTAGTTGTTGCTGCTAAAGGTGATTCTACATATTATTGAATCAAAGATTTTTCACACATGAATTCTCCATTTTGGCTTTCTTTTTAGAAAATAAATGATATAATAAATGATGTAATATGACAAGTGCTGTTGTCCATCTGTGGTTGTATTTACCTACTTTTAAGAACTTCAAAGTCAACATTATTTCTACTATGTCTTGATATGTAAAACCATAAAAATCAAGGAGAGTGTACTTCCTTTTTCACATTACTGTATATGAGGAAGTCCTGGGGATAGATCATACGTTTGGTAATATGTACATTTAGAAATACAAATACACACATCTACAATATAGAGATAATCCATGTCTTTCAAGCCCGAAAAAATAATTAAAATTGTTACAGTCAAACCTTCTGCACAAATGTTAATCGGGAACCTGATGAATTTGATGATTGCTCATGTTTTGAGATGGCAAGGCTGAAATTCAGCCCTCAACAGGCTTCTGGGGCCATGGAAACGTTCACAGGAAACCACTAGCCTGTGGGTTAGGCATGTGACCAAAACCACAGAAGGCATATTTGACTATTTCTATAATTTGTATAATTTCTATATTTCTATACCTTATTTGCCGTGTGCCAGCTGCCTCTTATGTAATGAAGCAAAAGCAAAGAAATGTATAAATATCTGCCTTGCACTCTGCTCTGGGTTCCCCATCAGATGAATAAAAGCAGTGGCTTCTCAACACACAAGCTTGGACTCTCTCTTTTGTTTTACTGAGCCACACCTGTCAATCTATATGACACTAACTTTACAGATGTGGGGGCTCTAATGGATGAAATGAAGCCTATAGCTTCTGCAAGATTTGAAGCAACAGTTACGCCCAAGGAAGCCATGAGCTCTAAGTAAGGGCAGAAAATACTTTCCACAACCCCTTTGGTGACATCCCAATTGAAGTAGTCCTCGCTTACTGACTGCAGACTCTCCTCCCACCTGCTCTCCACTCACCTTTTCCAGCTGCTGCTTCGACCCAGAGAAGAACAGAAAAGCCGCCCTGCACATCACCTTCTTCCTATGAGTGATCTGAAATAGGAAGTTCCTTTACTTTTCTCCTCCCCCCTCCCATCCTTTCTAGCAATCCATTACTAAATGGTTTAAAACTCCCTTTTTAAGTGCAAGCACAGATGGCACTATTGTATTGATGGCTTTCTAGGTAGAGATGTTGCCTGAACCCCATCTAGCGACAGAAGGTGGAGAAACACGCCTGTCCAGTCTCCACCAAGACATTTGGAAGACATTTCCACTGATTATATGACAGCAGGTCGTTTTCCACTCCTAGCAACCGACCTTTGCAACTGAGCCATGTGAAATTTGATGCTACTTAGCTTCATTTTTGGTGCCTTGGGGTCAGTCTTGATGCCTCGCCTTGCAGCTTCTTTGGCAAAGGTTTTTGGAAGGGCTTTACCCCAGGGCTGGGTTTCTGCCGGTTCTAACCTCTTCAGTAGAAGAGGTTCCACAAATCTACCAAACTGGTTAGAAAAGGTTCCTCACGGAGCGCCTGCCCCACCCCCACCCCTTGCTCGCTTCCCCCGCCCGTTCCGTCGCCACTCGTGGGTGGTCTCCTAGGACCTCCCTGAACTTGCCTAGGCGGCGGGGCTGCCAGCAAAGCACGGGTGCGTTCCAGGGCGTCCTCCCCATTGGTTCCCAACCGCCCTTCCTGGCGAAGTTTTCCAAGGCATGGTTTGAAACGCAGCCTCCCATCTCTTGTGCCCAGCTTCCGCTGAGCTCCGAAAAGGAGAAGAGCCTTTGGGGAGGGAGGAGGAGGAGGAGGAGGCGCGCGCGCAGGGCGGTGCCAGCTGGGCAACCGGCGGTAAGAAAGCACCTCGTAGCTTTTGAAGGGAGGAGGGGCGACGGAAAGAGAGAATGCGGAGTCGCCTTTCAGGGACGCCGAAATGGTGGGAAACCAGCACCACCGCCAGAGTCCAAAGCTTTCGGCGGCTCCAGACAGGTGAGGCTGGGAGTGGAGACCCCGGCGGTTTCCTTTGCTCCCCTTGCAAGGGAGTAGTAGGCGTCATTTTTGCATTCCTGCCTCCGCTGGACTTCATGCTCTCCTCCGCGCACTCCTCGCGACTGCAATAGATGTCCAAAAGTGGCGGGGGCTTTCGAGCTAGAAACCCAGGCCCCCATTAGCCCCCAAAGACGCTTCTGGACATCTCTTGCTGTCGCGAGGAGCGCGAGGAGAAGAGCGCAAAGTCCAGTGGAGGCAGGAGGGTTCTCGGCGCTACCCAGTTGCTTTCGTGGCTTCCTGGAGCCCCGAGAACCTTCCTGCCTCCGCTGGACTTTGCGCTCTTCTCCACGCCTCCCGGCAAGCGAGCGAAGATCAGGCTGCCTGATCCTCCATCGCTCACTTGTTCTTTTGCCCACCTGGACCGCTTCGGCGCTGCTCTGGCTACCTAAATCCGTCTGTGTCCGGTAGCTGCAGCGACATCATCAAGAGGAAGAGCAAGAGGCAAGAGCCGGGAGAGGGCCCCGCCGCTGCTTAGGCAGGGCTCCGAGGCACCTTCGCTTCCAAGCCGCTTCGTCTTGACGTCTGCCGGGCAAGGACGGATGTAGGTAGCCAGAGTGGCGCCGAGGCGATCCAGGTGGGCGAAACAGCGAGCGAGCGATGGAGGATCAGGCAGCCTTTGAATTGTTGTTCTCTCTCTAAATATTCAATTTAACTGTATCTTTCACTGCCACTTTTCACTTAGAAGAATCACTTCCAGCTGTGTTTGAGGTTTTGCACATATATTCCGCAGAATCAGTTTTAGTAACTGCTTGGATCTCTAAGAGAGCTGTTCCATTTGCCAACCTGAAGCTGCATTTATCAGAGGATCTACACCAGTGTTTCTCAACCTTGGCAACTTGAAGATGTCCGGACTTCAACTCCAAGAATTTCCCAGCCAGATGGGGTTTCTGGGAGTTGAGGTCCAGACATCTTCCAGTTGCCAAGGTTGAGAAACACTGATCTAAGCTCTCTCCCAGCTTTGAGCCACTGGATCTTAATGTGCTGTGATCCAACTACATGGCAAGCAAGTTGCAGGATCTTGCCTTCATCTATTGTTAATTGTTTAAGAGGTCGATCAAATACCAGAAGCTTTTTAGGTTCTGAAATGTGATAACATTAAAAAAGCAAGAGGAGGAAACTAGTTAGATTATCATTCATCTTAATTTTTTTTTTGAAGTACATATCAAGGTAGGAACAATATGATGCAATGAATTAATTCCATTTTCTCAATACAATTTTTTTTATAGGAAAAAGAATTTTCTGTTTGGTATCATATGGAATTCCAATAATTAGTGAGCATGTTTTAAGATGATATACAAAATGTTTGATATGCAATATCCACTGCCTATCTTTTATGCTAAATGTAACATGAATATTGTCAAGATGAAGGTCATTTTAAATGTAAAAAAAAATCATAGATGGATGAATACTTCTAGCTGGATCATAGATGGGAGACAGTGAAATGAATGTACATTTTGTTGGCATACTGTTATTTATAGATGCAGGTGCTGGTGAGTCATAAAATTGTATGTATATATGTATGTATGTATGTATGTATGTATGTATGTATGTATGTATGTATGTATGTATGTATGTACCCGTGGTGGATTTCAAAGTTTTTTAGAACCTCTTCTGTAGGGGTGGCCTGCTTTGTGAGAGTGGCTTGCCGGCCATGTGACCGGGTGGGAGTGGCTTGGCAGCCATGTTACTGGGTGGGCATGGCCAACTTGTAAAATGTGGCGAAACTCACTTAACAACGCTCTTGCTTAGCAACCAAAATGTTGGCTCAGAAACTCTGGCATTTGAAGCACTCAAGTCTTAAAGCTGTCGTTACAAGACCCTTGCACCTAAGCCTTTAGAAAAAAAAAACCAGGGATGTTCAAACTTGTCAGTTTTAAGACTTGTGGACTTCAACTCCCAGAATTCCTCCTCTCGCTCTTCATCTTGATGATGTGTGGATGGGCAGGGGGAGGGAGCTGGAACCGGTTCTAAACGGCACTGTAGATTTGTGGAAGCTCTTCTATAGAAGAGGTTAGAACTGGCAGGAACCCACCCCTGGTATGTATGTATGTATGAATGAATGAATTCTGGAAGTTGAAGTCCACAAGTCTTAAAGCTGTCAAGTTTGCACACTCCTGGGGTTTTTTTCTAAAGGGTTAGGGGTGCAAGGGTCTTGTAACTTGACAGCTTTAAGACTTGCGTGCTTCAAATGCCAGAGTTTCTGAGCCAACATTTTGTTAAGTGAGTTTCACATTTTGCAAGTTGGCCTCGTCCACCCAGTCACATGACTGCCAAGCCACTCCCACCCAGTCATATGACCACCAAGCCACTCTCACAAAACAGGCCACACCTACAGAAGAGGTCCTAAATTTTTTTGAAACCCACCACTGGTTTACCCCCTTCCTAAGCTTGAGAGGACTGGCCAAAATTGAATGGATGGTTTTGTCCTTCAGATAGAACTGGAACTGAGTGTTTCTCTGTCTCTAACCTGGTGATTTCAACCACTACACCAAACTGGATCTTCTTCCTCACCACAAAATCTACTCATTGACCTGTTCCTGACGCTCCCACAGCAAATTCAAGGCTGCAGCTTTCAAGATCAATCAATCAGGGTAGAGCTGGAAGGGACCTTGGAGGGAATAGAATAGAGTAGAAATGCCCCATTTTATGACTGTTTTGCCACATTTGTTAATGAATCATTGCAGTTGTCAAATTTGTAATACTGTCATTAAGCGAATCTGGTTCCCCCATTGCGTTTCCTTGTTGCCAGGTCACAAAAGGGGATCACCTACCCTCAGGGCAGAACAACGGTCATAAATATGAGCCAGGTGCCAAACATCTGAACGTAAATCACATGACCGGGGGGGGGTGCTGCTATAATGGTCAGACCACTGAGGTACATGTATTAGCAAACCTCTGAGATGCCCCTGCACCCCAATGATTGTGAACTGCTTAAAATTGGGTTGTAAGAGAATATTGACACAAAGGTGAATTGAGCCTGCCTGCGCACAGGGGGAAGAATCAAACAGGAATTTCTGGACCAGTGGGTTAAAGTGTTTACAAAGTGTTTACATTCATTCCGTGACCATATCTCACAAAGCGCATGGTTGCCCTGCTGATCTTTTAGGCAGGGATAAACAATGACATCTCCCAAATGGAATTATCAAAAATATTCTAACATCATGCTGTATTCTATAGGGTGCTTGCCTGTTTCTATATCTTCGTAATGTAGTGGGCCAATGTTATACAAGCTGCGGATCTGCTTTAGGTCAGGGCTGCTCAGAAAACTGCCAGTGGCTTTGCTGGGATCCAGTGTGCACAGTGATAGTTTCAATACTTAATATATGTTGAATCTTGCAATTGATTTGGTTGCTTTAGATGAGACAAGTTTGGGCCACTATGTTTCCTTTATGCTACTTCCTTTTATCTCTCTTCCTCCCCCATTGACTGCCACAGAGTAAGCAGGTTGTTCTCGCTGTGATGTTTGCAATGTCCACAGGTGTGTGTGTGTGTGTGTGTGAGAGAGAGAGAGAGAGAGAGAGACAGGTAGTACCAGCATATGGGGAGCTTCTACCTTGGCTGGGATGGTCTTTGAGATTGACAAGGGAAATAAGAGAGAATGTACCAATAAGATGCTGTTGCTACCATGCTTTTGCTTTGCTTGTTAAAACTGTATAAAAGCCAAATAAACTCTGCGTAATGCAGACAGACACCACTGCTGTGATGGATTTCTGAGATCTATAACCAATTTCGTTGTATTAAGGTACAATGACAATAAAGATTATACTTATACACTATGTTGCTTCTCTCTGTCATTAGTTTCCATACATTGTTCCTTATCTTGCCTCCTGGTGCTTTGGAAAATAAGTTGACCCTCTCTTCTTTATGGCAGGCACTCAAATATTGGAATACTGCTATCATGTCTCCCCTTGTTCTTCTTTTCATTAGACTAGGCATATCCAATTCCTGTAACCGTTCTTCTGGTGTTTTAGACTCCAGCTCCCTAATCATCTTTCTTGCTCTTCTCTGCACACTTTCCAGAGCCAGATGGATTTTCTTGTCTAAGTGTAAAATTTTACACTGCTTACCTCCCCCCATGTGAGTGTAGTTCCACCGAGGACTACATGTTGAGTACCATTTGTCATCTAGTTAGGAAGAAGTTTAGAAGGTTCAAACACAATGGTCGAATAATACATCCATTATGTGGATTACCAACAGAACAATTGATCAGACCTGCTACCCTTTGCCAAGTGATGTATAACAAACAATGCTGTCCATTGCAGCACTAGATTAACTACTTTCCAAATTACCAGTGACATGGAATTTGTCCCCATGCCTGAGCTGCCCAGAGAACCCCCCTCCTCAATGTCTTTGACTGACTAGATGGACACTCTCAAAAATGAGTGGTAGAATACCAAAAAAGCCCTGGTAGATGCAGAGTAAAAACATAAAAAAACAAGCAGACATGCACCGCTTGCTACAACCCCCTTCCGTGTGAGAGATAAAGTTTTTCTATTGATCAAATACATACGATTGAGGATGCCCAATAGTTAAAAAAATTAACCCAGCAGCACCGCAGATCTCCCTTCCCTGAATTCTAGGCAAAATACACCCAGTTTCCCATTGCAGCTTGCTGAAACCTGTGATTGGATCTAGTTTGAGACCTCAGACCCAACCACGCCCTCCTCCTACAGTAGTTCAAGGAGAGACACATTATGAAGTGGGGAAAAAAATACTACGACTCTAGAAAAAAATACTAGATTCCAGATTATATAGAGGTCGTTTACAATTATGCATTGGAAGGGGTACCCTTTGTCGGAAGCTACATGGGTAAAGAGTTAGAATGGACAGATTAGTTAAGCAATTCCATGACAAATTTCCAGATAAACCAAAGGGTCCTTCTGGGGAGGAGGAAGAGGTGTTAGTTATGTAATGTAACCCCCCTGCATTATTCGCTTTACTGAACACACTTGTCTTCTGAAGAGAGGCTGCCTGTCAGACCTGGAAGCTTTTACTTTTTGGATTTAAGGTCTGCCACACGTTCTACTGTGGGAAAATGGGAGGGGGTATTGTACAGAGTATGGGGGATGTGTAGCCATAACAACATTCTTTCTCAGAAAGTCGAGGTCGCTTTATCCCTGCACCTGGATGGATTTGGCAATGAAGGATTGGGCCATGTGATAGATTTGTGGGTGTGGGGCAGGGTCTAGAACTTTCAACTGGGTGGGAAAACCTGGAAGCTTTCAGATTCAGGTTTTCCCCTGATATGTCAACGTGCCATCTCTAGTAAAATGGAACTTTGAAGAAACTCAAGCCTCGGAGTTTTCTTTCATTGGGGGTGTTTCTTGGAACCCTGACAATAAAAAAGTCAGCCAATGAATAGGCATAGCAACTAAATCAGCCAATGAGGGCTTTTTAGAAACTGAAACAATATTTGCTGGCGACAGCTAGGCGCCTTGGCATGGCTTAGTCCAACTGTTCTGTACTAAAGCTGCAAGTCTGTGCTGAGAAACGAAACAAAACTAGCCTGCTCTGCCCAATTGAAACTGAAATATAATCTCTCCTTTCTACCACAATGAAGAATCACTCTTGGTATTGTATATATTACTTATGTATTATATTATATATAAAGAGAAGTTAATGAATCCTACTGAATCAGTTACATGTGTGTGCTTTCTGCATTTGATTTCTGCAACAAACTGACACAGTGAATTAGAGGTGGAGCTCTCACTTCACAATCAGGAGGCTGTAAATTTGATCCTAGATAGAGGCAGATATTTCTCTCTCTCTGGGCACAATGAGAATTATCTGCTATGAACTCGACATTGGCGACAGGAAGAGCATCTGGCCAGTAAACACTCAATTCCATTCAGTTGCCCTAACAACACCCCGCAATGATGTTATACATAAACATACACACAATTTTAAATTTTGCACATTTTTAAATTCTAAATCACTTGGAATGAAGACTATGGCCAAGAGACTCTTGGTTTCTCCACACAACTGGCCTTGTCCTGGTTGTTGGATGTCATTGAAAGGTATCACATGTCTGTGACATACTAAAAAAGATTGTAACCCGTCTTTTTGAATGGTGTTGGTGAAATAAAGAATCTTGGATTTCTTTGCAGTCTTCTAAGCCCAGCAAAATCAGGATAATCCATCTGCATATTTGAAGGATACAGTTTTGAAAAAAATTAAGGAGCCCTGGGAGAGAAGTGAAAGAACAGGAAACGCCTCCCATGTGTTGGGAAGAGAGCATTGCATTACCCTGTTCTTAATGTTTACAGAAATGCTGAGACTTTATTTTTCTTTCTCAAAAGCTATCCATGATTCTTATGCAATGCAGTTTTAGAAATGAAACATTTATGTCCTATATAATTTTCCGCCCACATCTCCCTTTTGTCCTCAAATCTTCTCCACGAAGGTCGCTTGCAAGCACAAAAGCCTTTACACCCGAAATTTTAGACTAGTTTTGTCGCTGCCCCTAACTCTCCCAATATATTTGCTATTCATATGGTATCTTTAGTTGCTTGCCTCATTCTTGACACAATCAGAACAGACATACTTGATTGCACTGAATTCCTGGAGCTGTTTTAAAATGATAAACTTTGAACCCCTTCTACTTCTCTTCTCTCATTTTCTCCTTATATGAAGAGCCACAATCTGTAACTATAGTCTGAGTATTCCCATCGCCAAGAAATGCTGGATGGAGAATTCTGGGACTGAAAATCTTGAGGCAGGAAAGGAGGAAAAAGGGTAGGACACAGTACATAACATTTCTATCATCTACTATGATGAAAATGCAAAGAACACTCCCAAAATGTTTTCACAAGACTTGACTACTGTAATGGGCTCTACATGGGGCTGCCCCTGAAAAGTGTTCGGAGACTACAACTAGTCCAGAATGCAGCCGTGCGAGCGATACTGGATGTACCAAGATACACCCACATTACACCTATCCTCCGCGAGCTGCACTGGCCCCCTATTGGTCTCCGAGCGCGATTCAAGGTGCTGGTCATTACCTTTAAAGCCCTACATGGCCTAGGACCCAGATATCTGCGAGACCGTCTTCTGCCGCATACCTCCCAACGGCCGATAAGATTGCACAGGGTGGGCCTTCTCCAGGTGCCGTCAGCCAGACAATGTAGGGGGAGGGCCTTCTCTGTAGCCACTCCGACCCTATGGAATGAACTATCCCCAGAGATCTGGACCCTACCCACTCTCATGGCCTTCCGAAAGGCTATCAAAACCTGGCTATTCCGGCAGGCCCGGAGTCCTTCAGGATTGGGCAGCCTATAAAGTTATTAAATCAAATCAAATCACATAATTGCACAATTTCTGCAAAAATAAATACAGGTAATCCCCATGATCAAACTAATAACGTTCCAATTTCTTCTTTTCTCCTCCTCATCTAGTATCATTACGTATTTGCCTACAAAAAATGAGGCAAATTCTTCGTAGTCAAATTAAATAGTCAGTTTCTCAGCTGGACTTACAATGGGACATTAAAAATGAAATTTAAGCTTTCTCTCCGCTCATCACTTTGGGCCTCAGATGGATTTTCTTGTGTGCGATAAGGCTGGAATGTTGCCTGAACCACCGCCCACACTCGAGGCACTTAATGGTTTCTCCCCTGTGTGAGTTCTCTGGTGTATCACCAGGCTGGAATTCCGACTAAAACTTTTTCCACAATCAGGACATTCAAACGGTTTTTCTCCTGTGTGAGTTCTTTGGTGTATCACCAGGCTGGAATTCTCACTAAAACCTTTCCCACAAACAGGACATTCAAAGGGTTTTTCTCCTGTGTGAGTCCTCTGGTGTTTCACCAGTTTGGAATTGGTAATGAAACTTTTCCCACAATCAGGGCATTTGAAGGGTTTTTCTCCTGTGTGAGTCCTCTGGTGTATCACCAGACTAGAATTGCGACTGAAACTTTTCCCACAAACAGGACATTCAAAGGGTTTTTCTCCTGTGTGAGTTTTTTGGTGTATCACCAGGCTGGAATTCTCACTAAAACCTTTCCCACAAACAGGACATTCAAAGGGTTTTTCTCCTGTGTGAGTCCTCTGGTGTTTCACCAGTTTGGAATTGATAATGAAACTTTTCCCACAATCAGGGCATTTGAAGGGTTTTTCTCCTGTGTGAGTCCTCTGGTGTTTCACCAGGCACGAATTGTCACTAAAACCTTTTCCACAATCAGGACATCCAAAGGGTTTCTCTCCTGTGTGAGTTCTTTGGTGTATCACCAGGCTGAAATTCTGACTAAAACTTTTTCCACAAACAGGACATTCAAAGGGTTTTTCTCCTGTGTGAGTTCTTTGGTGTATCACCAGGCTGGAATTCCGACTAAAACTTTTTCCACAATCAGGACATCCAAAGGGTTTCTCTCCTGTGTGAGTTCTTTGGTGTTTCACCAGGTTGGAATTCTGACTAAAACTTTTTCCACAATCAGGACATCCAAAGGGTTTCTCTCCTGTGTGAGTTCTTTGGTGTATCACCAAGCTGGAATTTTCACTAAAACCTTTCCCACAAACAGGACATTCAAAGGGTTTTTCTCCTGTGTGAGTCCTCTGGTGTTTCACCAACCCGGAATTGTCACTAAAACCTTTTCCACAATCAGGACATCCAAAGGGTTTCTCTCCTGTGTGAGTTCTTTGGTGAACAATGAGATTGGAATGCTGACTGAAACTTTTCCCACAATCAGGACATTCAAACGGTTTTTCTCCTGTGTGAGTCCTCCGGTGTTTCACCAGTTTGGAATTGGTAATGAAACTTTTCTCACAATCAGGGCATTTGAAGGGTTTCTCTCCTGTGTGAGTCCTCTGGTGTTGAACCAGGTTGTAGGTCTTGCTGAAACTTTTACCACAATCAGGACATTTAAAAGCTTTCTCTCCTGTGTGAGTCCTCTGGTGAGCCATGAGATTGGAATGCTGACTGAAACTTTTCCCACAATCAGGACATTCAAACGGTTTTTCTCCTGTGTGAGTCCTCTGGTGTTTCACCAGTTTGGAATTGGTAATGAAACTTTTCTCACAATCAGGACATTTAAAAGCTTTCTCTCCTGTGTGAGTCCTCTGGTGAGCCATGAGATTGGAATGCTGACTGAAACTTTTACCTCAATCAGGACATTCAAACGGTTTCTCTCCTGTGTGAGTCCTCTGGTGTATCACCAGACTAGAATTGTGACTGAAACTTTTCCCACAAACAGGACATCCAAAGGGTTTCTCTCCTCTGTGAGTTCTTTGGTGTATCACCAGGCTGGAATGCTGACTGAAACTTTTCCCACAATCAGGACATCCAAGGGGTTTCTCTCCTGTGTGAGTTCTTTGGTGTTTCACCAGGCTGGAATTGTCACTAAAACCTTTTCCACAATCAGGACATCCAAAGGGTTTCTCTCCTGTGTGAGTTCTTTGGTGTATCACCAGGCTGGAATTTTCACTAAAACCTTTCCCACAAACAGGACATTCAAAGGGTTTTTCTCCCGTGTGAGTCTTCTGGTGTTTCACCAACCCGGAATTGTCACTAAAACCTTTTCCATAATCAGGACATCCAAAGGGTTTCTCTCCTGTGTGAGTTCTTTGGTGAACAATGAGATTGGAATGATGACTGAAACTTTTCCCACAATCAGGACATTCAAACGGTTTCTCTCCTGTGTGAGTCCTCTGGTGTATCACCAGACTAGAATTGTGACTGAAACTTTTCCCACAAACAGGACATTCAAAGGGTTTCTCTCCTGTATGAGTTCTCTGGTGTCTCAAGAGGCTGGAATTATCACAGAAACATTTCTCACAATCAGGACATTCAAACAGTTTTCCCTTGGTTTCAGTCCACATTGCCATGCTCGTTAAAACAAATACCGCATTGGGAGCACTTGTAGGGCTTCTCTCCTGTGTGAGTCTCTGTGTGGCTCTCTGAAGGAAATGAAAAATATTTTGATTTCTGGACTGACTTGGTTTGATATTCAATGTTGCTTGTTATTCTCAGTTGTCCAGAGTGCTCATATTTCTTTCTTCTTTGTCTATAAGATTCAGATAAAAGGGTATCTTTAATTGTGCATAAAATGGTTGCAAAAGATGAGGGGAAAACATTTACATTACAATGAAAAAGCAAACATGCCACAATGCTTCAATAAGCTTTTACATTAATCATGATTCATTGATGAAACATGGAAGACTACCCAGATCCAAGTTTGAATATCCACTCAATGATAAAATTCACTTGTTGACTGGGTCAATCACAAATTCCTAGCCGAGCAAAGGGATGTTTTCAAATACAGTCAAATGAAAAAGAAAGTACACCCTCTTTGATATCTTTGGTTTTACTTATCAGGACATAAAAACATCATTGCAACTGAAAATAATAATAGAATTTGAAAGGATCTTAAAAATCTTCTAATCCAGCCTCTGTTCAATCAGGAGACCCTAAACAAGGGGTCAGCAAACGCCTGGGAGTCGCATGTGGCTCTTTCATCTCTCTGCTGTAGCTCCCTGTTGCCAGAAATTGTGGTGCCAAAATTGCACCACAATTTTGAGAGGAGCTTCAGGTTTGGAGGGGGGGGAGCAGGCTGTGCCAGGAGGAGACTATTGCAAGAGGTGGGTTTTCTAGTCAGCTCCACAATTGATAGGACTTTCAGTTAGGACAGGTAGCGTGTTTCTCTGAAAATAAGACAGGGTCTTATTTACTTTTGACCGCTGAAATAAGCGGCTTATTTTCAAGGAAACAGGGTAGAGAAAAAAGGACGCTGTGCTAGGAGGAAACTCTATGGTGGGGAAACTGGACTTCCGGTCGGCTCCAGAATTCCACAGAGGGCTTTCAGTTAGGACTTTTGTGGTTCTTTGAGTATTTAAGGTTGCAGAACCCCAGCCTTAAACTATTTCAGATAAGAGGCTGTCTCGTCTCTTCTGAAAAGACTCCAGTGATATAGCAGCACAACTTCTGACCACAAGCCCTTCTGCTGGTTACTTGTTCTCACCATTATGAAATTTCTCACTGCTTCCATAGTATAAAGAGGCAAAGTAGCAGCCAAGTACTGCTAATAAAGTGTCCTTGATCAATTGATCATCAGCAAGTATAACTAAATCTATAACAGCTGAAATTGTAGGAGTTTCCTGGTCTCCGGCATTGAGGATGTGTGTTATCACAATGCCAAAGAGTAAAGGCCTCAGCTTAATGATCTTAATAGAAGAAATTGTTGCTGCCCATCAACTTGGGAAGGTTTAAAAGGCCATTTCCAAACAATTTAAAATCCATATTCTACATTGAGGAAAATTATTCACAAGTGGGAAACATTCCAGACAATTACCAATATTCCCAGGAATGGACATTCAAGAAAATTCACCCCAAGGCCAGATGATGCAATGCCCAGAGAAATTGAAAAAAAAAGAGTTATATCTCAGACTCTACAGGCTTCAGATAGCATGTTAAATGTTAAGATTCATGACAGTGCAATTAGAAAAAGACTGAACAAGTATGGTTTCTTTGGAAGAGCTGCCAGGAGAAAGAAAGCTTCTTTTCTCTGAAAAGGTCATAGCAGCACAGCTGAGGTTTGCAAAGTTTGCAAAGTTACATCTGAACAAACCACAGGACTTCTGCAATACTATCCTTTGCACAGACCAGACCAAAGCGGAGATGTTCGAACATAATGCAAAGTGTCACGTTTGATGAAAACCTAACACAGCATATCAGCACAAGCATCTCATACAAACTGTCAAGCAGAGTGATGGAGGGGTTATGATTTGGGCTTGTTTTGCAGCCACAATACCCAGACATCTCGCACTCTTTGAGTCGACCATGAATTCCTCTGTATACTAAAGTATTCTAGAATCAAAAGTGAGGCCATCTGTAGCTAAAGCTTGGCTGACATAGGATTATAGAACAGGACAATGGTCGCACAACAGATCAGCAAATCTACAACAGAATGGCTGGAAAAGAAAAATATCAAGGTGTTGCAATGGCAGTCAAACTCCAGACCTCAACTCAATTGGCAGGACCTCAAGAGAGTTGTGCATAACACCACCACTACCACCCACACACATACTTCAATGAATTGAAGCAATGTTGTAAAGAATAGTGGGCCAATATTCCTGCACATCGCTGCAAGGGACTGATAAAATTACACAGAAAAGAATTACTTCTAGTTGTTGCTGCTAAAGGTGATTCTACATATTATTGAATCAAAGATTTTTCACACATGAATTCTCTATTTTGGCTTTCTTTTTATAAAATAAATGATGACCTGATGTAATATGTCATGTGTTGTGGTCCATCTGTGGTTGCATTTACCTACTTTTAAGAACTTCTAAGTCCAAATGATTTCTTCGATGTCCTGATATGTAAAACCATAAAGGTCAAAGAGAGTATACTCCCTTTTTCACATTACTGTATGTGTGGAAGTCCTGGGGGATAGATTATACGTTTGGAAATATGTACATTCAGAGAGAGAGAGAAAACATATACCTACAATATGGAGGTAATCCATGTCTTTCAAGGCTGAAAAATATCTCATAGAATTCAAACCTTCTATGTTAATATTAATCAGGAATCTGATGGATTTGATTATTGCTCATATGTTGAGTTGACAAGGTTGAATTTAAGGCTTCAAGAGGCTTCTGAGGCCATGAAAAACTTCACAGGAAACCACTGTGGGCCTCAGGTTTGACCCACAGAAGCCTCTGCTCTCCTATTCCCTCGTCTCCCTCAGGTGATCCCTACAGAAGCCTCTGCTCTCCTCTTCCCTTGTCTCCCTCAGGTTAGGCCCATAGAAGCCCCTGCTCTCCTATTCCCTTGTCTCCCCCTTTTCCCTTGGTCTCACCTCCTCTGTCCCTTCTTCCCGCTCTTTTACTTCTGTCCCATTTTTTCTCAGCCAAGCCCCTCCTGTCTTCTCTTTCACTCCCTCTATCTCCTCCCAAACCCTCCTTTTATTCCCTCCCCCCTACTACATATGTAAGGAAGCAGAAGCAAAAAATGCATAAATATCTGTGTTGCACTATGCTCAGGGTTCCTTCCTTCTTAGGAGGATTAATAAATGCATCGGCTTATCAACACCCACACACTTGGATTCTGCCTTGTATTTCACTGAGCCACACCTGTCATTCTTAGTTGTCACGGTAAGGTTGGTGGCCAATAGATTTTATAAATAAATGAATAAATAAGACTGAACAATCAAAACATTCAATTTCAGTCTTTTAAAAAGTGTTGGGTTAAGCACAGTTGAACCTGGTTAATACACGGATGATGCACCAATAGGAAACACAGTGCTTGTTACTTAGAAATGGAAATAAAACAAAACAATCTAGAAAAGGTTCATAACAGAGTAATGGAATTTGGAGGGACCTTGGAGGTCTTCTAGTCCATCCCCTGGTTCAGGCAGGAGACCCTATTCCATCCTGAACAAATGGCTCCCCAATCTCCTCTTAAAACCCTCCAGTGATGGGAGCATCCACAACCTCTGGAGGGAAGCCATTCCCAAAGAATCCTCCTTAATTTAAAAGAGACTTTTCCAATCTTCCCAGCAGGAGGAAAATTGCAGCCACCAGTTTCACAGCGTGCAGCACCAGTGGGCTTAAATTCGGGGAGGGAAGGAACCTGCAGCAGCAGCAGCTGAGATGCTTCAGCCCAGTTGCTTCTCTGCTTCCAGGACTCTCCTCCCACCTGCCTTCAACTCACCTTCCAGCTGCTGCTTCGACCTTGGGAAGAGGAGAAGAGCCGCTCATGCACACCACCTTCCCACCATGAGTTATCCGGAAGAGGAAGTTTCTCTACACTTCTCCTCTCCTCCCATCCTTTCTAGCAATGCAGAGTTGATGGTTTTCTAGGCACAGAGGTTGCCTGATCGCCATCTAGCGACCTGAAGTGGAAAAACATGCTTGTCCAGGCTCCTCCAAGTCGTTCTTTTATTGTTGTAAGGTGGCCAAAAATATTTATTCTGTAGATTCCCCCCCCCCCCCCAATTGCAGTCTCTCTGATTACTTTGAAGCCTTCTTAGTTGCCTCTGTTTCTTGACCTGAAAAAGCCCCATGGGAGGAACTCACTTGTGATTTAACTGATATGTAGGAAGCCAGGGGATGGCCATTCATACATCCAACCATGGCATGTTTAAGAATTGTGGACTTCCAACTCCCAGAATTCCTTTGCTTTGCTGCTTTGCTGCTTTGCTGGCTGAGGAATTATGGGAGTTGAAGTCCACATGTCTTAAAGTTGCCAAGATTGGAGACCATTCCCTTGGCTGGGAAGGTATTTTCAGTAATATACAGCAGCAGGTCCTTTTTGACTCCAAGCTTTGCAACTGAGCCAATGAAATAGCGAAGTTTGACACTACATAGCTCTGTTTTTGGTGTCTTTGGGTCAGTCTTGATGCCTGGCCTTGAAGTTTCCTTGGCAAGGGATTTTGGAAGGGTTTCCCCCCCCCCCTTTCCTGCTTCCTAAGCTTGAGAGGACTGGCCAATGGTTTTGCCCTTCAGGTGGGACTGGAACTGAGCGTTTCTCTGTCACTAAACTGGTGCCTGCACCACTATACCAAACAGGATGTTCTTCCTCCCCACAAAATCTACCCATTGACCTGTTCCTGCTGCTCCAATATTATATTAAAGGATGCAGCTTTCAAGACCAATCAGTTAATCAGAATAGAGCTGGAAGGGACCTTGGAGGTCTTGACTCCAACCCTGATTAAGCAGGAGACCCTAAGTTGCTTCTCTCTGTCCTTAGTTTCCATCCATCGTTCCTTGTCCTGCCTCCTGGTGCTTCGGAAAATAAGTTGACCCTCTTTTCTTTATGGCAGGCACTCAAATATTGGAATACTGCTATCATGTCTCCCCTTGTTCTTCTTTTCATTAGACTAGGCGTATCCAATTCCTTTAACCGTTCTTCCTGTGTTTTAGCCTCCAGCCCCCTAGTCATCTTTCTTGCTCTTCTCTGCGCACTTTCCAGAGTCAGATGGTTTTTCTTATTTAAGTGTAAAATTTTACACTGCTTACATCCCCCTATCTGAGTGTAGTTCCACCGAGGACTACATGTTGAGTACCATTTGTCAGCTAGTTAGGAAGAACAGCAGAACGTTCAAACGCAATTGTTGAATAATACATCCGTTATGTGGATTACCAACAGAACAATTGATCAGACCTGCTACCCTTTGCCGAAGTGGCGTATAATAATGCTGTCCATTGCAGCACTTGATTAACTACTTTCCAAATTACCAGTGGCATGGAATTTGTCCCCATGCCTGAGCTGCCCAGAGAGCTCCCCCTCCAAAATGTCTTTGACTGACTGGATGGACTCTCTCAAAAAGGAGTGGGAGAATGCCAAGAAAGCCCTGGTAGATGCAGCGTATAAAAAAACATGCAAAGAAGCACTTCTCGCTACAACCCCCCCCTTCTTTGTGCTAGTTAAAGTTTTTCTATCGACAAAGTACATACGGTTGAGGATACCTAACAAGAAATTGGGACCTAAATTTTTAGGTTCCTTCCCAATAGTAAAAATAATAACCCAGTGGCAGTTCAGCTCTGCCTTCCCGAATTCTAGGGAAAATACACCCAGTTTTCCATTGTTGCAGAAAATCAGGAGATTTGGCCTGCGAGATCAAGAAAAACTTTATTTGGCCAAATGGCTCAGACATTTAAACCCACATTTGATGTCTGAGCGAGGTTCTTAGGGAGAAGCATGTTCTTATAACTTCCTCAAAACAGCTAACACAGAAATGTTCTAATTCATTTCTATTGGCTAAATTCCTTATTTCTAAGCAGAGAAGCAGATTATACCTGCATTGCCCTTTGATGTCTAGGCTGCAGTTGGCATGCAGGAAGCACTGGTTACATACTGGCTTTTGTGGTTAAGCTATAACGTTTGACTCGCTGATCTACAGCAGATGTTTGACATTCAAGTTTCCTGAGTTCAAACTTCCTGTTTTTCTTCAAGACTATAAAATGTATAACGAGATAGAAGGGATAAATGGGACCCCAGGAGATCCTCTAGTTTGACCCCGTTTCATGTTCACTCTTATGTCCAAAATCTCGCTTTATGTCCTGCCTTACCATTGTAGCTTGCTGAAACCTGTGATTGGGTCTAGTTTGAGACCTCAGACCCAACCACGCCCTCCCCCTACAGTAGTACAAGGAGAGACACATTATGAAGTGGGGGAAAAAATACCAGACTCCAGATTATTTAGAGATCGTTTGCAATTATGCATTGGAAGGGGTACCCTTTGTCGGAAGCTACATGGGTAAAGAGTTGGAATGGACAAATTAGTTAAGCAATTCCATGACAAATTTCCAGATAAACCAAAGGGCCCTCCTGTGGGGTGGGGGGGGGGAGAGGTGGTTAGTTACACTTGTCTTCTGAAGAGAGGCTGCCTGTCAGACCTGGAAGCTTTTACTTATTGGATTTCAGTTCTGCCACACGTTCTACTGTGGGAAAATGGGAGGGGGGATTATACAGAGTATGGGGGATGTGTAGCCATAACAACGTTCTTCCTCAGAAAGTCAAGGTCGCTTTATCCCTGCACCTGCATGGACCTGGATGGGCGGAATCTTTCTTTGTGGCAATGAAGGATTGGGGCATGTGATAGACTTGTGGGTGTGGGGCAGGGTCTGGAACTTTCAACTGGGTGGGAAAACCTGGAAGCTTTCTGATTCGAGTTTTCCCAGATATGCCAACATAACATTTCTAATAAAATGAAACTTTGAAGAAACTCAAGCCTCGGAGTTTTCTTTCATTGGGGGTGTTTCTTGGAACCCTGACAGTAACAAGGTCAGCCAATGAATAGGCATAGCAACTAAATCAGCCAATGATGGCTGTTTAGAAACTGAAACAATATTTGCTGGCGACAGCTAGGCGCCTGGGCATGGCTTAGTCCAACTGTTCTGTACTAAAGCTTCAAGTCTGTGCTGAGAAATGAAACCAGCCTGCACTGCTGAATTAAAACTGAAATACAATCTCTCCTCTCTACCACAATGAAGAACCACTCTTGGTATTGTATATATTACTTATGTGTTATATTAAATATAAAGAAAAGATAATGAATCCTACTGAATCAGTTACATGTGTGTGTTTTCTGCATTTGATTTCTGCAACAAACTCTGACACAGTGAATTAGAGGTGGAGCTCTCGCTTCACAATCAGGAGGCTGTGAATTTGATCCTAGATAGAGGCAGATATTTCTCTCTCTCTGGGCACAATGAGAATATATTTGCTATGAACTCGACATTGGCGACAGGAAGAGCATCTGGCCAGTAAACACTCAGTTCCATTCAGTTGCCCGAACAACACCCAGCAATGATGTTATACATACACATACACACAATTTTAAATTTTGCACATTTTTAAATTCTAAATCACTTGGAATGAAGACTATGGCCAAGAGACTCTTGGTTTCTCCACACAACTGGCCTTGTCCTGGTTGTTGGATGTCATTGAAAGGTATCACATGTCTGTGACATACTAAAAAAGATTGTAACCCGTCTTTTTGAATGGTGTTGGTGAAATAAAGAATCTTGGATTTCTTTGCAGTCTTCTAAGCCCAGCAAAATCAGGATAATCCATCTGCATATTTGAAGGATACAGTTTTGAAAAAAATTAAGGAGCCCTGGGAGTGAAGTGAAAGAACAGGAAACACCTCCCATGTATTGGGAAGAGAGCATTGCATTACCCTGTTCTTAATGTTTACAGAAATGCTGAGACTTTATTTTTCTTCTCAAAAGCTATCCATGATTCTTATGCAATGCAGTTTTAGAAATGAAACATTTATGTCCTATACAATTTTCCGCCCACATCTCCCCACCAGAGGGGAGAGTCACAAAGGTATCAGTCCCTTAGTGGTGCAATGAACCCACAGCTGTCAAAGTCTAACAAGGAGGCGCCTAAAACAAAGGAGATCAAAGCAGTAGTTGTGAATAAACCTGGAAGTCCTGTGCACAATACCACAATCCCTTTTGTCCTCAAATCTTCTCCACGAAGGTCACTTGCAAGCACAAATGCCTTTAACACCCGAAATTTTAGACTAGTTTTGTCGCTGCCCCTAACTCTCCCAATATATTTGCTATTCATATGGTATCTTTAATTGCTTGCCTCATTCTTGACACAATCGGAACAGACATACTTGGTTGCACTGAATTCCTGGAGCTGTTTTAAAAGATAAACTTTGAACCCCTTCTACTTCTCTTCTCTCATTTTCTCCTTATATGGGAGCCACAATCTGTAACTATAGTCTGAGTATTCCCATCGCCAAGAAATGCTGGATGGAGAATTCTGGGACTGAAAATCTTGAGGCAGGAAAGGAGGAAAAAGGGTAGGACACAGTACATAACATTTCTATCATCTACTATGATGAAAATGCAAAGAACACTTTCAAAATGTTTTCACAAGACTTGACTACTGTAATGGGCTCTACATGGGCTGCCCCTGAAAAGTGTTCGGAGACTACAACTAGTCCAGAATGCAGCCGTGCGAGCGATACTGGGTGTACCAAGATACACCCACATTACACCTATCCTCCGCAGCTGCACTGGCTCCCTATCAGTCTCCGAGCGCGATTCAAGGTGCTGGTCATTACCTTTAAAGCCCTACATGGCCTAGGACCCGGATATCTGCGAGACCGTCTTCTGCCGCATACCTCCCAACGGCCGATAAGATCGCACAGGGTGGGCCTTCTCCAGGTGCCGTCAGCCAGACAATGTCGGCTGCCGGTCCCCGGGGAGGGCCTTCTCTGTAGCTGCTCCGACCCTATGGAATGAACTATCCCCAGAGATCCGGACCCTACCCACTCTCATGGCCTTCCCAAAGGCTATCAAAACCTGGCTATTCTGGCAGGCCTGGGGCTGTTGACCTCATGACCGAGGTCCAGTCCCAATTAGACTGGGTGCATGATGTGGTTTTTCTTTTAATCTGTTTCCTCCGTTTTTTAACACTTCACTTTTTTAAAATTTATTTTCTGTAAGCCGCCCGGAGTCCTTCAGGATTGGGCAGCCTATAAAGTTATTAAATCAAATCAAATCAAATCAATCACATAATTGCACAATTTCTGCAAAAATAAATACAGGTAATCCCCATGATCAAACTATAACGTTCCAATTTTTTCTGTTCTCCTCCTCATCTAGTATCATTACGTATTTGCCTACAAAAAATCAGGCAAATTCTTCGTAGTCAAATTAAATAGTCACTTTCTCAGCTGGACTTACAATGGGACATTAAAAATGAAATTTAAGCTTCTCTCCGCTCATCCTTTGGGCCTCTGATGGATTTTCTTGTGTGCGATAAGGCTGGAATGTTGCCTGAACCACCGCCCACACTCGAGGCACTTAAATGGTTTCTCCCTGTGTGTATAAGCATATGATTATAAGGTTACATCTAGTGCTGAAATCTTTCCCACAGTCTGGACACTCGTACGGTTTCTCTCCTGTGTGAGTCCTCTAGTATGTCACCAAGTTGGAATTCTTACTGAAACATTTCCACAAACAGGACATTCAAACGGTTTCTCTCCTGTGTGAGTTCTCTGGTGCATCACCAGGATAGACCTAGCAGTGAACCTTTTCTCACAATCACAACATTCAAAGGGTTACTATCCTGTGTGAGTTCTCTGGTGAGCAATGAGATTGGAATGCTGACTGAAATTTTTCCCACAAACAGGACATTCAAACGGTTTCTCTCCTGTGTGAGTCGTCTGGTGTATCACCAGGTTGCAATTGGTACTGAAACTTTCTCACAATCAGGGCATTTGAAGGGTTTCTCTCCTGTGTGAGTCCTCTGGTGTTGAACCAGGTTGCAGGTCTTGCTGAAACTTTTACCACAATCAGGACATTAAAAGCTTTCTCTCCTGTGTGAGTCCTCTGGTGAGCCATGAGATTGGAATGCTGACTGAAAACTTTTCCCACAATCAGGACATTCAAACGGTTTCTCTCCGTGTGTGAGTCCTCTGGTGTATCACCAGACTAGAATTCGTGACTGAACCTTTTTCCCACAACAGGACATTCAAAGGGTTTTCTCTCTGTGTGAGTTCTTTGGTGTATCACCAGGCTGGAATTCTGACTAAAACTTTTTCCACAATCAGGACATCCAAAGGGTTTCTCTCCTGTGTGAGTCCTCTGGTGTTTCACCAGCCTGGAATTGTCACTAAAACCTTTTCCACAATCAGGACATCCAAAGGGTTTCTCTCCTGTGTGAGTTCTTTGGTGTATCACCAGGCTGGAAGTCACACTAAAACCTTTCCCACAAACAGGACATTCAAAGGGTTTTTCTCCTGTGTGAGTCCTCTGGTGTTTCACCAGCCTGGAATTGTCACTAAAACCTTTTCCACAATCAGGGACATCCAAAGGGTTTCTCTCCTGTGTGAGTTCTTTGGTGTATCACCAGGCTGGAATTCTGACTAAAACTTTTTTTCACAATCAGGACATCCAAAGGGTTTCTCTCCTGTGTGAGTTCTTTGGTGTATCACCAGGCCTGGAATTCTGACTAAAACTTTTTCCACAAACAGGACATTCAAACGGTTTCTCTCCTGTGTGAGTTCTCTGGTGTAACACCAGGATAGACCTAGCAGTGAACCTTTTCTCACAATCAGGACATTCAAAGGGTTTCTCTCCTGTGTGAGTCATCTGGTGTATCACCAGGTTGCAATTGGCACTGAAACTTTTCTCACAATCAGGGCATTTGAAGGGTTTCTCTCCTGTGTGAGTCCTCTGGTGTTGAACCAGGTTGCAGGTCTTGCTGAAACTTTTCTCACAATCGGGGCATTTGAAGGGTTTCTCTCCTGTGTGAGTTCTCTGGTGAGCCATGAGATTGGAATGCTGACTGAAACTTTTCCCACAATCAGGGCATTCAAACGGTTTCTCTCCTGTGTGAGTCCTCTGGTGTATCACCAGACTAGAATTGTAACTGAAACTTTTCCCACAAACAGGACATTCAAACGGTTTTTCTCCTGTGTGAGTTCTTTGGTGTATGCCCAGGCTGGAATTCCAACTAAAACATTTTCCACAATCAGGACATCCAAAGGGTTTCTCTCCTGTGTGGGTCCTCTGGTGTTTCACCAGGCTGGAATTGTCACTAAAACCTTTTCCACAATCAGGACCTCCAAAGGGTTCTCTCCTGTGTGAGTTCTTTGGTGTATCCCCAGGCTGGAATTCTCACTAAAACTTTCCCACAAACAGGACAGTCAAAGGGTTTTTCTCCTGTGTGATCCTCTGTGGTTTCACCAGGCTGGAATTGTCACTAAAACTTTTCCACAATCATGGACATCCAAAAGGTTTTTCTCTCCTGTGTGAGTTCTTTGGTGTATCACCAGGCTGCATTCTGACTAAACCTTTTCACAAACAGACATTTCAAACTGTTTCTCCCCTGTGTGAGTTCTCTGGTGTAACACAGGATAGAACTAGCAGTTGAACCTTTTTCCACAATCAGGACATTCAAAGGTGTTCTCTCCTTTGTGAGTCTTCTGGTGAGCAATGAGATTGGAATGATGACGAAACTTTTCCCGCAATCAGGACATTCAAACGGTTTTTCTCCTGGGTGAGTCCTCTGGTGTTTCACCAGGTTGCAATTGGTACTGAAACTTTTCTCACAATCAGGGCATTTGAAGGGTTTCTCTCCTCTGTGAGTCCTCTGGTGTTGAACCAGGTTGCAGGTCTTGCTGAAACTTTTACCACAATCAGGACATTTAAAAGCTTTCTCTCCTGTGTGAGTCCTCTGGTGAGCCATGAGATTGGAATGCTGACTGAAACTTTTCCCACAATCAGGACATTCAAACGGTTTCTCTCGTGTGTGAGTCCTCTGGTGTGAAATGAGGTGAGAATGTCGACTGAAACTATTCCCACGGTCAGGACATTCAAAGGGTTTCTCTCCTGTATGAGTTCTCTGGTGTCTCAAGAGGCTGGAATTATCACAGAAACATTTCTCACAATCAGGACATTCAAACAGTTTTCCCTTGGTTTCAGTCCACATTGCCATGCTCGTTAAAACAAATACCGCATTGGGAGCACTTGTAGGGCTTCTCTCCTGTGTGAGTCTCTGTGTGGCTCTCTGAAGGAAATGAAAAATATTTTGATTTCAGGACTGACTTGGTTTGATATTCAATGTTGCTTGTATCTCAGTTTCCAGAGTGCTCGTATTTCTTGCTTCTTGTCTATAAGATTCGATAAAAGAGGTATCTTTAATTGTGCTAAAATGGTTGCAAGAAGATGAGGGGGAAACATTTACATTACAATGAAAAAGCAAACATGCCACACAGCTTCATAGCTTTTACATTAATCATGATTCATTGATGAGACATGGAAACTACCAGATCCAAGTTTGAATTCCCTTCAATGATAAAATTCACTTGTTGACTGGGTCAATCACAAATTCCTAGCCGAGCAAAGGGTTGTTTTCAAATACAGTCAATGAAAAAGAAGTACACCTCTTTGATATCTTTGGTTTTACTAATCAGGACATAAAAATATTATCCCAACAGAAATAATATTAGAATTTGAAAGAGTCTTAAAAATATTCTAATCCAGCCCTGCTCAATCAGGAGACCCTTAACAAGAGGTCAGCAACCCTGGGAGTCACACGTGGCTCTTTCATCTCTCTGCTGCAGTTCCCTGTTGCTAGTCGGCACCACAATTTTGAGAGGAGCTTCAGGTTTGGAAGGGGGGGAGGAAGAAGGCTGCACCAGGAGGAGACTATGGCAAGAGGTGGGTTTTCCGGTCATCTCCACAATTGATAGTACTTTCAGTTAGAACAGGTACCATGTTTCTCTGAAAATAAGACAGGGTCTTATTTTCTTTTGACTGCTGAAATAAGCGGCTTATTTTCAGGGAAACAGGGTAGAGAAAAAAAGGATGCTGTGCTAGGAGGAGACTCTATGTTGGGGAAACCGGATTTCCGGTCGGCTGCAGAATTCCACAGAGGGCTTCCAGTTAGGACTTTTGTGGTTCTTTGAGTATTTAAGGTTGCAGAACCCCAGCCTTAAACTATTTCAGATAAGAGGCTGTCTCGTCTCTTCTGAAAAGCCTCCAGTGATATAGCAGCACAACTTCTGACCACAAGCCGTTCTGCTGGTTACTTGTTCTCACCATTATGAAATTTTTCACTGCTTCCATAGTATAAAGAAGCAAAGTAGCAGCCAAGTACTGCTAATAAAGTGTCCGTGATCAATTGATCATCAGCAAGCATAACTAAATGTATAACAGCTGAAATTGTAGGAGTTTCCTGGTCTCCAGCATTGAGGATGTGTGTTATCACAATGCCAAAGAGTAAAGACCTCAGCTTAATGATCTTAAGAGAAGAAATCTATCACATGGCCCAATCCTTCAATGCCAAATCCATCCAGGTGCAGGGATAAAGCGACCTTGACTTTCTGAGAAAGAATGTTGTTATGGCTACACATCCCCCATACTCTGTACAATACCCCTTCCCATTTTCCCACAGTAGAACGTGTGGCAGACCTGAAATCCAAAAAGTAAAAGCTTCCAGGTCTGACAGGCAGCCTCTCTTCAGAAGACAAGTGTGTTCGGTAAAGCGAATAATGCAGGGGGGTTACATTACATAACTAACACCTCTTCCTCCCCCAGAAGGACCCTTTGGTTTATCTGGAAATTTGTCATGGAATTGCTTAACTAATCTGTCCATTCTAACTCTTTACCCATGTAGCTTCCGACAAAGGGTACCCCTTCCAATGCATAATTGTAAACGACCTCTATATAATCTGGAATCTAGTATTTTTTTCTAGAGTCTAGTATTTTTTTTCCACTTCATAATGTGTCTCTCCTTGAACTACTGTAGGAGGAGGGCGTGGTTGGGTCTGAGGTCTCAAACTAGATCCAATCACAGGTTTCAGCAAGCTGCAATGGGAAACTGGGTGTATTTTGCCTAGAATTCAGGGAAGGGAGATCTGAGGTGCTGCTGGGTTAATTATTTTAACTATTGGGCATCCTCAATCGTATGTATTTGATCAATAGAAAAACTTTATCTCTCACACTGAAGTGGGTTGTAGCAAGCGGTGCATGTCTGCTTGTTTTTTTTAATGTTTTTACTCTGCATCAATCAGGGCTTTTTTGGTATTCTACCACTCATTTTTGAGAGTGTCCATCTAGTCAGTCAAAAACATTGAGGAGGGGGGTTCTCTGGGCAGCTCAGGCATGGGGACAAATTCCATGTCACAATTTGGAAAGTAGTTAATCTAGTGCTGCAATGGACAGCATTGTTTGTTATACATCACTTCGGCAAAGGGTAGCAGGTCTGATCAATTGTTCTGTCACAAGTGGGAAACATTCCAGACAGTTATCAATCTTCCCAGGAGTGGACATCCAAGAAAATTTCCCCCAAGGCCAGATGATGCAATTGAAAAAAAAAGTTATATCTCAGACTCTGCATGCTTCAGTTACCATGTTAAATGTTAAGATGCATGACAGTGCAATTAGAAAAAGACTGAACAAGTATGGTTTCTTTGGAAGAGCTGCCAGGAGAAAGAAAGCCTCTTCCCTCTGAAAAGGTCATAGCAGCACAGCTGAGGTTTGCAAAGTTTGCAAAGTTGCATCTGAACAAACCACAGGACTTCTGCAATACTATCCTTTGCACAGACCAGACCAAAGCAGAGTTGTTCGAACATAATGCAAAGTGACACGTTTAATGAAAACCTAACACCTAGCTAAATCTTGGCTGACATAGGATTATAGAACAGGACAATGGTCGCATAACAGATCAGCAAATCTACAACAGAATGGCTGGAAAAGAAAAGAATCCAGGTGTTGCAATGGCAGTCAAACTCCAGACCTCAACTGAATTGGCAGGACCTCAAGAGAGTTGTGCATAACACCCCCCCACATACACACACACAAACCTCAATGAATTGAAGCAATGTTGTAAAGAATAGTGGGCCAATATTCCTGCACTATGCTGCAAGGGACTGATAAAGTCACACAGAAAAGAATTACTTCTAGTTGTTGCTGCTAAAGGTGATTCTACATATTATTGAATCAAAGATTTTTCACACATGAATTCTCCATTTTGGCTTTCTTTTTATAAAATAAATGATAACCTGATGTAATATGCCATGTGTTGTTGTCCATCTGTGGTTGTATTTACCTACTTTTAAGAACTTAAAAGTCAAAATGATTTCTACTATGTCTTGATATGTAAAACCATAAAAATCAAGGAGAGTGTACTTCCTTTTTCACATTACTGTATATGAGGAAGTCCTGGAGATAGATTATACGTTTGGTAATATGTACATTCAGAAATACAAATACACACATCTACAATATAGAGATAATCCATGTCTTTCAAGCCCGAAAAAATAATTAAAATTGTTACAGTCAAACCTTCTGCACAAATGTCAATCGGGAACCTGATGAATTTGATGATTGCTCATGTTTTGAGATGGCAAGGCTGAAATTCAGCCCTCAACAGGCTTCTGGGGCCATGGAAACGTTCACAGGAAACCACTAGCCTATGGGTTAGGCATGTGACCAAAACCACAGAAGGCATACTTGACTATTTCTATAATTTTTATAATTTCTATATTTCTATACCTTATTTGCCGTGTGCCAGCTGCCTCTTATGTAATGAAGCCAAAGCAAAGAAATGTATAAATATCTGCCTTGCACTCTGCTCTGGGTTCCCCATCAGACGAATAAAAGCAGTGGCTTCTCAACACACAAGCTTGGACTCTCTCTTTTGTTTTACTGAGCCACACCTGTCAATCTACATGACACTAACTTTACAGATGTGGGGGCTCTAATGGATGAAATGAAGCCTAAAGCTTCTGCAAGATTTGAAGCAACAGTTACGCCCAAGGAAGCCATGAGCTCAAAGTAAGGGCAGAAAATACTTTCCACAAGCCCTTTGGTGACATCCCAATTGAAGTAGTCCTCACTTACTGACTGCAGACTCTCCTCCCACCTGCTCTCCACTCACCTTTTCCAGCTGCTGCTTCGACCCAGAGAAGAAAAGCCGCCCTGCACACCTTCTTCCTATGAGTGATCTGAAATAGGAAGTTCCTTTACTTTTCTCCTCCCCCCTCCCATCCTTTCTAGCAATGCATTACTAAATGGTTTAAAACTCCCTTTTTAAGCACAAGCACAGATGGCACTATTGTATTGATGGCTTTCTAGGCAGAGATGTTGCCTGACCGCCATCTAGCGACAGAAGGTGGAAAAACACATCTGTCCAGTCTCCACCAAGACATTTGGAAGACGTTTCCACTGATTATATGACAGCAGGTCGTTCTCGACTCCTAGCAACCGACCTTTGCAACTGAGCCATGTGAAATTTGATGCTACTTAGCTTCATTTTTGGTGCCTTTGGGTCAGTCTTGATGCCTCGCCTTGCAGCTTCTTTGGCAAAGGTTTTTGGAAGGGTTTACCCCAGGGCTGGGTTTCTGCCGGTTCTAACCTCTTCAGTAGAAGAGGTTCCACAAATCTACCAAACTGGTTAGAAAAGGTTCCTCACGGAGCGCCTGCCCCACCCCCACCCCTTGCTCGCTTCCCCCGCCCGTTCCGTCGCCACGTGGGTGGTCTCCTAGGACCTCCCTGAACTTGCCTAGGCGGCGGGGCTGCCAGCAAAGCACGGGTGCGTTCCAGGGCGTCCTCCCATTGGTTCCCAACCGCCCTTCCTGGCGAAGTTTTCCAAGGCATGGTTTGAAACGCAGCCTCCCATCTCTTGTGCCCAGCTTCCGCTGAGCTCCGAAAAGGAGAAGAGCCTTTGGGGAGGGGGAGGAGGAGGAGGAGGAGGGAGGAGGCGCGCGCGCAGGGCCGTGCCAGCTGGGCAACCGGCGGTAAGAAAGCACCTCGTAGCTTTTGAAGGGAGGAGGGGCGACGGAAAGAGAGAATTTTCTTGGATGTCCACCTGGGAAGATTGATAACTGTCTGGAATGTTTCCCACTTGTGAATAATCTTCCTAATGTAGAATATGGATTTTAAATTGTTTGGAAATGGCCTTTTAAACCTTCCCAAGTTGATGGGCAGCAACAATTTCTTCTCTTAAGATCATTAAGCTGAGGTCTTTACTCTTTGGCATTGTGGTAAACACATCCTCAATGCCGGAGACCAGGAAACTCCTGCAATTTCAGCTGTTATAGATTTAGTTATACTTGCTGATGATCAATTGATCAAGGACACTTTATTAGCAGTACTTGGCTGCTACTTTGCCTCTTTATACTATGGAAGCAGTGAGAAATTTCATAATGGTGAGAACAAGTAACCAGCAGAAGGGCTTGTGGTCAGAAGTTGTGCTGCTATATCACTGGAGGCTTTTCAGAAGAGACGAGACAGCCTCTTATCTGAAATAGTTTAAGGCTGGGGTTCTGCAACCTTAAATACTCAAAGAACCACAAAAGTCCTAACTGGAAGCCCTCTGTGGAATTCTGGAGCCGACCGGAAGTCCAGTTTCCCCACCATAGAGTTTCCTCCTAGCACAGCATCCTTTTTTCTCTACCCTGTTTCCCTGAAATAAGCCGCTTATTTCAGCAGTCAAAAGAAAATAAGACCCTGTCTTATTTTCAGAGAAACACGGTACCTGTCCTAATTGAAAATACTATCAATTGTGGAGATGACCGGAAAACCCACCTCTTGCTATAGTCTCCTCCTGGTGCAGCCTGCTCCCCCCCCTCCAAACCTGAAGCTCCTCTCAAAATTGTGGTGCCGACTAGCAACAGGAAGCTGCAACAGAGAGATGAAAGAGCCACATGCGACTCCCAGGGGTTGCTGACCTCTTGTTAAGGGTCTCCTGATTGAGCAGGGGCTGGATTAGAAGATTTTTAAGACTTTTTCAAATTCTATTATTGTTTTCTGTTGGGATGATATTTTTATGTCCTGATAAGTAAAACCAAAGATATCAAAGAGGTGTACTTTCTTTTTCATTTGACTGTATTTGAAAACAACCCTTTGCTCGGCTAGGAATTTGTGATTGACCCAGTCAACAAGTGAATTTTATCATTGAGTGGATATTCAACCTTGGATCTGGGTAGTCTTCCATGTCTCATCAATGAATCATGATTAATGTAAAAGCTTATTGAAGCATTGTGGCATGTTTGCTTTTTCATTGTAATGTAAATGTTTTCCCCTCATCTTCTGCAACCATTTTATGCACATCTAAAGATACCCTTTTATCTGAATCTTATAGACAAAGAAGAGGGAAATACGAGCACTCTGGACAACTGAGAATAACATTGAATATCAAAGCAAGTCAATCCAAAAATCCAAATATTTTTCATTTCCTTCAGAGAGCCGCACTTTTCTTCACCTTCCTCAGCAGGTGAGAGAGAAACAAGAGAAAATCAAGAAGAGATTTCTAGCTGGGAAAAGTAGAGTGTGGAATTCAAGCGTACATTACATGAAAAGTCAAGGGAGATTATTTTTCCATCCAGCAAAAGGGGGAAATATCTGGAAGTTACTGGGGAGGAAAAGGACAATTGGAAAACCATGTAGAGCAGACAGTGTGGCAGTCCTTGCTCTGGGAGGAGGAAAAAGGCTTGAAACAAAATACCACCAAATAGAGGACCATCTTATTTTTGACCTCCTAAGAATATTAGTTGTGGAAAAGCTCCATAGAAGTGCGTTGTGAAAAGATACAACTGAAACCACAGCATGAGAGGATCAGCCTTAACAAGAAATCATAACAAATACTCTGAAAGTGGCCAAACATTGGTCAGAACACCAATTGTGCATCATGGAAGGACTACACAGGAGAGAAGCCCTACAGGTGCTCCAATGCGGTATTTGTTTTTAACGAGCATGGCAATGTGGACTCACACCAAGGAGGAACCATTTGAATGTCCTGATTGTGGAAAAGCTTCAGTAACAATTCCACCCTTGTGACATACCAGAACATTCCCACTGGCGAGAAACTCTCTAAATGTCTTGCGTGTGGGAATCATTTCAATCAGAATTCTCCTTGTTGCACACCAAGGACGACTACACAGGAGGGAAACGATTTGAATGTCCTGATTGTAGAAAAGTTTCAGTAAGAATTCCAGCCTGGTGAACACAGAGGACTCACACAGGAGAGAACTCTTTGAATTCCTGTTTGTGGGGAAAGTTTTAGTCAGAATTCCAGCCTTGTGATACACCAGACAATTCACACAGGAGAGAAACCCATTGAATGTCCTGACTGTGGGAAAAGTTTCAGTCAGAATGCCAGCCTTATTGGCCACCAGAGGACTCACACAGGAGAGAAAGCTTTTAAATGTCCAGACTGTGGTAAAGTTTCAGCAAGAACTTCAACCTGGTTCAACACCAGCGGACTCACACAGAGAGAAACCCTTTAAATGCCCTGATTGTGGTAAAGGTTTCAGTCAGAATTCCAACCTTGTGACACACCAGAGAACTTACATCAGAAATAAATTATTTGAATGTCCTGAGTGTGAGAAATGTTTCTGTGATAATTCCAACCTTGTGATACACAGAAGACTCCACAGGAGAGAAACCGTACAAGTGTCCTGACTGTGGAAAGGTATTAGCACTAGATGTAACCTTCTAAATCATATGCTTATACACAGGGGAGAAACATTTTAGCGCCCCAAGTGTGGATGGTGGTTCAGGCAACATTCCAGTCTTATCGCACGTGACAAAACCAGTGTAAAATTTCAGGTGTAAGGGCTGTTGTGCCTTGCAAGTGACCTTCATGGAGAAGAGGAGGAAAGGGATTGTGGTGTTTTGCACAGGACCTCCTCGTTTATTCGCAACTACTGCTTTGATCTTCTTTGTTTTAGGGGTCTCCTTCTTAGACTTTGACAGCTGGGGGTTGAGAGCACGACTAAGGGACTGATATCTTTGTGACTCTCCCCCTTGGTGGGGAGATGTGGGCAGAAAATGTGTAATAGATAATGTTTCATTTCTAAAACTGCATTGCATAAAAATCATGGATAGTTTTTGAGAAAGAAAAATAAATGTCAGCACTTCTGTAAATGTTAAGAACACAGTAATGCAAAGAACGTTTCCTGTTCTTTCACTTCTCTCCCAGGGCTCCTTAATTTTTTAAAAAACTATCCTTCAAATATGCAGATGAATTATCCTGTTGGGATGGCATCCTTTTTATGGTATAAGGGAACTAAAACACAGTATTATTTTAGAAGACATTATTCAGAGGGTTTGTTACTAAATTGGGAGAAGATCAAAAGGCATATTACCTAAAAATTCCAATCTGGCTATCAACTATTGAAACTTTTTCATATCTAATAATATATAAAAAGGAACAAACAGAAATATTGAATGCAGAGGGTGAACTTAAATATATGCAAGATTGAAACACGAAGGAATAGGAATGAATTGGTTTTCATATGTGCAAATGCAATCTAGATATGATAAAGATCGTAAAACGGAAGGTTTCTATGATAAGATGACTGAACTAGATAAAATTCTGACAGGTCTGATGAAAAAGTAACTAAAAATTATATGGAGATTTATTAGAGGTAAAGAAGGAAGAATAAGTCAAAGAAACCATGATATCTTGGGGGAAAAAAATTGGTCATGGGATTGAAAGAAATGGCAGAAATTATGGTCTCAAAATTATAAAATAACAATGTCAACAGCATATAAGGAAAACTTGTATAAGATGTTTATGGTGGCACCTACCCACAACGAGAATAGCAAGAATGTTCAAGAACAAGGCGGAAAGTATTGGAAATGTCATCAGACACCAGGCTCATTACCATATGTGGTGGACTTGCATAGAAACTAAAAGATCCTGGACTAAAATCCACACCTGGTTGGAGAATGACAAAAACACATAGACCTTAAATGAGAGATTTTTTTATTGGGAATTAAACCAGAAACATATAATACAGATTTGAAATATTTGATTTTAAATGTTTTAACAGCAGCTAGAATTGTATTTGCAAAAAATTGGAAAAATGAGAAAATACCAATGCAGGAGGAAGTTATTCCAAAAATAATGGAAAGTGCTGAAATGAGTAAATTGACATTTGAAATTAGAGAACAAGAGATGTACAATTTTGTAAGGTATGGGACTTGTTTTATCAGTGGCTAGATAAAAAAGCATGGAAATGAAAAATGTTGGAGAAGTTCTTCATATTGTAAGAATAAATAGAAAGATAGGTGACATTATAGTGTCATATTATTAAATAGACTAACAATGATGTAATGGATTGGTATATACATTTTGTTTAAATGAAGGAATAACAATTATATAATGAACAATGTTAACAATGTACCTATGTATACTTAACGGACAATCTGCAATTTTATATACAACTAAAGTAGTGAGGTACAAATATAAAATGGAGAATTCTTTCATATTGTAAAAAAATATAATGAGATAGATTCTATAAAGACATATTATTAAATGACAAATAAGGATGTAATCAAATATTGGATATATGTGAACTTAATTTCTAGAATAGTTGTTTAAAATGAAGGAATACCAATTATAACTGAATAATATGATGTACAATGATAATAATGTATCTATTTATGCTTGATGGATAATCTGTGACCTAATTGAAAGTGGTGATGCACAAATGCTTGTAACCTAACAACATGGTATATGTAATTGATGAGGATTTCATGTCTTTTTGTCTTTGTTTTAAAAATAAAAAAACTTTTAAAAAAGAATTTAAACGTGTGTAAAATTTCTAAAATTTAAAATTGTGTGTATGTGTGTATGTATGACATCGTTGCGGGGTGGTGTTAGGACAACAGAATGGAACTGAGTGTTTACTGGCTGGATTCCCTTCCTGTTGCCTATGCTGAGTTCGCAGCAGATATATTCTCATTGTGCCCAAAGAGAGAATATCTGCCTCTATCTAGGATCAAACTCACAGCCTCCTGATTGTGAAGCGAGAGCTCCAGCGCTAATTCACCGTGTCAGAGTTTGTTGCAGAAATCAAATCCAGAAAACACACAGGTAACTGATTCAGTAGGATTCATTAACTTTTCTTTATATTTAATATAACAC
Organism: Thamnophis elegans; assembly: GCF_009769535.1. NCBI lineage: Eukaryota > Metazoa > Chordata > Lepidosauria > Squamata > Natricidae > Thamnophis > Thamnophis elegans. The sequence goes on along the minus strand of NC_045542.1, from coordinate 157,630,265 downwards.
ATAAGTAATATACAATACCAAGAGTGGTTCTTCATTGTGTAGAGAGGAGAGATTGTATTTCAGTTTTAATTCAGCAGTGCAGGCTGGTTTCATTTCTCAGCACAGACTTGAAGCTTTAGTACAGAACAGTTGGACTAAGCCATGCCCAGGGCCTAGCTGTCGCCAGCAAATACTGTTTCAGTTTCTAAACAGCCTCATTGGCTGATTTAGTTGCTATGCCTATTCATTGGCTGACCTTGTTACTGTCAGGGTTCCAAGAAACACCCCCAATGAAAGAAAACTCCGAGGCTTGAGTTTCTTCAAAGTTCCATTTTATTAGAAATGTCATGTTGGCATATCTGGGAAAACTCGAATCAGAAAGCTTCCAGGTTTTCCCACCCAGTTGAAAGTTCCAGACCCTGCCCCACACCCACAAGTCTATCACATGCCCCAATCCTTCATTGCCACAAAGAAAGATTCCGCCCATCCAGGTCCATGCAGGTGCAGGGATAAAGCGACCTTGACTTTCTGAGAAAGAATGTTATTATGGCTACACATCCCCCATACTCTGTATAATCCCCCCTCCCATTTTCCCACAGTAGAACGTGTGGCAGAACTGAAATCCAATAAGTAAAAGCTTCCAGGTCTGACAGGCGGCCTCTCTTCAGAAGACAAGTGTAACTAACCACCTCTCCCCCCCCCACCCCACAGGAGGACCCTTTGGTTTATCTGGAAATTTGTCATGGAATTGCTTAACTAATTTGTCCATTCCAACTCTTTACCCATGTAGCTTCCGACAAAGGGTACCCCTTCCAATGCATAATTGCAAACGATCTCTAAATAATCTGGAGTCTGGTATTTTTTTCCCCCACTTCATAATGTGTCTCTCCTTGTACTACTGTAGGGGGAGGGCGTGGTTGGGTCTGAGGTCTCAAACTAGACCCAATCACAGGTTTCAGCAAGCTACAATGGTAAGGCAGGACATAAAGGAGATTTTGGACATAAGAGTGAACATGAAACGGGGTCAAACTAGAGGATCTCCTGGGGTCCCATTTATCCCTTCTATCTCGTTATACATTTTCTAGTCTTGAAGAAAAACAGGAAGTTTGAACTCAGGAAACTTGAATGTCAAACATCTGCTGTAGATCAGCGAGTCAAACGTTATAGCTTAACCACAAAAGCCAGTATGTAACCAGTGCTTCCTGCATGCCAACTGCAGCCTAGACATCAAAGGGCAATGCGGTATAATCTGCTCTGCTTAGAAATAAGGAATTTAGCCAATAGAAATTAATTAGAACATTTCTGTGTTAGCTGTTTTGAGGAAGTTATAAGAACATGCTTCTCCCTAAGAACCTCGCTCAGACATCAAATGTGGGTTTAAATGTCTGAGCCATTTGGCCAAATAAAGTTTTTCTTGATCTCGCAGGCCAAATCTCCTGATTTTCTGCAACAATGGAAAACTGGGTGTATTTTCCCTAGAATTCGGGGAAGGCAGAGCTGAACTGCCACTGGGTTATTATTTTTACTATTGGGAAGGAACCTAAAAATTTAGGTCCCAATTTCTTGTTAGGTATCCTCAACCGTATGTACTTTGTCGATAGAAAAACTTTAACTAGCACAAAGAAGGGGGGGGTTGTAGCGAGAAGTGCTTCTTTGCATGTTTTTTTATACGCTGCATCTACCAGGGCTTTCTTGGCATTCTCCCACTCCTTTTTGAGAAGTCCATCCAGTCAGTCAAAGACATTTTGGAGGGGGAGCTCTCTGGGCAGCTCAGGCATGGGGACAAATTCCATGCCACTGGTAATTTGGAAAGTAGTTAATCAAGTGCTGCAATGGACAGCATTGTTATACGCCACTTCGGCAAAGGGTAGCAGGTCTGATCAATTGTTCTGTTGGTAATCCACATAACGGATGTATTATTCAACAATTGCGTTTGAACGTTCTGCCGTTCTTCCTAACTAGCTGACAAATGGTACTCAACATGTAGTCCTCGGTGGAACTACACTCAGATAGGGGGATGTAAGCAGTGTAAAATTTTACACTTAAATAAGAAAAACCATCTGACTCTGGAAAGTGCGCAGAGAAGAGCAAGAAAGATGACTAGGGGGCTGGAGGCTAAAGCACAGGAAGAACGGTTAAAGGAATTGGATACGCCTAGTCTAATGAAAAGAAGAACAAGGGGAGACATGATAGCAGTATTCCAATATTTGAGTGCCTGCCATAAAGAAAAGAGGGTCAACTTATTTTCCGAAGCACCAGGAGGCAGGACAAGGAACAATGGTGGAAACTAATGACAGAGAGAAGCAACTTAGGGTCTCCTGCTTAATCAGGGTTGGAGTCAAGACCTCCAAGGTCCCTTCCAGCTCTATTCTGATTAACTGATTGGTCTTGAAAGCTGCATCCTTTAATATGATATTGGAGCAGCAGGAACAGGTCAATGGGTAGATTTTGTGGGGAGGAAGAAGATCCTGTTTGGTGTAGTGGTGCAGGCACCAGTTTAGTGACAGAGAAACGCTCAGTTCCAGTCCCACCTGAAGGGCAAAACCATTGGCCAGTCCTCTCAAGCTTAGGAAGCAGGAAAGGGGGGGGGGAAACCCTTCCAAAATCCCTTGCCAAGGAAACTTCAAGGCCAGGCATCAAGACTGACCCAAAGACACCAAAAACAGAGCTATGTAGTGTCAAACTTCGCTATTTCATTGGCTCAGTTGCAAAGCTTGGAGTCAAAAGGACCTGCTGCCATATATTACTGAAAATACCTTCCCAGCCAAGGGAATGGTCTCCAATCTTGGCAACTTTAAGACATGGACTTCAACTCCCATAATTCCTCAGCCAGCAAAGCAGCAAAGCAAAGGAATTCTGGGAGTTGGAAGTCCACAATTCTTAAACATGCCATGGTTGGATGTATGAATGGCCATCCCCTGGCTTCCTACATATCAGTTAAATCACAAGTGAGTTCCTCCCATGGGGCTTTTTCAGGTCAAGAAACAGAGGCAACTAAGAAGGCTTCAAAGTAATCAGAGAGACTGCAATTGGGGGGGGGGGAATCTACAGAATAAATATTTTTGGCCACCTTACAACAATAAAAGAACGACTTGGAGGAGCCTGGACAAGCATGTTTTCCACTTCAGGTCGCTAGATGGCGATCAGGCAACCTCTGTGCCTAGAAAACCATCAACTCTGCATTGCTAGAAAGGATGGAGGAGAGGAGAAGTGTAGAGAAACTTCCTCTTCCGGATCACTCATGGGGGAAGGTGGTGTGCAGAGCGGCTTTTCCTCTTCCCAGGTCGAAGCAGCAGCTGGAAGGTGAGTTGAGGCGGGTGGGAGGAGAGTCCTGGAAGCAGAGAAGCAACTGGGCTGAAGCATCTCAGCTGCTGCTGCTGCAGGTTCCTTCCCTCCCCGAATTTAAGCCCACTGGGTGCTCACGCTGTGAAACTGGTGGCTGCAGTTTTCCTCCTGCTGGGAAGATTGGAAAAGTCTCTTTTAAATTAAGGAGGATTCTTTGGGAATGGCTTCCCTCCAGAGGTTGTGGTGCTCCCATCACTGGAGGGTTTTAAGAGGAGATTGGGAGCCATTTGTTCAGGATGGAATAGGGTCTCCTGCCTGAACCAGGGGATGGACTAGAAGACCTCCAAGGTCCCTCCAAATTCCATTATTCTTTTATGAACCTTTTCTAGATTGTTTTGTTTTACTTCCATTTCTAAGTAACAAGCACCGTGTTTCCTATTGGTGCATCATCCGTGTATTAACCAGGTTCAACTGTGCTTAACCTAACACTTTTTAAAAGACTGCAATTGAATGTTTTGATTGTTCAGTCTTATTTATCATTTATTTATAAAATCTATTGGCCACCAACCTTACCGTGACAACTAAGAATGACAGGTGTGGCTAAGTGAAATACAAGGCAGAATCCAAGTGTGTGGGTGTTGATAAGCCGATGCATTTTAATCCTCCTAAGAAGGAAGGAACCCTGAGCATAGTGCAACACAGATATTTATGCATTTTTTGCTTCTGCTTCCTTACATATGTAGTAGGGGGGAGGGAATAAAAGCAGGGTTTGGGAGGAGATAGAGGGAGCGAAAGAGAAGACAGGAGGGGCTTGGCTGAGAAAAATGGGACAGAAGCAAAGAGTGGGAAGAAGGGACAGAGGAGGTGAGACCAAGGGAAAAGGGGAGACAAGGGAATAGGAGAGCAGAGGCTTCTGTGGAGAAACCTGAGGCAGACAAGGAATAGGAGAGCAGGGCTTCTATGGGCCTAACCTGAGGCAGACAAGGGAATAGGAGAGCAGGGGCTTCTATGGGCCTGGAGTGGCATGTCCCTGGAAGATGGCTGCTGAGTCTTTCGCTCCAGCTCGACTCCTCCGAAAAATGGCTTAAATGAAAGATATATCTGCCCAGGAGCTCGGCTGAAGGTAAACAAACTCCCCAGAACATGCCAGCAGCGTAGGGGGAGACTTGTCTCCTCGGAGCTGCTAGGAGCTGTTAGGCAAAGAAAACGCCAACGCTGACACTGCTGCTGTGGGGAAGCCTTGATTTATTGAAGCCTTGATTTATTGAAGCTCCTGTGGAGAAGCTTATTCCCGTTGCTGCTTGGAGCCAGACGTTGGAAACTGGTTAGCTAGGGCTACGTGGAGCTGGTGTGTGTATGCCAGAGATTAGAGCTGGGCAGTCTGTTCTCTCACCAAGAAACGCTGAAGCTGATATCTGAGCTGCTGCCCCCCCCTCCTGTTGCTGCTGCTGTTGCTTGCCTGTGCTTCTACTTGTTCCCTTGCTTAGCATGGGCTCTCCACTATCCTGGCCTGTGACCATCTGATTTTGGCCTTTCAAATCCGACCTCCTCTGACCACATTGCCACCCGTCACTGCCCCTGGAATACCAACTCGGACAGCGCCCACTTAATTACAACTCTCAGGACGCCATGGACTGTGCTTTTGTGGTGCATATGTTTTATGAAAGGAGAGATAGAGGATGGCAGAAATATGGAGGGGAGTTGGCGTCCTAACACCAAAAATACCCCCCCTTCTTCTTCAACCTGTTCCAGCCACCACCAGACTTTGGACCCTTTCAGGCCTATAGGCGAGGGGGAAGACAGACATTCCCCTGCATACTATCTATATATCTTCTATGGACCGTTGTTGGCTTCTGTTTTGGATTTTATCCAGCCATTCCAACTCTGAACATTGAGAGCCGATTTACCACCTGAACTCGCACTTAACTTAATTAATTGCGCAATTTTTAATTTCTCCCTTTTCTTTCATCTTTCTCTTCTTTCTTTGTATGGGATATGTATGAGATATGTGTGAGATGAATGAATGGCCCCTTTTATAACCATGTGTTGTAAAATTTTGTGTTTTTTAACTTTCACGTGGGGACTGCTTGGAAGAGTGTATGAGTACGCATGATTCGGAGGACCTGCCGGGAGATGCGGGGGCCACGGGGGTGGTTGAGGGACTAGAGACACGGGAGAGGGTCGGGGTATTACGGTCGTAACAGGGAGAGGCAGATACGGCGGGGACTTTAGGGCGGCCATTACCGGGAAGGAGGGTTCGCTACATTACAGAGATCCCTCCTTCCGGCCCTAGGAGTCCCACTCCGAGACCAGATGGCGTAAGCAGTCAGGACCCTGGTCTCAGGCTGTTGTCGCTAAATGCCAGGTCTGTTGTACATAAAGCTCCTCTCGTCCGGGACTTAATTTTAGATGAGAGGGCAGACCTGGCATGTATTACTGAAACCTGGCTGGGCCCAGAGGGAGGAGTCCCCCTTGTAGAACTGTGCCCAGAAGGATTTCAGGTGCTACATCAGCCGAGAGCCCAGGGAAGGGGTGGGGGTGTGGCCGCTTTACCGAGAGTCGTTAGTTCCTCGTAGGGTCCCTGCTCCGGAGATTGTCGGGTGTGAGTTTTGCTGTTAAAGTTGGACCTCAAGGGTCAAGTGGGTCTGCTGTTAACGTACCTGCCTCCCACAGCGTTGCAGCAGCCCTCCCCTCGCTCCTCGAGTCGGTAGCCGAGCTGGCAGTTGAGTTCCCTAGGCTGATGGTCCTGGGGACTTTAATTTGCCGTCGCTCGGTGAAAACTCGGAGGGGGCGCAGGAGTTCATGGCTTCCATGACAGCCATGGGCTTGACCCAAGTAATTCGAGGCCCAACCCATTCGGTGGGACACATGCTTGACCTTGTATTTCTCTCGAGCAGTGGATTTGTGATCTTGGTCTGAGGGGAACGACATCATACCCCTGTCGTGGTCAGACCACTGCCTACTGAGGCTCGACTTTCGGAGACCAAACCCCCACTGTAGGGAGGAGGAACCGACCAGGTGGTTCCGCCCCAGGCGTCTTATGGAACCGTCAAGGTTCCAGACAGAGCTTGGGTTATTCCTGACACTTTCGCCCACAGTCCGGTGGAGACTCTGGTTGCTGCGTGGCACTCGGCAGCATCGGAGACCCTCGACCGGATTGCGCCACTGCGGCCCCTCCGAGGCGGCGGATCCCGGAGACCTCCTTGGTTCACCGAGGAACTCCGGGAGATGAAGCGCCGGAGGAGATGCCTAGAGCACCGTTGGAGGTCCGATAAGTCCGAAGCGAACCGAGCAATGGTAACCACCTGCACCAGGAATACACCAGGGCACTTAGGGCTGCAAAAGATCCCATATAGCCACCTGGTTGCGTCCGCTGAGTCCCGCCCGGCCGCCCTGTTAGGATAACCCGCTCCCTACTGACAAAAGGAACGCGGGGGAACCCTTGCAGGGCAGAGCCGAAGAGTATGCCCAATTCTTAGCGGACAAATTGCTCGGTTTCGGTCGGACTTGGACTCCACCCCTGCAGCTCCAGCCGAGGCACAGGAGGATCAATTTGAACAACTCTGGGTTGAGTTCAAGACGTTACCCCCGGGGATGTGGACAAGGCCATGAGGCTGTAAGTACCTCCACCTGTGTACTGGATCCGTGTCCCTCATGGTAGTTACTAACTGCAGTGAGGTGACACGAGCTGGATCCAGGCGGTTGTCACCGCCTCACTTCGGGAGGGGAACTTCCCCGCCGCACTGAAAGCGGCGGTGGTGAGACCCCTCCTGAAGAAGCCATCTTTGGATCCAGCTATCCTTATAATTATCGTCCAGTCTCCAACCTCCTTTCTGGGGAAGGTTGTTGAGAGGTGGTGGCCTTCCAGCTCCAGCGGTCCCTTGGAGGAAGCAAATATCTAGACCCCTTCCAGTCAGGCTTCAGACCCGGTTACAGCACAGAAACCGCTTTGGTCGCATTGATCGATGATCTCTGGAGGGCCAGAGATGGAGGACATTCCTCCATCCTGGTTCCCTCGACCTCTCAGAGGCTTTCGATACCATCGACATGGTATCCTTCTGCGACGACTGCGGGAGGGGGAGTGGGAGGCGCCGTGTTGCGGTGGTTTTCCTCCTACCTCTCGGACAGGTCGCAGTCGGTTGTAGTGGGGGCAGAGATCGTCCCCTAGGCCCCTAACTTATGGGTACCTCAGGGCTCGGTCTTATCCCCCTACTATTCAACATCTACATGAAACCGCTGGGTGAGATCATTCGCAGGCACGGGATTAGATACCATCAATATGCGGACGATACTCAACTGTATCTGTCCGCCCGTGCCAACTCAATGAAGCGGCAGACGTGATGAACCGCGGCCTCGAAGCTGTTATGGACTGGATGAGGGTTAACAAGCTCGTGCTCAACCCAGAAAAGACCGAGTGGCTGTTGTGTTTCCCTCCCGAGATTCGACCAATATTCCATCACTCAGGCTGGGGGGGTCAAATTCTACACCCTCAGAGAGGGTTCGCAACTTGGGAGTCCTCTGGACTCACAGCTATCGTTTGAACCACCATTAATGGCTGTGACCAGGGGGGCATTCGCCCAGGTTCGCCTGGTGCGCCAGTTGCGACCCGACCTGAATCGGGAGGCTCTCACAACAGTCACCCGGGCCCTTGTGACCTCTAGGCTGGAATACTGCAACGTGCTCTACATGGGGCTGCCCTTGAAGAGCATCCGGCGACTTCAGCTAGTACAGAATGCGGCCGCGCGAGTGATTGTGGGTGCACCTCGGTTCACCCGCATAACACCTATCCTCCGCGAGCTGCGCTGGCTACCTGTCGATCTCCGATGCGCTTCAAGGTGCTATTAGTCACCCATAAAGCCCTACATGGCAGTGGATCTGGATACTTGAGAGACCGCCTTCTGCCAATTACATCCCTGCGACCAATAAGATCACATAGATAGGCCTCCTCCGTATACCATCGGCCAGCCAGTGTCGGCTGGCACTACAAGGAGGAGGGCCTTCTCAGTAGTAGCCCCGACCTTTGGAACGAGCCCCGTAGAGTTCGCACCCTCGCCACCGTCCAGGCCTTCCGCACAGCCTTGAAGAACTGGCTCGACCGTCAGGCCTGGGGACAAGGATAGTTCCCTCCCGAATGATGAATGTATGTTGTTTATTATTATTATATGTCTTATCTTAATGTCTGTATCTCCCCTTCCCCGATTTATGTGAGCCGCCCTGAGTCCCCTCAGGGAAAAGGGCGGCCTACAAATATAATAAAATCTCGAAAAATCTCTAAATCTCTAACCTGAGGGAGACAAGGGAATAGGAGAGCGAGGCTTCTATAGGCCACACCTGAGGCAGACAAGGGAATAGGAGAGCAGGGGCGTCTGTGGGCCACACCTGAGGGAGACAAGGGAATAAGAGAGCAGGGGCGTCTGTGGCTTAGTAAGTAAGCCGCCATCCACATCTGCCAGTCGCCCCGGTCCATGCGGCCCAGTGCCTCCTTTGCCGAGCAGACCGCACGCTCCTGCAATGGCCGGGCGGTACGGGGCTGGGGCGCATGCCGATCCTTAACGGCCAAGAAATCCTGGAATGTGGTAGAAGTGAATTGCAGCCCATTGTCCGAGACGAGAGTTCCGGCAACCCGTGGGTTGCGAAACAACCGGGCGAAGGACACTGACCGTACTTTCGGCCTGTGGTGGAGGTCATGATGACCAGCTCCACCCACCGAGAGTAGGCATACCACAATCAGAAAGTTCTGGCCGTGAAATGAAAGGGCCGGCAAAAAATCGATGTGGATGCGGACCACGGGCCTCTCGGAGCCTCCCCACTCGCGAGCAGCCCCAGCTGGGGGGGGGGCTGGGAGAGCTGCACGGTGGGACACCGGCCTAGGTAGGCCGCATCTCTGGTCCAGCAAAGGCCACCAGACATAGCTGCGAGTTAATGCCTTCATTCGCGCTATGCCAGGGTGGTCCTTGTGGAGCAGAGGCAGGACTTGGAGCCGGAGTGCGGTAGGGATCGACCGATCCCCACAGATGAGACAGCCCCCGTGGAGGGACAATCAGCTTGCCGGGCCTTAAACACGGCCCCGGACTAAGCAATCGGCCACCTTTGCCACAGGGCCATCCCCTCAGCACACCCCAGCGCAGACCTGGCGAGAAGAGGACTTGGATCGGCCTTAGTGTGTGGGCCGCGAATGCATCCGCTGGGCCCGCATGGGCAGGCCGGAGGATGCGATCGAGAGACGACAGGGAGGCAGGGGGGCGGTGTCAGTCTCCGGCGGGGCAGCGGCTAAGGGCATCAGCGTGCCCTAGCTGCTTGCCTGGATGGTTAGAGCAGCGTATAGGAATACACTGCGAGGAACTCCGTCCAGCGTGTCATCCTGGGTGATAGGAGGGGGGGGGGGTCGGCTTGTCGCCTGCCAAAAGCCCAAGGAGAGGCTTATGGTCAGTGACAAGAGTAAGTGCCGACCATAGAGATAGTCATGGAACTTTTTAACCCCGGACACTGCAGCCAGAGCCTCCTTGTCTATCTGGCTGTAGTTGCGCTCCGTGGAGGAGAGTGTCCGGGAGTAAAAAGCCACGGGGGCTTCTGAGCCATTTGGGAGGACATGGCTCAGAACTGCCCCCAGACCATAGGGGGAGGCGTCACACGCTAACGTCAGTGGCAGCTTGTCACTGTATTGCACTAAGACAGCGCTGACGTAAGCGTGTCTTTGACAGCCGCAAACGCATGCGCTTCGCGGCTGCCCCAGCGCCAGGCCGCCGATCGGTCGAGTAACCGATGCAGCAGCTCGACTAGTGACACCTTGTGCGTATCCAGTTTTGCAAATGTGCAGCCCTGCCCCAGGGAATGGAGCAGGTGCTGCACCACAGGGACTGGATAGGGGTTTGCCTGAAGGGCAAGGTTGATCGTTGACTTGTAGTCGGCGCAGATCCACACCGACCCGTTGGTTTGACTGGGACCACAATTGGGTGACCTTCCAGTTGGAGCGAGGCAGAAACCTTTCGGGCTCCGGCGGACGCCTGGCTGATGTTTCACTGGCGATCTCCGGCTGGTAAATGGTGTGGCAGTCTTCAGCCCGCCGAGCGGCCGCAGCAGTTGGCGGCACGCTGCGCTTGGGATGCGGCTGGCTGCTGTAGGAAGGATGGCGCAGGTAGAGAAGCACGGCAAACCTGGGCAATGTGCCCTTTTTAGAGCAGCGACGGCAGACGGTGCTTTTAAAAGGGCAAGCCGTGCGGTCATGGCGGCCGCCACAACCAACACAAAGTTGCAGAAAGGGCAGCAGGAGGTGGCGGTGGTGTGTGGACGCCTGGGCTGTGCCCTGAGCTGGCCAACAACTTCATTGCAGGGATCCTCGGGCGGCAACAGTTCATCGACCAGGCAGGCTTGCGCGGCAGGTGGAGGGCACTCCGGCATCGTAGGAGATGCCAGCTGCAGGTGTTCCATGTCGGCCGTGGACTGCTCAGAGAGCTCCGCTGCTCTGGAAGCCTCCACGGGCTGCTGCATGGTGATGTCGTGGTGCCGCAAAAGGCGGCTTCTCAGATTTATGTCCTTCATGCCGCACACAAACTGTTCAACCAAGTTCTCGTCCAAATTCTGGAAGTCACACTGAGCCACTGTTACGTGGAGCGACTCCAGGAATTGGCTGATCCTCTTTGTTGGCTTCTGCACGCGGCGGCGAAAACGAAGCGGTGAGCGATGAGGGACGGTGCCAGGGCGTAGTGGCCTTTAAGCCGGGTCATCAGCGTGTCCCAGCTGAGCTGGTACACTGGTCGAGGGGCGGCTAAGGCTCTGGCTGACGCGAACATCGCGGGGCCGCAGCAGCTTAAGAAGAAGCTGCATTTTTCTTCTTCAGGCTGATTGTGGTTCTTGGACGCAATCAGGTAGCATTCGAACCGCTCCATGAAACATTCCCAGGTTTCACCAGCAGATCCGAATGGTGCGAAAGGCGGTAAGGCGGATGCCATGGTCACCAAGATAGAGACAGTTCAATAGAAGTAGATAAGAGCGGAGAGAAAAATTTTCTAGCGTTCGTGCACCGGCGGTTTAGACGCGGCTTGAGCGGCTGGGTAATTCTTTCTCGCTCTTGTCCTAGACTCTGCGGGAATCGCTGAATCCCACCCTCGTCGCCAGTTTTGAGGATCGAGGGCTGGAGAGACGACGCGGGAGCCAGGACTTTCACACAGCAAGGTTTATTGTACAAGAGAACAGATGACAGCGATTCAAAAAGGCGAAATCGGCACCAAGGTATTTATATAACATTTAAAGCAGGGAACCAATGGGAGGCCAGGTACCGTCCAGCAACTGCTGACGCAGTACCCCGGCCAATCAGAATGCGTTGGCTGGCTAGCAACAGGCTATGCTGCACCCTAGCCAATCAGCTCTCAACATAGGCTGTTGCTGGCCTCCTAGAAAATTTATTTAATACATAACAACAAAGAATAGGAGAGCAGATGCTTCTATAGGCCACACCTGAGGCAGACAAGTGAATAGGAGAGCAGATGCTTCTATGGGCCTAACCTGAGGCACACAAGGGAATAGGAGAGCAGGGGCATCTGTGGGACACACCTGAGGCAGACAAGGGAATAGGAGAGCAGATGTTTCTGTAGGCCACACCTGAGGGAGACAAGGGATTAGGAGAGCCGAGGCTTCTATGGGCCAAACCTGAGGGAGACAAGGGAATAGGAGAGCAGAGGCTTCTATGGGCCAAACCTGAGGGAAACAAGGGAATAGGAGAGCAGAGGCTTCTATGGGCCAAACCTGAGGGAGACAAGGGAATAGGAGAGCAGAGGTTTCTGTAGGTCGCACCTGAGGAGACAAGGGAATAGGAGAGCAGAGGCTTCTACATATTTCCAAACGTATAATCTATCCCCCAGGACTTCCACATACAGTAATGTGAAAAAGGAAGTACACACTCCTTGATTTTTATGGTTTTACATATCAGGACATCGTAGAAATCATTTGGACTTAGAAGTTCTTAAAAGTAGGTAAATACAACCACCGATGGACCACAACACATGACATATTACGTCAGGTCATCATTTATTTTATAAAAAGAAAGCCAAAATGGAGAATTCATGTGTGAAAAATCTTTGATTCAATAATATGAATCACCTTTAGCAGCAAAAACTAGAAGTAATTCTTTTCTGTGTGACTTTATCAGTCCCTTGCAGCATAGTGCAGGAATATTGGCCCACTATTCTTTACTACATTGCTTCAGTTCATTGAGGTTTGTGCATATGTGTGTGTGGGGGGTTTATGCACAACTCTCTTGAGGTCTTGCCAATTCAGTTGAGGTCTGGAGTTTGACTGCCATTGCAACACCTGGATTCTTTTCTTTTCCAGCCATTCTGTTGTAGATTTGCTGATCTGTTGTGCAACCATTGTCCTGTTCCATAATCCAATGTCAGCCAAGCTTTAGCTATTGGATAGATGGCCTCACTTTTGATTCTAGAATACTTTAGTATACAGAGGAATTCATGTTCGACTCAAAGAGTGCGAGATGTCTGGGTATTGTGGCTGCAAAACAAGCCCAAATCATAACCCCTCCATCACTCTGCTTGATAGTTTGTATGAGATGCTTGTGCTGATATGCTGTGTTAGGTTTTCGTCAAACGTGTCACTTTGCATTATGTTTGAACATCTCCGCTTTGGTCTGGTCTGTGCAAAGGACATTGTTGCAGAAGTCCTGTGGTTTGTTCAGATGCAACTTTGCAAACTTTGCAAACCACAGCTGTGCTGCTATGACCTTTTCAGAGGGAAGAAGCTTTCTTTCTCCTGGCAGCTCTTCCAAAGAAACCATACGTGTTCAGTCTTTTTTTATTGCACTGTCATGAATCTTAACATTTAACATGCTATCTGAAGCCTGTAGAGTCTGAGATATAACTCTTTTTTTTTCAATTTCTCTGAGCATTGCATCATCTGGCCTTGGGGGGATTTTCTTGGATGTCCACTCTTGGGAAGATTGATAATTGTCTGGAATGATTCCCACTTGTGAATAATCTTCCTCAATGTAGAATATGGATTTTAAATTGTTTGAAAATGGCCTTTTAAACCTTCCCAAGTTGATGGGCAGCAACAATTTCTTCTCTTAAGATCATTAAGCTGAGGTCTTTACTCTTTGGCATTGTGATAACACATCCTCAATGCCGGAGACCAGGAAACTCCTACAATTTCAGCTGTTATAGATTTAGTTATACTTGCTGATGATCAATTGATCAAGGACACTTTATTAGCAGTACTTGGCTGCTACTTTGCCTCTTTATACTATGGAAGCAGTGAGAAATTTCATAATGGTGAGAACAAGTAACCAGCAGAAGGGCTTGTGGTCAGAAGTTGTGCTGCTATATCACTGGAGGCTTTTCAGAAGAGACGAGACAGCCTCTTATCTGAAATAGTTTAAGGCTGGGGTTCTGCAACCTTAAATACTCAAAGAACCACAAAAGTCCTAACTGGAAGCCCTCTGTGGAATTCTGGAGCCGACCGGAAGTCCAGTTTCCCCACCATAGAGTTTCCTCCTAGCACAGCGTCCTTTTTTCTCTACCCTGTTTCCCTGAAAATAAGCCGCTTATTTCAGCGGTCAAAAGTAAATAAGACCCTGTCTTATTTTCAGAGAAACACGGTACCTGTCCTAACTGAAAGTCCTATCAATTGTGGAGCTGACTGGAAAACCCACCTCTTGCAATAGTCTCCTCCTGGCACAGCCTGCTCCCCCCCCTCCAAACCTGAAGCTCCTCTCAAAATTGTGGTGCAATTTTGGCACCACAATTTCTGGCAACAGGGAGCTACAGCAGAGAGATGAAAGAGCCACATGCGACTCCCAGGCGTTTGCTGACCCCTTGTTTAGGATCTCCTGATTGAACAGGGGCTGGATTAGAAGATTTTTAAGATCCTTTCAAATTCTTATTATTTTCAGTTGCAATGATATTTTTATGTCCTGATAAGTAAAACCAAAGATATGTTTCATCAATGAATCATGATTAATGTAAAAGCTTATTGAAACATTGTGGCATGTTTGATTTTCATTGTAATGTAAATGTTTTCCCCTCTTCTGCAACCATTTTATGCACAATTAAAGATACCCTTTTATCTTAATCTTATAGACAAAGAAGAAAGAAATACGAGCACTCTGGACAACTGAGAATAACAAGCAACATTGAATATCAAACCAAGTCAGTCCAGAAATCAAAATATTTTTCATTTCCTTCAGAGAGCCAAACAGAGACTCACACAGGAGAGAAGCCCTACAAGTGCTCCCAATGCGGTATTTGTTTTAACGAGCATGGCAATGTGGACTGAAACCAAGGGAAAACCATTTGAATGTTCTGATTGCGGGAAAAGTTTCAGTCAGCATTCCAATCTCATGGCTCACAGAGGACTCACACAGGAGAGAAAGCTTTTAAATGTCCTGATTGTGGTAAAAGTTTCAGCAAGAACTCCAACCTGGTGAAACACCAGAGGACTCACACAGGAGAAAAACCATTTGAATGTCCTGATTGTGGGAAAAGGTTCACTGCTAGGTCTATCCTGGTGTTACACCAGAGAACTCACACAGGGGAGAAACCGTTTGAATGTCCTGTTTGTGGAAAAAGTTTTAGTCAGAATTCCAGCCTGGTGATACACCAAAGAACTCACACAGGAGAAAAACCCTTTGGATGTCCTGATTGTGGAAAAGGTTTTAGTGACAATTCCAGCCTGGTGAAACACCAGAGGACTCACACAGGAGAAAAACCCATTGAATGTCCTGTTTGTGGGAAAGGTTTTAGTGAGAATTCCAGCCTGGTGATACACCAAAGAACTCACACAGGAGAGAAACCCTTTGGATGTCCTGATTGTGGAAAAGGTTTTAGTGACAATTCCAGCCTGGTGAAACACCAGAGGACTCACACAGGAGAGAAACCCTTTGGATGTCCTGATTGTGGAAAAAGTTTTAGTCGGAATTCCAGCCTGGTGATACATCAAAGAACTCACACAGGAGAGAAACCCTTTGGATGTCCTCTTTGTGGGAAAAGTTTCAGTCACAATTCTAGTCTGGTGATACACCAGAGGACTCACACAGGAGAGAAACCGTTTGAATGTCCTCATTGTGGGAAAAGTTTCACTAAGCATTCCAATCTAATGGCTCACCAGAGGACTCACACAGAAGAGAAAGCTTTTAAATGTCCTGATTGTAGTAAAAGTTTCAGCAAGACCTCCAACCTGTTTCAACACCAGAGGACTCACACAGGAAGAAACCCTTCAAATGCCCTGATTGTGAGAAAAGTTTCATTACCAATTCCAAACTGGTGAAACACCAGACGACTCACACAGGAGAAAAACCGTTTGAATGTCCTGATTGTGAGAAAAGTTTCAGTCATCATTCCAATCTCATTGCTCACCAGAGGACACACACAGGAGAGAAACCCTTTGAATGTCCTGATTGTGACAAAAGGTTCACTGCTAGGTCTATCCTGGTGTTACACCAGAGAACTCACACAGGAGAGAAACCGTTTGAATGTCCTGTTTGTGGAAAAAGTTTTAGTCGGAATTCCAGCCTGGTGATACACCAAAGAACTCACACAGGAGAGAAACCGTTTGGGTGTCCTGATTGTGGAAAAAGTTTTAGTCAGAATTCCAGCCTGGTGATACACCAAAGAACTCACAGGAGAGAAACCCTTTGGATGTCCTGATTGTGGAAAAGGTTTTAGTGACAATTCCAGGCTGGTGAAACACCAGAGGACTCACACAGGAGAAAACCCTTTGAATGTCCTGTTTGTGGGAAAGATTTTAGTGAGAATTCCAGCCTGGTGATACACCAAAGAACTCACACAGGAGAGAAACCCTTTGGATGTCCTGATTGTGGAAAAGGTTTTAGTGACAATTCCAGCCTGGTGAAACACCAGAGGAGTCACACACGAGAGAAACCCTTTGGATGTCCTGATTGTGGAAAAAGTTTTAGTCAGAATGTCAGCCTGGTGATACACCAAAGAACTCACACAGGAGAGAAACCCTTTGGATGTCCTGTTTGTGGGAAAAGTTTCAGTCACAATTCTAGTCTGGTGATACACCAGAGGACTCACACAGGAGAGAAACCGTTTGAATGTCCTGATTGTGGGAAAAGTTTCAGTCAGCATTCCAATCTCATGGCTCACCAGAGGACTCACACAGGAGAGAAAGCTTTTAAATGTCCTGATTGTGGTAAAAGTTTCAGCAAGACCTCCAACCTGGTTCAACACCAGAGGACTCACACAGGAGAGAAACCCTTCAAATGCCCTGATTGTGAGAAAAGTTTCATTACCAATTCCAAACTGGTGAAACACCAGAGGACTCACACAGGAGAAAAACCGTTTGAATGTCCTGATTGTGGGAAAAGTTTCAGTCAGCATTCCAATCTCATTGCTCACCAGAGGACTCACACAGGAGAGAACCCTTCGAATGTCCTGATTGTGACAAAAGGTTCACTGCTAGGTCTATCCTGGTGTTACACCAGAGAACTCACACAGGAGAGAACCGTTTGAATGTCCTGTTTGTGGAAAAAGTTTTAGTCAGAATTCCAGCCTGGTGATACACCAAAGAATTCACACAGGAGAGAAACCCTTTGGATGTCCTGATTGTGGAAAAAGTTTTAGTCAGAATTCCAGCCTGGTGTTACACCAAAGAACTCACACAGGAGAAAACCCTTTGGATGTCCTGATTGTGGAAAAGGTTTTAGTGACAATTCCAGGCTGGTGAAACACCAGAGGACTCACACAGGAGAAAACCCTTTGAATGTCCTGTTTGTGGGAAAGGTTTTAGTGAGAATTCCAGCCTGGTGATACACCAAAGAACTCACACAGGAGAGAAACCCTTTGGATGTCCTGATTGTGGAAAAGGTTTTAGTGACAATTCCAGCCTGGTGAAACACCAGAGGACTCACACAGGAGAGAAACCGTTTGAATGTCCTGATTGTGGAAAAAGTTTTAGTCGGAATTCCAGCCTGGTGATACATCAAAGAACTCACACAGGAGAGAAACCGTTTGAATGTCCTGTTTGTGGGAAAAGTTTTAGTCACAATTCTAGTCTGGTGATACACCAGAGGACTCACACAGGAGAGAAACCGTTTGAATGTCCTGATTGTGGGAAAAGTTTCAGTCAGCATTCCAATCTCATGGCTCACCAGAGGACTCACACAGGAGAGAAAGCTTTTAAATGTCCTGATTGTGGTAAAAGTTTCAGCAAGACCTCCAACCTGGTTCACACCAGAGGACTCACACAGGAGAGAAAGCCTTCAAATGCCCTGATTGTGAGAAAAGTTTCAGTACCAATTGCAACCTGGTGATACACCAGACGACTCACACAGGAGAGAAACCGTTTGAATGTCCTGTTTGTGGGAAAAATTTCAGTCAGCATTCCAATCTCATTGCTCACCAGAGAACTCACACAGGAGAGTAACCCTTTGAATGTTGTGATTGTGAGAAAAGGTTCACTGCTAGGTCTATCCTGGTGATGCACCAGAGAACTCACACAGGAGAAATCTGTGTGTTTGAATGTCCTGTTTGTGGGAAATGTTTCAGTAAGAATTCCAACTTGGTGACATACTAGAGGACTCACACAGGAGAGAAACAATACGAGTGTCCAGACTGTGGGAAAGATTTCAGCACTAGATGTAACCTTATAATCATATGCTTATACACACAGGGGAGAAACCATTTAAGTGCCTTGAGTCTGGGCGGTGGTTCAGGCAACATTCCAGCCTTATCGCACACAAGAAAATCCATCTGAGGCCCAAAGTGATGAGCGGAGAGAAAGCTTAAATTTCATTTTTAATGTCCCATTGTAAGTCCAGCTGAGAAACTGACTATTTAATTTGACTACAAAGAATTTGCCTGATTTTTTGTAGGCAAATACGTAATGATACTAGATGAGGAGGAGAAAAGAAGAAATTGGAACGTTATTAGTTTGATCATGGGGATTACCTGTATTTATTTTTGCAGAAATTGTGCAATTATGTGATTTGATTTGATTTGATTTAATAAATTTATAGGCTGCCCAATCCTGAAGGACTCCGGGCGGCTTACAGAAAATAAATTTTAAAAAAGTGAAGAGTTAAAAAAACGGAGGAAACAGATTAAAAGAAAAATCACATCATGCACCAAGTCTAATCGGGACTGGACCTCGGTCATGAGGTCAACAGCCCCAGGCCTGCCGGAATAGCCAGGTTTTGATAGCCTTTCGGAAGGCCAGGAGAGTGGGTAGGGTCTGGATCTCTGGGGATAGTTCATTCCATAGGGTCGGAGCGGCTACAGAGAAGGCCCTCCCCAGACATTGTCTGGCTGACGGCACCTGGAGAAGGCCCAGCCTGTGCAATCTTATCGGCCGTTGGGAGGTATGCGGCAGAAGACGGTCTCGCAGATATCAGGGTCCTAGGCCATGTAGGGCTTTAAAGGTAATGACCAGCACCTTGAATCGCGCTCGGAGACCGATAGGGAGCCAGTGCAGCTCGCGGAGGATAGGTGTAATGTGGGTGTATCTTGGTACACCCAGTATCGCTCGCACGGCTGCATTCTGGACTAGTTGTAGTCTCCGAACACTTTTCAGGGGAGCCCCATGTAGAGCCCATTACAGTAGTCAAGTCTTGTGAAAACATTTTGGGAGTGTTCTTTGCATTTTCATCATAGTAGATGATAGAATGTTATGTACTGTGTCCTACCCTTTTTCCTCCTTTCCTGCCTCAAGATTTTCAGTCCCAGAATTCTCCATCCAACATTTCTTGGCGATGGGAATACTCAGACTATAGTTACAGATTGTGGCTCTTCATATAAGGAGAAAATGAGAGAAGAGAAGTAGAAGGGGTTCAAAGTTTATCTTTTTAAAACAGCTCCAGAATTCAGTGCAATCAAGTATGTCTGTTCTGATTGTGTCAAGAATGAGGCAAGCAATTAAAGATGCCATATGAATAGCAATATATTGGGAGAGTTAGGGGCAGCGACAAAACCAGTCTAAAATTTCGGGTGTAAAGGCTTTTGTGCTTGCAAGTGACCTTCGTGGAGAAGATTTGAGGACAAAAGGGATTGTATTGTGCACAGGACTTCCAGGTTTATTCACAACTACTGCTTTGATCTCCTTTGTTTTAGGGGCCTCCTTGTTAGACTTTGACAGCTGCGGGTTGATTGCACCACTAAGGGACTGATACCTTTGTGACTCTCCCCTGGTGGGGAGATGTGGGCGGAAAATTATATAGGACATAAATGTTTCATTTCTAAAACTGCATTGCATAAGAATCATGGATAGCTTTTGAGAAAGAAAAATAAAGTCTCAGCATTTCTGTAAACATTAAGAACACGGTAATGCAATGCTCTCTTCCCAACACATGGGAGGCGTTTCCTGTTCTTTCACTTCTCTCCCAGGGCTCCTTAATTTTTTTCAAAACTGTATCCTTCATATGCAGATGGATTATCCTGATTTTGCTGGGCTTAGAAGACTGCAAAGAAATCCAAGATTCTTTATTTCACCAACACCATTCAAAAAGACGGGTTACAATCTTTTTTAGTATGTCACAGACATGTGATACCTTTCAATGACATCCAACAACCAGGACAAGGCCAGTTGTGGAGAAACCAAGAGTCTCTTGGCCATAGTCTTCATTCCAAGTGATTTAGAATTTAAAAATGTGCAAAATTTAAAATTGTGTGTATGTTTATGTATAACATCATTGCGGGGTGTTGTTAGGGCAACTGAATGGAATTGAGTGTTTACTGGCCAGATGCTCTTCCTGTCGCCAATGTCGAGTTCATAGCAAATAAATTCTCATTGTGCCCAGAGAGAGAGAAATATCTGCCTCTATCTAGGATCAAATTCACAGCCTCCTGATTGTGAAGCGAGAGCTCCACCTCTAATTCACTGTGTCAGTTTGTTGCAGAAATCAAATGCAGAAAGCACACACAGGTAAGATTCAGTAGGCTTCATTAACTTCTCTTTATATATATAATACAGATAATATACAATACCAAT
The DNA here is from genome assembly GCF_009769535.1 of Thamnophis elegans. Lineage (NCBI taxonomy): Eukaryota > Metazoa > Chordata > Lepidosauria > Squamata > Natricidae > Thamnophis > Thamnophis elegans. The sequence goes on along the minus strand of NC_045542.1, from coordinate 157,610,051 downwards.
GATTCTTCATTGTGGTAGAAAGGAGAGATTATATTTCAGTTTCAATTCGGCAGAGCAGGCTAGTTTTGTTTCGTTTCTCAGCACAGACTTGCAGCTTTAGTACAGAACAGTTGGACTAAGCCATGGCAAGGCGCCTAGCTGTCGCCAGCAAATATTGTTTCAGTTTCTAAAAAGCCCTCATTGGCCGATTTAGTTGCTATGCCTATTCATTGGCTGACTTTTTTATTGTCAGGGTTCCAAGAAACACCCCCAATAAAAGAAAACTCCGAGGCTTGAGTTTCTTCAAAGTTCCATTTTACTAGAGATGGCACGTTGACATATCAGGGGAAAACCTGAATCTGAAAGCTTCCAGGTTTTCCCACCCGTTGAAAGTTCTAGACCCTGCCCCACCCCAAATCTATCACATGGCCCAATCCTTCATTGCCAAATCCATCCAGGTGCAGGGATAAAGCGACCTCGACTTTCTGAGAAAGAATGTTGTTATGGCTACACATCCCCCATACTCTGTACAATACCCCCTCCCATTTTCCCACAGTAGAACGTGTGGCAGACCTTAAATCCAAAAAGTAAAAGCTTCCAGGTCTGACAGGCAGCCTCTCTTCAGAACACAAGTGTGTTCGGTAAAGCGAATAATGCAGGGGGGTTACATTACATAACTAACACCTCTTCCTCCGCCCCAGAAGGACCCTTTGGTTTATCTGGAAATTTGTCATGGAATTGCTTAACTAATCTGTCCATTCTAACTCTTTACCCATGTAGCTTCCGACAAAGGGTACCCCTTCCAATGCATAATTGTAAACGACCTCTATATAATCTGAAATCTAGTATTTTTTTCTAGAGTCTAGTATTTTTTTTTCACTTCATAATGTGTCTCCTTGAACTACTATAGGAGGAGGGCGTGGTTGGGTGTGAGGTCTCAAACTAGATCCAATCACAGGTTTCAGCAAGCTGCAATGGAAAACGGTGTATTTTGCCTAGAATTCAGGGAAGGGAAATCTGAGGTGCTGCTGGGTTAATTATTTTGGGCATCCTCAATCGTATGTATTTGATCAATAGAAAAACTTTATCTCTCACGGAAGGGGGTTGTAGCAAGCGGTGCATGTCTGCTTGTTTTTTTATGTTTTTACTCTGCATCTACCAGGGCTTTTTTGGTATTCTACCACTCATTTTTGAGAATGTCCATCTAGTCAGTCAAAGACATTGAGGAGGGGGGTTCTCTGGGCAGCTCAGGCATGGGGACAAATTCCATGTCACTGGTAATTTGGAAAGTAGTTAATCTAGTGCTGCAATGGACAGCATTGTTTGTTATACATCACTTCGGCAAAGGGTAGCAGGTCTGATCAATTTTTCTGTTGGTAATCCACATAATGGATGTATTATTCGACCATTGCGTTTGAACCTTCTAAACTTCTTCCTAACTAGCTGAAAAATGGTACTCAACATGTAGTCCTCGGTGGAACTACACTCACATGGGGGGAGGTAAGCAGTGTAAAATTTTACACTTAAGACAAGAAAATCCATCTGACTCTGGAAAGTGTGCAGAGAAGAGCAAGAAAGATGATTAGGGCTGGAGTCTAAAACACCAGAAGAACGGTTACAGGAATTGGATATGCCTAGTCTAATGAAAAGAAGAACAAGGGGAGACATGATAGCAGTATTCAAATATTTGAGTGCCTGCCATAAAGAAGAGAGGTCAACTTATTTTCCAAAGCACCAGGAGGCAAGATAAGGAACAATGCATGGAAACTAATGACAGAGAGAAGCAACATAGTGTATAAGTATAATCTTTATTGTCATTGTACCTTAATACAACGAAATTGGTTATAGATCTCAGAAATCCATCAGAGCAGTGGTGTCTGTCTGCATTACGCAGAGTTTATTTGGCTTTTATACAGTTTTAACAAGCAAAGCAAAAGCATGGTAGCAACAGCATCTTATTGGTACATTCTCTCTTATTTCCCTTGTCAATCTCAAAGACCATCCCAGCCAAGGTAGAAGCTCCCCATATGCTGGCACTACCTGGTTCTAATAAACACTTGAGGTCATAGATGTTGAAGTAATCAGCTACTGAGATCATTGCAGCTTCCTGCATGTGTCTGTACAGAACCTACCTACGTCTGGTTCTGCTAATTAGGTTATCTCATAGATATTCGAGGTAACCAGCTACTGAGATCATGGTAATTTGACATGTCTTTACGTAATATTTCCTCTTTTCCTTCAACGTAGGGTCTCTTGCTTGATCAGGGTTGGAGTCAATAAGGCAGGACATAAAGTGAGATTTGGACATAAGTGAGATGAACGGTATAGGGCTTCCTGCCTAGGCAGGGAGTTGGACTGGAGGACCTCCCAGGTCCCTTCCAACTCTGCTATTTTATTGTATTGTAAAGTGAAAGACATTTTCTGAGTCTTGTAGAAAACAGGAAGCTTAATTGTCAAGCCGCAAAAGTAGCATCTGCTGTAACTAGTTCAGTCAACCAAAAGTCCTGTGCCAGAAACTGAGAACAGCTTCTTTGCAAATCGACTGCATGCACAGCCACCAAATCATTTCCAGTTTCATCCGATCAATAGAATAATGAAACATGGAAGGATAATTAAAAACATTTACTCTCCTTGCTTCCAAATCACATCTAGATAGGAGATTTTATCTGCATCCTTGCAGAGCCTAAATCTCACCAGAGGGGAAAATTGCTCTGAGGAGCCTTCCCAGTATCCACAGGTTTAATTTATGATTCAGAAACTGTTTTAGCAAAAGACTTGGAGGACACTACTTTGCAGAAAGCTGATATATAGATTCCTGCACTTTCTTATGGGTGACTCAATGGAGATCAAAACCTCTCTACATCCCAAAACTTTATGACTGATTTCCTGTGGCTCCCAAGGATTTAGGACCTGGGAGGATGAGTTGCTCATATGTGTGCAGAGGATCAGGGAGACAGGCATGGACTATGTTCCCTCTAAGCTGCGCGGCTGCATGGCCACACACATACAAGAAAATCACAGCGTGATGTACATTTGATGGAAATCAAGCCGCTGGACTCTAGACTTTAGTCTGGAGAGTGGAGACCAGATGTAGGTCGAGTGACATTAGGCGAGTGTCAAATTACAAGCAATAGGCGGGACACTCCAGCACAAAGCCGTCTCGGTGTCCGGGTTCCTCTGATTGGATGCTCCCAGCGTCTATTGGAGCATGTGCCCAGTCCAAGCGTCAGCAGTGGAAGTGAGTGAGTTGAGCAGGCACAGAGGCAGCTTGGAAAAAAATCAGGTGCTCAGGCATGAAAATGTGCTGCTCAAACACTATACTTTTCTGTGCACACTCAAAAAAAAATTAGAGGGAACATTAGGCATCGAGTGTCTCTGGATCGACACTTGATGCCTGGTGATTTAAAGGATTCCTTATTACAGGTTTCTTGACAGCAACAGACAAGCTTCTTCAAGGTGTTTCTCTCCCCCACTTCTGCCTGTCTCTGTGTCTGTCTGTCTGTCTCTCTCTCTCTCTCTCTCCCCACACACACACCTGTGGACATTGCAAACATCACAGCGAGAACAACCTGTTTACTCTCTGGCAGTCAATGGGGGAGGAAGAGAGATAAAAGGAAACATAGTGGCCCAAACTTGTCTCATCTAAAGCAACCAAATCAATTGCAAGATTCAACATATATTAAGTATTGAAACTATCACTGTGCACACTGGATCCCAGCAAAGCCACTGGCAGCTTTCTGAGCAGCCCTGACCTAAAGCAGATCCGCAGCTTATATACCATTGGCCCACTACATTACGAAGATATAGAAACAGGCAAGCACCCTATAGAATACAGCATGATGTTAGAATATTTTTGATAATTCCATTTGGGAGATGTCATTGTTTATCCCTGCCTAAAAGATCAACAGGGCAACCATGCGCTTTGTGAGATATGGTCACGGAATGAATGTAAACACTTTGTAAACACTTTAACCCACTGGTCCAGAAATTCCTTTTTGATGTCTTCCCCCTGTGCGCAGGCAGGCTCAATTCACCTTTGTGTCGATATTCTCTTACAACCAAATTTTAAGCAGTTCACAATCATTGGGGTGCAGGGCATCTCAGAGGTTTGCTAATGCATGTACCTCAGTGGTCTGACCATTATACACACACCCCCGGTCATGTGATTTACGTTCAGATGTTTGGCACCTGGCTCATATTTATGACCGTTGTTCTGCCCTGAGGGTAGGTGATCCTCTTTTGTGACCTGGCAACAAGGAAACTCAATGGGGGAACCAGATTCGCTTAATGACAGTATTACAAATTTTACAACTGCAATGATTCATTAACAAATGTGGCAAAACAGTCATAAATGGGGCATTTCTATTCTATTCCCTCCAAGGTATTTAGGTATTTATTAGTATTTATAGGCCGCCCTTTTCCCTGAGGGGACTCAGGGTGGCTTACATAAAATGGGGAAGGAGGGTACAGACAATAGACACAAGACAGTACATAAAAATAAAAATAGTAAACAACATTCATTCATCATTCAGGTGAGGTCCCTTCCAGCTCTACCCTGATTGATTGATCTTGAAAGCTGCAGCCTTGAATTTGCTGTGGGAGCGTCAGGAACAGGTCAATGGGTAGATTTTTGTGGTGAGGAAGAGACCATTTTGGTGTAGTGGTTGAAATCACCAGGTTAGAGACAGAGAAACACTCAGTTCCAGTCCTATCTGAAGGGCAAAACCATCCATTCAATTTTGGCCAGTCCTCTCAAGCTTAGGAAGGGGGTAAACCAGTGGTGGGTTTCAAAAATTTTTAGGACCTCTTCTGTAACTGTGGCCTGTTTTGTGGGAGTGGCTTGGTGGTCATATGACTGGGTGGGAGTGACTTGGCAGTCATGTGACTGGGTGGACGAGGCCAACTTGCAAAATGTGAAACTCACTTAACAAATGTTGGCTCAGAAACTCTGGCATTTGAAGCACGCAAGTCTTAAAGCTGTCAAGTTACAAGACCCTTGCACCCCTAACCCTTTAGAAAAAAAACCCAGGAGTGTGTAAACTTGACAGTTTTAAGACTTGTGGACTTCAACTCCCAGAATTCATTCATTCATTCATACATACATACCAGGGGTGGGTTCCTGCCAGTTCTAACCTCTTCTATAGAAGAGCTTCCACAAATCTACAGTGCCGTTTAGAACCGGTTCCAGCTCCCTCCCCCTGCCCATCCACACATCATCAAGATGAAGAGTGAGAGGAGGAATTCTGGGAGTTGAAGTCCACAAGTCTTAAAGCTGTCAAGTTTGAACATCCCTGTTTTTTTTTCTAAAGGCTTACGGGTGCAAGGGTCTTGTAACTTGACAGCTTTAAGACTTGCATGCTTCAAATGCCAGAGTTTCTGAGCCAACATTTTGGTTGCTAAGCAAGAGCGTTGTTAAGTGAGTTTCGCCACATTTTACAAGTTGGCCATGCCCACCCAGTAACATGGCTGCCAAGCCACTCCCACCCGGTCACATGGCTGGCAAGCCACTCTCACAAAGCAGGCCACCCCTACAGAAGAGGTTCTAAAAATCTTTGAAATCCACCACAGGTATGTACGTACGTACGTACGTACGTACATACATACATACATACATACATACAATTTTATGACTCACCAGCACCTGCATCTATAGATAACAGTATGCCAATAAAATGTACATTCATTTCGCTGTCTCCCATCTATGATCCAGCTAGAAGTATTCATCCATCTATGATTTTTTTCCACATTTAAAATGACCTTCATCTTGACAATATTCATGTTACATTTAGCATAAAAGATAGGCAGTGGATATTGCATATCAAACATTTTGTATATCATCTTAAAACATGCTCACTAAATATTGGAATTCCATATGATACCAAACAGAAAAATCTTTTTCCTATAAAAAAATTGTACTGAGAAAATGGAATTAATTCATTGCATCATATTTGTTCCTACCTTGATATGTACTTAAAAAAAAATTAAGATGAATGATAATCTAACTAGTTTCCTCCTCTTGCTTTTTTAATGTTATCACATTTCAGAACCTAAAAAGCTTCTGGTATTTGATCGACCTCTTAAACAATTAACAATAGATAAAGGGAAGATCCTGCAACTTGCTTGCCATGTAGTTGGATCACAGCACATTAAGATCCAGTGGCTCAAAGCTGGAGCTTTCTCAACCTTGGCAACTTGAAGATGTCTGGACCTCAACTCCCAGAAACCCCATCTGGCTGGGAAATTCTGGGAGTTGAAGTCCGGACATCTTCAAGTTGCCAAGGTTGAGAAACACTGGTGTAGATCCTCTGATAAATGCAGCTTCAGGTTGGCAATGGAACAGCTCTCTTAGAGATCCAAGCAGTTACTAAAACTGATTCTGCGGAATATGTGTGCAAAACCTCAAACGCAGCTGGAAGTGATTCTTCTAAGTCAAAAGTGGCAGTGAAAGATACAGTTAAATTGAATATTTAGAGAGAGAGAACAACAATTCAAAGGCTGCTTGATCCTCCATCGCTCGCTCGCTGTTTCGCCCACCTGGATCGCCTCGGCGCCAGTCTGGCTACCTACATCCGTCCTTGCCCGGCAGCTGCGGCGACGTCAAGACGAAGCGGCTTGGAAGCGAAGGTGCCTCGGAGCCCTGCCTAAGCAGCGGCGGGGCCCTCTCCCGGCTCTTGCCTCTTGCTCTTCCTCTTGATGATGTCGCTGCAGCTACCGGACACAGACGGATTTAGGTAGCCAGAGCAGCGCCGAAGCGGTCCAGGTGGGCAAAAGAACAAGTGAGCGATGGAGGATCAGGCAGCCTGATCTTCGCTCGCTTGCCGGGAGGCGTGGAGAAGAGCGCAAAGTCCAGCGGAGGCAGGAAGGTTCTCGGGGCTCCAGGAAGCCACGAAAGCAACTGGGTAGCGCCGAGAACCCTCCTGCCTCCACTGGACTTTGCGCTCTTCTCCTCGCGCTCCTCGCGACAGCAAGAGATGTCCAGAAGCGTCTTTGGGGGCTAATGGGGGCCTGGGTTTCTAGCTCGAAAGCCCCCGCCACTTTTGGACATCTATTGCAGTCGCGAGGAGTGCGCGGAGAAGAGCATGAAGTCCAGCGGAGGCAGGAATGCAAAAACGACGCCTACTACTCCCTTGCAGGGGGAGCAAAGGAAACCGCCTGGGTCTCCACTCCCAGCCTCACCTGTCTGGAGCCGCCGAAAGCTTTGGACTCTGGCTGGCGGTGGTGCTGGTTTCCCACCATTTCGGCGTCCCTGAAAGGCGACTCCGCATTCTCTCTTTCCGTCGCCCCTCCTCCCTTCAAAAGCTACGAGGTGCTTTCTTACCGCCGGTTGCCCAGCTGGCACGGCCCTGCGCGCGCGCCTCCTCCCTCCTCCTCCTCCTCCTCCTCCCTCCCCAAAGGATCTTCTCCTTTTCGGAGCTCAGCGGAAGCTGGGCACAAGAGATGGGAGGCTGCGTTTGAAACCATGCCTTGGAAAACTTCGCCAGGAAGGGCGGTTGGGAACCAATGGGAGGACGCCCTGGAACGCACCCGTGCTTTGCTGGCAGCCCCGCCGCCTAGGCAAGTTCAGGGAGGTCCTAGGAGACCACCCACGAGTGGCGACGGAACGGGCGGGGGAAGCGAGCATGGGGTGGGGGTGGGGCAGGCGCTCCGTGGGGAACCTTTTCTAACCAGTTTGGTAGATTTGTGGAACCTCTTCTACTGAAGAGCTTAGAACCGGCAGAAACCCAGCCCTGGGGTAAAGCCCTTCCAAAAACCTTTGCCAAAGAAGCTGCAAGGCGAGGCATCAAGACTGACCCAAAGGCACCAAAAATGAAGCTAAGTAGCATCAAATTTCACATGGCTCAGTTGCAAAGGTCGGTTGCTAGGAGTCGAAAACGACCTGCTGTCATATAATCAGTGGAAACGTCTTCCAAATGTCTTGGTGGAGACTGGACAGGCGTGTTTTTCCACCTTCTGTCGCTAGATGGTGGTCAGGCAACATCTCTGCCTAGAAAGCCATCAATACTATAGTGCCATCTGTGCTTGCGCTTAAAAAGGGAGTTTTAAACCATTTAGTAATGATTGCTAGAAAGGATGGGAGGGGGGAGGAGAAAAGTAAAGGAACTTCCTATTTCAGATCACTCATAGGAAGAAGGTGATGTGCAGGGCGGCTTTTCTGTTCTTCCCTGGGTCGAAGCAGCAGCTGGAAGGTGAGTGGAGAGCAGGTGGGAGGAGAGTCTGCAGTCAGTAAGTGAGGACTACTTCAATTGGGATGTGACCAAAGGGCTTGTGGAAAGTATTTTCTGCCCTTACTTTGAGCTCATGGCTTCCTTGGGCGTAACTGTTGCTTCAAATCTTGCAGAAGCTTTAGGCTTCATTTCATCCATTAGAGCCCCCACATCTGTAAAGTTAGTGTCATGTAGATTGACAGGTGTGGCTCAGTAAAACAAAAGAGAGAGTCCAAGCTTGTATGCTGAGAAGCCAATGCTTATATTCGTCTGATGGGGAACCCAGAGCAGAGTGCAAGGCAGATATTTATACATTTCTTTGCTTTGGCTTCATTACATAAGAGGCAGCTGGCACACGGCAAATAAGGTATAGAAATTTAGAAATTATAAAAATTATAGAAATAGTCAAGTATGCCTTCTGTGCTTTTGGTCATATGCCTAACCCATAGGCTAGTGGTTTCTTGTGAAAGTTTCCATGGCCCCAGAAGCCTGTTGAGGCCTGAATTTCAGCCTTGCCATCTCAAAACATGAGCAATCATCAATTCATCAGGTTCCCGGTTAACATTTGTGCAGAAGGTTTGACTGTAACAATTTTAATTATTTTTTCGGGCTTGAAAGACATGGATTATCTCTATTGTAGATGTGTGTATTTGTATTTCTGAATGTACATATTTCCAAACGTATGATCTATCCCCAGGACTTCCTCATATACAGTAATGTGAAAAAGGAAGTACTCTCTCTTGATTTTTATGGTTTTACATATCTGGACATAGTAGAAATCATTTGGACTTTGAAGTTCTTAAAACTAGGTAAATACAACCACAGATGGACAACAACACATGGCATATTACATCAGGTTATCATTTATTTTATAAAAAGAAAGCCAAAATGGAGAATTCATGTGTGAAAAATCTTTGATTCAATAATATGTAGAATCACCTTTAGCAGCAGCAACTAGAAGTAATTCTTTTCTGTGTGACTTTATCAGTCCCTTGAAGCATAGTGCAAGAATATTGGCCCACTATTCTTTACAGCATTGCTTCAGTTCATTGAGGTTTGTGTGTGTGTGGGGGGGGGTTATGCACAACTCTCTTGAGGTCCTGCCAATTCAGTTGAGGTCTGGAGTTTGACTGCCATTGCAACACCTTGATTCTTTTCTTTTCCAGCCATTCTGTTGTAGATTTGCTGATCTGTTGTGCGACCATTGTCCTGTTCCATAATCCTATGTCAGCCAAGTTTTAGCTATTGGACAGATGGCCTCACTTTTGATTCTAAAATACTCCTGCCTCCTGCCAATTACCTCCCATAGACCGATTAGATCTCACAGGTTAGGTCTCCTCCGGATTCCATCTGCCAGCCAATGTCGGCTGGCAACTCCCCGGGGGAGAGCTTCTCTGTTGCAGCTCCAGCCCTCTGGAATGATCTCCCCGTGGAGATCCGGACCCTTACTACCCTCCCGACCTTCCACAAAGCCACCAAGTCCTGGCTGCTCCAGCAGGCCGGGGGCTTGTGAAACATCCAGCCCCACGGAAAATGTGAATGTTGCAATTTTTTTTAAGTGTTGTTTTGTCTATTTATCTCCCTCCCCTTGTTCATTGTGAGCCGCCCAGAGTCCTTCAGGAGTGGGCAGCATACAAGACAAATAAATAAACAAACAAACAAACAAACAAACTTTAGTATACAGAGGAGTTCATGGTCGACTCAAAGAGTGCGAGATGTCTGGGTATTGTGGCTGCAAAACAAGCCCAAATCATAACCCCTCCATCACTCTGCTTGACAGTTTGTATGAGATGCTTGTGCTGATATGCTGTGTTTGGTTTTCATTAAACGTGCCACTTTGCATTATGTTCGAACATCTCCGCTTTGGTCTGGTCTGTGCAAAGGACAGTGTTGTAGAAGTCCTGTGGTTTGTTCAGATGCAACTTTCCAAACTTTGCAAACCTCAGCTGTGCTGCTATGACCTTTCAGGCTTTCTTTCTCCTGGCAGCTCTTCCAAAGAAACCATCCTTTTTCAATCTTTTTCTAATTGCCATGCATCTTAACATTTAACATGCTAACTGAAGCATGCAGAGTCTGAGATATAACTCTTTTTTTTTCAATTGCATCATCTGGCCTTGGGGTGAATTTTCTTGGATGTCCACTCCTAGGAAGATTGATAACTGTCTGGAATGTTTCCCACTTGTGACAGAACAATTGATCAGACCTGCTACCCTTTGCCGAAGTGATGTATAACAAACAATGCTGTCCATTGCCGCACTAGATTAACTTTCCAAATTACCAGTGACATGGAATTTGTCCCCATGCCTGAGCTGCCAGAGAACCCCCCTCCTCAATGTCTTTGACTGACTAGATGGACACTCTCAAAAATGAGTGGTAGAATACCAAAAAAGCCCTGATAGATGCAGAGTAAAAACATAAAAAAACAAGCAGACATGCACCGCTTGCTACAACCCCCTTCCGTGTGAGAGATAAAGCTTTTCTATTGATCAAATACATACGATTGAGGATGCCCAATAGTTAAAATAATTAACCCAGCAGCACCTCAGATCTCCCTTCCCTGAATTCTAGGCAAAATACACCCAGTTTTCCATTGCAGCTTGCTGAAACCTGTGATTGGATCTAGTTTGAGACCTCAGACCCAACTACGCCCTCCTCCTACAGTAGTTCAAGGAGAGACACATTATGAAGTGGGAAAAAAATACTAGACTCTAGAAAAAAATACTAGATTCCAGATTATATAGAGGTCGTTTACAATTATGCATTGGAAGGGGTACCTTTGTCGGAAGCTACATGGGTAAAGAGTTAGAATGGACAGATTAGTTAAGCAATTCCATGACAAATTTCCAGAATAAACCCGAAGAGGGTCTTCTGGGGAGGAGGAAGAGGTGTTAGTTATGTATGTAACCCCCCCTGCATTATTCGCTTTACCGAACACACTTGTGTTCTGAAGAGAGGCTGCCTGTCAGACCTGGAAGCTTTTACTTTTTGGATTTCAGGTCTGCCACACGTTCTACTGTGGGAAAATGGTAGGGGTTATTGTACAGAGTATGGGGGATGTGTAGCCATAACAACATTCTTTCTCAGAAAGTCGAGGTCGCTTTAATCCCTGCAACCTGGATGGATTTGGCAATGAAGGATTGGGCCATGTGATAGATTTGTGGGTGTGGGGCAGGGTCTAGAACTTCAACGGGTGGGAAAACCTGGAAGCTTTCAGATTCAGGTTTTCCCCTGATATGTTAACGTGCATCTCTAGTAAATGGAACTTTGAAGAAACTCAAGCCTCGGAGTTTCTTTCATTGGGGGTGTTTCTTGGAACCCTGACAATAAAAAGTCAGCCAATGAATAGGCATAGCAACTAAATCAGCCAATGAGGGCTTTTTAGAACTGAAACCATATTTGCTGGCGACAGCTAGGCGCCTTGGCATGGCTTAGTCCAACTGTTCTGTACTAAAGCTGCAAGTCTGTGCTGAGAAACGAAACAAAACTAGCCTGCTCTGCCGAATTGAAACGGAAATACAATCTCTCCTTTCTACCACAATGAAGAATCACTCTTGGTATTGCATATATTACTTATGTATTATATTATATATAAGAGAAGTTAATGAATCCTACTAAATCAGTTACATGTGTGTGCTTTCTGCATTTGATTTCTGCAACAAACTCTGACACGGTGAATTAGAGGTGGAGCTCTCGCTTCACAATCAGGAGGCTGTGAATTTGATCCTAGATAGAGGCAGATATTTCTCTCTCTCTGGGCACAATGAGAATATATCTGCTATGAACTCGACAATGGCGACAGGAAGAGCATCTGGCCAGTAACACTCAGTTCCATGCAGTTGCCCTAACAACACCCGGCAATGATGTTATACATACACATACACACAATTTTAACTTTAGCACATTTTAAATTCTAAATCACTTGGAATGAAGACTATGGCCAAGAGACTCTGGTTCTCCACACAACTGGCCTTGTCCTGGTTGTTGGATGTCATTGAAAGGTATCACATGTCTGTGACATACTAAAAAGATTGTAACCCGTCTTTTTGAATGGTGTTGGTGAAATAAAGAATCTTGGATTTCTTTGGAGTCTTCTAAGCCCAGCAAAACCAGGATAATCCATCTGCATATTTGAAGGATACAGTTTTGAAAAAAAATTAAGGAGCCCTGGGAGAGAAGTGAAAGAACAGGAAACGCCTCCCATGTGTTGGGAAGAGAGCATGGCATTACCCTGTTCTTAATGTTTACAGAAATGCTGAGACTTTATTTTTCCTTCTCAAAAGCTATCCATGATTCTTATGCAATGCAGTTTTAGAAATGAAACATTTATGTCCTATACAATTTTCTGCCCACATATCCCCACCAGAGGGGAGAGTCACAAAGGTATCAGTCCCTTAGTGGTGCAATCAACCCACAGCTGTCAAAGTCTAACAAGGAGGCCCCTAAACAAAGGAGATCAAAGCAGTAGTTGTGAATAAACCTGGAAGTCCTGTGCACAATACCACAATTCCTTTTGTCCTCAAATCTTCTCCACGAAGGTCACTTGCAAGCACAAAAGCCTTCGGAGACTACACTAGTCCAGAATGCAGCCGTGCGAGCGATACTGGGGTGTACCAAGATACACCCACATTACACCTATCAACCCGCAGCTGTCAAAGTCTAACAAGGAGGCCCCTAAAACAAAGGAGATCAAAGCAGTAGTTGTGAATAAACCTGGAAGTCCTGTGCACAATACCACAATCCCTTTTGTCCTCAAATCTTCTCCACGAAGGTCACTTGCAAGCACAAAGCCTTTACACCCGAAATTTTAGACTAGTTTTGTCGCTGCCCCTAACTCTCCCAATATATTTGCTATTCATATGGTATCTTTAATTGCTTGCCTCATTCTTGACACAATCAGAACAGACATACTTGATTGCACTGAATTCCTGGAGCTGTTTTAGAAAGATAAACGTTGAACTCCGTCTACTTCTCTTCTCTCATTTTCTCCTTATATGAGGAGCCACAATCTGTAACTATAGTCTGAGTATTCCCATCGCCAAGAAATGCTGGATGGAGAATTCTGGGACTGAAAATCTTGAGGCAGGAAAGGAGGAAAAAGGGTAGGACACAGTACATAACATTTCTATCATCTACTATGATGAAAATGCAAAGAACACTCCCAAAATGTTTTTCACAAGACTTGACTACTGTAATGGGCTCTACATGGGGCTGCCCCTGAAAAGTGTTCTGAGACTACAACTAGTCCAGAATGCAGCCGTGCGAGCGATACTGGGTGTACCAAGATACACCCACATTACACCTATCCTCCGCGAGCTGCACTGGCTCCCTATCGGTCTCCGAGCGCGATTCAAGGTGCTGGTCATTACCTTTAAAGCCCTACATGGCCTAGGACCCTGATATCTGTGAGACCGTCTTCTGCCGCATACCTCCCAACGGCCGATAAGATTGCACAGGCTGGGCCTTCTCCAGGTGCCGTCAGCCAGACAATGTCGGGGGAGGGCCTTCTCTGTAGCCGCTCCGACCCTATGGAATGAACTATCCCCAGAGATCCGAACCCTACCCACTCTCATGGCCTTCCGAAAGGCTATCAAAACCTGGCTATTCCGGCAGGCCTGGGGCTGTGACCTCATGACTGAGGTCCAGTCCCGATTAGACAGGGTGCATGATGTGGTTTTTCTTTTAATCTGTTTCCTCCGTTTTTTTAACTCTTCAGTTTTTTAAAATTTATTTTCTGTAAGCCGCCCGGAGTCCTTCAGGATTGGGCAGCCTATAAATTTATTAAATCAAATCAAATCACATAATTGCACAATTTCTGCAAAATAATACAGGTAATCCCCATGATAAAACTAATAACGTTCCAATTTCTTCTTTTTTCCTCCTCATCTAGTATCATTACATATTTGCCTACAAAAAATCAGGCAAATTCTTCGTAGTCAAATTAAATAGTCAGTTTCTCAGCTAGACTTACAATGGGACATTAAAAATGAAATGTAAGCTTTCTCTCCGCTCATCACTTTGGGCCCCAGATGGATTTTCTTGTGTGCGATAAGGCTGGAATGTTGCCTGAACCACCGCCCACACTCGAGGCACTTAAATGGTTTCTCCCCTGTGTGTATAAGCATATGATTTATAGGTTACATCTAGTGCTGAAATCTTTCCCACAGTCTGGACACTCGTACGGTTTCTCTCCTGTGTGAGTCCTCTAGTATGTCACCAAGTTGGAATTCTTACTGAAACATTTCCCACAAACAGGACATTCAAACACACAGGTTTCTCTCCTGTGTGAGTTCTCTGGTGCATCAACAGGATAGACCTAGCAGTGAACCTTTTCTCACAATCACAACATTCAAAGGGTTACTCTCCTGTGTGAGTTCTCTGGTGAGCAATGAGATTGGAATGCTGACTGAAAATTTTTCCCACAAACAGGACATTCAAACGGTTTCTCTCCTGTGTGACTCCTCTGGTGTTTCACCAGGCTGGAATTGTCACTAAAACCTTTTCCACAATCAGGACATCCAAAGGGTTTCTCTCCTGTGTGAGTTCTTTGGTGTATCACCAGGCTGGAATTCCGACCTAAAACTTTTTCCACAAACAGGACATTCAAACGGTTTCTCTCCTGTGTGAGTTCTCTGGTGTAACTCCAGGATAGACCTAGCAGTGAACCTTTTGTCACAATCAGGACATCCAAAGGGTTTCTCTCCTGTGTGAGTTCTTTGGTGTATCACCAGGCTGGAATTCTGACTAAAACTTTTTCCACAAACAGGACATTCAAATGGTTTCTCTCCTGTGTGAGTTCTCTGGTGTAACACCAGAATAGACCTAGCAGTGAACCTTTTGTCACAATCGGGACATTCAAAGGGTTTTCTCTCCTGTGTGAGTCCTCTGGTGAGCAATGAGATTGGAATGATGACTGAAACTTTTCCCACAATCAAGACATTCAAACGGTTTTTCTCCTGTGTGAGTCCTCTGGTGTTTCACCAGTTTGGAATTGGTAATGAAACTTTTCTCACAATCAGGGCATTTGAAGGGTTTCTCTCCTGTGTGAGTACTTTGGTGTACCACCAGGCTGAAATTCTCACTAAAACCTTTCCCACAAACAGGACATTCAAAGGGTTTTTCCTCCTGTGTGAGTCCTTTGGTGTTTCACCAGCCTGGAATTGTCACTAAAACCTTTTCCACAAACAGGACATTCAAAGGGTTTTTCTCCTGTGTGAGTCCTTTGGTGTTTCACCAGCCTGGAATTGTCACTAAAACCTTTTCCACAATCAGGAAATCCAAAGGGTTCTCTCCTGTGTGAGTTCTTTGGTGTATCACCAGCTGGAATTCTGACTAAAACTTTTTCCACAATCAGGACATCCAAAGGGTTTCTCTCCTGTGTGAGTTCTCTGGTGTATCACCAGGCTGGAATTCCGACTAAAAACTTTTTCCACAATCAGGACATCCAAAGGCTTTCTCTCCTGTGTGAGTCCTCTGGTGTTTCACCAGGCTGGAATTGTCACTAAAACCTTTCCCACAACAGGACATTCAAACGGTTTCTCTCCTGTGTGAGTCCTTTGGTGTTTCACCAGCCTGGAATTGTCACTAAAACCTTTTCCACAATCAGGACATCCAAAGGGTTTCTCTCCTGTGTGAGTTCTTTGTGTATCACCAGGCTGAAATTCCGAGTAAACTTTTTCCACAAACAGGACATTCAACGGTTTCTCTCCTGTGTGAGTTCTCTGGTGTAACACCAGGATAGACCTAGCAGTGAACCTTTTGTCACAATCAGGACATTCAAAGGGTTTCCCTCCTGTGTGAGTCCTCTGGTGAGCAATGAGATTGGAATGATGACTGAAACTTTTCCACAATCAGGACATTCCAAACGGTTTTTCTCCTGTGTGAGTCCTCTGGTGTTTCATCAGTTTGGAATTGGTAATGAAACTTTTCCCACAAACGGGACATTCAAAGGGTTTTTCCTCCTGTGTGAGTCCTCTGGTGTTTCACCAGGTTGCAATTGGCACTAAAACATTTTCCACAATCAGGACATACAAAGGGTTTCTCTCCTGTGTGAGTTCTTTGGTGTAACACCAGGCTGGAATTCTGACTAAAACTTTTTCCACAATCAGGACATCCAAAGGGTTTCTCTCCTGTGTGAGTTCTTTGGTGTATCACCAGGCTGGAATTCCGACTAAAACTTTTTCCACAAACAGGACATTCAAACGGTTTCTCTCCTGTGTGAGTCCTCTGGTGTATCACCAGACTAGAATTGTGACTGAAACTTTTCCCACAAACAGGACATTCAAACGGTTTTTCTCCTGTGTGAGTCCTCTGGTGTGACATGAGGTGAGAACGTCGACTGAAACTATTCCCACGGTCAGGACATTCAAGGGTTTCTCTCCTGTATGAGTTCTCTGGTGTCTCAAGAGGCTGGAATTATCACAGAAACATTTCTCACAATCAGGATATTCAAACAGTTTTCCCTTGGTTTCAGTCCACATTGCCATTCTCGTTTAAAACAAATACTGCATGGGAGCACTTGTAGGGCTTCTCTCCTGTGTGAGTCTGTGTGGCTCTCTGAAGGAAATGAAAAATATTTTGATTTCTGGACTGACTTGGTTTGATATTCAATGTTGCTTGTTATTCTCAGTTGTCCAGAGTGCTCATATTTCTTTCTTCTTTGTCTATATGATTAAGATAAAAGGGTATCTTTATTGTGCATAAATGGTTGCAGAAGATGAGGGGAAAACATTTACATTACAATGAGAAAGCAAACATGCCACAATGCTTCAATAAGCTTTTACATTAATCATGATTCATTGATGAGACATGGAAGACTACCCAGATCCAAGTTTGAATATCCACTCAATGATAAAATTCACTTGTTGACTGGGTCAATCACAATTCCTAGCCGAGCAAAGGGATGTTTTCAAATAGAGTCAAATGAAAAAGAAAGTACACCCTCTTTGATATCTTTGGTTTTACTTATCAGGACATAAAACATCATTACAACTGAAAATATAATAGAATTTGAAAGGATCTTAAAAATCTTCTAATCCAGCCCCTGTTCAATCAGGAGACCCTAAACAAGGGGTCAGCAAACGCCTGGGGGTCACACGTGGCTCTTTCATCTCTCTGCTGCAGTTCCCTGTTGCTAGTCGGCACCACAATTTTGAGAGGAGCTTCAGGTTTGGAGGGGGGGGGAGCAGGCTGTGCCAGGAGGAGACTATTGCAAGAGGTGGGTTTTCCAGTCAGCTCCACAATTGATAGGACTTTCAGTTAGGACAGGTAGCGTGTTTCTCTGAAAATAAGACAGGGTCTTATTTACTTTTTGACCGCTGAAATAAGCGGCTTATTTTCAGGGAACAGGGTAGAGAAAAAAGGACGCTGTGCTAGGAGGAAACTCTATGGTGGGGAAACTGGACTTCCGGTCGGCTCCAGAATTCCACAGAGGGCTTCCAGTTAGGACTTTGTGGTTCTTTGAGTATTTAAGGTTGCAGAACCCCAGCCTTAAACTATTTCAGATAAGAGGCTGTCTCGTCTCTTCTGAAAAGCCTCCAGTGATATAGCAGCACAACTTCTGACCACAAGCCCTTCTGCTGGTTACTTGTTCTCACCATTATGAAATTTCTCACTGCTTCCATAGTATAAAGAGGCAAAGTAGCAGCCAAGTACTGCTAATAAAGTGTCCTTGATCAATTGATCAACAGCAAGTATAACTAAATCTATAACAGCTGAAATTGTAGGAGTTTCCTGGTCTCCGGCATTGAGGATGTGTGTATCACAATGCCAAAGAGTAAATACCTCAGCTTAATGATCTTAAGAGAAGAAATTGTTGCTGCCCATCAACTTGGGAAGGTTTAAAAGGCCATTTCCAAACAATTTAAAATCCATATTCTACATTAGGAAGATTATTCACAAGTGGGAAACATTCCAGACAATTACCAATCTTCCCAGGAGTGGACATCCAAGAAAATTCACCCCAAGGCCAGACGATGCAATGTCCAAAGAAATTGAAAAAAAAAGTTATATCTCAGACTCTGCATGCTTCAGTTAGCATGTTAAATGTTAAGATTCATGACAGTGCAATTAGAAAAAGACTGAACAAGTATGGTTTCTTTGGAAGAGCTGCCAGGAGAAAGAAAGCCTCTTCCCTCTGAAAAGGTCATAGCAGCACAGCTGAGGTTTGCAAAGTTTGCAAAGTTGCATCTGAACAAACCACAGGACTTCTGCAATACTATCCTTTGCACAGACCAGACCAAAGCGGAGATGTTCGAACATAATGCAAAGTGACACGTTTGATGAAAACCTAACACAGCATATCAGCACAAGCATCTCATACAAACTGTCAAGCAGAGTGATGGAGGGGTTATGATTTGGGCTTGTTTTGCAGCCACAATACCAGACATCTCGCACTCTTTGAGTCGACCATGAACTCCTCTGTATACTAAAGTATTCTAGAATCAAAAGTGAGGCCATCTGTCCAATAGCTAAAGCTTGGCTGACATAGGATTATAGAACAGGACAATGGTCGCATAACAGATCAGCAAATCTACAACAGAATGGCTGGAAAAGAAAAGAATCCAGGTGTTGCAATGGCAGTCAAACTCCAGACCTCAACTGAATTGGGAGGACCTCAAGAGGTTGTGCATAACACCACCACCACCACCCACACACATACTTCAATGAATTGAAGCAATGTTGTAAAGAATAGTGGGCCAATATTCCTGCACAACACTGCAAGGGACTGATAAAATCACACAGAAAAAGAATTACTTCTAGTTGTTGCTGCTAAAGGTGATTCTACATATTATTGAATCAAAGATTTTTCACACATGAATTCTCCATTTTGGCTTTCTTTTTATAAAATAAATGATGACCTGATGTAATGTGTCATGTGTTGTGGTCCATCTGTGGTTGCATTTACCTACTTTTAAGAACTTCTAAGTCCAAATGATTTTCTTCGATGTCCTGATATGTAAAACCATAAAGGTCAAAGAGATTATACTTCCTTTTTCACATTACTGTATGTGTGGAAGTCCTGGGGATAGATTATACGTTGGAAATATGTACATTCAGAGAGAGAGAGAAAACATATACCTACAATATGGAGGTAATCCATGTCTTTCAAGGCTGAAAAATATCTCATAGAATTCAAACCTTCTATGTTAATACTAATCAGGAATCTGATGGATTTGATTATTGCTCATATGTTGAGTTGACAAGGTTGAATTTAAGGCTTCAAGAGGCTTCTGAGGCCATGAAAAATTTCACAGGAAACCACTGTGGGCCTCAGGTTTGTCCCACAGAAGCCTCTGCTCTCCTATTCCCTTGTCTCCCTCAGGTTTGACCCACAGAAGCCTCTGCTCTCCTATTCCCTTGTCTCCCTCAGGTGAGGCCTACAGAAGCCTCGGCTCTCCTATTCCCTTGTCTGCCTCAGGTTTGTCCCACAGAAGCCTCGGCTCTCCTATTCCCTTGTCTGCCTCAGGTTTCTCCCACAGAAGCCTCTGCTCTCCTATTCCCTTGTCTCCCTTTTCCCTTGGTCTCACCTCCTCTGTCCCTTCTTCCCGCTCTTTTGCTTCTGTCCCATTTTTTCTCAGCCAAGCCCCTCCTGTCTTCTCTTTCACTCCCTCTATCTCCTCCCAAACCCTGCTTTTATTCCCTCCCCCCTACTACATATGTAAGGAAGCAGAAGCAAAAAATGCATAAATATCTGTGTTGAACTATGCTCAGGGTTCCTTCCTTCTTAGGAGGATTAATAAATGCATCGGCTTATCAACACCCACACACTTGGATTCTGCCTTGTATTTCACATAGCCACACCTGTCATTCTTCGTTGTCACGGTAAGGTTGGTGGCCAATAGATTTTATAAATAAATGAATAAATAAGACTGAACAATCAAAACATTCAATTGCAGTCTTTTAAAAAGTGTTAGGTTAAGCACAGTTGAACCTGGTTAATACACGGATGATGCACCAATAGGAAACACGGTGCTTGTTACTTAGAAATGGAAGTGAAACAAAACAATATAGAAAAGGTTCATAAAAGAATAATGGAATTTGGAGGGACCTTGGAGGTCTTCTAGTCCATCCCCTGGTTCAGGCAGGAGACCCTATTCCATCCTGAACAAATGGCTCCCCAATCTCCTCTTAAAACCCTCCAGTGATGGGAGCACCCACAACCTCTGGAGGGAAGCCATTCCCAAAGAATCCACCTTCACTTGGAAGAGACTTTTCCAATCTTCCCACCAGAAGGAAAACTGCAGCCACCAGTTTCACAGCGTGCAGCACCAGTGGGCTTAAATTCGGGGAGGGAAGGAACCTGCAGCAGCAGCAGCTGAGATCCTTCAGCCCAGTTGCTTCTCTGCTTCCAGGACTCTCATCCCACCCGCCCTCAACTCACCTTTCAGCTGCTGCTTCGACCTTGGGAAGAGGAGAAGAGCAGCTCATGCACACCACCTTCCCACCATGAGTTATCCGGAAGAGGAAGTTTCTCTACACTTCTCCTCTCCTCCCATCCTTTCTAGCAATGCAGAGTTGATGGTTTTCTAGGCACAGAGGTTGCCTGATCGCCATCTAGCGACCTGAAGTGAGAAAACATGCTTGTCCAGGCTCCTCCAAGTCGTTCTTTTATTGTTGTAAGGTGGCCAAAAATATTTATTCTGTACATCCCCCCCACCCCAATTGCAGTCTCTCTGATTACTTTGAAGCCTTCTTAGTTGCCTCTGTTTCTTGACATGAAAAAGCCCCATGGGAGGCACTCACTTGTGATTTAACTGATATGTAGGAAGCCAGGGGATGGCCATTCATACATCCAACCATGGCATGTTTAAGAATTGTGGACTTCCAACTCCCAGAATTCCTTTGCTTTGCTGCTTTGCTGGCTGAGGAATTATGGGAGTTGAAGTCCACATGTCTTAAAGTTGCCAAGATTGGAGACCATTCCCTTGGCTGGGAAGGTATTTTCAGTAATATATGGCAGCAGGTCCTTTTTGACTCCACGCTGTGCAAGTGAGCCAACGAAAATAGCGAAGTTTGACACTACATAGCTCTGTTTTTGGTGTCTTTGGGTCAGTCTTGATGCCTGGCCTTGAAGTTTCCTTGGCAAGGGTTCCCCCCCCCCTTTCCTGCTTCCTAAGCTTGAGAGGACTGGCCAATGGTTTTGCCCTTCAGGTGGGACTGGAACTGAGCGTTTCTCTGTCACTAAACTGGTGCCTGCACCACTACACCAAACAGGATCTTCTTCCTCCCCACAAATCTACCCATTGACCTGTTCCTGCTGCTCCAATATCATATTAAAGGATGCAGCTTTCAAGACCAATCAGTTAATCAGAATAGAGCTGGAAGGGACCTTGGAGGTCTTGACTCCAACCCTGATTTAAGCAGGAGACCCTAAGTTGCTTCTCTCTGTCCTTAGTTTCCACCCATTGTTCCTTGTCCTGCCTCCTGGTGCTTCGGAAAATAAGTTGACCCTCTTTTCTTTATGGCAGGCGCTCAAATATTGGAATACTGCTATCATGTCTCCCCTTGTTCTTCTTTTCATTAGACTAGGCGTATCCAATTCCTTTAACCGTTCTTCCTGTGCTTTAGCCTCCAGCCCCCTAGTCATCTTTCTTGCTCTTCTCTGCGCACTTTCCAGAGTCAGATGGTTTTTCTTATTTAAGTGTAAAATTTTACACTGCTTACATCCCCCTATCTGAGTGTAGTTCCACCGAGGACTACATGTTGAGTACCATTTGTCAGCTAGTTAGGAAGAACGGCAGAACGTTCAAACGCAATTGTTGAATAATACATCCATTATGTGGATTACCAACAGAACAATTGATCAGACCTGCTACCCTTTGCCGAAGTGGCGTATAATAATGCTGTCCATTGCAGCACTTGATTAACTACTTTCCAAATTACCAGTGGCATGGAATTTGTCCCCATGCCTGAGCTGCCCAGAGAACCCCACTCCTCAATGTCTTTGACTGACTGGATGGACTCTCTCAAAAAGGAGTGGGAGAATGCCAAGAAAGCCCTGGTAGATGCAGCATATAAAAAAACATGCAAAGAAGCACTTCTCGTTACAAACCCCCCCTTCTTTGTGCTAGTTAAAGTTTTTCTATCGACAAAGTACATACGGTTGAGGATACCTAACAAGAAATTGGGACCTAAATTTTTAGGTTCCTTCCCAATAATAAAAATAATAACCCAGTGGCAGTTCAGCTCTGCCTTCCCCGAATTCTAGGGAAAATACACCCAGTTTTCCATTGTTGCAGAAAATCAGGAGATTTGGCCTGCGAGATCAAGAAAAACTTTATTTGGCCAAATGGCTCAGACATTTAAACCCACATTTCATGTCTGAGCGAGGTTCTTAGGGAGAAGCATGTTCTTATAACTTCCTCAAAACAGCTAACACAGAAATGTTCTAATTAATTTCTATTGGCTAAATTCCTTATTTCTAAGCAGAGAAGCAGATTATACCACATTGCCCTTTGATGTCTAGGCTGCAGTTGGCATGCAGGAAGCACTGGTTACATACTGGCTTTTGTGGTTAAGCTATAACGTTTGACTCGCTGATCTACAGCAGATGTTTGACATTCAAGTTTCCTGAGTTCAAACTTCCTGTTTTTCTTCAAGACTAGAAAATGTATAACGAGATAGAAGGGATAAATGGGACCCCAGGAGATCCTCTAGTTTGACCCCGTTTATGTTCACTCTTATGTCCAAAATCTCGCTTTATGTCCTGCCTTACCATTGTAGCTTGCTGAAACCTGTGATTGGGTCTAGTTTGAGACCTCAGACCCAACCACGCCCTCCCCCTACAGTAGTACAAGGAGAGAAACATTATGACGTGGGGAAAAAAATACCAGACTCCAGATTATTTAGAGATCATTTGCAATTATGCATTGGAAGGGGTACCCTTTGTCGGAAGCTACATGGGTAAAGAGTTGGAATGGACAAATCAGTTAAGCAATTCCATGACAAATTTCCAGATAAACCAAAGGGTCCTCCTGTGGGGTGGGGGGGGGGAGAGGTGGTTAGTTACACTTGTCTTCTGAAGAGAGGCCGCCTGTCAGACCTGGAAGCTTTTACTTATTGGATTTCAGTTCTGCCACACGTTCTACTGTGGGAAAATGGGAGGGGGGATTATACAGAGTATGGGGGATATGTAATCCTAATAACATTCTTTCTCAGAAAGTCAAGGTCGCTTTATCCCTGCACCTGCATGGACCTGGATGGGCGGAATCTTTCTTTCTGGCAATGAAGGATTGGGGCATGTGATAGACTTGTGGGTGTGGGGCAGGGTCTGGAACTTTCAACTGGGTGGGAAAACCTGGAAGCTTTCTGATTCGAGTTTTCCCAGATATGCCAAAATGACATTTCTAATAAAATGAAACTTTGAAGAAACTCAAGCCTCGGAGTTTTCTTTCATTGGGGGTGTTTCTTGGAACCCTGACAGTAACAAGGTCAGCCAATGAATAGGCATAGCAACTAAATCAGCCAATGAGGGATGTTTAGAAACTGAAACAGTATTTGCTGGCGACAGCTAGGCGCCTGGGCATGGCTTAGTCCAACTGTTCTGTAGTAAAGCTTCAAGTCTGTGCTGAGAAATGAAACCAGCCTGCACTGCTGAATTAAAACTGAAATACAATCTCTCCTCTCTACCACAATGAAGAATCACTCTTGGTATTGTATATATTACTTATGTGTTATATTAAATATAAAGAAAAGTTAATGAATCCTACTGTATCAGTTAGATGTGTGTGCTTTCTGCATTTGATTTCTGCAACAAACTGACACAGTGAATTAGAGGTGGAGCTCTCGCTTCACAATCAGGAGGCTGTGAATTTGATCCTAGATAGAGGCAGATATTTCTCTCTCTGGGCACAATGAGAATATATTTGCTATGAACTCGACATTGGCGACAGGAAGAGCATCTGGCCAGTAAACACTCAGTTCCATTCAGTTGCCCTAACAACACCCCGCAATGATGTTATACATACACATACACACAATTTTAAATTTTGCACATTTTTAAATTCTAAATCACTTAGAATGAAGACTATGGCCAAGAGACTCTTGGTTTCTCCACACAACTGGCCTTGTCCTGGTTGTTGGATGTCATTGAAAGGTATCACATGTCTGTGACATACTAAAAAAGATTGTAACCCGTCTTTTTGAATGGTGTTGGTGAAATAAAGAATCTTGGATTTCTTTGCAGTCTTCTAAGCCCAGCAAAATCAGGATAATCCATCTGCATATTTGAAGGATACAGTTTTGAAAAAAATTAAGGAGCCCTGGGAGTGAAGTGAAAGAACAGGAAACGCCTCCCATGTGTTGGGAAGAGAGCATTGCATTACCGTGTTCTTAATGTTTACAGAAATGCTGAGACTTTATTTTTCTTTCTCAAAAGCTATACATGATTCTTATGCAATGCAGTTTTAGAAATGAAACATTTATGTCCTATACAATTTTCCGCCCACATCTCCCCACCAGAGGGGAGAGTCACAAAGGTATCAGTCCCTTAGTGGTGCAATCAACCCGCAGCTGTCAAAGTCTAACAAGGAGGCCCCTAAAACAAAGGAGATCAAAGCAGTAGTTGTGAATAAACCTGGAAGTCCTGTGCACAATACCACAATCCCTTTTGTCCTCAAATCTTCTCCACAAAGGTCACTTGCAAGCACAAAAGCCTTTACACCCCAAATTTTAGACTGGTTTTGTCGCTGCCCCTAACTCTCCCAATATATTTGCTATTCATATGGTATCTTTAATTGCTTGCCTCATTCTTGACACAATCGGAACAGACATACTTGAGGCAGGAAAGGAGGAAAAAGGATAGGACACAGTACATAACATTTCTATCATCTACTATGATGAAAATGCAAAGAAAACTCCCAAAATGTTTTCACAAGACTTGACTACTGTAATGGGCTCTACATGGGGCTGCCCCTGAAAAGTGTTCGGAGATTACAACTAGTCCAGAATGCAGCCGTGCGAGCGATACTGGGTGTACCAAGATACACCCACATTACACCTATCCTCCGCGAGCTGCACTGGCTCCCTATCGGTCTCCGAGCGCGATTCAAGGTGCTGGTTATTACCTTTAAAGTCCTACATGGCCTAGGACCCGGATATCTGCGAGACCGTCTTCTGCCGCATACCTCCCAACGGCCAATAAGATTGCACAGGGTGGGCCTTCTCCAGGTGCCGTCAGCCAGACAATGTCGGGGGAGGGCCTTCTCTGTAGCCGCTCCGAGCCTATGGAATGAAATATCCCCAGAGATCCGGACCCTACCCACTCTCATGGCCTTCCGAAAGGCTATCAAAACCTGGCTATTCCGGCAGGCCTGGGGCTGTTGACCTCATGACTGAGGTCCAGTCCCGATTAGACTGGGTGCATGATGTGGTTTTTCTTTTAATCTGTTTCCTCCGTTTTTTTAACTCTTCACTTTTTTAAAATTTATTTTCTGTAAGCCACCCGGAGTCCTTCAGGATTGGGCAGCCTATAAATTTATTAAATCAAATCAAATCAAATCACATAATTGCACAATTTCTGCAAAAATAAATACAGGTAATCCCCATGACCAAACTAATAACGTTCCAATTTCTTCTTTTCTCCTCCTCATCTAGTATCATTACGTATTTGCCTACAAAAAATCAGGCAAATTCTTCGTAGTCAAATTAAATAGTCAGTTTCTCAGCTGGACTTACAATGGGACATTAAAAATGAAATTTAAGCTTTCTCTCCGCTCATCACTTTGGGCCTCAGATGGATTTTCTTGTGTGCGATAAGGCTGGAATGTTGCCTGAACCACCGCCCACACTCGAGGCACTTAAATGGTTTCTCCCCTGTGTGTATAAGCATATGATTTATAAGGTTACATCTAGTGCCGAAATCTTTCCTACAGTCTGGACACTCATACGGTTTCTCTGCTGTGTGAGTCCTCTAGTATGGAATACCAAGTTGGAATTCTTACTGAAACATTTCCCACAAACAGGACATTCAAACACACAGGTTTCTCTCCTGTGTGAGTTCTCTGGTGCATCACCAGGATAGACCTAGCAGTGAACCTTTTCTCACAATCACAACATTCAAAGGGTTACTCTCCTGTGTGAGTTCTCTGGTGAGCAATGAGATTGGAATGCTGCCTGAAATTTTTCCCACAAACAGGACATTCAAACGGTTTCTCTCCTGTGTGAGTCGTCTGGTGTATCACCAGGTTGCAATTGGTACTGAAACTTTTCTCACAATCAGGGCATTTGAAGGGTTTCTCTCCTGTGTGAGTCCTCTGGTGTTGAACCAGGTTGGAGGTCTTGCTGAAACTTTTACCACAATCAGGACATTTAAAAGCTTTCTCTCCTGCGTGAGTCCTCTGGTGAGCCATGAGATTGGAATGCTGACTGAAACTTTTCCCACAATCAGGACATTCAAACGGTTTCTCTCCTGTGTGAGTCCTCTGGTGTATCACCAGGCTGGAATTCTGACTAAAACTTTTTCCACAAACAGGACATTCAAACGGTTTCTCTCCTGTGTGAGTCCTCTGGTGAGCAATGAGATTGGAATGATAACTGAAACTTTTCCCACAAACAGGACATTCAAACGGTTTCTCTCCTGTGTGAGTCGTCTGGTGTATCACCAGGTTGCAATTGGTACTGAAACTTTTCTCACAATCAGGGCATTTGAAGGGTTTCTCTCCTGTGTGAGTCCTCTGGTGTTGAACCAGGTTGGAGGTCTTGCTGAAACTTTTACCACAATCAGGACATTTAAAAGCTTTCTCTCCTGCGTGAGTCCTCTGGTGAGCCATGAGATTGGAATGCTGACTGAAACTTTTCCCACAATCAGGACATTCAAACGGTTTCTCTCCTGTGTGAGTCCTCTGGTGTATCACCAGACTAGAATTGTGACGGAAACTTTTCCCACAAACAGGACATTCAAACGGTTTCTCTCCTGTGTGAGTCGTTTGGTGTATCACCAGGTTGCAATTGGTACTGAAACTTTTCTCACAATCAGGGCATTTGAAGGGTTTCTCTCCTGTGTGAGTCCTCTGGTGTTGAACCAGGTTGGAGGTCTTGCTGAAACGTTTACCACAATCAGGACATTTAAAAGCTTTCTCTCCTGCGTGAGTCCTCTGGTGAGCCATGAGATTGGAATGCTGACTGAAACTTTTCCCACAATCAGGACATTCAAACGGTTTCTCTCCTGTGTGAGTCCTCTGGTGTATCACCAGGCTGGAATTCTGACTAAAACTTTTTCCACAAACAGGACATTCAAACGGTTTCTCTCCTGTGTGAGTTCTTTGGTGTATCACCAGGCTGGAATTCTGACTAAAACTTTTTCCACAAACAGGACATTCAAACGGTTTCTCTCCTGTGTGAGTTCTCTGGTGTAACACCAGGATAGACCTAGCAGTGAACCTTTTGTCACAATCAGGACATTCAAAGGGTTTCTCTCCTGTGTGAGTCCTCTGGTGAACAATGAGATTGGAATGATGACTGAAACTTTTCCCACAATCAGGACATTCAAATGGTTTTTCTCCTGTGTGAGTCCTCTGGTGTTTCACCAGTTTGGAATTGGTAATGAAACTTTTCTCACAATCAGGACATTCAAACAGTTTCTCCCGTGTGTGAGTTCTTTGGTGTACCACCAGGCTGGAATTCTCACTAAAACCTTTTCCACAAACAGGACATTCAAAGGGTTTTTCTCCTGTGTGAGTCCTTTGGTGTTTCACCAGCCTGGAATTGTCACTAAAACCTTTTCCACAATCAGGACATCCAAAAGGTTTCTCTCCTGTGTGAGTTCTTTGGTGTATCACCAGGCTGGAATTCTGACTAAAACTTTTTCCACAATCAGGACATCCAAAGGGTTTCTCTCCTGTGTGAGTTCTTTGGTGTATCACCAGGCTGGAATTCCGACTAAAACTTTTTCCACAATCAGGACATCCAAAGGGTTTCTCTCCTGTGTGAGTCCTCTGGTGTTTCACCAGGCTGGAGTTGTCACTAAAACCTCTCCCACAAACAGGACATTCAAAGGGTTTTTCTCCTGTGTGAGTCCTCTGGTGTTTCACCAACCTGGAATTGTCACTAAAACCTTTTCCACAATCAGGACATCCAAAGGGTTTCTCTCCTGTGTGAGTTCTTTGGTGTAACACCAGGCTGGAATTCTGACTAAAACGTTTTCCACAATCAGGACATCCAAAGGGTTTCTCTCCTGTGTGAGTTCTTTGGTGTATCACCAGGCTGGAATTCCGACTAAAACTTTTTCCACAAACAGGACATTCAAACGGTTTCTCTCCTGTGTGAGTTCTCTGGTGTAACACCAGGATAGACCTAGCAGTGAACCTTTTGTCACAATCAGGACATTCAAAGGGGTTCTCTCCTGTGTGAGTCCTCTGGTGAGCAATGAGATTGGAATGATGACTGAAACTTTTCCCACAGTCAGGACATTCAAACGGTTTTTCTCCTGTGTGAGTTCTTTGGTGTAACACCAGGCTGGAATTCTGACTAAAACTTTTTCCACAATCAGGACATCCAAAGGGTTTTTCTCCTGTGTGAGTTCTTTGGTGTATCACCAGGCTGGAATTCCGACTAAAACTTTTCCCACAATCAGGACATTCAAACGGTTTCTCTCCTGTGTGAGTCCTCTGGTGTATCACCAGACTAGAATTGTGACTGACACTTTTCCCACAAACAGGACATTCAAACGGTTTTTCTCCTGTGTGAGTCCTCTGGTGTGAAATGAGGTGAGAATGTCGACTGAAACTATTCCCACGGTCAGGACATTCAAAGGGTTTCTCTCCTGTATGAGTTCTCTGGTGTCTCAAGAGGCTGGAATTATCACAGAAACATTTCTCACAATCAGGACATTCAAACAGTTTTCCCTTGGTTTCAGTCCACATTGCCATGCTCGTTAAAACAAATACCGCATTGGGAGCACTTGTAGGGCTTCTCTCCTGTGTGAGTCTTTGATTTCTGAACTGACTTGGTTTGATATTCAATGTTGCTTGTTATTCTGTTGTCCAGAGTGCTCGTATTTCTTTCTTCTTTGTCTATATGATTAAGATAAAAGGGTATCTTTAATTGTGCATAAAATGGTTGCAGAAGATGAGGGGAAAACATTTACATTACAATGAAAAAGCAAACATGCCACAATGCTTCAATAAGCTTTTATATTAATCATGATTCATTGATGAGACATTGAAGACTACCCAGATCCAAGTTTGAATATCCACTCAATGATAAAATTCACTTGTTGACTGGGTCAATCACAAATTCCTAGCCGAGCAAAGGGATGTTTTCAAATACAGTCAAATGAAAAAGAAAGTACACCCTCTTTGATATCTTTGGTTTTACTGTTGTGGTCCATCTGTGGTTGCATTTACCTACTTTTAAGAACTTCTAAGTCCAAATGATTTCTACGATGTCCTGATATGTAAAACCATAAAGGTCAAAGAGATTATACTTCCTTTTTCACATTACTGTATGTGTGGAAGTCCTGGGGGATAGATTATACGTTTGGAAATATGTACTTTCCGAGAGAGAGAGAAAACATATACCTACAATACGGAGGTAATCCATGTCTTTCAAGGCTGAAAAATATCTCATAGAATTCAAACCTTCTATGTTAATATTAATCAGGAATCTGATGGATTTGATTATTGCTCATATGTTGAGATGACAAGGTTGAATTTAAGGCTTCAAGAGGCTTTTGAGACCATGAAAAATTTCACAGGAAACCACTGTGGGCCTCAGGTTTGTCCCACAGAAGCCTCTGCTCTCCTATTCCCTTGTCTCCCTCAGGTTTGGCCCACAGAAGCCTCTGCTCTCCTATTCCCTTGTCTCCCTCAGGTTTGACCCACAGAAACCTCTGCTCTCCTATTCCCTTGTCTGCCTCAGGTGCAGCCCACAGAAACCTCTGCTCTCCTATTCCCTTGTCTCCCTCAGGTTTGGCACACAGAAACCTCTGCTCTCCTATTCCCTTGTCTCCCTCAGGTTTGGCCCATAGAAGCCTCGGCTCTCCT
Organism: Thamnophis elegans; assembly: GCF_009769535.1. Taxonomy (NCBI): domain Eukaryota; kingdom Metazoa; phylum Chordata; class Lepidosauria; order Squamata; family Natricidae; genus Thamnophis; species Thamnophis elegans. Next base: position 157,579,888 of record NC_045542.1, on the reverse strand, counting down.
ATTCCCTTGTCTCCCTCAGGTTTGGCCCATAGAAGCCTCTGCTCTCCTATTCCCTTGTCTCCCTCAGGTTTGACCCACAGAAGCCTCTGCTCTCCTATTTCCTTGTCTTCCTCAGGTTTGACCCACAGAAGCCTCTGCTCTCCTATTCCCTTGTCTCCCTCAGGTTTGACCCACAGAAGCCTGTGCTCTCCTATTCCCTTGTCTCCCTCAGGTTTGGCCCACAGAAGCTTCTGCTCTCCTATTTCCTTGTCTTCCTCAGGTTTGACCCACAGAAGCCTCTGCTCTCCTATTCCCTTGTCTCCCTCAGGTTTGGCCCACAGAAGCCTCTGCTCTCCTATTCCCTTGTCTCCCTCAGGTTTGGCCCATAGAAGCCTCTGCTCTCCTATTCCCTTGTCTCCCTCAGGTTTGTCCCCCAGAAGCCTCAGCTCTCCTATACCCTTGTCTGCCTGAGGTGTGGCCTACAGAAGCATCTGCTCTCCTATTCCCTTGTCTCCCTCAGGTTTGGCCCACAGAAACCTCTGATCTCCTATTCCCTTGTCTCCCTCAGGTTTGGCCCATAGAAGCCTCAGCTCGCCTATTCCCTTGCCTCCCTCAGGTTTGTCCCACAGAAGCCTCTGCTCTCCTATTCCCTTGTCTGCCTCAGGTGTGGCCTACAGAAGCATCTGCTCTCCTATTCCCTTGTCTCCCTCAGGTTTGGCCCACAGAAACCTCTGCTCTCCTATTCCCTTGTCTCCCTCAGGTTTGGCCCATAGAGACCTCTGCTCTCCTATTCCCTTGTCTCCCTCAGGTTTGACCCATAGAAGCCTCTGCTCTCCTATTCCCTTGTCTGCCTCAGGTGTAGCCTACAGAAGCCTCGGCTCTCCTATTCCCTTGTCTGCCTCAAGTGTGGCCTGCAGAAGCATCTGCTCTCCTATTCCCTTGTCTCCCTCAGGTTTGGCCCACAGAAACCTCTGCTCTCCTATTCCCTTGTCTCCCTCAGGTTTGGCCCATAGAAGCATCTGCTCTCCTATTCCCTTGTCTGCCTCAGGTGTGTCCCACAGACGCCCCTGCTCTCCTATTCCCTTGTGTGCCTCAAGTTAGGCCCATAGAAGCATCTGCTCTCCTATTCCCTTGTCTGCCTCAGGTGTGGCCTATAGAAGCATCTGCTCTCCTATTCCCTTGTTGTTATGTATTAAATAAATTTTCCAGGAGGCCAGCAACAGCCTATGCTGAGAGCTGATTGGCTAGGGCACAGCATAGCCTGTTGCTAGCCAGCCAACGCATTCTGATTGGCCGATGTCTCCTGTGCACAGCTACATCCTGTGGATACTTCCCTTAGGGACTACCAGGGGACTCTCATTCTCACCCTGGGTTCTTTCCCCATCCTTGTTGACTATGGGACTTTTCATGGGCGCCTGCCCATTCTAATTGTAAGAAATTCCCTCCCTGCGTTGCTTGGCCTTGATTGGTTTCCTGCCTTGGGTCTCTCTATCGGGGGGGGGGTGCATAGGGTGGTTCCCTCCTCCCTAGAGGATGTCCTTTTAGAGTTCTCAGACGTTTTTGACAGCCAGCTGGGCTCTTACAGGGGCTCCCCTAGCTCCCTCAACCTCGATCCCCAGGTTGCTCCAATTCAGCTTAAGGCCCGCAGGGTGCATTTTGCCTTGAGGGCTAAGGTTGACGCTGAGCTTGACAAACTTCTGACGCAGGGCGTACTCAAACCCGTCGACCATTCGCGCTGGGAGACCCCAATTGTGGTCCCAATCAAACCAGACGGGTCGGTGTGGATCTGCGCCGACTACAAGTCAACGATCAACCTTGCACTTCAGGCAATCAACCTTGCACTTCAGGCAAACCCCTATCCAGTCCCTGTGGTGCAGCACCTGCTCCATTCCCTGGGGCAGGGCTGCACATTTGCAAAACTGGATACGCACAAGGCGTCACTAGTCGAGCTGCTGCATCGGTTACTCGACCGATCAGCGGCCTGGCGCTGGGGCAGCCGTGAAGCGCATGCGTTTGCAGCTGTCAAAGACACGCTTACGTCAGTGGCTGTCTTAGTGCAATACAGTGACAAGCTGCCACTGACGTTAGCGTGTGACGCCTACCCCTATGGTCTGGGGGCGGTTCTGAGCCATGTCCTCCCAAATGGCTCAGAAGCCCCCGTGGCTTTTTACTCCCGGACACTCTCCTCCACGGAGCGCAACTACAGCCAGATAGACAAGGAGGCTCTGGCTGCAGTGTCCGGGGTTAAAAAGTTCCATGACTATCTCTATGGTCGGCACTTTACTCTTGTCACTGACCATAAGCCTCTCCTTGGGCTTTTGGCAGGCGACAAGCCGACCCCCCCCCCCCATCCTATCACCCAGGATGACACGCTGGACAGAGTTCCTCGCAGTGTATTCCTATACGCTGCTCTACCATCCAGGCAAGCAGCTAGGGCACGCTGATGCCCTTAGCCGCTGCCCCCTGCCGGAGACTGACACCGCCCCCGTGCCCTCCCTGTCAGTCCTCTCGATCGCATCCTCCGGCCTGCCCATTTCCCACACTAAGGCCGATCCAGTCCTCGCCCAGGTCTGCTCTTGGGTGCTGAGGGGATGGCCCGTGGACAAGGTGGCCGATTGCTTCCGGCCGTTCAAGGCCCAGCAAGCTGAGCTCTCCCTCCACGGGGGCTGTCTCTTCTGCGGGGATCGGGTCGTGATCCCTACCGCACTCCGGCCCCAAGTCCTGCCTCTGCTCCACAAGGACCACCCTGGCATAGCACGAATGAAGGCATTAGCTCGCAGTTATGTCTGGTGGCCTTTGCTGGACACAGAGATAGCGGCCTACCTAGGCCGCTGCACCACCTGCCAGCTCTCCCGGCTTAACCCCCCAGCTGGGCCTGCTCGAGAGTGGGAGGCTCCGAGAGGCCCGTGGTCACGCCTCCACATCGATTTTGCCGGCCCCTTTCATGGCCAGAACTTCCTGATTGTGGTAGATGCCTACTCTCGGTGGGTGGAGCTGGTCATCATGACCTCCACCACAGCCGAAAGTATGGTCAGGGTCCTTCGCCTGTTGTTCGCAACCCACGGGTTGCCGGACGTCCTCGTCTTGGACAATGGGCTGCAATTCACTTCTACCACATTCCAGGAGTTCTTGGCCGGTTAAGGGATCCGGCATGCGCCCACAGCCCTGTACCGCCTGGCCATTGCAGGAGCGGGCGGTCTGCTCGGCAAAGGAGGCACTGGGCCACATGGACCGAGGCGACTGGCAGATGTGGGTGGCGGCTTACTTACTAAGCCACAGACGCCCCTGCTCTCCTATTCCCTTGTCTCCCTCAGGTGTGGCCCACAGACGCCCCTGCTCTCCTATTCCCTTGTCTCCTTCAGGTTAGGCCCATAGAAGCCCCTGCTAGGTTAATGTTGGTCATTCAACAATTGATACATACGGACCAAACAGGTTTTATACAAGGGAGACAGATGAAAAGTAATGTTAGATTAATTATTAATGCATTAGAATATTTGGGAAAGAACAACCAGATCCCTGCTGCGTTTATATTTTTGGATGCTGAGAAGGCCTTTGATCGAGTTAACTGGCAATTTCTGCTGAAGATACTGCAAAAAATGCAGATAGGAGATAATTTTTTACAGTCAATTAAAGCAATATACCAACAGCAAACAGCACAAATCATAGTCAATGGAAGTTTAACAGACTCTTTTCAAATTGGAAAAGGTACAAGACAGGGCTGTCCTTTGTCCCCATTATTGTTTATTATAACTTTGGAAGTATTGTTGAATAAAATACGGGGCTTGGATGGTTTAAAAGGGATCAAGATTAGGCAGCAAGAATATAGAGTCCGCGCTTTTGCGGATGATTTGGTCATAATATTGGAACAACCGCAGGAATCCAGTATGGTTTTAATGAATACGATTAATCAATATGGTCAAGTGTCGGGCTTTAAAATAAACTTAGGAAAAACCAAAATATTAGCTATAAATATGAATATTAAACAAAAGGAAGAATTAGGAGTGATGCTAGGATGTGAGGTAGTTAAAAAAGTCAAATATCTTGGAGTTAACATTTTAACTTCAAATGGGAAATTATATAAGCATAATTATGAACCACTTTGGCATAGCATACAGACAGAGATGAAAAAATGGGAGAAATTGCACTTATCTTTGCTGGGTAGGATAGTGGCAGTGAAAATGAACATTTTACCAAAATTTTTATTTCTTTTCCAAATGTTACCTATACTTAAAAAAGATGCGAACCTTTTAGAATGGCAGAAGGGTATCAACAAATTTGTGTGGGCAGGAAAGAAGCCGAGGGTAAAGATGAAAATAATGCAAGATGTACGTGAGAGAGGAGGATTGAAACTACCTAATTTAAAACTATATTATGATGCAGTGGCATTATCTGTAATTAGTGATTGGACTCATTTAACCAATGATAGAATATTGAATATTGAGGGACACGATCTGGTATTTGGTTGGCATGCTTACCTGTTATTCAACAAAAAATTGGATAAGAATTTTAAAAGTCATATTTTAAGAAATGCTTTATTGCGGGTTTGGAAGAAATACCAATATAAATTAAATGACAAGATACCCATGTGGGCAATTCCTAGACACGCAATTGAAAATATGAATACAGCACAAAAACAGGACAGAATTACTTACAGACAGCTTCTTACCTCGGAAAGGGGGGTATTACAATTAAAATCTTTAGAGGTATTAAAAGAGGAGAAGGTAGTTCAAACATGGTTCCAGTATGGGCAATTACAGGCTAGGTGGAAAATAGACCAAAAAATTGGTTTTATCCAAGTTGAGGATAATCTGTTTAAACAAATAAGAGATCAAAGCTTAATGCATATAAAGAGGATATATAATGTATTAATACAGATGGATTCGGAAACAGAATTAGTTAAAGATTGTATGATAAAATGGGCTCAAAATATTGAGGAACCAATAATGTTGGATACATGGGAAAGAATCTGGGTAAGAAATGTGAAATTTACACAAGCTCAAAATCTGAGAGAAAATTTTTACAAGATGTTCTATAGATGGCATTTAGATCCTAAAAAGTTGGCTTCTATGTATCCGAATGTACAGCCTAAATGTTGGAGGTGTGGTTCTCTCGATGCTACATATTATCATATATGGTGGACCTGCCAAAAGGTTTAAGGCATTTTGGATAAAAATATGGTGGGTCATGCAAAATGTTTTTAAAAGAAGGATAAAGTTTATTCCTCAGTTATTTTTACTAGGTATATGTACTGACTTTACAGTGGTAGAGACCAATTTGATTCTGCACCTGATAACTGCAGCAAGACTGTTGGTGGCGCAATATTGGAAGAAGGAAGACTTGCCTACAATCCAAGAATGGACATTGAAAGTAACAAACTTAGCTGAAATGGCTAAAATATCGGCATATCTCAAAGATCATTCAAATGAGATATATAAACGAGACTGGAAAAAATGGATTGACTATATACAAAATAAATACGGGACTAAGAAATTCCAGTTAGCCTATGCTTAAGATCAGAAATGATTTAAACTGTTAAAAGTCAGTTCAGTAAGAAGAAGCTAAGGTCAATCTAGAATGTCATTAATTTCTTTATTTCTTTTTTCTCAATAGATTTTAGACTGTATTAGTTAAAAATCCATACCTTGTACGGGTTCTGGGAAGTCGGGGGGGGGGAGGAGGAGGGGGGGTGGGGGGGTGGAGGGAGGGAGGGGTACACACAACAAAAAAAAAATTTGTACTTCAATGTCTTAATGATTGACAAATGATGACATATTTGTGTTTTTTTTTAAAGAAAAATAAAAAAGTTCTGTTTAAAAAAAAAGAAGCCCCTGCTCTCCTATTCCCTTGTCTGCCTCAGGTTTCTCCCACAGAAGCCTCTGCTCTCCTATTCCCTTGTCTCCCCCTTTTCCCTTGGTCTCACCTCCTCTGTCCCTTCTTCCCATTTTGCTTCTGTCCCATTTTTTCTCAGCCAAGCCCCTCCTGTCTTCTCTTTCGCTCCCTCTATCTCCTCCCAAACCCTGCTTTTATTCCCTCCCCCCTACTACATATGTAAGGAAGCAGAAGCAAAAAATGCATAAATATCTGTGTTGCACTATGCTCAGGGTTCCTTCCTTCTTAGGAGGATTAATAAATGCATCGGCTTATCAACACCCACACACTTGGATTCTGCCTTGTATTTCACTTAGCCACACCTGTCATTCTTAGTTGTCACGGTAAGGTTGGTGGCCAATAGATTTTATAAATAAATGAATAAATAAGACTGAACAATCAAAACATTCAATTGCAGTCTTTTAAAAAGTGTTAGGTTAAGCACAGTTGAACCTGGTTAATACACGGATGATGCACCAATAGGAAACACGGTGCTTGTTACTTAGAAATGGAAGTAAAACAAAACAATCTAGAAAAGGTTCATAAGAGAATAATGGAATTTGGAGGGACCTTGGAGGTCTTCTAGTCCATCCCCTGGTTCAGGCAGGAGACCCTATTCCATCCTGAACAAATGGCTCCCCAATCTCCTCTTAAAACCCTCCAGTGATGGGAGCACCCACAACCTCTGGAGGGAAGCCATTCCCAAAGAATCCTCCTTAATTTAAAAGAGACTTTTCCAATCTTCCCACCAGGAGGAAAATTGCAGCCACCAGTTTCACAGCGTGCAGACCCAGTGGGCTTAAATTCGGGAAGGAACCTGCAGCAGCAGCAGCTGAGATGCTTCAGCCCAGTTGCTTCTCTGCTTCCAGGACTCTCCTCCCACCCGCCCTCAACTCACCTTCCAGCTGCTGCTTCCACCATGGGAAGAGCACAAAAGCCGCTCTGCACACCACTCTCCTCCCATGAGTGATCCGGAAGAGGAAGTTTCTCTACACTTCTCCTCTCCTCCCATCCTTTCTAGCAATGCAGAGTTGATGGTTTTCTAGGCACAGAGGTTGCCTGATCGCCATCTAGCGACCTGAAGTGGAAAAACATGCTTGTCCAGGCTCCTCCAAGTCGTTCTTTTATTGTTGTAAGGTGGCCAAAAATATTTATTCTGTAGATTCCCCCCCCCCCAATTGCAGTCTCTCTGATTACTTTGAAGCCTTCTTAGTTGCCTCTGTTTCTTGACCTGAAAAAGCCCCATGGGAGGCACTCACTTGTGATTTAACTGATATGTAGGAAGCCAGGGGATGGCCATTCATACATCCAACCATGGCATGTTTAAGAATTGTGGACTTCCAACTCCCAGAATTCCTTTGCTTTGCTGCTTTGCTGGCTGAGGAATTATGGGAGTTGAAGTCCACATGTCTTAAAGTTGCCAAGATTGGAGACCATTCCCTTGGCTGGGAAGGTATTTTCAGTAATATATGGCAGCAGGTCCTTTTTGACTCCAAGCTTTGCAACTGAGCCAACGAAATAGCGAAGTTTGACACTACATAGCTCTGTTTTTGGTGTCTTTGGGTCAGTCTTGATGCCTGGCCTTGAAGTTTCCTTGGCAAGGGATTTTGGAAGGGTTCCCCCCCCCCTTTCCTGCTTCCTAAGCTTGAGAGGACTGGCCAATGGTTTTGCCCTTCAGGTGGGACTGGAACTGAGCGTTTCTCTGTCACTAAACTGGTGCCTGCACCACTACACCAAACAGGATCTTCTTCCTCCCCACAAAATCTACCCATTGACCTGTTCCTGCTGCTCCAATATCATATTAAAGGATGCAGCTTTCAAGACCAATCAGTTAATCAGAATAGAGCTGGAAGGGACCTTGGAGGTCTTGACTCCAACCCTGATTAAGCAGGAGACCCTAGGTTGCTTCTCTCTGTCCATAGTTTCCATCCATTGTTCCTTGTCCTGCCTCCTGGTGCTTCGGAAAATAAGTTGACCCTCTTTTCTTTATGGCAGGCACTCAAATATTGGAATACTGCTATCATGTCTTCCCTTGTTCTTCTTTTCATTAGACTAGGCGTATCCAATTCCTTTAACCGTTCTTCCTGTGTTTTAGCCTCCAGCCCCCTAATCATCTTTCTTGCTCTTCTTTGCACTTTCCAGAGTTAGATGGTTTTTCTTATTTAAGTGTAAAATTTTACACTGCTTACATCCCCCTATCTGAGTGTAGTTCCACCGAGGATTACATGTTGAGTACCATTTGGCAGCTAGTTAGGAAGAAGGCAGAACATTCAAACGCAATTGTTGAATAATACATCCGTTATGTGGATTACCAACAGAACAATTGATCAGACCTGCTACCCTTTGCCGAAGTGGCGTATAACAATGCTGTCCATTGCAGCACTTGATTAACTACTTTCCAAATTACCAGTGGCATGGAATTTGTCCCCATGCCTGAGCTGCCCAGAGAGCTCCCCCTCCAAAATGTCTTTGACTGACTGGATGGACTTTCTCAAAAAGGAGTGGGAGAATGCCAAGAAAGCCCTGGTAGATGCAGCGTATAAAAAAACATGCAAAGAAGCACTTCTCGCTACAACCCCCCCTTCTTTGTGCTAGTTAAAGTTTTTCTATCGACAAAGTACATACGGTTGAGGATACCTAACAAGAAATTGGGACCTAAATTTTTGGGTTCCTTCCCAATAGTAAAAATAATAACCCAGTGGCAGTTCAGCTCTGCCTTCCCCGAATTCTAGGGAAAATACACCCAGTTTTCCATTGTTGCAGAAAATCAGGAGATTTGGCCTGCGAGATCAAGAAAAACTTTATTTGGCCAAATGGCTCAGACATTTAAACCCACATTTGATGTCTGAGCGAGGTTCTTAGGGAGAAGCATGTTCTTATAACTTCCTCAAAACAGCTAACACAGAAATGTTCTAATTAATTTCTATTGGCTAAATTCCTTATTTCTAAGCAGAGAAGCAGATTATACCGCATTGCCCTTTGATGTCTAGGCTGCAGTTGGCATGCAGGAAGCACTGGTTACATACTGGCTTTTGTGGTTAAGCTATAACGTTTGACTCGCTGATCTACAGCAGATGTTTGACATTCAAGTTTCCTGAGTTCAAACTTCCTGTTTTTCTTCAAGACTAGAAAATGTATAACGAGATAGAAGGGATAAATGGGACCCCAGGAGATCCTCTAGTTTGACCCCATTTCATGTTCACTCTTATGTCCAAAATCTTGCTTTATGTCCTGCCTTACCATTGTAGCTTGCTGAAACCTGTGATTGGGTCTAGTTTGACACCTCAGACCCAACCACGCCCTCCCCCTACAGTAGTACAAGGAGAGACACATTATGAAGTGGGGAAAAAAATACCAGACTCCAGATTATTTAGAGATCGTTTGCAATTATGCATTGGAAGGGGTACCCTTTGTCGGAAGCTACATGGGTAAAGAGTTGGAATGGACAAATTAGTTAAGCAATTCCATGACAAATTTCCAGATAAACCAAAGGGTCCTCCTGTGGGGTGGGGGGGGGAGAGGTGGTTAGTTACACTTGTCTTCTGAAGAGAGGCCGCCTGTCAGACCTGGAAGCTTTTACTTATTGGATTTCAGTTCTGCCACACGTTCTACTGTGGGAAAATGGGAGGGGGGATTATACAGAGTATGGGGGATATGTAATCATAATAACATTCTTTCTCAGAAAGTCAAGGTCGCTTTATCCCTGCACCTGCATGGACTTGGATGGGCGGAATCTTTCTTTGTGGCAATGAAGGACTGGGGCATGTGATAGATTTGTGGGTGTGGGGCAGGGTCTGGAACTTTCAACTGGGTGGGAAAACCTGGAAGCTTTCAGATTCAGGCTTTCCCCTGATATGTCAACGTGCCATCTCTAGTAAAATGGAACTTTGAAGAAACTCAAACCTCGGAGTTTTCTTTCATTGGGGGTGTTTCTTGGAACCCTGACAGTAACAAGGTCAGCCAATGAATAGGCATAGCAACTAAATCAGCCAATGAGGGATGTTTAGAAACTGAAACAGTATTTACTGGCGACAGCTAGGCGCCTGGGCATGGCTTAGTCCAACTGTTCTGTAGTAAAGCTTCAAGTCTGTGCTGAGAAATGAAACCAGCCTGCACTGCTGAATTAAAACTGAAATACAATCTCTCCTCTCTACCACAATGAAGAACCACTCTTGGTATTGTATATATTACTTATGTGTTATATTAAATATAAAGAAAAGTTAATGAATCCTACTGAATCAGTTACCTGTGTGTGTTTTCTGGATTTGATTTCTGCAACAAACTCTGACACGGTGAATTAGCGCTGGAGCTCTCGCTTCACAATCAGGAGGCTGTGAGTTTGATCCTAGATAGAGGCAGATATTTCTTTCTCTTTGGGCACAATGAGAATATATCTGCTGCGAACTCAGCATAGGCAACAGGAAGGGAATCCAGCCAGTAAACACTCAGTTCCATTCTTTTGTCCTAACACCACCCCGCAACGATGTCATACATACACACATACACACAATTTTAAATTTTAGAAATTTTACACACGTTTAAATTCTTTTTTAAAAGTTTTTTATTTTTAAAACAAAGACAAAAAGACATGAAATCCTCATCAATTACATATACCATGTCGTTAGGTTATAAGCATTTGTGCATCACCACTTTCAATTATATGTAAGGTCACAGATTATCCATCAAGCATACATAGATACATTATTATCATTGTACATCATATTGTTCAGTTATAATTAGTATTCCTTCATTTTAAACAACTATTCTAGAAATTAAGTTCACATATATACCAATATTTGATTACATCCTTATTTGTCTATTTAATAATAATATGTCTTTATAGAATCTATCTCATTATATTATTTTTACAATATGAAAGAATTCTCCATTTTATATTTGTACCTCACTACTTTAGTTGTATATAAAATTGCAAATTGTCCGTTAAGTATACATAGGTACATTGTTAACATTGTTCATTATATAATTGTTATTCCTTCATTTTAAACAAAATGTATATACCAATATTCCATTACATCATTGTTAGTCTATTTAATAATAATATGACATTATAATGTCACCTATCTTATTCTATTTATTCTTACAATATGAAGAACTTCTCCAACATTTTTCATTTCCATGCTTTTTTATCTAGCCACTGATAAAACAAGTCCCATACCTTATAAAATTGTACATCTTCTTGTTCTCTAATTTCAAATGTCAATTTACTCATTTCAGCACTTTCCATTATTTTTGGAATAACTTCCTCCTGCATTGGTATTTTCTCATTTTTCCAATTTTTTACAAATACAATTCTAGCTGCTGTTAAAACATTTAAAATCAAATATTTCAAATCTGTATTATATGTTTCTGGTATAATTCCCAATAAAAAATCTCTCGTTTAAGGTCTGTGTGTTTTTGTGTCATTTTCTCCAACCAGGTGTGGATTTTAGTCCAGGGATCTTTTAGTTTCTATGCAAGTCCACCACATATGGTAATATGAGCCTGGTGTCTGATGACATTTCCAACACTTTTCCGCCTTGTTCTTGAACATTCTTGCTATTCTCGTTGTGGGTAGGTGCCACCTGTAAAACATCTTATACAAGTTTTCCTTATATGCTGTTGACATTGTTATTTTATAATTTTAAGACCATAATTTCTGCCATTTCTCTAATTCAATCCCATGGCCAATTTTTTCCCCCCAAGATATCATGGTTTCTTTGACTTGTTCTTCCTTCTTATCCTCTAATAAATCTCCATATAATTTTTTAGTTACTTTTTCATCAGGACCTGTCAGAATTTTATCTAGTTCAGTCATCTTATCATAGAAACCTTCCGTTTTACGATCTTTATCATATCTAGATTGTATTTGCACATATGAAAACCAATTCATTCCTATTCCTTCCTGTTTCAATTCTTGCATATATTTAAGTTCACCCTCTGCATTCAATATTTCTGTTTGTTCCTTTTTATATATTATTAGATATGAAAAAGTTTCAATAGTTGATAGCCAGATTGGAATTTTTAGGTAATATGCCTTTTGATCTTCTCCCAATTTAGTAACAAACCCTCCTGAATATGTCTTCTAAAATAATACTGTGTTTTAGTTCCCTTATACCATAAAAAGGATGCCATCCCAACAGGATAATTCATCTGCATATTTGAAGGATAGTTTTTTAAAAAATTAAGGAGCCCTGGGAGAGAAGTGAAAGAACAGGAAACGTTCTTTGCATTACTGTGTTCTTAACGTTTACAGAAGTGCTGACACTTTATTTTTCTTTCTCAAAAGCTATCCATGATTCTTATGCAATGCAGTTTTAGAAATGAAACATTATCTATTACACAATTTTCTGCCCACATCTCCCCACCAAGAGGGGAGAGTCACAAAGGTATCAGTCCCTTAGTCGTGCTCTCAACCCCCAGCTGTCAAAGTCTAACAAGGAGGCCCCTAAAAACAAAGAAGATCAAAGGAGTAGTTGCGAATGAACCAGGAGGTCCTGTGCAAAACACCACAATCCCTTTTCTCCTATTCTCCATGAAGGTCACTTGCAAGGCACAACAGCCTTTACAGCTGAAATTTTACACTGGTTTTGTCACTGTGCGATAAGACTGGAATGTTGCCTGAACCACCATCCACACTTGGGGCACTAAAATGTTTCTCCCCTGTGTATTAGCATATGATTTAGAAGGTTACATCTAGTGCTAAAATCTTTCCCACAGTCTGGACACTTGTACGGTTTCTCTCCTATGTGAGTCCTCTGGTGTATCACCAGGCTGGAATTGGTACTGAAACGTTTATCTCAATCGGGACATTCAAATGGGTTCTCTCCTGTGTGAGTCTTCTGGTGTATCACAAGGTTGGAATTATCACAGAAACATTTCCCACACTCAGGACATTCAAATAATTTATTTCTGATGTAAGTTCTCTGGTGTGTCACAAGGTTGGAATTCTGACTGAAACCTTTACCACAATCAGGGCATTTAAAGGGTTTCTCTCCTGTGTGAGTCCTCTGGTGTTGAACCAAGTTGAAGTTCTTGCTGAAACTTTTACCACAGTCTGGACATTTAAAAGCTTTCTCTCCTGTGTGAGTTCTCTGGTGGCCAATAAGGCCGGCATTCTGACTGAAACTTTTCCCACAGTCAGGACATTTAAAGGGTTTCTCTCCTGTGTGAGTCCTCTGGTGTATCACCAGACTGGAATTGTGACTAAAACTTTTACCACAATCAGGACACTCAAAGGGTTTCTCTCCTGTGTGAGTCCTCTGGTGTATCACCAGGTGGGAATTCTGACTGAAATTTTTATGACAATAGGGGCATTCAAAAGGTTTCTGTCCAGTGTGAGTCTTCTGGTGTGTCACCAAGCTGGAATTGTGACTGAAACTTTTCCCACAGTCAGGACATTTAAAGGGTTTCTCTCCTGTGTGAGTCCTCTGGTGTTGAACCAGGTTGAAGTTCTTGCTGAAACTTTTACCACAATCAGAACATTTAAAAGCTTTCTCTCCTGTGTGAATCCTCTGATGGCCAATAAGGCTGGAATTCTGACTGAAACCTTTCCCACAGTCAGGACATATAAAGGGTTTCTCACCTGTGTGAGTTCTCTGGTGTATCACGAGGCTGGAATTGTGACTAAAACTTTTACCACAATCAGGACACTCAAAGGGTTTCTCTCCTGTGTGTGTCCTTTGGTGTATCATCAGGCTAGAATTGTGACTGAATTTTTTATGACAATAGGGGCATTCAAAAGGTTTCTGTTCAATGTGGGTCTTCTGGTGTGTCACCAAGCTGGAATTGTGGCTGAAACTTTTCCCACAGTCAGGACATTTAAAGGGTTTCTCTCCTGTATCAGTCCTCTGGTGGCTAATGAGGTGGGAATGCTTACTGAAATTTTCCCTACAATCAGGACCCTGAAAGTGTTTCTCTCCTGTATGAATCCTCTTGTGGCTGATAAGGTAGGAACTCTTACTGAAACCTTTCCCACAATCAGGACACTGAAAGGGTTTCTCTCCTGTATGAATCCTCTTGTGGCTGATGAGGTAGGAACTCTTACTGAAACGTTTCCCACAAACAAGACACTGAAAGGGTTTCTCTCCTGTGTGAATCTTCTGGTGTATCACCAGGCCGGAATTCTGCCTAAAATGTTCCCCACAAACAAGACATTCAAAGGGTTTCTCTCCTGTGTGAGTCCTCTGGTGGACAATAAGGCTGGAATTCTGACTGAAACCTTTCCCACAGTCAGGACATTTAAAGGGTTTCTCTCCTGTATGAATTCTCTTGTGGCTGATGAGGTAGGAACTCTTACTGAAACGTTTCCCACAAACAGGACATTCAAATGGTTTCTCTCCTGTGTGAGTTCTCTGGTGTATCACCATGCTGGACCTAGCACTGAAACTTTTCTCACAATGAGGACATTTAAAGGGTTTCTCTCCTGTGTGAGTCCTCTGGTGTATCACCAGGCTGGAATTATGACTAAAACTTTTACCACAATCAGGACACTCAAAGGGTTTTTCTCCCGTGTGACTCCTCTGGTGTATCATCAGGCTAGAACAGTGACTGAATTTTTTATGACAGTAGGGGCATTCAAAGGGTTTCTCTCTTGTGTCAGTCCTCTGGTGGCTAATGAGGTGGGAATGCTTACTATTTTTTTCCCCACAATCAGGATATTGAAAGGGTTTCTCTCCTGTATGAATCCTCTGGTGGCTAATGAGGTGGGAACGCTTACTGTATTTTTCCCCACAATCAGGACACTGAAAAGGTTTCTCTCCTGTATGAATCCTCGTGTGGCTGATGAGGTAGGAACTCTTAATGAAACGTTTCCCACAAACAGGACATTCAAATGGTTTCTCTCCTGTGTGAGTTCTCTGGTGTATCACCAGGCTGGACCTAGCACTGAAACTTTTCTCACAATCAGGACATTCAAAGGGTTTCTCTCCTGTGTGAGTCCTCTGGTGTCTCACCAGGCTGGAATTCTCACAAAAACGTTTCCCACAAACAAGACATTCAATGCGTTTCTCTCCTGTGTGAGTCCTCTGGTGTTTCCCCAGGCTGGAATTGCTACTGAAACTTTTCTCACAATCATGACATTCAAAGGGTTTCTCTCCTGTGTGAGTCCTTTGGTGTGTCACCAGACTGGAATTGCTACTGAAACCTTTACCACAATCAGGACATTCAAAGGGTTTCTCTCCTGTGTGTGTTCTCTGGTGTTTCACCAGGCTGGACCTAGCACTGAAACTTTTCTCACAATCAGGACATTCAAAGGGTTTCTCTCCTGTGTGAATTGTCTGGTGTATCACAAGGCTGGAATTCTGACTAAAGCTTTTCCCACAAACAGGACATTCAAAGGGTTTCTCTCCTGTGTGAGTCCTCTGGTGTGTCACCAGGCTGGAATTCTTACTGAAACTTTTCTTACAATCAGGACATTCAAATTGTTTCCCTCCTGTGTGAGTTCCTTGGTGTGCAACAAGGGGAGAATTCTGATTGAAACGATTCCTACACGCAAGACATTTAGAGAGTTTCTCGCCAGTGGGAATGCTATGGTATGTCACAAGGGTGGAATTGTTACTGAAGCTTTTCCCACAATCAGGACATTCAAACGGTTTCTCCTTGGTGTGAGTCCACATTGCCATGCTCGTTAAAACAAATACCGCATTGGGAGCACCTGTAGGGCTTCTCTCCTGTGTGAGTCCTTCCATGATGCACAATGGAGTTGTTCTGACCAATGTTTGGCCACTTTCAGAGTATTTGTATGATTTCTCTTAAGGCTGGATCCTCTCATGCATAATCTGCTGTGATTTCAGTTGTATCTTTTCCACAACAGGCACATCTATGGAGCTTTTCCACAACTAATATTCTTAGGAGGTCAAAAATATAGATGGTCCCTATATGGTGGTATTTTGTTTCAAGCCTTTTTCCTCCTCCCAGAGCAAGGACTGACACACTGTCTGCTCTACGTGATTTTCCAATTGACCTTTTCCTCCCCAGTAACTTCCCGATATTTCCCTCTTTTGCTGGATGGAAAAATAATCTCCTTTGACTTTTCATGTAAGGTATGCTTGAATTCCACACTCTACTTTTCCCAGCTAGAAATCTCTTCTTGATTTTCTCTTGTTTCTCTCTCACCTGCTGAGGAAGGTGAAGGAAATGAAAAATATTTGGATTTTTGGATTGATTTGCTTTGATATTCAATGTTGCTTGTTATTCTCAGTTGTCCAGAGTGCTCGTATTTCTTTCTTCTTTGTCTATAAGATTCAGATAAAAGGGTATCTTTAGATGTGCATAAAATGGTTGCAGAAGATGAGGGAAAAATATTTATATTACAATGAAAAAGCAAACATGTCACAATGCTTCAATAAGCTTTTACATTAATCATGATTCATTGATGAGACATGGAAGACTACCCAGATCCAAGTTTGAATATCCATTCAGTGATAAAATTCACTTGTTGACTGGGTCAATCACAAATTCCTAGCCGAGCAAAGGGTTGTTTTCAAATACAGTCAATTGAAAAAGAAAATGAACATCTTACCAAAATTTTTATTTCTCTTCCAAATGTTACCCATACTCAAAAAAGATGCGAATCTTTTAGAATGGCAGAAGGGTATCAACAAATTTGTATGGGCAGGAAAGAAGCCGAGGGTAAAGAGGAAAATAATGCAACATGTACGTGAGAGAGGAGGCTTGAAATTACCTAACCTAAAACTATATTATGATGCAGTGGCGCTATCTGTAATTAGTGATTGGACTCATTTAACTAATGATAGAATACTGAATATCGAGGGACATGATCTGGTATATGGTTGGCATGCTTACCTGTTATTCAACAAAAAATTGGATAAGAATTTTAAAAGTCATATTTTAAGAAATGCTTTACTGCAGGTCTGGAAAAAATACCAATATAAATTAAATGACAAGATACCCATGTGGGCAATCCCTAGACATGCAATTGAAAATATGAATATAGCACAAAAACAGGATAGAACTACCTACAGACAGCTTCTCATTTTGGAAAGGTGGGTACTACAACTAAAATCTTTGGAGGTATTAAAAGAGGAGAAGGTAGTTCAAACATGGTTCCAGTATGGGCAATTACAGGCCAGGTGGAAAATAGATCAAAAAATTGGTTTTATCCAAGTTGAGGATAATTTGTTTAAACAAATAAGAGATCAAAGCTTAATGCATATAAAGAGGATATATAATGTATTAATAACAGATGGATTCAGAAACAGAATTAGTTAAAGATTGTATGATAAAGTGGGCTCAAAATATTGAAGAACAATAATGTTGGATACATGGGAAAGAATCTGGGTAAGAAATGTGAAATTTACACAAGCTCAAAACCTGAGAGAAAATTTTTATAAGATGTTCTATAGATGGCATTTAGATCCTAAAAAGCTGGCTTCTATGTATCCGAATGTACAGCCTAAATGTTGGAGGTGTGGTTCTCTCGATGCTACATATTTTCATATATGGTGGACCTGTCAAAAGGTTAAGGCATTTTGGATAAAAATATGGTGGATTATGCAAAATATCTTTAAAAGAAGGATAAAGTTTACTCCTCAGTTATTTTTACTAGGTATATGTACTGACTTTACAATGCTAGAGACTAACTTGATTCTGCACCTAATAACGGCGGCAAGACTGTTGGTGGCGCAATACTGGAAGAAGGAAGATTTGCCTACAACTCAAGAATGGACATTGAAAGTTACAAATTTAGCCGAGATGGCTAAAATATCAGCATATCTTAAAGATCATTCAAATGAAAGATATAAACGAGACTGGAAAAAATGGATTGACTATATACAAAACAAATACGGGACTAAGAAATTCCAGATAGCCTATGTTTAAGATCAGGAATGATTTAAACTGTTCAAAGTTAGTGTAGCAGGAAGAAGCTAATATTAATATAGATATGTTATTAACCTCTTTTTTTTATTTCTTTTTTCTCAATATATTTTAGACTGTGTTTGTTAAAAATCTATACCGTGTTAAGAGCTCTGGGAAGTCGGGGGGAGGGAGGTGGGGTGTTGGGGGGGAGGGTGGGGGGAGGGAGGGATATATACTATGTGTTAGATTTCAATGTAATGCGACTTCACATGTATACTGTTTCTCTTTAATTTCTCTGTAAAAATAGGACAAGTTGAGTACATTGACATATAGTGGAAGTACACCAAGGGGAGGAGGAGTGGGATAGAAGAAAGATGGGTAGAGAGGGCGGGAGAGAGGATGGGAGGGAGGGTGAGAAGGAAGGGAGGGAGTGGATCGGCAGAGAGGAGTGGTAGAGGGGGAGGGGAAGGAGGGTAGAGGGGAATGATGGAGGGAAGATAGAAAGTTGGAGTGGGTTGGAAGAAAGAGGTGTATGGAGAGTGGAAGAGGTATATTGGGTTTCTATTTTTTGGGGTATTGTTGAACAAGAGGAATTGCTGTGATTATTGTTTAATGTTGTATGGCCCCGGCTATGCACAGTATATATGTGAGTGTACGAAAATGAAAAAATGGAAAATAAAAACATTTTAATAATAAAAAAGCAAACATGCCACAATGCTTCAATAAGCTTTTACATTAAACATGATTCATTGATGAGACATGGAAGACTACCCAGATCCAAGTTTGAATATCCATTCAATGATAAAATTCACTTGTCGACTGAGTCAATCACAAATTCCTAGCCGAGCAAAGGGTTGTTTTCAAATACAGTCAAATGAAAAAGAAAGTACACCCTCTTTGATATCTTTGGTTTTACTTATCAGGACATAAAAATATCATCCCAATGGAAAAGAATAATAGAATTTGAAAGGATCTTAAAAATCTTCTAATCCAGCCCCTGCTCAATCAGGAGACCCTAAACAAGGGGTCAGCAAACGCCTGGGAGTCGCATGTGGCTCTTTCATCTCTCTGCTGTAGCTCCCTGTTGCCAGAAATTGTGGTGCCAAAATTGCACCACAATTTTGAGAGGAGCTTCAGGTTTGGAGGGTGGGGAGCAGGCTGCACCAGGAAGAGACTATGGCAAGAGGTGGGTTTTCCAGTCAGCTCCACAATTAATAGTACTTTCAATTAGGACAGGTACCGTGTTTCTCTGAAAATAAGACATTGCCATGATTTTCTTTTGACAGCTGAAATAAGCGGCTTATTTTCAGGAAAACAGGGTAGAGAAAAAAGGATGCTGTGCTAGGAGGAAACTCTATGGTGGGGAAATTGGACTTCCGGTTGGCTCCAGAATTCCACAGAGGGCTTCCAGTTAGGACTTTTGTGGTTCTTTGAGTATTTAAGGTTGCAGAACCCCAGCCTTAAACTATTTCAGATAAGAGGCTGTCTCGTCTCTTCTGAAAAGACTCCAGTGATATAGCAGCACAATTTCTGACCACAAGCCCTTCTGCTGGTTACTTGTTCTCACCATTATGAAATTTCTCACTGCTTCCATAGTATAAAGAGGCAAAGTATGTGTTACCACAATGCCAAAGAGTAAAGACATCAGCAATGATCTTAATAGAAGAAATTGTTGCTGCCCATCAACTTGGGAAGGTTTAAAAGGCCATTTCCAAACAATTTAAAATCCATATTCTACATTAGGAAGATTATTCACAAGTGGGAAACATTCCAGACAATTACCAATCTTCCCAGGAGTGGACATCCAAGAAAATTCACCACAAGGCCAGACAATGCAATGTCCAGAGAAATAGAAAAAAAAAAAGAGTTATATCTCAGACTCTGCATGCTTCAGTTAGCATGTTAAATGTTAAGATTCATGACAGTTAGAAAAAGACTGAACACGCATGGTTTCTTTGGAAGAGCTGCCAGGAGAAAGAAAGCTTCTTCTCTCTGAAAAGGTCATAGCAGCACAGCTGAGGTTTGCAAAGTTTGCAAAGTTGCATCTGAACAAACCACAGGACTTCTGCAACACTGTCCTTTGCACAGACCAGACCAAAGCGGAGATGTTCGAACATAATGCAAAGTGACACGTTTGACGAAAACCAAACACAGCATATCAGCACAAGCATCTCATACAAACTGTCAAGCAGAGTGATGGAGGGGTTATGATTTGGGCTTGTTTTGCAGCCACAATATCCAGACATCTCGCACTCTTTGAGTCGACCATGAATTCCTCTGTATACTAAAGTATTCTAGAATCAAAAGTGAGGCCATCTGTCCAATAGCTAAAGCTTGGCTGACATAGGATTATGGAACAGGACAATGGTCGCACAACAGATCAGCAAATCTACAACAGAATGGCTGGAAAAGAAAAGAATCCAGGTGTTGCAATGGCAGTCACATTCCAGACCTCAACTAAATTGGGAGGACCTCAAGAGAGTTGTGCATAACACACACACACACACAGACACAAAGACAAACCTCAATGAACTGAAGCAATGTTGTAAAAAAGATGGGCCAAAATTCCTCCACAACGTTGCAAGGGACTGATAAAGTGATGCAGAAATGAATTACTTCTAGTTGTTGCTGCTAAGGGTGGCTCTACATATTATTCAATCAAAGATTTTTCACACATGAATTCTCCATTTTGGCTTTCTTTTTATAAAATAAATGATATAATAAATGATGTAATATGTCATGTGTTGTTGTCCATCTGTGGTTGTATTTACCTACTTTTAAGAACTTCTAAGTCCAAATGATTTCTACTATGTCTTGATATGTAAAACCATAAAAATCAAGGAGAGTGTACTTCCTTTTTCACATTACTGTATATGAGGAAGTCCTGGGGATAGATCATGCTTTGGGGCTGTTTCTCTGCAAAGGGACCAGGACGACTGATCCGTGTACAGGAAAGAATGAATGGGGCCATGTATCGTGAGATTTTGAGTGCAAACCTCCTTCCATCAGCAAGGGCATTGAACATGAAGCGTGGCTGGGTCTTTCAGCAGGACAATGATCCCAAACACACCACCCGGGCAACGAAGGAGTGGCTTCATAAGAAGCATTTCAAGGTCCTGGAGTGGCCTAGCCAGTCTCCAGATCTCAACCCCATAGAAAACCTTTGGAGGGAGTTGAAAGTCTGTGTTGCCCAGCGACAGCCCCAAAACATCACTGCTCTAGAGGAGATCTGCGTGGAGGAATGGGCCAACATACCAGCAACAGTGTGTGCCAACCTTGTGAAGACTTAAAGACAACATTTGACCTCTGTCATTGCCAACAAAGGATATATAACAAAGTATTGAGATGAACTTTTGATATTGACCCAATACTTATTTTCTACCATAATTTGCAAATAAATTCTTTCCAAATCAGACAATGTGACTGTCTCATTTTGTCTCTCATAGTTGAGGTCTACCTATGATATCAATTACAGGCCTCTCTCATCTTTTTAAGTGGGAGAACATGCACAATTGGTGGCTGACTAAATACTTTTCTGCCCCACTGCATAGGTGGAAGTCCTGGGGATAGATCATACGTTTGGAAATATGTACATTCAGAGAGAAATAAAAATACACACCTACAATATGGAGATAATCCAAGTCTTTCAAGCCCGAAAAAATAATTAAAATTGTTACAGTCAAACCTTCTGCACTAATGTTAATTGGGAACCTGATGAATTTGATGATTGCTCATGTTTTGAGATGGCAAGGCTGAAATTCAGGCCTCAACAGGCTTCTGGGGCCATGTAAACGTTCACAGGAAACCACTAGCCTGTGGGTTAGGCATGTGACCAAAACCACAGAAGGCATACTTGACTATTTCTATAATTTGTATAATTTCTATATTTCTATACCTTATCTGCCGTGTGCCAGCTGCCTCTTATGTAATGAAGCAAAAGCAAAGAAATTTATAAAGATCTGCCTTGCACTCTGCTCTGGGTTCCCCATCAGACGAATAAAAGCATTGGCTTCTCAACACACAAGCTTGGACTCTCTCTTTTGTTTTACTGAGCCACACCGGTCAATCTACATGACACTAACTTTACAGATGTGGGGGCTCTAATGGATGAAATGAAACCTAAAGCTTCTGGAAGATTTGAAGCAACAGTTATGCCCAAGGAAGCCATGAGCTCAAAGTAAGGGCAGAAAATACTTTCCACAACCCCTTTGGTGACATCCCAATTGAAGTAGTCCTCACTTACTGACTGCAGCTGGGACTGGCATCTGTGTCACCAAGTGGCTCCGTCATGAAGCCTAATGTGGCGTGACTGTGCCAACTTACATCTATTCCTTTAATGTGTTTTAATGAGCATGCATTTTTATGTCTCTAAGCCACCCACAGTTATGTCACAGTTATGTTTATTGTTGGCCAATAAAGTTTATAAATAAATAGAACTGAATAATCAAAACGTTCATTTTTAAAAAACATTGCTGGATTAAGCACAGTTGAACCTGGTAAATACATCGATGGGGGCACCAATAGGAAAACAAATGGAAGTTAAAACAACCCAGAAACGGCCAGAGGAATAATTGAGTCAGGGGTCTTCTAGTCCATCCCCTGATTCAGGCAGGAGACCCCATTCGATTCTGAACAATTGGCTGTCCAATCTCCTCTTAAAACCCTCCAGTGATGGGAGCCCTCACAACCTCTGGAGGGAAGCCATTCCCAAAGAATCCACCTTCATTGGAAGGAGACTTTTCCAATCTTCCCACCAGAAGGAAAATTGCAGCGACCAGTTTCACAGCGTGCAGCACCAGTGGGCTTAAATTCGGGGAGGGAAGGAACCTGCAGCAGCAGCAGCAGCTGAGATGCTTCAGCCCAGTTGCTTCTCTGCTTCCAGGCCGTGGAGGGAACCGAACAGCCCGACTTGCTCCCGGACTCTCCTCCCACCTGCCCTCCACTCACCTTCCAGCTGCGGCATCGACCCTGGCAAGAGCAGAAGAGCCGCTTTGCACACCACTCTCATGAGCGATCTGAAAGAGGAAGTTCCTCTACTTTTCTCCTCCCCCCTCCCATCCTTTCTAGCAATGCTGTACTAAATGGTTTAAAACTCCCCTTTTAAGCGCAAGCACAGATGGCACTATTGTATTGATGGCTTTCTTGGCAGAGATGTTGCCTGACCGCCATCTAGCGACAGGAGGTGGAAAAACACGCCTGTCCAGTCTCCACCAAGACATTTGGAAAATATTTTCACTGATTATATAGCAGCAGATCGTTTTCGATTCCTACCAACCAAGCTTTGCAACTGCGCCAAGTGAAATAGCGAAATTTGATGCTACATAGGTCCCTTTGAGTCAGTCTTGATGCCTGGCCTTGCAGTTTCCCTGGCAAGGGTTTTTGGAAGGGGTTTCCCGCCTTTCCTGCTTCCTAAGCTTGAGAGGACTAGCCAAAATTGCACAGATGGTTTTGCCCTTCAGGTGGGACTGGAACTGAGCGTTTCTCTGTCTCTAACCTGGTGCCTTCACCACTACACCAAACTGGATCTTCTTCCTCCCCACAAAACCTACCCATTGACCTGTTCCTGGTGCTCCAATATCATATTAAAGGATGCAGCATTCAAATCAATCAATTAATCCGAATAGATCTGGAAGGGACCTTGGAGGTCTTGATGTTGCAGAAAATTAATAGACTTAGACTTCGGGATCAGGAGAAGTAGCTTTATTTGATACCAATGTTCAGAGCAAGATAGGCAAGACAGCCATTTGAACATCTGAACAAATTCCTTATGGAGACACACATTCTTATAGTTCCTCAAAAACAGTAAAACACGGAAATATGCTAGGTCGGCGCTAATTGGTCACATAATTTAGGCTGCTTGTTACTATGCTAGGAAAACAGATAATATCTTGTTTCCCTTCTGTGTCACAGTCGACTTGCAAAGAAGCTATTCTAAGTTTCCGGCACAGGACTTTTGGTTGACTGAACTAGTTACAGCAGGTGCTATTTTTACGGCTTGACATTTAAGCTTCCTGTTTTTCTACAAGACTCAGAAAATGTCTTTCACTTTACAATGCAATACAATAGCAGAGTTGGAAGGGACCTTGGAGGTCCTCCAGTCCAACTCCCTGCCTAGGCAGGAAGCCCTATACCGTTCATCTCTCTCTTATGTTCAAATCTCACTTTATGTCCTGCCTTATTGACTCCAAACCCTGATCAAGCAAGACACCCTACGTTGAAGGAAAAGAGGAAATTTTACGTAAAGACATGTCAAATTACCATGATCTCAGTAGCTGGTTACCTCGAATATCTATGAGATAACCTAATTAGCAGAACCAGACGTAGGTAGGTTCTGTACAGACACATGCAGGAAGCTGCAATGATCTCAGTGGCTGATTACCTCAACATCTATGACCTCAATTGTTTATTAGAACCAGGTAGTACCAGCATATGGGGAGCTTCTACCTTGGCTGGGATGGTCTTCGAGATTGACAAGGGAAATAAGAGAGAATGTACCAATAAGATGCTGCTGCTACCCTGCTTTTGCTTTGCTTGTTAAAACTGTATAAAAGCCAAATAAACTCTGCGTAAGGCAGGCACACATCACTGCTGTGATGGATTTCTGAGACCTGCACTACGTTGCTTCCAGTGGTGGGTTTCAAAAAATTTTGGAACCGCTTCTGTAGGTGTGGCCTGCTTTCCGGTTCCACTGGTGGAACCTCTTCTAACCGGTTCGGTAGATTTGACGAACCGGTTCTACCGAATAGGTGCGAACTGGTAGGAACCCACCTCTGGTTGCTTCTCTCTGTCCTTAGTTTCCATCCATTGTTCCTTGTCTTGCCTCCTGATGCTTTGGAAAATAAGTTAACCCTCTCTTCTTTATGGCAGGCACTCAAATATTGGAATACTGCTATCATGTCTCCCCTTGTTCTTCTTTTCATTAGACTAGGCATATCCAATTCCTTTAACCGTTCTTCTGGTGTTTTAGACTCCAGCCCCGTAATCATCTTTCTTGCTCTTCTCTGCACACTTTTCAGAGTCAGATGGATTTTCTTGTCTAAGTGTAAAATTTTATACTGCTTACCTCCCCCCATCGGTTTCACCGAGGACTGCATGTTGAGTACCATTTGGCAGCTAGTTAGGAAGAATGGCAGAACGTCCAAACACAATTGTCGAATAATATATCTGTTATGTGAATTACCAACAGAACAATTGATCAGACCTGCTACCCTTTGCCGAAGTGGTGTATAACAATGCTGTCCATTGCCGCCCGGGATTAATTCCCTTCCAAATTACCAGTGACGTGGAATTTGTCCCCATGCTTGAACTGCCCAGAGAAGCCCCCTCCTCAATGTCTTTGAGTGACTGGATGGAGTCTCTCAAAAATGAGTGGGAGAATATCAAGAAAGCCCTGGTAGATGCAGCGTAAAAACATAAAAAAACAAGCAGACAAGCACCACTCGCTACAACCCCCCTTTCTTTTTCTTTTTTTTTTAAAATATATTTTATTCATTTTCACATTCCATTTTACAATCACTTATATACAGGGTATTTACTATAAGAAAAAAATAATAAAAGAAAATAAAAAAAAATAAAAAATAAAACACAACTCATCATTCACAACCCCACCTGACACTTCCATCCTCCATACACCCCATCTACCCCCTCCAACTTTCCTTTCCTCCCTCTAACGCTCCCCTCCTACTTCCCTTTCCCCTCAAACCTTCCTTCTCCCCTTACTCCCAACACGCCCTCCTTGCATTCCCCTTACTCCTTCCTTACTCCTCCCTCCTCTTTCCCTCTACCTCCCTCCTTGGTGTATTCCTTTATTCAAGTGTTGTTTATTATAATCTGATAAAAAGTAAAATAGACCAAGGGGAAAAAAAATTTAAAGAAAGAAAAGAGAAAAAAAAAGGAAAAAAAAAGAACAACCGTATATAAGTGCATTCTTGTTCTTATTGAGACTATGTTAACACCCACCCACCCACCCCCCATAAATCCCCATCCCTACTCCTCCCGACTTCCCAGGGCCCACACCTGGCACTGCCTTCTATCTAAAGTATCTTATATTCATATGGATTAAAAATAAAAATAATATATTAAAGGAAAAAAAAAACCAAAAAAAAAAGAAAGAAAAGAACAAAGAAAAAAGAAAAAAAAAGAAACTCTTTGTGTTAAGCTCAGCCCCCCATCTTTATCTATGCTTAAATAGTGTAAGTCATTCTATCTATATTTTATTCTCGTCTCTTGCTTCTTTGTTATTTACCCCGACCTCCTGTAGACTCTCCCATTCCTCTTCCTTAACCTTGTATTCAGATAAACATTTATCCAAATTTGTATAGACATCCATATACAGTCTAACTCAAAAATAATCCCTTCTAGTAAAATTTAAGCAGCGTGGATCATCCCACATATTCAAATATTACTTTACAGAAGAATAATCAAACTTCCCCTTTCTTAACCTTAATTTCAAACAATAATTCAAAATAATCTGACCAAACTTTCCCTTCTTAGTAAAGTTTAAGCAGCGTGGATCAAGTATTACTTTACACAAAAATCAGTTTGCATTCTATCTTGAAATGATCCCGACCAGCTTTCCCTTCTAATAGGATTTAAACAACGTAAATCATTCCGCATGCATTTTGCCCTCATCCTTTGCTTCTCTGATATTTACCACTATCAAATTTATGCAGACATTAGTTTAAAATTTAGCTCAAAATAATTTCACCAAGCTTTCCCTTCTAATAAAAATTAAATAGCATAGATCATTCCACATATTCAAATAATACTTTCAACAAGAATCAGTTTACCTTCCGTTTTAAAATTATCTCATCCAGCTTTCCCTTCTAACAGAATTTAAACAACATAAATCATTCTGCATTCATTTTACATATATACATTCAGTATCACCCCACCAATATACGTAAATCATTCCGCATGCATTTTACCCTCATCCCTTGCCTCTCTAATATTTGCCACTATCAAATTTATGCAAACATTAGTTTAGAATCTAGCTCAAAATAATTTCGCCAAGCTTTCCCTTCTAATAAAAATTAAATAGCATAGATCATTCCACATATTCAAATAATAGTTTCAACAAGAATCAGTTTACCTTCTATTTTAAAATAATCTCTTCAGACTTTCCCTTCTAACAAAATTTAAACAGCGTAAATCATTCTGCATGCATTTTACATATATACATTCAGTATCACCCCACCAATAAATTCCGCTTTTTCTGCCGGAGAGAGGTCGCAAACCCCCATTCAGTCCACAACTTTGGTGAATATTTTAGAATGTCTAAATCCTCAAACTCCGCTTTTCTGCTTCTCCGAGGGAGGGGGAGCTACCCCCTCCATCTTGCAGCCATGTGGTCTGTTGCTTGCCTTCTCCTTCGGCTTGTCTCTCCTCTTTTCCAAGTGGATCAGGAAGTCCCGCCTTCAAAGTCTTGTAATAGAAATCTCGAGCCTCCGAAACAGAATTGAGACGAAGTCTTTGATTCTCAAATGTGACCGTAATGCCGGCTGGGGCCTCCCATTTATATTGAATCTGATGATTTCTAAGCTCTTTAGTTAAAAAGGTATAGTCCCTTCTTGCCTTTAACATCTGGAAAGGTATTTCTTTGAAGACAATCAAGTCCTGGCCATCAACTCTCAAAGTATTATTGTAAAATTTTTGCATGATCGCGTTTCTGGATTCTTTTGTGGAGAAATATATGATTATGTCCCTCGGGAGCTGTCGCTGTTCCGCTACCAACGAGTTCTGGCGATAGATTTTCCGAATCTGCCAATCAAAGTTAAGTCCCGGGCTTCCCACCGCATGGCTGAGGGCTTCAACAAAGATCTGTTTCAGATTCTCTCGCTCCTTTTCGCGGAATCCTCTGACTCTTATTGCGAATGCCTTCTTATTAAAGTTTATCATAACGAGCTGTTCTTGAGTGTCTCTAATTTTTTGTTGTAATATTTGAATATTAGTAGTCAAATTAGAATTAGCCTCCTCCAAACTTTCCAATTTATTCTCTATTTCAGCGGTATAATCTGACAGGGCAGACACGGCTGCAAACGTATTCGCCTTCATTTGGTCAATTTTAGACTTTAAATCACCATATAGCTCCAATACAAATTCCTTAATTTCTTGTTTAAAATCATTAAACATTTGAAAAAAAAATTCATGTGTTAAGAATTCTCCAGTAGAGGGCGTAGGAGACAAGGGCTGCGATGCCAGTGTAAATTCTTTAAGTTCCTTCACAGATTCTTTAGGCACATTTGTAGAGAGACGCATTGATTTTGACCTGGGTGCCATTATAAATAAACAAATAAACAGCGCTTTCGCTCCCCTCTGTTTCCAAAAAAAACAAAAAAAATTATTTTGTTAAGGAGCGGTCTGCAGGAAGGTAAAACCGGCTACGTACATCCCCTTTCAGTCACCAACGGAGAGAAATCGCCATTTTGAAGTCCGTTTAAACAAAGAAGCCTCTAAGACAAATGGGGCTAGTATTTAAGATAGTAATAAAAGCATAAATCTCACAGGAGTGGGACCCGCCCGTATTAATCCTAGCTTCAAACAACTTTGCTTTGTCCTGGGGGGGGGGGGCTCGCCTGTCTGGGGCTGCAAAAAAAGGCAGCTGAGAAGAACTGGCTGGAGATAAAAGCTCCGCTCACGCTGGATCTAATCTCTGTCCACAGCCAAAAAAAAAGAGAAAGGCTGTGAATTACGAATAGACCCTAGCACACAGAGCTACTCCCTGCCCCTTTCTTAGCCAAAAAGGGGTGATATCTATGATCTTATTTAGATATACAGACCAGATCTCTGAGAGGAGCTCGGTTGAGCCCTCCTCGGCAACAGGCTCCGCCCCCCCGGATCCGCTACAACCCCCCTTTCTGTGGGCAAGATTTTTCTATTGACCAAATACATACATATGGTTGAGGATGCCTAGGAAGATATTGGGACCTAGTTTTTTAGGTTCCTTCCCAATAATAAAAATAACTAACCCAGCGGCAGTTCAGCTCTGCTTTCCCTGAATTCTAGAGAAAATACACCCAGTTTTCCATTGTAGCTTGCTGAAACCTGTGATTGGGTCTAGTTTGAGATCTCAGACCCAACCACGCCCTCCTCCTATAGTAGTACAAGGAGAAACACATTACGAAATGAAAAAAAAAAACTAGACTCCGGATTATATAGAGATCGTTTACAATTATGCATTGGAAGGGGTACCCTTTGTCGGAAGCAACATGAGGAAAGAGTTGAAATGGACAGATTAGTTAATCAATTCCATGACAAACCAAAGGGTCCTCCTGGTGGGGGGGAGAGGTGGTTAGTTATATAATGTTTACCGCCTGCATTATTCTCTTTACAGAATACACTTGTCTTCTGAAGGGAGGCCGCCTGTCAGACCTGAAACCCTTTTACTTCTTGGATTTCAGGTCTGCCACACGTTCTACTGTGGGAAAATGGAAGGGGGTATTGTACAGAGTATGGGGGATGTGTAGCCATAATAATATTCTTTCTCAGAAAGTCAAGGTCGCTTTATCCCTGCACCTGGATGGATTTGGATGGGAGGAATCTTTCTTCGTGGCAATGAAGGATTGGGCCGTGTGATAGACTTGTGGGTGTGGGGCAGGGTCTGGAACTTTCAACTGGGTGGGAAAACCTGGAAGCTTTCAGAGTCGGGTTTTTCCAGATATGCCAACATGACATCTCTAATAAAATGGAACTTTGAAGAAACTCAAGCCTCAGAGTTTTCTTTCATTGGGGGTGTTTCTTGGAACCCCGACAATAACAAGGTCAGCCAATGAATAGGCATAGCAACTAAATCAGCCAATGAGGGCTGTTTAGAAACTGAAACAGTATTTGCTGGCGACAGCTAGGCGCCTGGGCGTTGCTTAGTCCAACTGTTCTGTACTAAAGCTGCAAGTCTCTGCTGAGAAACGAAACTAAACGAGACTGCACTGCTGAATTGAAACTGAAATACAATCTCTCCTCTCTACCACAATGAAGAATCACTCTTAGTATTGTATATATTACTTATGTATTATATATAAAGAGAAGTTAATGAATCCTACTGAATCAGTTACATGTGTGTGCTTTCTGCATTTGATTTCTGCAATAAACTCTGACACAGTGAATTAGAGGTGGAGCTCTCGCTTCACAATCAGGAGGCTGTGAATTTGATCCTAGATAGAGGCAGATATTTCTCTCTCTCTGGGCACAATGAGAATATATTTGCTATGAACTCGACATTGGCGACAGGAAGAGCATCTGGCCAGTAAACACTCAGTTCCATTCAGTTGCCCTAACAACACCCCGCAATGACGTTATACATACACATACACACAATTTTAAATTTTGCACATTTTTAAATTCTAAATCACTTGGAATGAAGACTATGGCCAAGAGACTCTTGGTTTCTCCACACAACTGGCCTTGTCCTGGTTGTTGGATGTCATTGAAAGGTATCACATGTCTGTGACATACTAAAAAAGATTGTAACCCGTCTTTTTGAATGGTGTTGGTGAAATAAAGAATCTTGGATTTCTTTGCAGTCTTCTAAGCCCAGCAAAATTAGGATAATCCATCTGCATATTTGAAGGATGCAGTTTTGAAAAAAATTAAGGAGCCCTGGGAGTGAAGTGAAAGAACAGGAAACGCCTCCCATGTGTTGGGAAGAGAGCATTGCATTACCCTGTTCTTAATGTTTACAGAAATGCTGAGACTTTATTTTTCTTTCTCAAAAGCTATCCATGATTCTTATGCAATGCAGTTTTAGAAATGAAACATTTATGTCCTATATAATTTTCCGCCCACATCTCCCCACCAGAGGGGAGAGTCACAAAGGTATCAGTCCCTTAGTGG
Source organism: Thamnophis elegans (assembly GCF_009769535.1). Lineage (NCBI taxonomy): Eukaryota > Metazoa > Chordata > Lepidosauria > Squamata > Natricidae > Thamnophis > Thamnophis elegans. Next base: position 157,549,396 of record NC_045542.1, on the reverse strand, counting down.
TGCAATCAACCCGCAGCTGTCAAAGTCTAACAAGGAGGCTCCTAAAACAAAGGAGATCAAAGCAGTAGTTGTGAATAAACCTAGAAGTCCTGTGCACAATACCACAATCCCTTTTGTCCTCAAATCTTCTCCACGAAGGTCACTTGCAAGGCACAAAAGCCTTTACACCCGAAATTTTAGACTGGTTTTGTCGCTGCCCCTAACTCTCCCAATATATTTGCTATTCATATGGTATCTTTAATTGCTTGCCTCATTCTTGACACAATCGGAACAGACATACTTGATTGCACTGAATTCCTGGAGCTGTTTTAAAAAGATAAACTTTGAACTCCTTCTACTTCTCTTCTCTCATTTTCTCCTTATATGGGGAGCCACAATCTGTAACTATAGTCTGAGTATTCCCATCGCCAAGAAATGCTGGATGGAGAATTCTGGGACTGAAAATCTTGAGGCAGGAAAGGAGGAAAAAGGGTAGGACACAGTACATAACATTTCTATCATCTACTATGATGAAAATGCAAAGAACACTCCCAAAATGTTTTCACAAGACTTGACTACTGTAATGGGCTCTACATGGGGCTGCCCCTGAAAAGTGTTCGGAGACTACAACTAGTCCAGAATGCAGCCGTGCGAGCGATACTGGGTGTACCAAGATACACCCACATTATACCTATCCTCCGCGAGCTGCACTGGCTCCCTATCGGTCTCCGAGCACGATTCAAGGTGCTGGTCATTACCTTTAAAGCCCTAAATGGCCTAGGACCCGGATATCTGCGAGACCATCTTCTGCCGCATACCTCCCAATGGCCGATAAGATTGCACAGGGTGGGCCTTCTCCAGGTGCCGTCAGCCAGACAATGTAGGGGGAGGGCCTTCTCTGTAGCCGCTCTGACCCTATGGAATGAACTATCCCCAGAGATCCAGACCCTACCCACTCTCATGGCCTTCCGAAAGGCTATCAAAACCTGGCTATTCCGGCAGGCCTGGGGCTGTTGACCTCATGACCGAGGTCCAGTCCCGATTAGACTGGGTGCATGATGTGGTTTTTCTTTTAATCTGTTTCCTCTGTTTTTTTAACTCTTCACTTTTTTAAATTTTATTTTCTGTAAGCCGCCCGGAGTCCTTCAGGATTGGGCAGCCTATAAATTTATTAAATCAAATCAAATCAAATCAAATCAAATCACATAATTGCACAATTTCTGCAAAAATAAATACAGGTAATCCCCATGATCAAGCTAATAACGTTCCAATTTCTTCTTTTCTCCTCCTCATCTAGTATCATTACATATTTGCCTACAAAAAATCAGGCAAATTCTTCGTAGTCAAATTAAATAGTCAGTTTCTCAGCTGGACTTACAATGGGACATTAAAAATGAAATTTAAGCTTTCTCTCCGCTCATCCCTTTGGGCCTCTGATGGATTTTCATGTGTGCGATAAGGTTGGAATGTTGCCTGAACCACCGCCCACACTCGAGGCACTTAAATGGTTTCTCCCATGTGTGCATAAGCATATGATTTATAAGGTTACATCTAGTGCTGAAATCTTTCCCACAGTCTGGACACTCGTACGGTTTCTCTCCTGTGTGAGTCCTCTAGTATGTCACCAAGTTGGAATTCTTACTGAAACATTTCCCACAAACAGGACATTCAAACGGTTTCTCTCCTGTGTGAGTTCTCTGGTGCATCACCAGGATAGACCTAGCAGTGAACCTTTTCTCACAATCACAACATTCAAAGGGTTACTCTCCTGTGTGAGTTCTCTGGTGAGCAATGAGATTGGAATGCTGACTGAAATTTTTCCCACAAACAGGACATTCAAACGGTTTCTCTCCTGTGTGAGTCGTCTGGTGTATCACCAGGTTGCAATTGGTACTGAAACTTTTCTCACAATCAGGGCATTTGAAGGGTTTCTCTCCTGTGTGAGTCCTCTGGTGTTGAACCAGGTTGCAGGTCTTGCTGAAACTTTTACCACAATCAGGACATTTAAAAGCTTTCTCTCCTGTGTGAGTCCTCTGGTGAGCCATGAGATTGGAATGCTCACTGAAACTTTTCCCACAATCAGGACATTCAAACGGTTTCTCTCCTGTATGAGTCCTCTGGTGTATCACCAGACTAGAATTGTGACTGAAACTTTTCCCACAAACAGGACATTCAAAGGGTTTCTCTCCTGTGTGAGTCCTCTGGTGTATCACCAGACTAGAATTGTGACTGAAACTTTTCCCACAAACAGGACATTCAAAGGGTTTCTCTCCTGTGTGAGTTCTTTGGTGTATCACCAGGTTGGAATTCCGACTAAAACTTTTTCCACAATCAGGACATCCAAAGGGTTTCTCTCCTGTGTGAGTCCTCTGGTGTTTCACCAGGCTGGAATTGTCACTAAAACCTTTTCCACAATCAGGACATCCAAAGGGTTTCTCTCCTGTGTGAGTTCTTTGGTGTATCACCAGGCTGGAATTCTCACTAAAACCTTTCCCACAAACAGGACATTTAAAGGGTTTTTCTCCTGTGTGAGTCCTTTGGTGTTTCACCAGCCTGGAATTGTCACTAAAACCTTTTCCACAATCAGGACATCCAAAGGGTTTCTCTCCTGTGTGAGTTCTTTGGTGTATCACCAGGCTGGAATTCTGACTAAAACTTTTTCCACAATCAGGACATCCAAAGGGTTTCTCTCCTGTGTGAGTTCTTTGGTGTATTGCCAGGCTGGAATTCTGACTAAAACTTTTTCCACAAACAGGACATTCAAACGGTTTCTCTCCTGTGTGAGTTCTCTGGTGTAACACCAGGATAAACCTAGCAGTGAACCTTTTCTCACAATCAGGACATTCAAAGTGTTTCTCTCCTGTGTGAGTCGTCTGGTGTATCACCAGGTTGCAATTGGTACTGAAACTTTTCTCACAATCAGGGCATTTGAAGGGTTTCTCTCCTGTGTGAGTCCTCTGGTGTTGAACCAGGTTGCAGGTCTTGCTGAAACTTTTACCACAATCAGGACATTTAAAAGCTTTCTCTCCTGTGTGAGTCCTCTGGTGAGCCACGAGATTGGAATGCTGACTGAAACTTTTCCCACAATCAGGACATTCAAACGGTTTCTCTCCTGTATGAGTCCTCTGGTGTATCACCAGACTAGAATTGTGACTGAAACTTTTCCCACAAACAGGACATTCAAACGGTTTTTCTCCTGTGTGAGTTCTTTGGTGTATCACCAGGCTGGAATTCTTACTAAAACCTTTCCCACAAACAGGACATTCAAAGGGTTTTTCTCCTGTGTGAGTCCTCTGGTGTTTCACCAGGTTGCAATTGGTAATGAAACTTTTCCCACAATCAGGGCATTTGAAGGGTTTCTCTCCTGTGTGAGTTCTTTGGTGTATCACCAGGCTGGAATTCTGACTAAAACTTTTTCCACAATCAGGACATCTAAAGGGTTTCTCTCCTATGTGAGTCCTCTGGTGTTTCACCAGGCTGGAATTGTCACTAAAACCTTTTCCACAATCAGGACATCCAAAGGGTTTCTCTCCTGTGTGAGTTCTTTGGTGTATCACCAGGCTGGAATTCTCACTAAAACCTTTCCCACAAACAGGACATTCAAAGGGTTTTTCTCCTTTGTGAGTCCTCTGGTGTTTCACCAGGCTGGAATTGTCACTAAAACCTTTTCCACAATCAGGACATCCAAAGGGTTTCTCTCCTGTGTGAGTTCTTTGGTGTATCACCAGGCTGGAATTCTGACTAAAACTTTTTCCACAAACAGGACATTCAAACGGTTTCTCCCCTGTGTGAGTTCTCTGGTGTAACACCAGGATAGACCTAGCAGTGAACCTTTTCTCACAATCAGGACATTCAAAGGGTTTCTCTCCTCTGTGAGTCCTCTGGTGAGCAATGAGATTGGAATGATGACTGAAACTTTTCCCGCAATCAGGACATTCAAACGGTTTTTCTCCTGTGTGAGTCCTCTGGTGTTTCACCAGGTTGCAATTGGTACTGAAACTTTTCTCACAATCAGGGCATTTGAAGGGTTTCTCTCCTCTGTGAGTCCTCTGGTGTTGAACCAGGTTGCAGGTCTTGCTGAAACTTTTACCACAATCAGGACATTTAAAAGCTTTCTCTCCTGTGTGAGTCCTCTGGTGAGCCATGAGATTGGAATGCTGACTGAAACTTTTCCCACAATCAGGACATTCAAACGGTTTTTCTCCTCTGGTGTGAAATGAGGTGAGAATGTCGACTGAAACTATTCTCACGGTCAGGACATTCAAAGGGTTTCTCTCCTGTATGAGTTCTCTGGTGTCTCAAGAGGCTGGAATTATCACAGAAACATTTCTCACAATCAGGACATTCAAACTGTTTTCCCTTGGTTTCAGTCCACATTGCCATGCTCGTTAAAACAAATACCGCATTGGGAGCACTTGTAGGGCTTCTCTCCTGTGTGAGTCTCTGTGTGGCTCTCTGAAGGAAATGAAAAATATTTTGATTTCAGGACTGACTTGGTTTGATATTCAATGTTGCTTGTTATTCTCAGTTGTCCAGAGTGCTCGTATTTCTTTCTTCTTTGTCTATAAGATTCAGATAAAAGGGTATCTTTAATTGTGCATAAAATGGTTGCAGAAGATGAGGGGAAAACATTTACATTACAATGAGAAAGCAAACATGCCACAATGCTTCAATAAGCTTTTACATTAATCACGATTCATTGATGAGACATGGAAGACTACCCAGATCCAAGTTTGAATATCCATTCAATGATAAGATTCACTTGTTGACTGGGTCAATCACAAATTCCTAGCCGAGCAAAGGGATGTTTTCAAATACAGTCAAATGAAAAAGAAAGTACACCCTCTTTGATATCTTTGGTTTTACTTATCGGGACATAAAAATATCATCCCAATGGAAAAGAATAATAGAATTTGAAAAGATCTTAAAAATCTTCTAATCCAGCCCCTGTTCAATCAGGAGACCCTAAACAAGGGGTCAGCAAACGCCTGGGAGTCGCATGTGGCTCTTTCATCTCTCTGCTGTGGCTCCCTGTTGCCAGAAATTGTGGTGCCAAAATTGCACCACAATTTTGAGAGGAACTTCAGGTTTGGAGGGGGGGGAGCAGGCTGTGCCAGGAGGTGACTATTGCAAGAGGTGGGTTTTCCAGTCAGCTCCACAATTGATAGGACTTTCAGTTAGGACAGTTACCGTGTTTCTCTGAAAATAAGATAGGGTCTTATTTACTTTTGACCGCTGAAGTAGGCGGCTTATTTTCAGGGAAACAGGGTAGAGAAAAAAGGACGCTGTGCTAGGAGGAAACTCTATGGTGGGGAAACTGGACTTCCGGTCGGCTCCAGAATTCCACAGAGGGCTTCCAGTTAGGACTTTTGTGGTTCTTTGAGTATTTAAGGTTGCAGAACCCCAGCCTTAAACTATTTCAGATAAGAGGCTGTCTCGTCTCTTCTGAAAAGACTCCAGTGATATAGCAGCACAATTTCTGACCACAAGCCCTTCTGCTGGTTACTTGTTCTCACCATTATGAAATTTCTCACTGCTTCCATAGTATAACGAGGCAAAGTATCTGTTACCACAATGCCAAAGAGTAAAGACATCAGCAATGATATTAATAGAAGAAATTGTTGCTGCCCATCAACTTGGGAAGGTTTAAAAGGCCATTTCCAAACAATTTAAAATCCATATTCTACATTAGGAAGATTATTCACAAGTGGGAAACATTCCAGACAATTACCAATCTTCCCAGGAGTGGACATCCAAGAAAATTCACCACAAGGCCAGATGATGCAATGCCCAGAGAAATTGAAAAAAAAAAGAGTTATATCTCAGACTGTGCATGCTTCAGTTAGCATGTTAAATGTTAGGATTCATGACAGTGCAATTAGAAAAAGACTGAACACGCATGGTTTCTTTGGAAGAGCTGCCAGGAGAAAGAAAGCTTCTTCCCTCTGAAAAGGTCATAGCAGCACAGCTGAGGTTTGCAAAGTTGCATCTGAACAAACCACAGGACTTCTGCAATACTATCCTTTGCACAGACCAGACCAAAGCGGAGATGTTCGAACATAATGCAAAGTGACACGTTTGATGAAAACCTAACACAGCATATCTGCACAAGCATCTCATACAAACTGTCGAGCAGAGTGATGGAGGGGTTATGATTTGGATTTGCTTTGCAGCCACAATACCCAAACATCTCACACTCTTTGAGTCGACCATGAACTCCTCTGTATACTAAAGTATTTTAGAATCAAAAGTGAGGCCATCTGTCCAATAGCTAAAGCTTGGCTGACATAGGATTATGGAACAGGACAATGGTCGCACAACAGATCAGCAAATCTACAACAGAATGGCTGGAAAAGAAAAGTATCAAGGTGTTGCAATGGCAGTCAAACTCCAGACCTCAACTGAATTGGCAGGACCTCAAGAGAGTTGTGCATAACACCCCCCCACATAGACACACACAAACCTCAATGAACTGAAGCAATGCTGTAAAGAATAGTGGGCCAATATTTCTGCACTATGCTGCAAGGGACTGATAAAGTCACACAGAAAAGAATTACTTCTAGTTGTTGCTGCTAAAAGTGATTCTACATATTATTGAATCAAAGATTTTTCACACATGAATTCTCCATTTTGGCTTTCTTTTTATAAAATAAATGATATAATAAATGATGTAATATGTCATGTGTTGTTGTCCATCTGTGGTTGTATTTACCTACTTTTAAGAACTTCTAAGTCCAAATGATTTCTACTATGTCTTGATATGTAAAAACATAAAAATCAAGGAGAGTGTACTTCCTTTTTCACATTACTGTATATGAGGAAGTCCTGGGGATAGATCATACGTTTGGAAATATGTACATTCAGAAATACAAATACACACATCTACAATATAGAGATAATACATGTCTTTCAAGCCTGAAAAAATAATTAAAATTGTTACAGTCTAACCTTCTGCACAAATGTTAATCGGGAACCTGATGAATTTGATGATTGCTCATGTTTTGAGATGCCAAGGCTGAAATTCAGGCCTCAACAGGCTTCTGGGGCCATGTAAACGTTCACAGGAAACCACTAGCCTGTGGGTTAGGCATGTGACCAAAACCACAGAAGGCATACTTGACTATTTCTATAATTTGTATAATTTCTATATTTCTATACCTTATCTGCCGTGTGCCAGCTGCCTCTTATGTAATGAAGCAAAAGCAAAGAAATTTATAAAGATCTGCCTTGCACTCTGCTCTGGGTTCCCCATCAGACGAATAAAAGCATTGGCTTCTCAACACACAAGCTTGGACTCTCTCTTTTGTTTTACTGAGCCACACCGGTCAATCTACATGACACTAACTTTACAGAAATGGGGGCTCTAATGGATGAAATGAAGCCTAAAGCTTCTGCAAGATTTGAAGCAACAGTTATGCCCAAGGAAGCCATGAGCTGCACGTAAGGGCAGAAAATACTTTCCACAACCCCTTTGGTGACATCCCAATTGAAGTAGTCCTCACTTACTGACTGCAGTTGGGACTGGCATCTGTGTCACCAAGTGGCTCCGTCATGAAGCCTGATGTCACATGACTGTGCCAACCTACATCTATTCCTTTAATGTGTTTTAATGTGCATGGATTTTTATGTCTCTAAGCCATCCACAGTTAAGTCATAGTAAGGTTGTGGGCCAATAAAGTTTATAAATAAATAGAACTGAATAATCAAAACGTTCATTTTTAAAAAACATTGCTGGATTAAGCACAGTTGAACCTGGTAAATACATCGATGGGGGCACCAATAGGAAAACAAATGGAAGTAAAACAACCCAGAAATGACCAGAGGAACATCAGTCCGATCTTGTTGCCCAGAAAACATCAGTTCCATAATATTGAATATTAAGCTCCTAGTCCATCCTCTGTTCAGACAGGAGACCCTATTCCATCCTGAACAAATGGCTCTTCAATCTCCTCTTAAAACCCTCCATTGATGGGAGCACCCACAACCTCTGGAGGGAAGCCATTCCCAAAGAATCCACCTTCACTTGGAAGAGACTTTTCCAATCTTCCCACCAGAAGGAAAATTGCAGCCACCAGTTTCACAGCGTGCAGCACCAGTGGGCTTAAATTCGGGGAGGGAAGGAACCTGCAGCAGCAGCAGCTGAGATGCTTCAGCCCAGTTGCTTCTCCGCTTCCAGGACTCTCCTCCCACCTGCCCTCCACTCACCTTCAGCTGCTGCTTTGGCCATGGGAAGAGCAGAAAAGCCGCTCTGCACACCACTTTCCTCCCATGAGTGATCTCAAAGAGGAAGTTCTTCTACTTTTCTCCTCCGCCTCCCATCCTTTCTAGCAATGCAGTACTAAATGGTTTAAAACTCCCTTTTTAAGTGCAAGCACAGATGGCACTATTGTATTATTGATGGCTTTCTAAGCTGAGATGTTACCTGACCGCCATCTAGCGACAGGAGGTGGAAGAACACACCTGTCTAGTCTCCACCAAGACATTTGGAAGACGTTTTCACTGATTATATGGCAGCAGATCGTTTTCGACTCCTAGCAACCCACCTTTGCAACTGAGCCGTGTGAAATTTGATACTACTTAGCTTCATTTTTGGTGCCTTTGGGTCAGTCTTGATGCCTGGCCTTGCAGCTTCTTTGACAAAGTTTTTTGGAAGGGGTTTACCCCCTTCCTAAGCTTGAGAGGAGTGGCCAAAATTGAATGGATGGTTTTCCCCTTCAGGTGGGACTGGAACTGAGTGTTTATCTATCTCTAACCTGGTGCCTTCAATGACTACCCCAAACTGTATCTTCTTCTTCCCCACAAAATCTACCCATTGACCTGTTCCTGCTGCTCCCACAGCAAATTCAAGGCTGCAGCTTTCAAGATCAATCAATCAGGGTAGAGCTGAAGGGACTTTGGAGGGAATAGAATAGAGTAGAAATGCCCCATTTTATGACTTTTTTGCCACATTTGTTAATGAATCACTGCAGTTGTTCAATTTGTAATACTGTCATTAAGCGAATCTGGCTTCCCCCATTGACTTTCCTTGTAGGCAGGTCACAAAAGGGTATCATCTGGCCTCAGGGTAGAACAACGGTCATAAATATGAGCCAGGTGCCAAACATCTGAACGTAAATCACATGACCATGGAGGGGGTGCTACAATGGTCAGACCACTGAGGTACATGTATTAGCAAACCTCTGAGATGCCCCTGCACCCCAATGGTTGTGAACTGCTTAAAATCTGGTTGTAAGAGAATATTGACACAAAGCCTTCGTGGGCAAAGAGAGAAGAATGAGACAGGAATTTCTGGGCCAGTTGGTTAAAGTGTTTACATTCCCTGAACAGTGGTGGGATTCAAATAATTTAACAACAGGGCCTGTGGGCATGGTTAGGTGGACGTGGCTATGTGGGCATGGCTTGGGGTGGTCATGTGGCTGGGTGGGTCATGTGACTGGGTGGCCATGGCCAACTCGATGTCATTCACATTGAGGGGTGCCTCCCCTGGCCTCTCCTCGCCTTGTCCTACATGTTATGGTGAGAGAAGAAGCTTTTTCAGTCATCTTCCCCTTGATACTAAGATGAGATTTTGCTGTCAGAAGACCTGATGTACATTTCCAAGTATTGTTTATCACCATTCTCTTGGTAAGACTGAATGGAGAGATCTATAAAGAACAACAGAGTTGGAAGGGACCATGGAGGTTTTCTAGTCCAACCCCTGCTCAAGCATAACATTCTATACTAGGGTTCAGCAACCCTAAACACTCAAAGGAGTCACAAAAATCCTAATCAGAAGCCCCCCGTTCAATTCTGGAGTCGACCGGAAGTCTGGTTTCCCCACTATAGTCTCCTCCTATTGTGGCATCCTTTTTGCTCTACCTGTCCTAACCAAAAGCCCTAGCAATTGTGGAGCTGACTGGAAAACCCGCCCCTTGCCATAGAGTCTCTTCCTGGCACGTCCTGCTTCCCCACCGCAACAGAAGCTTCTCTCAAAGTTGTGGTGCCGACTGGCAACAGGGAGCCACAGCAGAAGGATGAAAGAGCCACAGGTGGCTCCAGAACCGTGGGTTGCTTACCCCTGCCCTATACTATTATGGATACATTTCTTCTTAAAAACCTCCAGTGATGGTATCCCATAGCTTCTGAAGGCATCCCATTCCTCTAATTAATTGTTCTCACTGTCAGGAAATTTCTTATTTCTACATTGGATCTGTTTGAAAAGTTTCCATCTCACAGTTACTTCCAGTTGAGCCAGATGCATTTGGTTATTTTCTTGCCCAAGTGTAAAATCTTACTCTCCTTTAAATTGCATTTTTGGTGAGAAATGTTCTACAGTGGTGTTCAGTTTACTAATTAATTTAATCATTTTTTTTCCTTGGGCCTTATTTCAATATTCCAAAACTTTCACAGATCCTTCACAAAGAACCACTTCTAATTTAACTGGAATACATTATTTTCATTCTCAGTTTTTCTGGTTACAGAACTTCCCTTCTTCATTCATCGTTTTACCCTTTAATGATGTTTGTACTTATTTGCAAGGAAAGGAAGCATTTAATTTTGGAGCTGCTTGGGCAAGAGCAGCCCACTGTATGCAGGTCTAGCTTCATCCCCGGCAGAGAACCTGTTGCTAACATTTTTCAATCCCACCCTGGATGGAACTGACTGAAATTTTCCCCACAGGGCATTCAAACGGTTTCACTCCTGTGTGAGTCCTCTGGTGTGGAACGATATTGGAACTCTAGACTGAAACTTTGCCCACAGTCAGGACATTTAAAGAATTTCTCTCCTTTAAATCATAGTGTTGTACTCTATAGGGTGTTTCTATATCTTCATAATGTAGTGGGCCAACAGTATATAAGCTGTGGATCTGCTTTAGGTCAGGGCTGCTCAAAAAGCTGCCAGTGGCTTTGCTGGGATCCAGTGTGCACAGTGATAGTTTCAATACTTAATATATGTTGAATCTTTCAATTGATTTGGTTGCTTTAGATGAGACAGGTTTTGGCAACTATGTTTCCTTTATGCTACTTCCTTTTATCTCTCTTCCTCCCCCATTGACTGCCAGAGAGTAGGCAGGTTGCTCTCACTGAGATGTTTACGATGTCCACAGGTTGTGTGTGTGTGTGAGAGAGAGAGACAGAGAGAGGGAGGGAGGGAGAGGGAGAGACAGACAGAGGGGAGGGGGAAGAAACACCTGAAAAAGCTTGTGTTACTGTCAGGAAACCTGTAATCAGGAATCCTTTAAATCACTAGGCATTGAGTGTCACTCCAGAGAGACTTGGATTCACTTTTTCTGCAGCATAATTGATGTCCTTCCAACTGGCTTGTTGTTCTGGGAGGCTCCCACCATTAGTAGTGTTTCCTCAGAGAAATCAGACCTTCCCCAGGGAACTTACAGCAGCAGCAGGAGGAAATAGACTTTTGACTCCCCTCCAAAGAGCTTCGTGGGTCCCTGCAAACTACAGTGTGTGTGTATGTGTGTTTTCCTGTTCTACATCTGAGCCCTGGGCAGCAAGCAATGAAAAACATGGCCTGTTTTTCCAGTCTCATTCTCTGGGATCCCACCTCGTTCAGAGTCCTTAAATGGGACTCAACCATGAGGATCTGGTTACTGCTTGCTACCTGTGGGTAGAGAAAATCTCCCTGTTCCTCTGCACATATTTGAGCAACTGATCCTCCCAGGTCCTAAATCCTAGGGAGCCACAGGAAATCAGTCATAAAGTTTTGGGATGTAGAGGTTTTGATCTCCATTGTGTCACCCATAAGTGCAGGAACCTATATGTATATCAGCTTTCTGCAAAGTAGTGCCCTCCAAGTCTTTTGCTCAAACTGTTTCCAAATAATAATTCAAACTCCTGTGGAAATTGGAAGGCTGCTCAGAGCAATTCTTCCCTCTCCTGAGATTTAGGCTCTGCAAGGAGGCAGATAAAATCTCCTATCTAGATGTGATTTGGAAGCAAGGAGAATAGCTGTTTTCAGTTATCTTTCCACGTTTCATTGTTCCTATTGATCGGATGAAGCTGGAAATCATTTGGTGGCTGAGCACACAGGCAAGATCTTCATAAACGTTTATAGCACAGCACTTCCCTAATCTTGAGGTGCTAAGTAGGTCATGGTTCATTCTTCTAGCTTCACTCAGTTGCAATAATAGGTTTTGGGGAGTTATTTTGCACTCCCATTTCCCTGCAGTTTCCTTGGCAAGTTTTTTTGAAAGCAGATTTCCCCTTTCCAAGGCCTGAGAGGCCTGGAGACGCCAAGGTCTCTGAGATGGCTTTGTGCCTAAAGCAGGACTAGAAATGACGCCCCTCAGGCTCTAGGATGGTGACTACCAAACTGGGCCTTCTTCCTCCCCACAAAATCTATCCATTCAGCTGTTCCTGCTACTCTAGCCCTAAATTAATGCTGCAGTTTTCAACATCCAGTATCCTCCAAACAACATATACTTTACCCCTTTCAATCTCAGCTTCAAATTTTGATTCTGAGGAAATGCACGTCTGACTAAATATATGTTTACTATTTTAAATTTTATAAATTTTGCATATGTTTAAATATGAAATCACTTGGACTTAAGACTCAGGCCAAGAGCCCCTCGGTTTCTCCACATACCTGGCCTGGTCCTGATTGTTGCATATCCTTCATATGAGAGCTACTAAAAAAAATGTAACCTGTCTTTTTGACTGGTGTTGGGGAAATAAACAATCTTGGAATTCTTTGGTGCCTCATTCCTGACACAATCTGAACAAACATTCTTGGTGCACTGAATTCCTGGAACTATTTGGAAAAGATAAGACTTTGAAACCCCTCTACTACTTGTCTCCTCTTGCTTTCTCATATGAGTAGCCACAATCTCTAACTGTAGTCTTAGTGCTCCAATCCCCAAGAGATACTGGGGCTGAAAATCTCAAAGGCACCCAAGTAGAAAAAGGTTGGGACACTGTATGCGTCGTTTCTATCATCTCCCAGGATAAAAATGCAAAGAACACTCCCCAAAAGATTTTTATGCACAATTTCTACAGAAATAAATATAGTGATCCCCCGATTATGAGTGTTCCCTTAGCGAATATTTGTTATGTGATAAGCGCCCCAAGTGTTTACCATAAAAATCCTGAAATTATGAATATTGCAGCACCACAGCATATTCACTCTTACAAATGACCCAAGGCTCTGCAACATTCACCCCGCCGAGGTGGCGCAGTGGTTAAATGCAGCACTGCAGGCTACTTCAGCGGACTGCAGTTATGCAGTTCAGCTGTTCAAATCTCACCGGCTCAGGGTTGACTCAGCCTTCCATCCTTCCGAGGTGGGTAAAATGAGGACCCGGATTGTTGTTGGGGGCAATATGCTGACTCTGTAAACCGCTTAGAGAGGGCTGAAAGCCGTATGAAGCGGTATATAAGTCTAACTGCTATTGCTATTCTGCCCCTCCTCCATCCGAGTCTTCACAGGAACTTCACTTACCTCCTCTCTGTTGCAATTTTTTTGCCCACATCCACAGAGAACAGAGGCCTAACATACAGTGAGATCAGTAGCGCAAGATCTTGTATAATCTCAATCATAAGGTCTCTATTCTCTGCAAATTGAGATCTGGATGTTTGCAAATGGAGGGAAGGTTTCGGTCCTTTAGGCCTTTCCTTCTTTTGCCATTTTTTTGCTGAAGCATGCAGGGGGATTCCGTACTTGTAGGATTCGGCAGCCCTTTGCAAAAAACCTTTGTTGAAACCAGCGGAGCTTGGGAAGAGTGGGTGCATCTCTCTGAAGCCCTTTTCCTAAAGGCAAAGGGTTCTTGCATAGGGCTACAGGAATGCAATGGTCAAGTGCTTTGCTGAGAAAGCAACCCCGAGAAACTGTGCGTTGCTACTTTCTTAGTGCCAGAGGCCTCATCAAGCTGATTTGGGACGAGAAAGCAACGAATGGGTGGGCGAAATGATGTCATTCAATGTGCGAGATTCACTCCCACAAATTCTCGAGTTACGGATGGAATGGGCAGACTCCATTACATTCGTAACCCGAGGACTACCCATATCCAGCAAGTTATGCTGCTCATGGCCAGATCGACAATATCAAACTAATATGTTGCCATGTTTCCTTCCTCCTTCCCATCTAATACCATTACATAACAAAGAAAGGTAAATTAGTCATGATTTAACAGTCAATATCTCAGCTCGACTTACAATGGGACATTAGAAATGAAATTCAAGCCTTCTCTACACTCATCACTTGGGGGTGTCATGTGTGTGCAATAAGGGTGGAATGTTTCCTGAAGCACCATACACACTGAGGGCACTCAAATAGTTTCTCCCCTGTGTCTATAAGCATATGATTTAGAAGATTAGTCCTAATACTGAAATCTTTCCCATAGTCTGGACACTTGTATGGTTTCTCCCCTGTGGTGTGTCACCAGGTTTGAATTGCAGCTGAAACGTTTTCCACAAACAGGACACTCATACAGTTTCTCTCCTGTGTGAGTCCACTGGTACATGAGCTAGGATCTCCAAGAGAAACTTTTCCAAGATCAGGACATTCAAAGGGTCTCTCTTCTATGTGAGTCCCCTGGTGTGTCACCAGCTTAAAATTCTTGCTGAAACTTTTCCCACAATCAGGCCATTTAAAGAGTTTCTCTCCTGTGTGAGTCTTCTGGTGTTCCACGAGGTGGGAATTCTGACTGAAAAATTTCCCACAAATAGAACATTCAAACGGTTTCTCCCCTGTGTGAATCCTCCGGTGTTGAACCAGGGTGGAATTCTGACTAAAACTTTTCCCACAGTCAAAGCATTTAAAAGGTTTCTCTCCTGTGTGAATCCTCTGGTGTTGAACCAGGGTGGAATTCTGACTGAAACTCTTCCCACAGTCAGGACATTCAAAGGGTTTCTCTCCTGTGTGAATCCTCTGGTGTTGAACCAGGGTGGAATTCTGACTGAAACTTTTCCCACACTCAGGACATTTAAAGGGTTTCTCTCCTGTGTGAGTCCTCTGGTGTTCTATGAGGTGGGAATTCTGACTGAAACTTTTCCCACAAACAGGACATTCAAACGGTTTCTCTCCTGCATGAATCCTCTGATGGCCAATGAGATAGGAACTGTGACTGAAACTTTTCCCACAGTCAGGACATTTAAAGGGTTTCTCTCCTGTGTGTGTCCTCTGGTGTGTCACAAGAGTGGAATTGTTACTGAAACTTTTCCCACAAACAGGACATTCAAAGGGTTTCTCTCCTGTGTGAATCCTCTGGTGTCTAACCAGGCTGGAATTGTCACCGAAACATTTTTCACAATCAGAACATTCAAAGGGTTTCTCTCCTGTGTGAGTCCTCTGGTGTGTCACCAGGCTGGAATTGGTATTGAAACTTTTACCACAATGAGGACATTCAAAGGGTTTCTCTCCTGTGTGAATCCTCTGATGTCTAACTAGGCTGGAACTGGTACTGAAACATTTATCACAATCAGGACATTCAAATGGTTTCTCTCCTGTGTGAGTCCTTTGGTGTATCACCAGGTTGGAATTATCACAGAAACATTTTTCACACTCAGGACATTCAAACAATTTCTTCCTGATGTAAGTCCTCTGGTGTGTTACAAGGTTGGAATTCTGACTGAAACCTTTACCACAATCTGGGCATTTAAAGGGTTTCTCTCCTGTGTGAGTCCTCTGGTGTTGAATCAAGTTGGAGTTCTTGCTGAAACTTTTACCACAATCAGGACATTTAAAAGGTTTCTCTCCTGTGTGAATCCTCTGGTGGCCAATTAGGCTGGAATTCTGACTGAAACTTTTCCCACAGTCAGGACATTTAAAGGGTTTCTCTCCTGTGTGAGTCCTCTGGTGTTTGACCAGGCTGGAATTGTGACTAAAACTTTTACCACAATCAGGACACTCAAAAGGTTTCTCTCCTGTGTGAGTCCTTTGATGTGTCACCAAGCTGGATTGCTGACTGAAACTTTTTCCACAATCAGGACATTTAAAGGGTTTCTCTCCTGTGTGAGTCCTCTGGTGTGTCACTAAGCTGGAATTCTTACTGAAACTTTTCTGACAAACAGAACATTCAAAGGGTTTCTCTCTTGTATAAGTGCTATGGTGTGAAACGAGGTGAGAATTTTGACTGAAACTATTCCCAGAGTCAGGACATTTAAAGGGTTCCTCGCCTGTGTGAATCCTCTGGTGTATCATCAGGTTGGAATTATCACAAAAACATTTCTCACAATCAGGACATTCAAACAGTTTCTCCTCCGTGTGAGTCCATGTTGCCATGCTTGCTAACATTCACTTCCTTTGGTTCACTTGTAGGGCTTCTCTCCTGTGTGGGTCATTCCAAGAACCACAATGGAGTTGTTCTGATCAGAGGTTTTGCCTCATTTAGAGCATTGTATGGCTTTTCTCCAGTCTGGACCCTCTCAGGCATAATCAGCTCTGATTTGCAAGATGTATCTTTTGTCTATGGAGCTTTTCTACAACTAATATTCCTGAGGAGGTCAAAAATATGGATGGTACCTTGTTTAGTTATGGATTCAAGACGTTTTCTTCCTCCCAGAGTGAGGCCTGCAACATTGTCTGCCCTATGTGGCTTTCCAATTGACCTTTTCCTCCACAGTAACTTCCAGATATTCCATTCTTTTGCTGAATGGAAAAATAATCTCGCTTGGTTTTTAGTGTAACATATCTTTGGATTTCACATTATAATTTTTCCCTGCTAGAAATCTCCTCTTGATTTTCTCTCGTTTCTCTCTCACTTGCTGAGGAAGGTGAAGACTTGTGTGGCTCTCTGAAGGAAATGGAAAATATTTTGATTTCTCTGCGGAGTTGCTTAGCTGTTCAAGGTTGCTTGTTATCCTCAGTTGTCCAGATTGCTCTTATTGCCATCCTCTTTGTCTAGAAGAAACAAATAAAAATGTATCTTTGCATGAAATGGTTGCAAATGATGAAGGGGAAAAACATTTACATTACAATGAAAAAGCAAACATGCCGAGACATTGTTATATATTTTACTACAAGAGAGTTTAGAAATATGGTACTGCAAGCATCTTATAATACTAAGCTTCAAATTGGCGGTCAAGACCTGGCTGTTTTGAAAGAGATACCACCTCAAATGTTAAGAGCCAGGAGGGACTACACTTTTTTGGTCGAAGAACTCAGAAATCGTCAGATACAGTATAGATGGGATGCACCATTTGGCATCATATTTACATTTGATAAGCAAAGATACCGCCTCAACTCTGTATGGAAAGCCCGAGATTTTTATTATAATATATTGAAGGCCGGACACCCTGCACCATCTGGACCTAGAGAAAGACCACAAGAAGGACAGGATAGACAGCAAACTACACAACCACCAGACAAGATGGAGCATCTCTCTTCTCTAGAAGTGCAAGGTGCTATGGAACCAAGACCTAGCCGCATGACTACTAGACGTATGGAGAAACAAGCTAAAAAGCAACAGCATCAACAATCATCGGCCATCGATCAAGGATCTACAACAACAAATCTGGAAGCAATGGGAGGAGCTAGACCTAAGGTTAAACAGGCCGTGCAGGAAGCTCTAAAAATGCTTCAACCAACCAAAGATGACAACTAAGATTTTAACATGGAATGTCAACGGACTGAACTCTCCACAGAAGAGGAAGAAAATATTTCATTATCTCAAACAGTTTAAGAACGATGTAATTTGTTTGCAAGAAACTCATATCAAATCAACTGATCAAAAATATTTGATCAACTCAAAACTTGGTCAACATTTTGTAGCTTCTGCTATGGAAAAGAAGAATGGTATAGTTGTATACTTAAGAAAAGACATGAAAGCTGAATTAATAGAAGCAGATCCCTTTGGAAGATATATTGCTTTAGACTTAATCTTAGAAGGGAAAAAGACATTACTTTTGGGAATTTATGCTCCCAATCAACAGCAAGATAGATTCTATAGAAATCTTCATGCTAAATTAGTACAATGGGACTATAGTTCCTGTATACTATTGGGTGACTGGAATGGAGTGATAGACACTAAGAAAGATAAGAAGATTTCCCGCCTAAATACCAAGATGCGAGCAAAGTTACCCAAATCTTTCTTTGACATTATGGATGATTTTGAATTGAGAGATATTTGGCGAGAAAGAAATGCAGAGGAATGTGACTTCACTTTTTTCTCGGACAGGCATCAATCCCTCTCAAGGATTGATTTTATTCTAACCACTAATGATTTGCTTTCTAGGGTCAAGAAAACAAAGATTGCAGCTAGGATCCTTTCGGACCATAACCCAGTTTGGATGGAGTTGGGAAGGGTAGTGCAGGCAAGAAGGTCTTGGAGATTGAATGAAAACTTATTTAGATATGAAAAGTATATTAATGATTGTAAAAAATTATTATCTGAATATTTTGTTTTGAATATGAATAAGGGTACATCTATGGAATTTGTATGGGACGCAAGCAAAGCGTATATGAGAGGAGTTTTGATGAATATAAATAAAACACATAGAAATAAGCAAGGGTTAAAACGAACAGAACTGGAAGAGGAAATTAAGAGAAAAGAGCTGGAGTTAACAATGAACCCAGACGATACAAAGGTTAAGGAAGCTATTAACATATTAAAATCTCAATTTGACATGTTGATCTCTGACCAGGTGGCTACTAATCTATTATATGCAAAACACAATACTTTTTGTAATGCAAACAAACCTGGCAGATGGTTAGCTTATCAGATTAGGAAAAAAAGGAAAACTCGAAATATATCTAAACTGATTTATAGAGGGAAGGAGGTGTTTCAACAGGAAGAGATTCAAAAGGCTTTCTGGGAATTTTTTACAGAACTGTATAAAGGGGATAAAATTAATGGTTTAGACATAGACAAATATTTAGACAAAGAGAAAATACCTTCAGTTAGAGAAGAACACAGGCAAAAATTGAATCAACCAATAACCTCGGGGGAAATCCTGCAGGTAATTAAGCAATTAAAGTCAGGGAAAGCACCAGGTACAGATGGCTTGACAGCGGTTTACTATAAAAACTTACAGTTAGAAATGGTAGAACCTCTTAGAGAATTATTTAATATGATTCAAACGGAAGGTAAAGTCCCTCCATCTTGGAAGACAGCGTTTATATCTTTGATACCCAAAGAAGATCAGGATACTACTCAACCCAAAAATTATAGACCTATTTCATTACTGAACGTAGATTATAAAATTTTTACTAAAATATTAGCAAATAGGTTAATGTTGGTCACTCAACAATTGATACATACGGACCAAACAGGTTTTATACAAGGGAGACAGATGAAAAGTAATGTTAGATTAATTATTAATGCATTAGAATATTTGGGAAAGAACAACCAGATCCCTGCTGCGTTTATATTTTTGGATGCTGAGAAGGCCTTTGATCGAGTTAACTGGCAATTTCTGTTGATGATACTGCAAAAAATGCAGATAGGAGATAATTTTTTACAGTCAATTAAAGCAATATACCAACAGCAAACAGCACAAATCATAGTCAATGGAAGTCTAACAGACTCTTTTCAAATTGGAAAAGGTACAAGACAGGGCTGTCCTTTGTCCCCATTATTGTTTATTATAACTTTGGAAGTATTGTTGAATAAAATACGGGGCTTGGATGGTTTAAAAGGGATCAAGATTAGGCAGCAAGAATATAGAGTCCGCGCTTTTGCGGATGATTTGGTTATCTTTTTTCTCAATAGATTTTAGACTGTGTTAGTTAAAAATCCATACCGGGTACGGGTTCTGGGAAGTCGGGGGGGGGGGGGGAAGCAGGAGGGGGGGTGGAGGGAGGGAGGGGTACACACAACAAAAAAAAATTGTACTTCAATGTTTTAATGATTGACAAATGACATATTTGTGTTTTTTTTAAAGAAAAATAAAAAAGTTCTGTTTATAAAAAAAGAAAAAGCAAACATGCCACAATACTCAAAGAAGCTCTTACATTAATCATGACTGGAAGACTACCCAGATCCAAGTTCGAATATCTATTCAATGATGAAATCTACTTGTTGACTGGGTCAATCACAAATTCTTAGAATTGCAAAAGGTTGTTTTCAAATACAGTCAATTGAAAAAGAAAATACATCCTCTTTCATTTCTATGGTTAAACTTACCAGGGTATCATAAATATCATTGCAACAGAACAGGAGGGAATAACAGAATTGGAAGGGACCTTGGAGTTCTCCTAATCCAACACCTGCTAAACCAGGAGACCCTACACCATTTCAGATAAATGGCTCTCTAGTCTCTAGACAAGCCATTCTGCTGGTTACTTGTTCTCACCATTAGGAAAATTCTCACTGCTTCCATAATATAAAACGCGAAGTAGCAGCCAAGTACTGCTAATAAAGTACCCTTGATCAATTGATCATCAGCAAGTATGAATACATCTATAAAAGCCAAAGTTGTAGGAGTTTCGTGGTGCCTGGCATTGAGGTGTGTGTTAACACAATGCCAAAGAATAAAGACATCAGCAATGATCTTAAGAAAAACAATTGTTGCTGCCCATCAATTTGGGAATGTTTAAAAGGCCATTTCCAAACTATTTAAAATCCATCATTCTACAGTATTGTATTTGTATTTATTTGGTTTGTATGCCGCCCACTCTCGGAAGATTCAGGGGGGCTTACAGGTAAAAAAAGGAAGGGGGGGGGGACATACAAAGAATAAAAAAGACAACATTAAAAATTCCACAACATTCATAACTTAGGATGGGGCTGGATAAATGAACAGCCCAGGCCTGCCGGAACAGCCAGGTCTTAGTCGCTTTCTGGAAGGCCGGAAGGGTAGTAAGGGTCTGGATCTCAACAGGGAGATCGTTCCATAGGGCCGGAGCAGCTACAGAGAAGGCCCTCCCCCAGGGAGTCGCCAGCCGACAGTGAGGAAGATTATTCACAAGTGGGAAACATTTCAGACAGTTGCCAATCTTCCCAGGAGTGGACATGCAAGAAAATTCACCCCAAGGTCAGACGATAGAATGGCCAGAGAAATTGCTAAAAAACAAAGAGTTATATCTCAGACTCTACAGCAGTGGTTCTCAACCTGTGAGTTGGGACCCCTTTGGGGGTCGAATGACCCTTTCACAGGGGTAGCCCAAGACCATCAGAAAACACATATTTTTGAAAAAATACAGAAAACATTAAATACTTTTATTGTTGGAGGTCACCACAACATGAGGAACTGTATTAAAGGGTCGCGGCATTAGGAAGGTTGAGATCCACGGCTTTACAGGCTTCAGTTAGCATGTTAAATGTTAAGATTCATGACAGTGCAATTAGAAAAAGACTGAACAAGTATGGTTTGTTTGGAAGGGCTGTGAGGAGAAATCCTTTTGTCTATAAAAAAGTCAAAGCAGCATAGCTGAGATTTGCAAAGTGGCATCTGAATAAATCACAGGACTTTTGGAATACTGTTCTTTGAACAGAACAGACCAAAGTGGAGATGTTCAGCCTTAATGCAGTGACATGTTGACGAAAACCAAACACAGCATATTAGCACAAACCGTCATGCACAGTGGTGGGACCTATCTTTATTCAGATGAATAAATGTATTGGCTTATCAACACACACATGTAAACTCTATCTTTTGTTTTACCTAGACAAACCTGTCAATCTGCATGACACTAACTTTACAGATGCTTTAACTGACAAAATGATGCCAAAACCATCTGCAAGATTTGAAGCACACGTTATGTCCATGGAAGCTATGAGCTCCAAGTAAGGGCAGAAAATACTTTCCACAACCCCTTTTGTGACATCCCAATTGAAGTACTCCTCACTTACTGACTGCAGTTGGGACTAGCATCTGTGCCACTAAGCAGCCTAATCATGAAGCATGAGGTCACATGAAAGTGGCAACTTACATTTGTTCCTCTGCAGTTCTCAAACAAATCACTGTGGCTTGTTAAAGGTAATTTCACATCACCATGGCTTGCAACTTCCTGAGTTTGCTTGTCAGAAGCCAGCTGGAAGGTCACAAATGGGGATTATGAGTGTTGGATGCTCAGACCATGATATAAAAGTGCACAAGTTGGCAGAATCCAAATTGGTGCAACTCCTTTTCCTCCACCTTCATAACTACATCTGCTTCTACAGTGCCATCGTAACTTGGAAGGCTCAGTGAGCCAATGGTATGTGAGGACTACCTATGCTCATCCTTGATCAAGTAGTAGATCCTACCTTCCCCCCCCCCATTCACCCCCGCCTTCCCTATATGTCCTTGATTTTAATCTTTGGTATTAATTTTGTGGGAACCCCCCCATCCCCCAATGAAATATTTTGGGGAATATTAAAAGAGGCAGAGTATTATATTTCTCCAAAGGAGAAATGGAAACAAAGGGTGAAAGCAGCCTGCAACAGCAGATGCCTGAAGTCTTTAGAGAGGTAGATTTTGTGCCCATTAAGAGAGACTGGGCCAATCTATTCACAAACCAAACACCTTCAGCTCCAGCTGATGGGATTAAGAAGGACAAGACATTTAGGATATAGTAGGATTAACCCAGGACCATTACAATAGAATCTCACTATATTGCACAACCCCAAAGGATGTATAAAGCCCACCTATCCCAACCCTATTTTGTCACCGAGAACAACATGATGCTGTTGGTTCTGCTCATCAGTAATTGGCTGTCCAATCTCCTCTTAAAACCCTCCAGTGATGGGAGCACCCACAACCTCTGGAGGGAAGCCATTCCCAAAGAATCCACCTTAATTTAAAAGAGACTTTTTCAATCTTCCCACCAGAAGGAAAATTGCAGCCACCAGTTTCACAGCGTCATGGGAGCACCCACAACCTCTGGAGGGAAGACATTCCCAAAGAATCCACTTTAACTGCAAGGAGATTTTTTTCAATCTTCCTACAGAAGGAAAATTGTAGCCACCAGTTCCCAGCGTGCAGCACCAGTGGGTTTAAATTCGGGGCGGGAAGGAACCTGCAGCAGCAGCTACAGAGATGCTGCAGCCCAGTTGCTTCTCTGCTTTCAGGCCGTGGAGGGAACCGAACAGCCCGACTTGCTCCAGGACTCTCTTCCCACCGGCCCTCCACTCACCTTCCAGCTGCTGCTTCGATCCTTGGAAGAGCACAAAAGCCGCTCTGCACACCTCCTTCCTCCCACGAGTCATCCGGAACAGGAAGTTCCTCTGAGCTTCTCTTCTTCCCTCCTTTCTAGCAATACAGTACTCAATGATTTAAAACTCCCTTTTCAAGCTCAAGCACGGGTGGCACTAATGTGTTGATGGCTTTCTAGGCACAGACTTTGCTTGACCGCCATCTAGCGGCAGGAGGTGGAAAAACACGGATGTCCAATCTCCACCAAGGCGTTTGGAATGTTTTCACTGATTCCATGGTAGCAGGTCGTTTTCGACTCCTAGCAACCGACCTTTGCCACTGAACCAAGTGAAATAGTGAAACGTGGAATAAAATCTGAGGAGTGAAGGAATATGAAGCAAGTGACATTTTTCAGTCTAATTGCTTCTTATGTCTTTTGAATTCACATTGTAGACCATCCCCTCTGACTCATAGATAGGCTTTCTTAAATTTTGCTTGTTATCTTTCTGTCGTCCAATGAGACTTTGCAAGGGTATCCAAGTTCTAACCATAAGGAGATGTGATAAACATCCTCCGGGCCTTTCTGTCCTCTCCCCAGACCAGTGATGTGTGATGAGATTTATGGCTGGTGAGGCAGCAATTCTTTTAGACTTGTGGATTTCAACTCCCAGAATTCCACAGCCAGGCATGCTCAGTTCCGATTTAAAGCGACAGCATTTGTTTTTCTCCTTTGCTAAATAAGTTTCCTTCTTTCTTTTTCTTCTCCCTTCCCCTCCTTCCTCCCTCTCTCTCTCCCTCCCCCTCTTTCAAACACACACACACACATACACACACACACACACACAAAGTTGCACCAGGATTCAGAAAATTTAGGTTTTCCTCCTCAGCCCATGTTAGCAATACCACTAGAAGCATTTTGGCTGGCAGGTGTAAGCAGAAGTGGAGATTCATTCTACTGAAAAAATTGTTTTTGCTTATGATTGGATAATTAAAATTTCAGAAGACCCAAAGGCATAGTATTAGAGTGTTACATAGTGCATAAACTAAAGAACTGTCTCCTCCCCCCTCTCTCAAACACACACACACACACACACACACACACACACACAGACAAAGTTGCATCAGGATGAAGTTTGAATTCCTCCTCCTCCCACCGACCCATTCCTACCTTTTCCAGCTGTTTCAGAGAGGATTTCAACTATGCTCTTGCCTGCCATCATGAAAAGAAAAAAAATGTAAAAGGAAAAAGGCAAGACCTGAGGTCAGACTGAGCTAGTTGCTGCCAGAGTCACCATGGATGACTCTGCTTAGTGTTTAACTGTTTAAAAAAGCCTCTAAAAAAGCACCTTCTATAGGAGGCGGCATGAGAACAACGTGCCTCATCTACATCAGGAATATTTCAGCTTTTAAGCCTTGCTTAACTCTGCTCGAGTGATCATAAAATGCCAGACTAGATGAGGCACGTCGTTCTCCTGCCTCTAGGACTGACTCTATGTTGGCCAGAACTTTGAGAAACACTTGTAAGTCTACTTTTTCAGTACCAGTGTAATTTTGAAGGCTGAGTAGTAACTCGTAAGCGAGGACGGTCTATAAAACTGAACATCTCAAAGGGTGCACAATAGCTATTATTTTTTTAAAAAATCCTAGGTTAAGAACAGTTCTGCCAGGATAATAAATGGATGATGCACTAGTAGGAAATCCTGTGTTTGTTTGATAGGTTAAAAAAAATCACAGAAGACAGCAGTTGCATAAGAGTTCCATATTGTTTCCAACAAAAGGTAGCCCTAAAAGCACACCAAGTCAACCCTAATATGAGGGACAACCAGTTTTAAAGCATGTACCACCAACGGAATAAAATCTGGGGAGTGAAGGAATATGTAGCAACTGACCTGTTTCAATCTAATTGTTTCTTATGGTTTTTGAATTCGCCCTGTAGACCACCCCCTCTGAGATTGGCTTTCTTACCTTTTGTTTGATATTTTTATGTGGCCCAATAAGAGAGTTTGCAGGGATATCCAACTCCTAACCATAAGGAGATGAGACGAGATAAACATATGCACTATCATGACACCAAGAAAGGAAAAATGATTAAAGTTTGTACACGTTTAAATTCAAAATAAGTTGGAGCTAGAGACTGAGGCTGAAAGAGCCCCTTGGTTCCTCCAGACACTGGTCCTCATCTACTCCTGGTCATTGAGTGTCCTCCTGCAAAGGGACCTCGTAAAAAAAACATTGTAGCCTGTGTTTTTGAATGGTGTTGGTGAAATGAACAATCTTGGGATTCTTTGGTGTCTTCCAATCCCAGCAAAATCAGGATCATTCATCAGTTCAGTTCAGTTTCAGTTTATTGTATTTGTATGCCGCCCTTTTCCCCCAAAGGGGGACTCAGGGTGGCTCACAACTCGAACCGGGGAAGGGGGATACAGACAGAAATTTAAAAAACAAACATAACAATATATAATTTAAAACTCACAACAGTCATACCATTCGAGACGGGGGCAACAGCTCTTTAGCCCCAGGCCTGTCGGAACAGCCAGGTTTTGAGGGCTTTGCGGAAGGCCTGGAGGGTGGCGAGGGTTCGAATCTCCACGGGGAGTTCGTTCCAGAGGGTCGGAGCAGCCACAGAGAAGGCTCTCCTCCGGGTAGTTGCCAGTCGACACTGGCCGGCGGATGGAATTCGGAGGAGGCCTAATCTGTGGGATCTAATCGGTCTAGTGGAGGTAATTGGCAGCAGGTGGTCTCTCAAGTACCCAGGTCCAATACCATGAAGGGCTTTATAAGTGACGACTAGCGCCTTGAAGCGTATCCGGAGACCAATAGGCAGCCAGTGCAGCTCGCAGAGGATAGGCGTTACGTGGGTGAACCGAGGTACACCTACGATCGCTCGCGCGGCTGCATTCTGGACAAGCTGAAGTCTCCGAATATTCTTCAAGGGCTGCCCCATGTAGAGCACGTTGCAGTAGTCCAGTCTAGAGGTCACAAGGGCGCGAGTGACTGTTGTGAGGGCCTCCCGGTTCAGGTAGGGATGCAACTGGTGCACCAGGCGAACCTGGGCAAATGCCCCCCTGGTCACAGCCAACAAATGGTGTTCAAAAGTCAGCTGTGGGTCCAGGAGGACTCCCAAATTGCGAACCCTGTCTGAGGGGCGTACTGTTTGACCCCCCAGCCTGAGCATACCTAAAATGTCACTTTTGCTGCCAGAAATAATCTTCCTCTCTTTATTTGAAGGATGAATTTTTGAAAAACATTAAGGAGCCTTGGGAGATGAATGAAAGAACAGGAAACATCTCCCATATATTGGGAAGAGAGCTTTGCATTACTTTTTTTCCACACATCTTCCCACCAAGGGGTGGGAGGGCACCACAAAAGTAACAGTCCTTTGGTGTTGCTCTCACCCCCAAGGCATCAAAGGTTAACAAGGAGGCCCCTAAAAACAAAGATCGCCACAGCAGGAGCTGCAAATAAACTTGGAAATCCTGTGCTCAAAACCACAATCCTCTTTCTCCAAAACTCAATATTCCTACAGCTCTTCTCCATGAAGGTCATCTGCAAGGCAGAACAGCCTTTACATCTGAAATGTTACACTAGTTATGTCAGTACCCCAAACATATTTGCTATTCATATGGTTTCTTCCACTTGCGTGCCTCATTCCTGACACAATCTGAACAGAAATGTTTGGTGCACTGAATTCCTGGAACTCGTAGGAAAAGATGAACTTTGAAACCCCACCTCTTCACTTCTCTCATTTTCTCCTTATAAGAGGAGCCACAATCTCTAACTATAGTCTGAGTGCTCCAATCCCCAATGGATGCTGGCTACAGAATTCTGGGGCTGAAAATCTTGGGGCCGGCAGAGAGAAAAAGGCTAGGACTCTGTATGTGACATTGCTATCATTTACCATGATAAAAAGAAAGAGATTTTCAGAGAATTGCACAATTTCTGCAAAAATAAATACAAGTAATCCATGGGTTGCGAGTGTTTCCTGAGTGAACCTTCAAAGATAAGTGCCCCCTAGGGTTTATGAACAAATCACCAAATAAATATTGCAGCACCACAGATGTTCTTCACACTTACGAATGACCATAGTGGCTCTGCAACATTCACCCCTATTCCCCACCCCGGGTCGTGAAGAGTCACGTATCTTGGAAATATCTCCTCTCTTTGCCCACATTTGCAGAGAACAGAAGCCTAACGTACCATGAGATCAGTAGCATGAGATCTTGTGCAATCTTGCACTTAAGGCCTCTATTCTCTGCAAATTGAGATCTGGATATTTGCAAACGGAAGGAAGGCTTCAGTTCTTCAGGCCTTCCCTCCTTTTGCCGGGAGCCTGCAGGGAGATTCCGTTCCTGTAGGCTTCAGCAACCCTTTGCAAAAAGCCTTCGTTGGTACTAGCGGAGCTTGGGAGGAGCAAGAACGTCCCTCCGAAGCCCTGTTCCCAAAGGCAAAGGCTTTTTGCAAAGGGCTGCCAAAGCCTACAGGAAAACAATCCTCAAGATGGAAGGGAGAGAAAAGGAAGGAGAGAGGGTAGGAAGGGAAAGAGGAAGAGCAGGAGCAAAGGAGAGGTAAGGGAAGAAGGAAGGGGAAGGAGAGGAAGGAAGGAAGTAGAGAAGGGAGAGAGGGTGGAAAGAAAGAGGTAAGGAGAGGAGGATGGAAAGGAGAGAAAGAGGAGGAGAGAGAGTAGGAAGGGGAAGAGGAAGAGCAGGAGTAGGAGAAAAGTACAGGAAGAAGGAAGGGAAAGGAGAGGAGGAAGGAAGAAAGTAGAGAAGGGAGGGAGGGAGAAAAGGGAAAATAAAGTGGTGTTACAACAGGAGGAAGGGATGGTAAACAAAGCAACCCAAACTGTATATTATAACCTATTAAATGAAATAATAAATGTATAAGAATGATAAATGTTAAAACACCTGTAACCAAACGACATGCTGTATGTGATGATGGGTTTTTTTGTGTTTTTTTTTTCTTCTTCTTTGTTTTTTTATTGTTGTGTGTATGTGTTGTCTATGTAATAAAAATAAAAAAATTCTTTCTTTTTTTTAAAGGAAAGCAATCCTCAAGTGCTTTGCCGATGAGAAAGTAGCCCCAAGAGACTGGGCGCAGATTCTCAGGGCTGCTTTCTGGGAGCTGGAGGCCTTGCCAAGCTCATCTGGGGCAAGAAAGCAATGAATGTGTAGGCAAAAGCAGGGAGTGATATCGTTCAATGTATGAGATTCACACCCATGAATTCTTGAGTTACGGATGGAATGGACAGGCTCCATTACATTCGTAACCCGAGGACTATCCATATCCAGCAAGTTCTGTTGTTGATGGCCACATAGGCATTATCAAACAAATATGTTGCCATTTTTCCTTCCACCTTCCCGTCTAACACCATGACATATTTGCCTACAAAAAAATAGGCAAATCCTTTGTAGTCAAATTAAACAGTCAATTTCTCAGATTGAATTACAATGGGACATTAAAAATGAGATTCAAGCCTCATCTACACTTATCACTTGGGGCCTTGTGTGAATTTTCTTGTGCGCAATAAGGCTGGAATGTTTCCTGAAGCACCATCCACACTCAGGGCACTCAAATGGTTTCTCCCCTGTGTGTATAAGCATATGATTTAGAAGGCTAGTCCTAATACTGAAATCTTTCCCACAGTCTGGACACTCATATGGTTTCTCTCCTGTGTGAGTCCTCTGGTGTCTCACCAGGTTGGAATTCCGACTGAAACTTTTCCCGCAATCAAGACACTCAAAGGGTTTCTCTCCTGTGTGAATTCTCTGGTGTATCACCAGCCAGAAATTTTGACTGAAACTTTTCCCACAAT
The DNA here is from genome assembly GCF_009769535.1 of Thamnophis elegans. NCBI lineage: Eukaryota > Metazoa > Chordata > Lepidosauria > Squamata > Natricidae > Thamnophis > Thamnophis elegans. Next base: position 157,520,617 of record NC_045542.1, on the reverse strand, counting down.
CAGCACATTCAAAGGGTTTCTCTCCTGTGTGAGTCCTCTGGTGTGTCACCAGGTCGGAATTCTGACTGAAACCTCTACCAAAACCAGGACATTCAAAGGGGTGTTCTCCTGTGTGAGTCCTCTGGTGTCTCACTAGGCTAGAATTCCAACTGAAACTTTTCCTGCAATCAGGACATTCAAAGGGTTTCTCTTCTGTGTGAGTCCTCTGGTGTACCATCAGGCTAGAATTGTGACTGAATTTTTTATGACAATAGGGACATTCAAAAGGTTTCTGTCCAGTGTGAGTCCTCTGGTGTTTCACTAGACTGAAATTATGACTGAAACTTTTCCCACAGTCAGGACACTCAAAGGGTTTCTCTCCTGTATGAGTCCTCTGGTGACCAATGAGATTGGAATGCTGACTGAAACTTTTCCTGCAATCAGGACATTCAAACGGTTTCTCTCCTGTGTGAGTCCTCTGGTGTATCACCAGACTAGAATTGTGACTGAAACTTTTCCCACAAACAGGACATTCAAATGGTTTCTCTCCTGTGTGAGTCCTCTGGTGTGAAATGAGGTGAGAATGTCGACTGAAACTATTCCCACAATCAGGACATTCAAAGGGTTTCTCTCCTGTATGAGTTCTCTGGTGTCTCACGAGGCTGGAATTATCACAGAAACATTTCTCACAATCAGGACATTCAAACAGTTTTCTCTTGGTGTGAGTCCACGGTGCCATACTCCCTGAAACATTTACCACATTGGGAGCACTTGTAGGGTTTCCCACCTGTGCAAGTCCTTCCATGATCAACAACGGAGTTGTTCTGACTATAGGTTTGGCTACATACATTCAGAGTAGTTGTATGGGTTTTCTCCAGTATGGATCCTTTCAGGCATAATCAGCTGTGATTTGCAAGTTGTATCTTTCCCACAACAGGAACCTCTACGGAGCTTTTCCACAACTAATGTTCTTGAGGAGGTCAAAAATATGGATGGTTCTTTCTTCAATTCTGCTTTGATTCAAGCTGTTTTCCTCCTCCCAGAGCATGGCCTGCAACACTGTCTGCTCTACGTGACTTTCCCATTGACTTTTTCCACTCCAGTAACTTCCAGATATTTCCCTCTTTTGCTGAATGGAAAAATAATCTTCCTTGACTTTTCATGTAATGTATACTTGTATTTCACACTCTATTTTTCCAAGCTATAAATCTCTTCTTGATTTTTCTCTTGTTTCTCTCTCACCTGCCGAGGAAAGTGAATTGTGTGGCTCTCTGAAGGAAATGGAAAATATTTTGATTTCTGGACTGATATGTCTTCCTTTTCAAGGTTGCTTGTTATCCTCAGTTGTCCGCAGTGCTCTGATTGTCATCCACTTTTTGTCTATAAGATTAAAAAATAATTACATTGTACATAAAATGGTTGCAAAAGATGGAAAAAAGAAGAAATGTTTACATTACAATGAATAAGCAAATGCCCCAGTGCTCAGATAATTTATTACATTAATCATGATTCATTTGACACATGGAACCCAGATCCAGGTTCGAATATCCATTCAATTATGAAATTCACTTGTTGACTGCGCCAATCAAAAGCAGTGCAAAGGGTTGTTTTCAAAAACAGTCCAGTGAAAATACACCCTCTTTCATTTCTATGGCTTTCCTTATCAGGACATAAAAATAACATCGCAACAGAAAAGTATAATAGAATTTGAAAGGATCTTGGATATCTTCTAATCCAATCACATGCTCAAGCAGGAGACCCTACACCAGTGATGGCGAACCTATGACACGCGTGCTACAGGTGGCATGCGGAGCCATTTGTCAGGGCACGCAAGGCACTGCCTGTTAACTGGCCAGCGTGCATGCACGCGTTGGCTAGCTGAGTTCACCCTTTTTAAAGCCATTTTTCGCCCTCTCCAGGCTCCAGAGGCTTTATAGGAGTCTGGGGAGGGCAAAAAGAGCCCACCCCCGGGAGGTCCTCTGGAGGCTTCATGAGCTTCCCTGAAGCCTCCAGAGCGAAATCGAAATAGAGAAACACCCCACAACATGAATAAACGTGACGATACCTCCCACCTACCAGACATCTTGAAACCAGCTTTGGTAAACAAACAAGCCCCACCCATCACCCAGGCCGTTATAACACAAAACAACAACGGACCCACAGCCAGCACCAATCAGCACCAATCTACCAATCATGATACAGTCAGACATCCAATCAATCCACTTGCTGAAACAGGGCCAGCACTCCATCCCCCCCCCCCCCAAGGTTTGTAGAGGGACGGCAGCTCCAATCATGCTTTAAGCCCAAAACACTAGCCTGAAGATGGCGAGTGAGACCGTGCTGAAACATTGCCAAGACAATCTCAATCTTACACGGGAAAAGATCCGAATTCTTCAAGTCCAGCATACCTACACCCATGAAAATCTACAAAAAAACACACACACACATATACATATACACATATACACTTATTGAATCATAAAATGGATGAAAAATAGTTAAAGAATTGATGATTCTTTGGGCAAAAAAATTTAGTCATGATATAGAACTAGAGAAATGGCAAAAACTTTGAGACAGAAACTACAAATTGACTATGGCTTCAGCTTACAAAGAAAATCTTTATTAAATGTTTTACATGTGGCATCTGCCATCTGCAAGGCTGGTAAAAATGTTTAGTAACCTCTCTGCTAAGTGTTGGAAATGCAGTCAGACCCCAGGTATCTTTTACCATAAATGATGGGCGTGTAATAATGCAAGAGAATATCGGGAGAAACTACAAAACTGGCTGGAAATGATAATCAAGCAGAATATTGAGTTGAAATCAGAAACATGTCTCCTAGGTAGACTACCAGAGGGCTATGATAAAGGGACCACATATTTAGTTTTACACATATTAACAGCAGCAAAGATCATATATGCTAATATTGGAAAAATGTAATCACCCCAGCAATTTAAACAACACCAACCTAAAAAAGACCAAAGGCACATCAGTCTGAACGTGTTGCCCAGAAAACACCAGATCCACTACAGAATAATTGAGTTGGGAGGGACCTTGGAGGTCTTCTAGTCCATCCCCTGGACAGGCAGGAGACCCTATTCCATCCTGAACAAATCTCCACTTAAAGCCTTCCAATGATGGGAACAACCTCTGGAGGGAAGCCATTCCCAAAGAATCCACCTTAATTTAAAAGAGACTTTTCCAATCTTCCCACCAGAAGGAAAATTGCAGCCACCAGTTTCACAGCGTGCAGCACCAGTGGCTTAAATTCGGGGAGGGAAGGAACCTGCAGCAGCCGCAGCTGAGATGCTTCAGCCCAGTTGCTTCTCTGCTTCCAGGCCATGGAGGAAACCAAATAGCCCTACTTGCTCCAGGACTCTCCTCACACCTGCTCTCCACTCACCTTCCAGCTGCTGCTTTGACCATGGGAAGAGCATAGGAGCCGCTCTGCAAACCACTCTCCTCCCATGAGTCATCCGGAACAGGAAGTTCCTGTACGCTTCTCTCTCCTCCCATCCTTTTTAGCAATGCAGTGTAGATAGCTTTCTAGGAACAGATGTTGCCTGGCCGCCATCTAGTGACAGAAGGTGGGAAAACAGGCTTTTCCTGGCTCCACCAAGACGTTTGGAAGATACTTTCACTGGTTACATACATTACATTTTCGACTCCTAGCAACTGACCTTTGTAACTGAGCCAGGTGATGCTATTTAGCATTTGGTGCCTTTGGGTCAGTCTTGATGCCTGGCCTTTCAGTTTCCTTGGCAAGGGTTTTTGGAAGGAGTCCCCCTCCCACTTTCCAGCTTCCTAAGCTTGAGAGGATTGGCCAAAGTTGAACAGATGGTTTTGCCCTTCAGGTGGGACTGGAACTGAGCGTTTCTGTCTCTAACCTGGTGCCTTCACCACTACACCAAACTCCAGTAGCAAATTCAAGGCTGCAACTTTCAAAATCATTCAATCAATCAGGATAGAGCTGGAAAGGACCTTGGAGGTTTTGAGTCCAACCCCCTGCTCAAGCAGGAAATGTCTCTCCTCCATTAGTTTCCATCCAATGTTCCTTGTCTTTTCTTCTGGTGCTTTGGAAAATAACTTGAAACCCCCCCCCCTCTTCTTTGTGGTAGCCACTCAAATATTGGAATACTGCTATCATGTCCCCCCCTTGTTGTTCTTTTCATTAGACTGAACCAGGGGTCTGCAGCCTTAAACACTCAAAGAGCCATTTGGACCCATTTCCCACAGAAAAGTGAAACACTTGGAGCCACAAAACCTAGGTGGACATGGCCAACCCAATATCACTCACTCCCCCCCCCCAATCACATGACACCCCACCACCACCACACCTACACAGGTGCTTACTGTGGAAAATCTCTCTCTCTCTCTCTCTCTCCCTCTCCCTCCCTCCCTCCCTCCCTCCCTCCCTCCCTCTCTCTCCCTCCCTTCCTCCCTCTGTGTGTGTGTGTCTCTCTCTCTCTGTCTCTGTCTCATCTATCTATCCACCAATCTATCAATCCACCCCTGACCCACCCACCCACCTATCTATCCTTGCTCTCCTGCCCAGATTCACATGTCATGTGAATCCAACCACTTGCGCTGTGAAGGGGAAGTGGAGGCTGTCAGGCAAAGCCAAGTGTTGGACATCCACAGAAAATGAGACAACTCCAACCTGGGTCCTGTCAGGGAGAAACTGTCCCTTTCCTCTCCCTCTCTCCCCACAAGGGGGGCAGGGCAGCCTGAGGGCAGTTCCTTCCTCAGAGGTGGCCAGCAAGCAAACAAATGCGGAACTCCAGCTGAGAGGTGGTAGAGCTCCACCTCTGGCCAGCAAGAGCAGAACAGGCAGTGCACGCACCTTCCCTGCCCCTGCCGCAATGACACTGGTTGAACTCTATCCACAGGTAGGAGGTAGAGACGGATGCTGCACCTTGTGGGGAACCTTGGTGAGGTCTCCTTGCTCAGCCCAGCTCTGGCTGCTGGTGCCCCTGCATTCCTTGCCAGCTGGCGAAGTGCAGCACCTCCTGGGCAGAGGGGGGGCCAGACGGCAGCAAGAAGTAGGCTAAGGCTGGTTGGTGCGCCCCCCCCCCCCCGCGCTCCGGGAGGGAAGGCAGGCACCATGCCGTCCAGCTCAGCCATCCGGGTGGAGGTGGGTGCTGTGGCAGGTGGGATGGAACTGGGAGGGACGCACGAACTAAATGTTTGGAGCTACGCTTGGAGTTTGCAAGTGGGCTCGGTGAGGCCACTTAGCAGGGAGACCCGTTTGGTTCACTTCAGCACAGGGTGGGAACGCAGAAGGTGGAGGAAATCCATGTCTCTCGGCGTTCAACCTTCAAAGACTCCTTTGCATTCCAGAATTTGATCCTGCACTCTCTCTTCCCTCTTTTCTTTCTCTCCTCCCTCCTTCCTTCCTCTTTCTTGACTGGGTGGTGAGGATGATGGGCAGGGCCAGCCAGTGGTGGGATCACCTGACAGGGAGCTGCAGCAGAGGGATGAAAGAGCTGGATGCAGCTCCAGAGCCGTGGGTTGCCAACACCCGGACTTAGACATACCCAATTCCTGCAACCATTCTTCATATGTTTTAGCCTCCAGCCCCCTAATCATCTTTGTTGCTCTTCTCTGCACTCTTTCTAGAATCTAAACATCTTTTTATATTGTGGAGACTAGAATTGGATGCAGTTTTCTAAGTGTGGCCTTATTTAGGCTTTGTAAAGCGGTACTATAACTTCACATGATCTTAATTCCATCTCTCTATTCATGCAGTTTAGGATTGTATTGGTTATTTTGGCTTCTTCAGGGAGGGGGATGTCCCTCCCCCATGGAATTGGTTGTGAAGTCTGACTGCTTGGGCCTTAGTGCCACAGAGCAAAAAGGAGTTTTGTGTGGAGGTAGGTAAAGAGGATAGTTTCAGTCTAATCTGAATGGGATGTTTCTGTTTGTGTGCATGTGTATGCAACTACTTTTACAAAATGAGCAATACAAACATGCTGGACAAATTTCTGTCCCATCAGACAGAAGTCCAAGGTGTTCAGAACTTGCTGCGCCAACCACTCCTAAATGCAATCTCTACATTGAGTCCGTTTAACTGAACACAACATAAGTGAGAGAAGGAAAACCTTACAATGAATTTCCACCCTCCCACCATAATCTTTACAACTGTCTTCTGGGGACTGAAAAGAGTCTTAAGTCATTACTTGTCCAACTTTGGCCGGCCCCCTCAGGCCTAGGAAGCAGGAGGGGGTAGGAGAACCACTTCCAAAACCCCTTTCAATGGAAACTTCAATGCCAGGCATCAAGATTGACCCAAAGGCACCAAAAACGAACCTGAGTAGCGTCATGTTTCACTATTTCACTTGGCTCAGTTGCAAAGGTCGGTTGCTAGGAGTCGAAAAGGACCATGGAATCACTGAAAACATCTTCCAAATGCCTCGGTGGAGATTAGACACGCGTGTTTTTCCACTTCCTGGCGCTAGATGGCGGTCAGGCAACATTCTGTCCCTAAAAAGCCATCACCGCATTAGTTCCATCCGGACTTGAGCTTAAAAAGGGAGTTTTTAAACCATTGAATACTGCGTTGCTAGAAAGAATGGCAGGAGAGGAGGAGAGAAGCGCAGAGCAATTTCCTCTTCCGGATCACTCAATGGTCGGCTCTTCTCCGGATCAAAGCAGCAGCTGGAAGGTGAGTTGAGGGCGGGTGGGAGGAGAGTCCTGGAAGCAGAGAAGCAACTGGGCTGAAGCATCTCAGCTGCTGCTGCTGCAGGTTCCTTCCCTCCCCGAATTTAAGCCCACTGGGGCTGCACGCTGTGAAACTGGTGGCTGCAATTTTCCTTCTGGTGGGAAGATTGGAAAAGTCTCTTTTAAATTAAGGTGGATTCTTTGGGAATGGCTTCCCTCCAGAGGTTGTGGGGGCTCCCATCACTGGAAGGCTTTAAGTGGAGATTTGTTCAGGATGGAATAGGGTCTCCTCCTGCCTGAACAGGGGATGGACTAGAAGACCTCCAAGGTCCCCCCAACTCAATTATTCTGTAGTGGATCTGATGTTTTCTGGGCAACAAGGTCGGACTGATGTTCCTCTGGTCTTTTCTGGGTTGCTGTTGTTTCGTTTTACTTCCATTTCTAGCTAACAAGCACCATGTTTCCTATTGGTGCCCCTATCCTTGTATTACCCAGGTTCGACTGTGCTTAACCCAGCACTTTTAAAAAAGATACTTATTGAATGTTTTGACCGTTCAGGTATATTTATTTATAAAATGTATTGGCCACCAACCTTACCATGATATAACTGCGGGCGGCTTAGAGACATAAAAATACGTACCCATTAAAGTTAAGTTGGCACTGTTATGTGACATCATGCTTCACGATCGGGCCACTTAGTGACACAGATGCCAGTCCCCATTGAAGTCAGTAAGTGAGGACTACTTCAATTGGGATGTCACCAAAGGGGTTGTGGAAAGTATTTACTCCCCTTACTTTGAGCTCATGGCTTCCATGGGCATAACTGGTGCTTCAAATCTTGCAGTCTTTAGGCATCATTTCATCAGTTAAAGCCCCCACATCTGTAAAGCTAGTGTCATGCAAATTGACAGTGTGGCTCAGTAAAACAAAAGAGAGAGTCCAAGCTTGTGTGTTGAGAAGCCAATGCTTTTATTCATCTGAAGAAAGATGGGTCCCTCCTAAGAAGGAAGGAACCCTGAGCAGAGTGCAAGGCAGATATTTATACATTTCTTTGCTTTTACTTCATTACATAAGAGGCAGTTGGCACACGACAGATAAGATATAGAAATTATATTTTTTTAATAAAAAATTATAGAACTTCTGTAGTTTCAGCCACATGCCTAACCCACAGTGAAAGATTCCAGGGTCTCAAAAGCCTGTTGAGGCATGAACCTCAGCCTTACCATCTCAACATATGAGCAATCATCAGATTCATCAGGTTCCTGATGAACATTAGCACAGCCTTGAAATATATGGACTATCTCCATATTGTAGGTGTGTGTATTTTTATTTTTCTCTGAATGTACATTTCTACAAACGTATAACATATCCCCAGGACGTCCAGATAAAGATTCATGTGAAAAAGAAAATACACTCTCCTTGACTTTATGTATCTCCTTGATTTGATGTATCAGGACACAGTGAAAATCATGTGGACTTAGACTTTTTTTTAAAATTTTTTTTTTCCATTTTCATTTTCGTACAGTCACACATATACTGTACAGAACTGGGGCCATATAACATTAAACAATAAACACAGCCATTCCTCTTGTCAATAATACCCCCCAAAATAGAAACCCAATGTACCTCTTCGACCCTCCATACACCCTTTCTTTCACCCCCCTCCAACTTTCCATCTTTCCTCCATCCTTCCCCTCTATCCTACTTTCCCTCCCCCTCTACGGCTCCCCTCTCCCGATACACTCCCTCCCTTCCTTCTCACCCTCCCTCCAATCCTCTCTCCCACCCTCTCTACCCCTCTTTCTTCTTTCCCTCTACTCCTCCCTTCGGTGTATTTCTGCTATCTATTAATATATTCAGCTTGTCCTATTTTTACACTGGAATTAAAGAGCAACAGTATACAAGTGCAATCATGTTACTTTAAAATCTAGCACATACTATATATCCCCCTCCCCCTCCCCCCTAAGACCCCACCTCCCTTCCCCTCCCTGACTTCCCAGAGCCCGTACACGGTGTAGCTTTTTAACAAACACAGTTTAAAATATATTAAGACAAAGGAAATTAAAAAAAAAAGAAAGTCAATAACATCTCTGCGTTGAACTCAGCTTCTTGCTGTTGCACAAACTTTAAGCAGTTTAAATTATTCCTAATCTTAAGCATAGGCTATCTGGAATTTCTTAGTCCCATATTTGTTTTGTGTATAGTCAATCCATTTTTTCCAGTCTCGTTTATATCTCTCATTTGAGTGGTCTTTAAGATATGCCGATATTTTAGCCATCTCGGCTAGGTTTGTAACTTTCAATGTCCATTTTGAGTTGTAGGCAAGTCTTCCTTCTTCCAGTATTGCGCCACCAACAGTCTTGCTGCCGTTATTAGGTGCAGAACCAAGTTGGTCTCTACCGCTGTAAAGTCAGTACATATACCTAGTAAAAATAACTGAGGAGTAAACTTTATCCTTCTTTTAAAGATATTTTGCATGATCCACCACATTTTTATCCAAAATGCCTTAACCTTTTGACAAGTCCACCATATATGAAAATATGTAGCATCGAGAGAACCACATCTCCAACATTTAGGCTGTACATTCGGATACATAGAAGCCAGCTTTTTAGGATCTAAATGCCATCTATAAAACATCTTATAAAAATTTTCTCTCAGGTTTTGTGCTTGTGTAAATTTCACATTTCCTACCCATATTCTTTCCCATGTGTCCAACATTATTGGTTCTTCAATATTCTGAGCCCACTTTATCATACAATCTTTAACCAATTCCGTTTCTGAATCCATCTGTATTAGTACATTATATATCCTCTTTATATGCATTAAGCTTTGATCTCTTATTTGTTTAAACAAATTATCCTCAACTTGGATAAAACCAGTTTTTTGGTCTATTTTCCACTTGGCCTGTAATTGGCCATACTGGAACCATGTTTGAACTACCTTCTCCTCTTTCAATACCTCTAAAGATTTTAGTTGTAGAACCCCCCTTTCCAAAGTGAGAAGTTGTCTGTAAGTGGTTCTATCGTGTTTTTGTTCTATATTCATATTTTCAATTGCATGTCTAGGAATTGCCCACATGAGTAGCTTATCATTTAGTTTATGTTGATATTTTTCCAGACCCGCAATAAAGCATTTCTTAAGATATGACTTTTAAAGTTCTTATCCAATTTTTTGTTGAATAACAAGTAAGCATGCCAACCATATACCAGATCATGTCCCTCGATATTCAGTATTCTATCATTGGTTAAATGGGTCCAATCACTAATTGCGGATAGCGCCACTGCATCATAATATAATTTTAGGTTATGGTTAGTAGACTTAGACGTTTTTAAAAGTAGGTAAATACAACCGTAGATGAATAACAATGCATGACATATTACATCAGGTCATCATTTATTTTATAAAAAGAAAGCCAAAATGGAGAAGTCCTGTGTGAAAAAATGTACGATTCAATAATTTGTAGAACCCCCTTTAGCAGCAACAACTACAGAAGTATGACTGACTATCAGTCTCTTACAGTGTTGTGGAGGAATGTTGGCCCATCTTTTTTTTTACAACATTGCTTCAGTTCATTGAGGTTTGTGGGTGTACTTTTTATGCACAACTCTCTTGAGGTCCCGCAAATCGTGTTGAGGTCTGGACTTTGACTGCCATTGCAACACCTTGGTTCTTTTCTTTTTCAGCCATTCTATTGTAGATTTGCTGATGTGTTTTGCAACCATTATCCTGTTGCCTAATCCTATATCTGCCAAGTTTTAGCTATTGGACAGATGGCCTCTGGCCCAATTGCATTATGGCCATTTTGGGCTGGTCTGTGCAAAGGACAGTGTTCCAGAAGTCCTGTGATTTGTTCAGATGCAACTTTGCAAACCTCAGTCGTGCTGCTGTCACCTTTTTATAGACAAAAGGATTTCTCTTGACAGCCCTTCCAAACAATCCATACTTGTTCAGTCTTTTTCTAATTGCATTGTCATGATCTTAACATTTAACATGCTAACTGAAGCCTGTAGAGCAGGTGTATCAAACTTGCATCATCACGGCATCATCATGTGACACATCATGACTTTTTCCCCCTTCTCTAAAACAGACAAGAACGTGGCCAGTGCGTGACTCATCTGGCCCACAGGACAGCCCTGCTGTAGAGTCTGAGATATAACTCTTTGCAATTTCAGTGGCCATTGCACCGTCTGACCTTGGATTGAATTTCCTTGAAAGTCCACTCCTGGGAAAATTAGCAACTCTCCAGAATGTTTTACACTTGTGCATAAAATCCGCCACTGTAGAATGATGGGTTTTCAATTGTTTGGAAATGGCCTTTTAAACCTTCCCAAATTGGTGGGCAGCAACAATTCCTTTTCTAAGATCATTGCCGATTCTTTATTCTTTGGCACTGTATTAATACACAGCTCAATGTTGGAGATCAGGAAACTCCTACAACTTTGACTTGTATAGATGTAGTCATACTTGCTGATGATCAATTGATCAAGGGCATTTTATTAGCAGTACTTGGCTGCTACTTCACCTCTTTATAGTATGGAACCAGTGTGGAATTTCCTAATGGTGAAAACAAGTAACCAGCAGAATAGCTTGCTCTCAGAAATTGTGGTACTCCATTCACTGGAGGTTTTTCAGAAGAGACTAGAGAGCCACTTATCTGAAATGGTATAGGGTCTCCTGCTTAAACAGCGGTTGGATTAGAAGACCTGTAAGATCCTTTCCAATTCTGTTATATTCTTATGTGTCAGCCTCTGCTTCGCTATTTGCTTTCGGCTGCCATTGAAACGGCGAGGGGGGGGACTTGGTATTTGGGAGGGGAAGTTTAGTACAGGAGAGATTGTAAAAAGGGAGTTTTGTTCTCACCGTCTACTGTGCATGCTGGAGACTGGTGCTTGGTGTTGGTCAAGGCCAACCATCCTGCATACCAACCTGATGATGCTCCTTGAACATGAAACTCACATGACACCTGAGGGATTTGCAGATTGGACAGTGGGATGAGGGTAACCGGGGGGAGGGGGTTGGACACATATTGATATGTATGATTTCGCGCGCTTTCGCCTCAGATCTTGCTTGGCTTAGCTGCTATCTACTCATAACCAGTAAAAGTACTCTTAATTCTGCAAAACGGAGTTAAGTGGTTTCTTTCTTGGTTGCTGAGGGAGGCCGGCTTGACATTAAGCAAGATCTCACTTTCACACACATCCCGGAGCTAACACCTCCCACGGGGAGTGTAAATAAAACCAAAACCTTCAAAGGAATGTCCAACCCAGGCAGCGACATGTGGGCAGCTGGGTCCTTGTGTTCCTTGGAGACAGAGCGGATGGTGGATCTGAATTTGGAGGAACGGTCCGTCCGCCCCAGGTGGTCATTGCAAGTGGGACAGAAGTATGACCCTGAGGAAATTCCTGCTGGAGTTACCACAAGGCGACATTGGCGACCGCCAGCTACCTGGCAGGACACCAACGAGGAGAACCTTATGATGTCCCAGGCTATGAAACTCTTTCGAGAGGCTTAGGGGAGGGAACGTTTACGCAAGAGCGGTCCTGAAAGAGAAGCTGATCTCCCAGACCTAGAGGAGAGAACTGCAGACGTCCTGTTCTACCCAAGGGGGGCCCTGGGGGCAGACAGTGGAGCTCATCAGGATGTGGAAGCCCTGGCAGCAGCAGCAGCCGCAAGAGACCTTCCAAGAGGAGGAGGGGTCCCCCGCAGATGCCAGATGGCAAAAGTTCCTCTGCTTGGTGTAAAATTTGGAGGTGACCCAAAGGAACTAGGATTTTTCCTGGTCCAAGTCTGGAATTTCATGCAACATTTCGGAGAGGATCTCCCCACAGAAGAAGCCAAGGTAAGAGTTGTTACCATGGGGCTGGAGAATAAGGCAGCAGCATGGATGGTTGCCTTGCATAACGATTACTCCCCCCTGCTGAGAGACTATAATAGGTTTATGGCTGCCCTTACCCAGGGGAAGAATCCAGTGGCTGAATTTCGTGAATTGTCTATTTATATGCGGGAATGGTCGGAAGAAGCTTTAATGGACAGTTTTATGGATGGCTTAAACAAAGATACCAAAACTGTGTGAACGGGGTGGGGGGGCATAACTTGCAACGCTGGTACAAATTGGCAGCAGACATGGAGATCGATCTAGCCAGAGATAAGTACTGTGAAGACAGTGAGAAATAGAAAACTACCCCTCCCAACCCCCCCAAAGGAAGTCCGAAAGGAGGAAAAAGGTGGTCTACAAGCAAACACCGGTCTACCACCTGCTTCCGATGCGGAAAGGAGGGGCACCGGGCAGCAAATTGCCGCTCCAAGATTGGCCCAAAGCCCCCTGCCATGGGGGAGAGGAAGCCAGACAAACAACCTGGGAAAAGGAGGGACACCGCCATGAAAGGGGTGGAACCTTTTGTCCAATTCCCTCCCATCCCAAGAGAAGAACTGTCCTCATTGGGGGAAAGTGAAACCAATTCCGATGATGACCATCTGGTAAGTTCCCGATTGGGCCGCATGACCATCCCAGTAGAACTTAAAGTGCCCTCTACTGGCGCCCAAGCAAAAATGCTGGTCCTTTTAGACTCGGGATGCACATGTTGCATTGTTAGCCCGGAAGTGGTGGAGAAATGGGCTTAAAACTGAGAACTTTGAAAGTCCCCATTGCTTTTTGCCAGCTAGATGGGTCTATAGCTGGGGTGGGGGCTCCTGCCCATTTTGTGACTGAACCTATAGACATGTGGATGGGGGATCATCAGGAAACATTAAGTTTCATTGTTGCATCGGGGATGGACCGGCCTCTCATACTGGGCTTACCCTGGTTACATATATGGAACCCACACATCAACTGGAGGAAAGGGTGGTTGCGCATCCGATCCGCTAAACCCCCAGAGGGAGAAGGAAGGGTTTCCGACATTGCCAACGCTGAACCTAACCTAGTGGCCGCGATGCAAGAAAAAATTGAGGGGGAGGAGAAAATCCCAAAGGAATATTGGGACCTAAACCGCTCTGTAAACTGCTTAGAGAGGGCTGAAAGCCCTATGAAGCGGTATATAAGTCTACTGCTATTGCTAAAGGACGTTTTCAGTGAAAAATCCTCTGATAAATTACCCCCCCCCCCACTGCGCGACAGATTGCAGCATTGAGATCCTCCCAGGAGTAAAACTTCCAAAACCCCAGATTTACTCAATGACGCCATGCGAAATGGAGGAATTACGGACGTTTATTGACAAAAATTTGAAGAGGAGGTTTATAGAACCTGCTAGGCCACATGTGACCGCCTCTGTGTTGTTTAGAGAAAAGATGGCTTCTTTCATCTCTGTGTTAACTACAAAAATCTTAACAGTGTGTGCGTGGAAAATGTATACTCCCTCCCTCTGATGAAAGATATGTTGGCCCAATTGGGTAAAGGAAAGATCTTCATGAAATTGGACTGAAGAGAGGCCTACTACAGAGTCAGAATCAAAGAGGGAGATGAATGGAAAACTGCTTTCAACTGCCCACTTCGGTGTTTTCAATTCAGAGTACTTCCATTTAACCTACAGGGGGCGCCAGCTGTTTTCATGCAATTAATAAATGAAGTTTTACATGAACACCTGTACAAGGGCATACCTTGACGACATCCTTATCTACAGGGAAACATGTGATGAACACGTGAATTTAGTGCGATCAGTACTTAAGAAACTCCGGACCACAGAACTTTATGCCAAATTGTCTAAATGTGAATTTCATTAAGAGAAGATCGATTACCTGGGCTACTGCATCTCCCACAACGGCATCGAGATGGACCTGGTGAAAGTCCAGGCTGTAACTGAGTAGGCACCTCCTCAAACAATTACAAAGCTTTTTGGGATTTGCAAATTTTTATCGTCAATTGATTCCCTCATTCGCCAGCATTGCTCTGCCCATTACAATCTCCTAAAGTTAAAAGGGGAGGCCAAGCCCTTACCGGGTAAGCCTTTGAATTGGACTATGGAGTGTCAAGCCGCTTTTGAAAAATTAAAGCGACTCTTTGCAGCTGAACCCGTTTTGAAACACCCAGCTGCTTTCATGCAATTAATAAATGAGGGGGTTGGTCACATATTGATGTGTATGATTTTGTGCGCTTTTGCCTCAGATCTTGCTTTGCTTAGCTGCTATCTTTTCATAACCAGTAAAAGTACTCTTAATTCAGCAAAAAGGAGTTAAGTGGTTTCTTTCTTGGTTGCTGAGGGAGGCCGGCTTGACATTATGTTCTGTTGCAATGATATTTATGATACCCTGATAAGTATAACCATAGAAATGAAAGAGGATGTACTTTCTTTTTCACTTGACTGTATTTGAAAACAACCCTTTGCGCTACTAAGAATTTGTGGTTGACCCAGTCAACAAGTGAATTTCATCACTGAATGGATATTCAAACTTGGATCTAAGTCACCAACTTTTCGGACCTCAGAGACCAGGGATAAATTCACAATTTTAAATCCTGCAGATCAGTAATATGAATTTTTTAAAAAGATAAATGGTATTTAGTGCAATATTAAAAAATGCAAATATTTTTTCTGCAGGTCCCCAAAATTTTCTCATTGGTCACTAGTGGTCCATGGACCACCGGTTGGTGACTGCTGATCTAGGTAGTTTTCCATGTGTTAAATGAATCATAATAAATATAGGTGTCAACTCATAAATCTTATTCGAGCATGTTTGCTTATTCACTGTAACGTAAACGTTTTTCTTTTTCATCATCTGCAACCATTTTATGCAACATTAAATATGCTTTTGTTTTAATCTTATAGACAAAAGAGGAAGCCAATAAGAGCAGTCTGGGCAACTGAGGATAACAAGCAACCTCGAACAGCAAAGCAAGTCAGTCCAGAAATCAAAATATTTTCCATTTCCATTACAACCACACAATTCTTCACCATCCTCGGCACGTGAGAGAGAAATGAGAAAATTAAGAAGAGATTTCTAGCTGGGAAAAGCAGTGTGTGAAATTCAAGCATACATTATATGATGGAGATTATTTTCCCATTCCGCAAAAGAGGGAAATAGCTCGAAGTTACTGTGGAGGAAAAGGTCAATTGAAAAGCCACGTAGGGCAGACAGTGTTGCAGGCCTCACTCTGGGAGGAAGAAAGCAGCTTGAATCAAAGCACAACTAAACAAGGCACCATCCATATTTTTGACCTCCTCAAGAATATAAGTTGTGAAAAAGCTCCATAACGTTCCTGTTGTGGGAAATATACATCTTGAAAATCACAGCTGATTATGCCTGAGAAGATCCAGACTGGAGAAATGCCATACAAATACTTTGAATCTGGCAAAACCTTTGGTCAGAACAACTCCATTGTGTTCCATGGAAGGACCCACACAGGAAAGATGCCCTACAAGTGCTCCCAGTGCAGTAAATGCTTTAGCGAGCATGGCAACATGGACTCACACCAAGGAGAAACCGTTTGAATGTCCTGATTGTGGAAAATGTTTCAGTAACAATTACAACCTGGTGACACACCAGACAACTCACATAGGAGAGAAACCCTTTGAATGTTTTGATTGTAGAAAAAGTTTCTCTAATGCTTCCCAGTTTGTGATACACCAGAGGGATCACACAGGAGAGAAACTCTTTGAATGTCCTTATTGTGGTAAAAGTTTCAGTCACAATTCCAGTTTGGTGAAACACCAGAGGACTCACACAGGAGAGAAACCCTTTAAATGTTCTATCTGTGGGAAAAGTTTCAGTCAGAATTTCACCCTGGTTCAACACCAGAGAATTCACACAGGAGAGAAACCCTTTAAATGTCCTGACTGTGGGAAAAGTTTCAGCCAGAGTTCCAACCTCATTGGCCACCAGAGGACTCACACAGGAGAGAAACCCTTTAAATGTCCTGACTGTGGGAAAAGTTTCAGTCAGAATGCCAACCTCATTGGCCACCAGAGGATTCACACAGGAGAAAAACCCTTTGAATGTCCTGATTGTGAAAAACGTTTCAGTCAGAATTCCAGCCTGATTCAACACCAGAGGATTCACACAGCAGTGAAACCCTTTGAATGTCCTGACTGTGGGAAAAGTTTCAATTATAATTCCAGCCTGGTTCAACATAGGAGGATTCACACAGGAGTGAAACCTTTTAAATGTCCTGACTGTGGGAGAAGTTTTAGTCAGAATTCCAGTCTGGTTCAACATCAGAGGATTCACACAGGAGTGAAACCCTTTGAATGTCCTGACTGTGGGAAAAGTTTCAGTCATAATTCCACCCTGATTCAACACCAGAGGACTCACACAGGAGAGAAACCCTTTAAATGTCCTGACTGTGGGAAAAGTTTCAGTCATAATTCCAGCCTATTTCAACATCAAAGGACTCACACAGGAGAGAAACCCTTGGAATGTCGTGATTGTGGGAAATTTTTCAGTCAGAATTCTAGTATGGTTAAACACCAGAGGACTCACACAGGAGAGAAACCCTTTGAATGTCCTGATTGTGGGAAATGTTTCGGTCAGAATTCCACACTGATTCAACACCAGAGGATTCACACAGGAGAGAAACCCTTTGAATGTCCCGATTGTGGGAAATGTTTCGCTCAGCATTCGAGCCTGTTTCAACACCAGAGGACTCACACAGGAGAGAAACCCGTGGAATGTCATGATTGTGGGAAATGTTTCAGTCAGAATTCCAGTCTGGTTAAACACCAGAGGATTCACACAGGAGAGAAACCCTTTGAATGTCCTGATTGTGGGATAGGTTTCAATCAGAATTCCAGCCTGGTTCGACACCAGAGGATTCACACAGGAGAGAAACCCTTTGAATGTCCTGATTGTGGAAAAAGTTTTAGTCATAAGTCCAACCTGGTTCAACACCAGAGGACTCACACAGGAGAGAAACCCTTTGAATGTCCTGATTGTGAAAAATGTTTCAGTCAGAATTCTAGTCTGGTTCAACACCAGAGGACTCACACAGGAGAGAAACCATACAAGTGTCCATACTGTGGGAAAGAACTTAGTAGTAGGGTTAACCTTCTAAATCATGTGCATATGCACACAGGGAGAAACCGTTTTAGTGCCCCAAGTGCAGACGGTGCTTCAGGAAACATTCCACCCTTATCACACACAGGAAAATCCACATGATGCCCAAAGTGATAAGTGTAGAGAAAAATTGAATTTGCCCATTGTAAGTCCAGCTGAGAAATTGACTGTTTACATTGATTAAATTAAATAGAATTTGGCTGACTTTTTTAGGCAAATATGTAATGGGATTAGATGGGGAAGAGGAAAGAAAAAGTTAGAACATATTACTTTGATAATGGCTATCTGACCTTCAGCATAAGAAGTTGTTGGATATTTATTTTTGTAGAAATTGGGCAATTATGTAAAAATATTTTGGGGAGTGCATTTTTGTGATGGTAGATGATAGATTATTTGTTAAGAGATTGTGGTTCTCCATATAAGGAGAAAACAAGAGGAGAAGGGAAGTAGAAGGTATTTAATATTCTTTTCCTAACAGTTCCAGAAATTCAGTGCACCAAGCATGTCTGCTCAGATTGTGTCAAGCATGAGGCACGCAAGTGGAAGAAACATGTGAATAACAAATATTGGGGGAATTTGGGGCAGTGAAAAAAGCAGTGTAAAATTTCAGGTATAAAGGCTGTTCTGACCTGCAGGTGATCTTCATGGTTCAAAGGCCATAAGAAACAATTGGATTGAAATATATCAGTTGCTACATATTCCTTCTCTCCCCAGATTATATTCCATTGGTGGTATATGCTTTAAAACGGGTTCTCCGTCATTATTAGGGTTGACTGGGTGTGATTTTATGGACACCTTTTTTTGATACAATATGAAACTCTTTTGCCACTGCTGTCTTCTGTGATTTTTTTTTTTACCAAGCAAACAAACACAGGATTTCCTAGTGGTGCACAATCCATTTATTATACTGGCAGAACTGTTCTTAAACTAGGATTTTTTTTTTTTTAATAATAGCTCTCTTTGGGATGCTCCATTTTATAAACCATCCTTGCTTACCACTTACTACTCAGCCTTCAAAATTACACTGGAAAAGTTGACTTACAAGTGTTGCTCAAAGTTGTGGCCATCATAGTTATTTAAGGGACGCACTGGCTTGTAATTGCGATAGTTGCAGTGTCCCACAGTCATGGAATCTCCATTTGGAACCTTTACAATTGGCTTCCAACAAACAAAATTGACAGGCAGTTGCAAATCACACTCATGGTACATTGCACTAAACAGAACATGGTGATTCACTTAATGAACACAGCACAACAATACTGAAAAGAAAATGACTGATGACTGTTTTTCACATGACCATTGCAGCATCGCCATGCTTGGGAAAACACCCATATTTATGATAGAGTCATGTGATTCTCTTTTGTGACCTTCTGACCGGCAATGTCAACAGGGAAGCCAGATTTGTTTAACAACCATGTGACTAACAACTGCAATGATTCATTAAACAACTGTGGCAAGAAAAGTCATAAAATGAAGCAAAACTCACTTAACAGATGTCTCACTTAGCAACAGTGAAATTTTGGGCTCAATTATGGCAAGTCAAGGACTACCTATATTTACATAAAGCATCAGAGTTGGAAGGGACTTTAGAGGTCTTCTAGTCCAACCCCTCCTGCTCAAGGCAGGAGACCCAATACCATTTCAGACAAGAGGCTGTCCTGTCTCTTCTTGAAAGCCTCCAGTCAACTTTCATGGGCAAACCCGGTGCTTTAATCTTGCCAATGCTCTTGGGATCATTTCATCAATTAATACCCCTCCCAGCCCTTGTTCTAAAAATAGTTCAAAAAGTGTGAATGTGTCAGAGTAATGAAGATTTAATAGCTGACCAGCTGTAAACCGAGATGGTGAAAGAGTGAGTCAGCTGGGTTACTGCCACTTTGGGAGACTGTCTTTGTGGGGAGGCCATGTGAGGGCGTATCTCTCTCCTCGTGCCTCTTCGTTTTTCTATCTCCATTGTAGTTCTCCGTGTAGAGTTGAAGATTGATTGCTTGCCTGGTATTTTCCCAACACGTGTATGTATGTATATAGAAGTCTTGTATATAAACCACTGTTTGAAAGACAAAACCTCTGTGTACTGTATTTTGCTCCTGGGTTGTCTCAAAATAGTCACACTGCAAACACTCTGACAGGTTATGGGCCCAGTCCAGAGAGAAGGCCAGAGTGACTAGACTAGAGAGAAGAGAAACCCAGTGAGCTTGCACCAGAGCCAGAGGGGTTGTGCAACGTGGTTTGATAGTGGTTAGTGCTTGTGAAAGAAAGGCAGCATGGGCTCCGTGGCATAATGAGATGAGGTTTCTTGGTGTCTTGGCTGAATGAGAAAAACTACCTCTCCTGGAGTGTAAAGATGGAGACGTACCTGCGAAGAGAGGAGTTGTGGACAATAATTACTAATCCACCAGCAATCCTGGATGATGGGGACCAGAGAAGAAATGAAAAAGCATTAGCCAGCATAATTCTGGATATAGAGGACCCATCGGCTGATACACTTGAGGGGTCTCCAGTCTGCAAAAGAGTGCTGAGGGGCTTTGTACAGTGTGTATGTGAGAAAGATTACAGGCAGTAAAGTATTGCTGACAGACTGTATAAGGCACAACTGAAGCCGGGGGAGAGCATGTCCACACATCTGCAGGGTATGAGAAGGACATTCCTTGAGTTAGAGGACAGAGGATTGACATTTCCTGAGGCACACAAGGTGTATGTGGTACTCAGTTCATTGGACAGTTAATGGGAGGTTCTTGTGAGCCCAAGCAAGAGTGGGACTTAACCATGACATATTTTACTGGTTGATTGTTGGAAGAGGAGCAGAAACAGCTGGAGAGGTGACCAGGAAAGGGAGGAGAGAACGCACAGCACAGGCCAGCATCTGCGACAGTCCAGGATGCCGGCAGAGCAGCTGAGACAGTTTACACTGTGAAGAGATACTACCTGTGTGGTTCTACTCAGCATCTCCAGAGACGCTGCCCTGAGAGGAGAAACAGAGGAGCAATAAGACAAGGGCACAGGACTACTCAACACACAAGGAGTGGTTCTCCAGCATCGTTTTCCCTGGCAGAGACAGCATCTGAAAACACCAGGAACAACTGGTTGTTGGATAGTGGGGCGAGTCAGCATATCGCTAATAATCCACAAGTGTTTTGTTTATAAGGAGGCAAAATACAGAGTATGTCCTGTGAGTAAGAGAAATGCAAGGCAAATAAATAGTTTTATACCAATGAGATCTGAATGGTGTAATAAAGGTATATCTCCTGAGTGATTCACAGCTAGTGGGGTTAGAGTAGGTGGTATTCATAATGAACCCTGTATGTACCAAGAGATAAGGCCATGGTCATTGCCTAAGGAACAACGAGATAAATGGAGGAAGCCGAGGTTAAAGAGAATGACAGGCAGGCAAAGTGAGAAAACTGAGCTAGAGAAAAGAGAAAATAAAGGTATCCAGCCAAGAGATGGTAAATAAGATGGAATGAGACAGAGTGTACAGAGTCAGTAAATAAAGAACGTAGGAGTTGTAGTAATGGTATTAGTAATGTGTGTAGCGATGAGAGTAGGAACCAATGCAGGAGGCAAGGACATATTGGGGGAGGGGGGGAAGCATCATGAATATGTTAAAAGCATTCAGGGTTACTGCCACTTTGGGAGTCACTTTCTCTTTGTTGGGGAGGCCATGTGAGGGTGTATCTCCTAGTGTTTCTATCTCCATTATAGTTCTCCATGTAGAATTGAAGATTGCTTGCCTAGTATTTGCTTAACACGTGTATGTATGTATGTAGAAGTCTTGTATATAAACCACTGTTTGAAAGACAAAACCTCTGTGTACTGTATTTTGTTCCTGGGCCTGCCTCGAAACAATAGCCATACTGCAAACACTCTTGACAGAGCGTACTGTAAGAAATAATCACAAACACCCTCTCCCAAGAATGAAATATTTTGGGGGATATTAGAAAGAGGCAGAATGTGAGGATAAATGGGAAAAGAATCTTAACAAAGGCAGAAAGCAGCCCCCAAAGCTTCCAACAGATGCCTGAAGTCTTTAGAGATGAATATTTTGTGCCCATTAAGAAACCCAGGCCAGCCTATTCCCAAAGAAAACACCTCCAACTCCAATTGAGGGGATTAAACTTTGCATTAAACACCCCCCCCCCCAAAAAAAATTCTAAGGACAAGACAGGACCTTTTGGGACGTAATAGGATTAACCCACCACTATTGAAAAAGCAAAAGACACAAACGCCCTTCATTGCACAATCCTGAGAACAGTTCATACTTCAAAGTCACGTGAACACATTCAGCAATTTTGTCAGCTTTCCCAGAACTATAGGCTGTTGTTGGTTCTGCTCATCAATAAACAGAATTCTTTTCAATCAGCCTCCGTTTTATTTCCAGCATCCTTCTCCCGGCACGGAACTGGACCAGATTTTTCTTCCAACGCTACCCACATATATGGGTATACATATTATCTCTCTCTAGGACTTACAGATATCTTTAGTGATGCATAATTCTACCAGTAAAAAGGGGGAATTGGTTTGTTTTTTGAGCCCCACATGTTGAAAAATGAAAACCCTTAAAACAGAAGAAAGCTAGGAATGGATCCTTCTATTCTGAACAAGGTTATCTCTGTAGGATTGTGAAGGGACCCTATGTGTCTGGTGGCCAAAAATCAGAAAGCATCGAATTGCTCCTTTGCAGGCTAAGAAATTTTGTGAAAAGGCTTGCAGGAGCTGCACCTTTTGATACAATGTGTTAGAAAAGGCTCTACCAGACTCCTGACATTCTGTATAAGGTTAGATATTGAGGAAATGGCAGCATCTCCACCAATAGTGGGTTTCAAATTTTTTAAGAAACTCTTCTGTAGGTGTGGCCTGCTTTGTAAGAATGGCTTGCCGGCCATATGACCGGGTGGGAATGGCTTGCCAGCCATGTGACTGGGTGGGCGTGGCTAACTTGTAAAATGTGGTGAAACTCACTTAACAACACTCTTGCTTAGCAACCAAAATGTTGACTCTGAAACTCTGGCCTTTGAAGCACGCAAGTCTTAAAGCTGTCAAGTTACAAGACCCTTGCATCCCTAACCCTTTAGAAAAAAACCCCCAGGGGTGTTCAAACTTGACAGCTTTAAGACTTGTGAACTTCAACTCCCAGAATTCCTCCTCTCACTCTTCATCTTGAGATGTGTGGACGGGTGGAGGGAGGGAGCTGGAACCGGTTCTAAATGGCACTGTAGATTTGTGGAACCTCTTCTATAGAAGAGGTTAGAACTGGCAGGAACCCACCACTGATCTCCACCCAAGAATTGAATGGGTGGCCTTGTAGTCCAATGAATCTGCAAGTCTGCCTTGCCCCTCTTCAACAATCAATGCATTCCTAATTTTCACCTATTGTTGCTGTGGATTAGTGCATGCAAGTTTCTTTTACTAGTGCAGTGATTTTCAGTCTCTATATTTTAAAAATCCAGGTGCTTGCTTTTCATCCCTTGGTTTTTCTTGAGGGTAATAAGGGTAAACCTCTCTGGGGGGCCCGGCTGGAGGATGTGGCATTACCTGGCAGCCCCCAATTGCAGCCCTTCCTGCAAGGGCTTCAGCGAAGGGGTTAAACACAGAACTTTCCTTTTGTGCCTAGAGAGAAGGTGGAAAAGGGGTGTGGTAGCCCAGTTTCTGGCCCCTCGTTCCTTTTCCAGGTTATGCTGTGGACATCCTCTTGCAGGGAGAGGCAAACAAAGTTATAATCAGTAGCCTACATGGGTTGATCATAAACAGATCATGTCAAATAAACTGTCAGGGTTCCAAGTAACATACCCAGAACGAACAAAACTCTGAGGCAAGTAGAATCCTCAAAGAATAGTTTTATTGGACATGTCATATTGGCACAGGATATTGAAAACTGATGCTAAGCGTTCCCATGGTTTTCACCTTATTAAAAGTAAAAGTTTCTCAAAAAAGTCACATGGTTCAATCTGGATATAGTCAGTTGCTAGAATGTCCTTGGTTCCCAAGAGATAGTATTTTGTTTTGGCTACACTACCCCAGCTATCCCTACTCCCCTACCCCTGTCCCTCAGCTCCAGTTGTAGCAGCACTGAAGCCTCAAAATGGCCTCAGTCAGGTCAGCTTCAGGGTTGACAGGTGCCCCCCTCAATTGAAAAGGACTGCCTGTCAAGAGAAGAAACCACAGAGAGGTTAGTCAAAATTCAAGAGCAAAAACTACACTGTAATAAAAGTTTGTTTTGGAGTGGATATCATTGCAGTACAGTAATGACTTAGTGGGGCTCCACTAAGACAGCCAAATTCCACCTGTCAGGAGGCCCCCTAGGGGGCCAAAAGTCACTCAGGAGAGGTGATGAAGAGGAGGGGACACTCTGTGGATTGCGAGGAGGAAAGCAATCCCTTGCAGGTCCAGAGGAAGCCCTCAAACCACCAGGAGAAGAAGACAGCCATTGTGGCCAGAACAAGCTGGGACAGCCCAACAGAAGAAGTTATTGAAAAGATTGAACAGCAGCGTGAGTGATCTAGGTGAGATTTCATTTTTTCTAACCTTTGGGCGGAATTTTCCCCAATAACCTTTATATGACAGTGTGACTCAAAAGGGGGAGGCAGGGTGTTCCATTCCCCACTCCCCAAAGTTTAGCAGTGACTAAGATTTTGAGCCTTTGACACAGAGGTGGGTTCCTACCAGTTCGCACCTATTCGGTAGAACCGGTTCATCAAATCTACTGAACCGGTTAGAAGAGGTTCCACCAGTGGACCCAGAAAGCAGGCCACACCTACAGAAGAGGTTCCAAAAATTTTGGAAACCCACCACTGGTCCTTGGATATGATTATTCTACACTATCATGCTCATATTTATAAAACTCAGTGCCTCTGTGAAAGGTAAGGATGACTACTGTGTTTGTGGTGCAATCAGAACTTTGCGTGTGTTGAAGTTGTTTTAATGCAAACCAAAGATGCCTTTTAAAAAACAAGTTCACATCATATTCTTATGCATGCCAGTGCTATGTGTGAGGTAATTTAAGGTGGTTATGACAAGTGTCGTCGGCATCTTCATATCCGGTCACATGGGCAGCAACCACACCCATCCGGTCACATGGGTGGCAAGCCACTCCCACAAAGGAGGCCACACCCACAGAGTAGGTTCAAACAATTTTTGAAACCCACCACTGCTTTGACAGATCTGGAAAAAGCCTGATCTCATTTAGAAAAGAAGAGGCACAGGTCAAAAATTTGGAAAGCCTGGACTGGTTCGCTCTGTTGTTTTTCTACATTAAAAAAAAGGAACTGATTTTATGGTGAAGTTTGGATGGTCTTTAAAAAGTTTTTTTGTGTGTGTCTTCAAAATAAATACAATAGTAAAAATGGAAAACTAAGTAAGCATGACACCTAATGGTTAGCGAGGATACTGCAGTGGATTGAAGAAATAATGCATGCTTATATGAACTATGGAATATTGAGAAGCAAAAAGTATATCACGGTAGGTAGGTAGGCTGTCTGGGGGACATTTAGCCTCTAAAATTAAAGCAGGCTGCCCAGGAAGTGCTTTATATGCCATTTGAGTTCTTGAATGAAAAGGAAATCAATAAAAGTTTGGGGTTATTTTATTCCAGATTCCTCCATACAACAGATTCCAGAACCAAAAGCCATTATCCTCACCATCCATACCTTATTAAATCTGCATTAAAAATAGCATTGCACAGTATCTTTCTAAAAAGATTAGTCTGGTGATCAGTTAGCCATGTGATTTGATGGGCTATTCTATTTTTGCCCCTCTTTTTTTTACATTCATTTTGGGAAGGGGGAAATGTTTCTTCTGTCCTATAGAGGCAATCAGACCGTCTTTCTTAGGCTCCATTTTATAGGCCCTGCTGCATATGTTTCTCTGTGTGACCTAATGGGAGACTTCAATGCAAGCAAATTTACAGAATTTACACCTGGCGTTTAGCAGATATAAAATTTCCTCCTCCAAGAATGAAGCTTGGTGGTTGATGCTCTTGGATGCAGCCCTGGCCAGCAGGAGTGAAGCTCCCCTGGAGTGTCTGGCCTGATGCTGCTGCCATGCCCTAAAATCCTGGAAGCCACAGGAAATCAGTCATAGTGTTGGGATATTAGAGAGGCTTTGATCTCCACTAAGAATCACACCTAAGAAAGCTGATTGTGTAATTCTATAAAACCTTCATGAATTTTAGGGCTCAGCACACATAGTTAATCTTCACAAGGTTAAGTAACATCACATTTCACTATTTCACTAGGTTCAGCTGCAAAGTCGGTTGCTAGAAGTAAAAAACGACTTGATAGCATTTAATCAGTGGAAACACGTTGCAAACGCCTTAGGTAGAAACTGGAGAAGGATGATTTTTTCTGCCTCCAATCTGGAGATGGTGCTCAAACAGGCAACACTTGTGCCTAGAAAGTGGATAATACCTGTGGTTGAGCTTAAAGGAGTTAAAACCATAGAGCACTGTATTCCTAGAAAGGTTGGAAAGCGGGAAGAGTGGAAGAAAGAAAGTCCAGTTGCCTATTGAAAAAAAGCACCTTTGGGAACAGCTGAACTTCCTTTTCCGGATCACTCATGGGAGGAGAGTGGTGTGCAGAGCGGCTTTTGTGCTCTTCCCATGATCGAAGCAGCAGCTGGAAGGTGAGTTGAGGGCGGGTGGGAGGAGAGTCCTGGAAGCAGAGAAGCAACTGGGCTGAAGCATCTCAGCTGCTGCTGCTGCAGGTTCCTTCCCGAATTTAAGCCCACTGGGGCTGCACGCTGTGAAACTGGTGGCTGCAATTTTCCTTCTGGTGGGAAGATTGGAAACGTCTCTTCCAAGTGAAGGTGGATTCTTTGGGAATGGCTTCCCTCCAGAGGTTGTGGGGGCCCCCATCACTGGAGGGTTTGTGACAGAGCTGGGAGGGACCTTGCAGGTCTTCTATTCAGACACCCTGATCAAGCAGGAGACCCAACATCATTTCAGACAAATGGCTGTCCTGCCTCTGATTAAAAGCCACCAGTGATGGAGCCCCCAGAACCTCTGAAGGAAAACCTTCCACTGGTTCACTGTTCTTAGTCTAAGGAAATTTCTCCTTAGTTCTAAGTTGCTTCTCTCCTTGATGAGTTTCCATCCAGTTCCTTGTCCTGCCTTCAGGGGCTTTGGAGAAAAGGTTGACACCCCTCCCTCTTTTGTGGCAACTTCTCAAGTATTGGAAGATGGCTGTCATGTGTCCACTAGCCCTTCCTTTCACTAGACTAGACATACCATATTTCCTGCAACCTCTTAATTATATTTTAGCCTCCAGCCCCCTAATCCTCTTTTTGCTCTTTTCTGCATTCTTTTCAGAGTCTCAACATCTTTTTTATGATATGGCGGCCAAACTCTCTGCAATTATCTAACTGTGGTCTTATTCTTTATAAAAAGTGGTACTAATACTTCACATGATCTTGATTGTATCTCTCTGTTAATGCAGCCTACCATGTTTCCCCGAAAATACGACATGTCCTGATAATAAGGCTATGCCACATTTTTCTGGTGGGCAAAAATATAAGCCCTCCCCCACAAAAACTGTTTTGGCAGCCAGTGAAAGGCGCTCTGCATGGCTGGAGAGGGGTTGCGCGAGCAGTTGTTCCACTTCCGTGCCCCCCAGGCTCACGATGCCCTGGGCCAGCTCTCCCCTCAGAGGCAGAGTACCTCCGCTGCCGCTGCATGACTTTTTTGGCGGCTTCCAAACCGAGTCTTCCGGCAGTGGCCGCTCTGGACGTACACTCTATGGTTGTGGGCCAGCTGCCGGCCGAGCGTACAACCATAGAGCCCAGAATGGCCACTGCCAGAAGACTTGGTTTGGAAGCCGCAGAAAAAGTCATGCGGCAGTGGAGGTGCCCTGGCTCTGCGAGGAGAGTTGGGCCAGGGCATCATTAGGCTGGGAGGCACGTGAGCGAGAGTGGAACAGCCATTCGCATAACCCCCTTCTCCAACCGTGCAGAGTGCCATTCACTGGCATTTCGAAGGTGCCAAGCTGCAGGAGCTGGGCAGTGGCGAACAGGTGCTCACGTGGCTTGGCGATACCCCTAGGTCAGTGAATGGCGCTGTGCCCGGCTGGAAAGGGGGTTTGCCAGGTGGCTGCTCATAAGCGTGGTCGCTTCATGGCTGTTGTGTTGCGCTGCTGCGACAGCGCAACACAGCCATTCGCCCATGAGGCTGTGCCTGACTCTGGGAGCCTGCTCCGAAGAGAGCAGCCGCCCAGCAACCCCAAAACAATAAACCCTTCCCTCATAATAAGGCCCAAGCCATATTTTGTGGGTAAAAAGGAAATAAGATCCTGTCTTATTTTCGGGAAACACGGTAGTATTGTGTTGGCTTTTTTCCCCCACTGCAATACACAGCTGGCCCATATCTAAATTATTGTTTCTCTCATAGTTACTGCTTGAGCCAGGTGCCACCTATTCTGTACCAGTACATTTGGTTTTTCTTCCATGTGTAAAACCTTTTTTTTCTCCATCGAATTTCATTTTATTACGTCGTGTTCAAATCTATCGAGATTCTTGACCTATCTTCTGAGGTGTTGGTTATTCCTGCCAACTTGGTGTTATTTGCAAATTTTATCCATTCCCATTCGATTCCCTCATCTAAGGCATTTGCAAAAATATTTAAGAGTACTAAAACACAACCTTGGGGTGCCCACTGCTTACTTCCCTACATATAGATATAGTGCCATTAAGGAATACACTTTGAGTGTGGTTTGAAATCCTATTATACAATATATTTGATTGGTCTGCTAATTTTGTCACTTTGTGTAAGAATGAAATAACATGTTGACTTCCCATGTTGACTTCTGGTTATATATTTGCTTGCTTCTAGGTGTTTGCAGATCTTTTGTTTCATTATGAAAGAAGGACTAGGGGAGACATGGTAGCAGTGTTCCACAAAGGGGTTGCCACAAAGAACTATTTTTCAAGGCACCTGAGGGTAGAACAAGAAGCAATGGGGGAAACTAATCAAGGAGAGAAGCAAATTAGAACTGAAGAGAAATTTCCTGACAGTTAGAACAATTACTCAGTGGAACAGCTTGCCTCCAGAAGTTGTGAATGCCACAACACCGGAAGTCTTTAAGAAGATGTTGGCTAGCCATTTGTCTGAAATGGTATAGGGTTTCCTGCCTAGGCAGGGGGTTGGACTAGAAGACCTCCAAGGTCCCTTCCAACTCTATTGTATTGTATTATCTTTTCCAGGATCTTCCCAGGTAGTGATGTCAGGCTAATTGGCCTGTAGTTTTATGGATCTATTTTTCTCCCCTCTTTTGAAGATGGGAACTACATCAGGTCTTTTCCAATCCACCTGTAGTTCCTTTGTGCGTGAAGATCTTTTAAAGATATGGTTCAATGCCTCTTAGATCACATCTGCCGACTCCTTCAGAACTCTGGGATGTAATCAATCTGGTCCCGATGATTAGAACTCATCTAGAATGGACAGGTGTTCTCTTACCATTTTCTTGCCTGTTTTAATTTGTATTCCTAGTCTGCCTTTTACAGTTCTGTTTTGGTAGGTTTGGCTATTTTTTCTTTTTACCTGGATAGATGCAAATAATGAATTAGCTCTGCTGTGTCTCTACTTCCTATCACTTCTTTGCCATCATTTCCCATTAGTACAGACTGTTTTCCTGATTTTTTTCTTGTTTTATACATGTTTTAAAATGATTTTTGATATTTGTTGTAAGTTTTAATTCATTTTCACCATGAGCTTGATTTCATCTTTGCAGATTCAAGCTATATGCTGCTATTCTGCCTTAGTTATGTGTCCCTCTTTCCATTTTTTATACATCCTTTTTTTCATTCAGTTTCTCAAAGAAATCTTTATGCAACCATGCTGGTTTCTTCTTGGATATCTTGTTTTTCTTTTTCAGTAACATTGTGTTGGGCTGGGCTTCTATGATCATACTAGTCGGCTGGATACCCGTGCTTAACTATGGAACTGGAAGAGCAATAGGTAGCATTCTTCACCATCACGCTCCATTATCCTGTACTGTAAAAGGCAGCAACAAACATGGTGTTCTTGAGAGGAACTTTGGTGTTTGGTTCACACTGAGGTATATTGATGTAATAGCCATCTTCTCCATGGCAGAACATCAGAGGGTATTGGAGAGCATCATAGCACGGTGCAACTCACTGATTCATAACAATCTGTTTTCTCTGCTGTGGAGAACGATATCTCTCTTTTCAAAATCCTGGCTGACAATGAGAACAGCCACTTCTGTAGTCATGGGGGCATTGAAACAACTTCGATGCTTTCCAGAAGACTTCCTATCGGCATTAATCACCACTTAGAAGTCCTTGTGGCCCTTAGGACCAGACTCAACAGCACCCTTAAGTTCCAGAAAATACTTGTTGTGTTCTCACAGCTACTTCTGCAGTTGGCTAACCAGTTGTGGATTAACACCTGAGTAGATTCCACAACGGATGTCTCTCTCATTGTCATCATCACCAACAAAGTATATCTGGGGAAATGAAGGCTGCTGCTGAGGCCCCGTCATGATACCCCCCTATCTGGTGGTATACCTGCCCCTGCACTTTGAATGTTGGCATAAAATTTCCCTTCTTCACCTCTCTGACTCCAAAAGACATCATTTGGAAGCATCTGTTGTACTTCCAGACAGCAGACAGAAAGTGCTTTGCCATTGGATGCTGGTGGGTGAGAAGGCTGTTTAAGAGTTCCGGGTATGGCTGAAGGGGAAAGAGGTGCACCACCATTGTAGCAGATCCCGGGACTCTCAAGCTGCCAATCCGAAACACAGCACGTCTGCCTGCACACAGCAAACCAACATGGCTTGTGGCTTGACTACAACCATTGTGAGCATGCATGGTGGTGGGTGGAGTTGCGGGAAGGTTTAAATGGTGGAGGGGAGCGCTGGGCTTCAGCCTTGACTTCATCTCACTATATCTTATCATTGGGTGTTTCTCGGATCGTGCCGAAGCTTGGAAGATAAAACAAAACTGAGAATTGTGTGGCTTATTGTTTATTTCTGCTTCACCGAACAGGAACCTGACATAGAACACGGCACCAGGCACAGGGTAACCAGGGTCCGAGATCAACAACCTTGTCCCTGGAGTAATCAATCTGAGGTTCATATTTAAAACCAGTGAAATACTTATTAGTCCAAGGCATTCATCTCATTTGTGACTGATTAACATAGGGCTTATTAGATGTATACTTTTTTACAGCCTTTCTACTGACTTGAGGATGAATTTGACGATACTTGTGCAGCTTCCTGTGTGTTTTCTTAATCACATCTGTAAAAAATTTTCTGTGTGTTTTTGCCTCTTTTCCCTTTAACTGGTGTTAACAGTAGAAGGAACAGATTCATCTGAACTGAGGAGGAAAATAAGAGGGTGGGGAATCTGCCTCTACCTATCAGCATCCATTGATATGCATCTGGCCAGCATCCTGTCAGTGTGTGAGAGAGTTGAGGGGTGTTTGGAAAATCAAACAGTATTTGCTGTGTGAGCAAGGAGACAGGAAAGAGCCTGGACATGGCTTAACTCAACTGTTCTGTAGTAAAGCTGCTTGCTGCTGTGAAAGCGAAAGTGAAACTCCTCTCTTGAGGTAGGGAGGGGGAGTAGAACTTCTTAGCATCAGAGCTTGGAATTGATTTCTTTTGAGTGGGGAGGGGGAGTAGAACTCCTTAGCACAGTGGTTCTCAACCTTCCTAATGCTGTGACCCTTTAATACAGTTTCTCATGTTGTGACCCCCAAGCATAAAATTATTTTTGTTGCTACTCTATAACTGTAATTTTGCTTGTTATGAATCATAATGTAAATATCTGATATGCAGGATGTATTTTTATTGTTATAAATTGAACATAATTAAAGCATAGAGATTAATGACAAAAAATATGTAATTATATTTTGTGAAATACTTATTTCTAATTACAAATAAATGAAATTTTGTCTGGGAAGTTTAAGAGCAGGCTCCTGGCTCTAAGTGGAAAGAATGCCTTTTAAAAAGAAACAAAACAAAACAGCCACCAATTCTTCCTTTCTTCCTCTTTCTCTCTCTCTTTCTGTCTCTCTGTGTCTGTCTCTCTGTGTCTGTCTGTCTGTCTCTCTGTGTGGCTCTTTGTCTCTTCCCTCCCGCCCTTTCTGTAATTCTCTCTCTGTTTCTCTCTCCTCCCTCCCCCATCTCTGTCTCTCTTGTGTGTCTCTGTCTCTCCTCTCCCTTCCTCTCTCTGTTTCTCTCTGTAATTCTGTGTATCTCTGTCTCTCCTCCCTCCCCATCTGTCTCTATGTGTGTCTCTGTCTCTCCCCTCCCTCCCTCTTTTTCTGTCTCTCTGTAATTCTCTCTCTGAATCTCTGTCTCTCTCTCCTCCCTGTTCCATCTCTGTGTTTCTCTGTCTCTCTCCCTTCCTCTCTATCTCTGTGTGTGTGTCTCTGTCTCTCCCCTCCCTTCCTCTCTCTGTAATTCTCTGTATCTCTCTCTCTCTCTCCTCCCTCCCCATCTCTATCTCTCTGCGTGTGTGTCTCTGTCTCTCCCCTCCCTTCCTCTCTCTCTGTGCCCCTCTCTGTCTGTCTGTCTGTCTCTCTCACACACACATACACACACTGTGGTCACCTCCTGTTCTTCGGCTGCTGCACAAGCCCGCGTGGCATACGCTGCCCTCTTCTCTCTTGACAGTTGCCTCGTTTCCAATGGAGGGAGTGGGGAATGCATGCGTTTTCCTCCCTCTGCATGGATTTCCCACCCCCTATTGGTCCCGTTGTTGCTGGAGCTACTTTTGCTGAATCCGGTGCGGCGGTGGGACTTTTGCCATGAGAGCTTCGCTGGCAGCCGCTTCTTGCCATCGCCACCGCGCTGGATTCAGCAAATGCAGATCCAGCAGCAACGGAACATGCTTGGGGAAGGGAGAGCCGGAACTGACTTCCCAGGATTGTGTTTCTGCCGCCACCGTGAAAATGTCTGCTTTCCAGCCGCAAGAGGGAAGGAAAGAAGCCAGACTTTGGAAAGAACCTCCCTCCCCCTCATGCCAAAAGACAGGAGGGGGCAGGCTGGTTTGAATGTGGGCAAGCAGGCGCTTTGGGGCTAGCATCCCCTTCACTCATTCGGGCAGGCAGGCAAAGAAAGGAGGCTTGTGAAAAGGAGCACCTGCCACCAAGGGCGAAGGGGAGCATGCCTCTTTTCTCTACCCGCCCGAACTAGCAGAGAAGGCGGGCCACTAACCCCCCCCCCCCCCCGCTCGCATTCAAACCAGAGAAGAGGGAGCAACCCATCCCTGGTCTGTCTGTCTCACTCACTTAATCACTCACTCTTAAAAGTACCTGGCAGTATCCTCGGAGGGCTTTGGAGAGCTTCGGAGGGCAGCTTCTGCAGAAGCCCAGGCGTGTGAGAACAGATTCCTGCCATTACAAAGTCTCTGAGGCTGTAATTCTGAGACAGAGACACACAGGTTGAGAACCGCTGCCTTAGCATCAGAGAGTTAGTTTGAAAGTGAAACAGTATTTGCTGTGTGAGCAAGGAGACAGAAAGGAGCCTGGCTATTGGTTAACTCAACTGTTCTGTAGTACAGCTGCTTCCTGCTGTGAAAGTAAAACCGAAACTGAATCTCCTCTCCTCTGCTTGTGTTTTGCATTTGGAACAGATTTCTCTTCTGATTAGGAGGGGGAATAGAACTCATTAGCATGAGAGCATGTTAATAATAATATAGGAAATACTAATACTCTGTTGGTCATTTTGAAAAATCCTTTCTTAGTGAGCACCTAGAAGCCAAGAGGAACATACGTGGAAAATTTGAGGTTTGTAGGCTTTATGGTTCTGGAGATTTTGTGATAATGCATGAGTGGCATTTTGCTTTTATATATATCTAGATTTTCCAATATTTCCCACACTCCTTGCATTGTTTTCTCCTAAGGATTTTTATCCATGAAATTTTGCTTACGCTATGAATTTGTTAAAATCAGCTCTTCTAAAGGTTAAGACGCTTGTTGGATTTTATTCTATTGCTTGTGTTTGCATTTTATTGAATTCCAGTAAGACGTGGTCACTCGCCCAAGGTTCCAGCAACTTCAACTCCTTCTATCACTCCTCTATTAGTAAGAATTAGGTTGATATAGTTTTTCTTCTAGTTCCCTCCTCTACCTTTTGGATGACAAAGTTGTCAGCTAAGGAATCTGTTCAATCTCCTACTTGCTGTAGACTTTGTCTCCCAGTTAATATCAGGGTAGTTAAAGTCACCCATTATATCTTGAGGTTGCCCTCTTAATATAGTTTGTAATCCATACGTATATTGAAAATGACAGAAGAATAAAATTTACAAGTTTTTATACTTCCATGTCTTGCCAATAAGTATCGTATTTCCTGCCCCATCCATGTATTAACCAGGTTCAATTGTGGTTAATCCAGCACTTTCTAAAAAATAGCTATTGGCATCTTTGGTTGCACAGCTAGTCCTCACTTACCACTTCTTCCTTGATCCTTCAAAAGTTACTATGGCACAGTAGAAGCAGACGTGCACCTGGTTCACAAAATTTATGTTAATCCCAGCACTTGTTCCGTGACCGCATGTCAGCAGTGATTGTGGTTTTGAAGGTGCAGGAAAAGGAGTTGCACCAACTTGGGTTCTGCCAAGAGTTGCACATTTATGATGGCGGCGGCATCCCACACTCATGATCCCGATTTGTGACCTTCCCAGCTAGCTTCTGACAAGCAAAATCAGTGGATATACTGCAGTGGTGGGTTTCAAAATTTTTTAGAACCTATTCTGTAGGTGTGGCCTGTTTTGTGAGAGTAGCTCTGTGGTCATGTGACCAGGTAGGAGTGGCTTGGCGGTTGTGTGACCGCGTGGGCATGGCCAACTTGGAAAATGTGGTGAAATTCACTTAACAACACTCTTGCTTAGCAAACAAAATTTTGGGCTCAGTTGTGGTCATAAATCAAGGACTATCTCTGCCTTCCTCTGCACGGCAGCTTTGTCCTAGTAAACTTCTTCTCCTTTCTGGCAATTTTCCTTTCTTTTAGAGGCACCAAAATAATCCAGATGATATAAGATTCCCTGCTGGGGCAGGGGGTTGGACTAGAGGACCTCCAAGATCCCTTCCAGCACTGGATTGCTGTGCTGTTTCGAAACATTTTCTAAAGCCATGTCTAGTGCCAGGGTAGCAGTCCAACCTTCCTCTCCTTTCTCCTTCTCTCTCTCTCTCTCCCTTCCTTCCTCCTTCCTTTCTCCTTCCTTTTTTTCTTCCTTTTTTTCTTCCATTCTCTTTCTTCCTTTCTTTCTTTCCTCTCCCTCTCACACACACACACATTTTAGGAATCACATCTAAAGGACTTCTAGAACTCTTGTTCAAAACTGATTGTACTCCATGACAAAAGCTTTAGCTCAGATTTGTTAACTTGACTATAAATGATCCCATTTAGATAATTTAAGGGATTTTTTTTTAAGAATGTGGAAATGAGCAAAACAATATAGTAGAGAAAGGAAGGAAGGAAGGAAGAAGGTAGGAAGGAAGAAAGAAAGGTAGGAAGGAACGAAGGAAAGAAAAGAAAGGTGTTCAGTTCTTAATATTTGAATGTATCTTCTTAATAAACATACTAGTAATAATGCATTAGAATATTTCCCTTCTCCCTCCCCCCTTCCTAAAAATTATTTGGGGCCATATGCAATTCTTTCTTCCTTCCACCTCCCTCCACTCTCCTTCCTTCCATCTCATTTCCAGCTCCTTCATTTCCTTCCTTCCTTCCTCTTTAATGGGGGGGGGGCAGCTGGACTTTGGGTTCTCACCCTCAGTTCCCCTAAAAATCCACCACTGGCACAAACCCACTTCTCCCTTGTCAAAGCCCCAGCGATTCTCCTGTTGATTTGATCAAAGCAGCGAGGAAAGGGGAGAGGGGGGAGGAAGTGAATGGAAGCAGTGGATGGACCCAGGCACTTGTGTACATACCTTTGGAGACAAATAATTGGGAAGGGATTCACTCCGGAAGCTTATAAAATTTCCCCACCACCGCCCAAATAGGCCTGTTTGCATGCGCACACTCTCCTCCCTCTCTCCCTTTCTCTCATACTGGATTAACTCCAAAGTTCTTAAAATCTTCCCACCACCTCCCGAATAGGCGTGTGTGCATGCACACACCTTCCTCCCTCTCTAATACCCCCACCCTACACACACACACACACACACACACACACCTCCATCTTATTCCCAGCTCCCTCCTTCCTTCCTTCCTTCCTTCCTTCCTTCCTTCCTTCCTTCCCTCCCTCCCCTCTCATTTCCTATTAGTGTATTATGTGCCTTTCAGCAAAAGTCTTAATACTTTGGCTTTGAATAATCATATTGTTATGGTTAGGATTTTATATTGTAAATATTACAAGTAGTATTAAATGCTTGCCATCACCTGGCGGGCGGAAACGGAGACACGCCTTCTCCTCCGGACCTGCAAGTTGGTCGCCCACCCGTCGCCAAGGGGACAGCCAGTGCAGGTGAGCCACGCGGTTGCTGCGATCGCACGGGTGCTCCACCAGCTCGGGTGCAGCCGGACTGGAGCACTTTCTCCTCTCAGAAAAGCCTTCTCAGTGGAGCTGTGGCAGCCTGCCTGTCCTTTTCAGGTGTTTCGACCCCCGGGAGGGAGGGGGGTCAGGGGGGCATAAAGGGAGCAGAAGCTCCTCTGTGAATGGAGGGGGAAAAGTTTGGCTTCTCTCTGCCATTTAAGGGCTGTAGTAGGGAGAATCACAACTTTTTTCTTTCTCCTCCATTCAGAGCGCAGCTGCTGCAGCCTCTCTACATGTTGCCCAGTTATGGGGCCAGCCTGCTGTGCCCCGCAGTATTTTGGTGGAGGGATCCTCTTTTGGGGGGGGGGAGATTTGGTTGCAAAAACTCCAAGGGAGGGCAGCCTTGGAGGGCCTGTTCCTCCTTCCCCTTTTCCTCTCAGCCCTGCAAAACCAGAAATCTCCCCCCACTCCAAGCAGCAACTGAGAACGTGCAGGGGGGAGAGGGAGCAGGAGAAGATAATTGGACAAGAGAAGTTGAAAGTCAGGAAAGTTGGGGCGGTCCCAATTGTGCATCAAGAGAAGTTTCTGCAAAAGGGAGGGGGAGGGGGCAGCCGCAGCTTCCAAAGACCTTTTGCTTTCAGGCAGGGATGCTGACCGGCACTCCACTCGCTTCACTTACTGCTCGCGACAGATGCTCCTTCAGCCGGCCTGGCTGCAGCCCCACCAGCTGGGCTGGCAAAGAAAGTGGGTGGGCGGATCAAGCATGGTGCGGACAGGTAGAGGGAGAGAGAGAGAGAGAGAGAGAGAGAGAGAGAGAGGGAGGGAGGCAGCTGGATGGGCGGGGGGAGTGAGTGAAGGGGGCAGGCCAGCTGAGCGAGCGTTCCGGTACGCGGCCTCTGGAGGACCCGGTACACAAATACATGTCGGATTTCTGGATCCGGTTCTTGTGAACCGGACCATGCCCCCTGAAACCCACCTCTGATATACTGGCAGGAAATTGCAAGTCACAGTCATATGAAATTGCCTTTAACAACCCGCAGTAATTAGCTTAATAACTACAGAGGAACAGATGTAAATTGGCACTGTCATGTGACATGATGCTTAATGATTGAGTTGCTTAGTAACGCAAATATCAGTTCCAATTGCGGTAGGTTATGTGAGGACTATTTGAACAATTATGTCACCAGAGGGGTTGTAGACAGTATTTTCAGCCCTTATTTGCAGCTGAGGATGTACATGAGCAAAAGTGGTGTATACTTTTCTTTTTTTTTCTACCTCATCTCTAATCGTTTTACAAACAATTAAAGTTACATTTTTCTTTGCATCTTACAGATGAACAGGATGGCAATAAGAGCACTCGGGACAACTGTAAATAACAATCAGTGTTGAAAAGGGAAGAAAATCAAGTCAAAAATCAAAATATTTTCCATTTCCTGCAGAAAACCTTACAAATCTGTTCCTCCTCCAGCAGCTGTTTGACAAAAGAGAGAAAATCAAGAAAGAATAAGCAGATTGTGCAGAACTCAAGGATAAATTAAATGAGAGGTGAAGGGAGATTGTTTATAATTCAGCAAAAGAGGGAATAAATATCTGGAAGTCTGTTGGGAGGAAAAGATCAATAGTAAAGCCACGTAGAACAGACAGGCCTCTCCCTGTGAGGAAGAAGACGGCTTGAATGAAAGCACCCTTAAACAAGGTATTGTCCATATTTTTCACCTCCTCAAGAATATCAGCTGTGGAAAAGCTCCATAGATTTGCCTGTTGTGGAAGAAGCACAGATTGCGAATCACAACTGATTATATACAAGAGGAGCCAAAAAGGAGAAAATCCATACAAATTACCTGGATGTGGCAAAAACAGCTCCCTTGTGGTTCAGGGAAGCATCTCTACATAAGAAGGAAGCCACAAAAGTGCAGTAAATGCTATAGTGAGCATGGCAACATGGTGTTACATGAGATAATTCACAGGAGGGAGAAAACATGTGACTGCAGATTGTGTGAAAGTTTCATTAGAAATTCCCAGGTCTTGAGACATTGAATGACGCATATAAAAGAATAAAACCATTTGAACATCCTTTCTGTGGGAAAAGTTTCAGTGAGAATTACACCCTAGTGAAACCCCTGAGGATCCCACAAAAGTGAAACCCTTTGAATGTCCTGATTGTTGGAAAACTTCCAGTTATGATTCCAATTTGTGAAACACCAGGGAAACCATAAAGGAGAAAAATCCATTCAATGTCTTGACTGTGGGAGAAGTTTCAATCGTAATTCCCACGTGATAATACATCAGAGCATTCACTACATGGAGAAATCTTATAAGTGTGGAGATTGTGGGAAAAGTTTCATTAGAAATTCCCACCTACACAAGACCACGCACACAGGAGGGAAACCCTTTGAATGTCCTGATTGTGGGAAAAGCTTTATTGATGATTCCAGCCTGGTGAAACACCAGAAGACACACACAAGAGAGAAACCATTTGAATGTCCTGACTGTGGGAAACGTTTCAGTTGGAATTCCCACCTGGTGATACACCAGAGGACTCATGCAGGAGAGAAACCCTTTGAATGTCCTACCTGTGGGAAAAACTTTAGCAATAATTTTAATCTGGTGACACACCAGAGGACTCACACAGGAGAGAAACCCTTTGAATGTCCTGATTGTGGGAAAAGTTTTAGTCTGAGTTCCAGCCTGGTGACACACCAGAGGACTCACACAGGAGAGAAACCCTTTGAATGTCCTATCTGTGGGAAACACTTCAGCAATAATTTCAATCTGTTGACACACCAGAGGACTCACACAGGAGAGAAACCCTTTGAATGTCCTGACTGTAGGAAACGTTACAGTCAGAATTCCCACCTGGTGATACACCAGAGGACTCACACAGGAGAGAAACCATTTGAATGTCCTGACTGTGGGAAAAGTTTCAGTCGGAATTTCCACCTGGTGAGACACCAGAGGACTCACACAGGAGAGAAACCCTTTGAATGTCCCATTTGTGGGAAAAGTTTTAGTGATAATTCCAGCCTGGTGACACACCAGCGGACTCACACAGGAGAGAAACCCTTTGACTGTCCTGATTGTGGGAGAGGTTTCAGTCAGAATTCCCATCTGGTTCAACACCAGTGGACTCACACAGGAGAGAAACCCTTTGAATGTCCAATCTGTAGGAAAACCTTCAGTCACAATTCCCACCTGATGGTACACCAGAGGACTCACACAGGAGAGAGACCCTTTGAATGTCCTATTTGTGGGAAAAGCTTTAATCAGAATTCCAATCTGGTGAAACACCAGAGGACTCACACAGGAGAGAAACCCTTTGAATGTCCTATCTGTGGGAAAGGTTTTAGTGATAATTACAGCCAGGTGAAACACCAGAGGACTCACACAGGAGAGAAGCCCTTTGAATGTCCTATCTGTGGGAAAAGCTTTAGGGATAATTTCCGCCTTGTGAGACACCAGAGGACTCATACAGGAGAGAAACCCTTTGAATGTCCTATATGTGGGAAAAGCTTTCGTCAGAATTCCCATCTGGTGACACACCAGAGGACGCACACAGGAGAGAAACCCTTTGAATGTTCTGATTGTGGGAAACGTTACAGTCAGAATTCCTACCTGGTGATACACCAGAGGACTCACACAGGAGAGAAACCCTTTGAATGTCCTATCTGTGGGAAAAGCTTTAGCAATCATTCCAATCTGGTGACACACCAGAGGACTCACACAGGAGAGAAACCCTTTGAATGTCCTGATTGTGGGAAAAGTTTTAGTCTGAGTTCCAGCCTGGTGATGCACCAGAGGACTCACACAGGAGAGAAACCCTTTGAATGTCCTATCTGTGGGAAAAGCTTTAGCAATCATTCCAATCTGGTGGCACACCAGAAGACTCACACAGGAGAGAAACCCTTTGAATGTTCTGATTGTGGGAAATGTTACAGTCAGAATTCCAACCTGATGACACACCAGCGGACTCACACAGGTGAGAAACCATTTGAATGTCATATCTATGGGAATAGCTTTAGTAATAATTCTAATCTGGTGACACACCAGAGGACTCACACAGGAGAGAAACCCTTTGAATGTCCTGATTGTGGGAGAGGAATCAGTAAGTATTCCTACCTAATGATACACCAGAGAACTCACACTGTGGAGAAATCTTTGAAATTTCCAATCTGCAGTCATTACTTCAAGCATAAATCATCCCTTATTGCACACATGTTAGTCCATGTGAGGAAAGGTAGATGAGTTTAGAAAATGCTTGAATTTCATTTGTGGTCTCCCATTGAAGGTTTAGGTGAGAAATTGATTGTTTGAATTTGGCCTGATTCATTTTGCTCAAACATTTCTCAGGATTAAATTTGTAAGTGGAGTGAAAAGGAAAATGGAAAATGGCTAACTACTAGTTTCTGGTTATCAGCGAAGCTTCTAGATATTTCCTTTTCCAAAAGTAGAGGATTTCCTCAAAAAGGATTTTGGGTGGAGCTTTTGTCTGTTTATTATGGAATTCCCACATGTGGAGTTTCAGTCTTCTATGATTCCATTTTGGCATCTTTGCCTTCTATTGTAATTGATGCCTTTGGAGCTCTTTTTTAAAAAATATTGTGCAGCCATTTTATAAACCATAATTAAACTAATCCTTTTATGTGAATCTTATAGGGAAAAGAATGCCAAAGAGAGCACTGTGGAAAACTGAATCTCAAGCAGCATTAAAATGCAAAGAAAACCAAGGCAGCAATCAAAAACCTATTAGTTCCTCTGGAAATCCCCAAAACTCTTCTTCCCCATCGGCTTACAGATAAAGAAGACGAAATTAGGAAAAGAGTTTTGAGTTGGACAAAATATGGAGTATCTGGAAGAAACATATCAAAATATTAAGGAGAATAATTTTTTAGTTCAGAAAAAGATGGAAATATCTGGAAGTCAGTGGAAATGAAAAGGTCACTTGGACAGCCAGATAAGGCAGACCATAATGCAGGCCTCGCCCTGTGAGGAAGGAAACTTGAATCTATGCTCCATCCAACAAGGGATTGAGAGTATTTTTGGTGTCCCTGAGAATCCAGGAATGTCAGTGGTGGAAAAGATCCACAGATCTGTCTATTGTGGGAAAAGCAAAGATTGTAGAATTATGCTTGAGAGGATCCACACTGGAGAAAAGCCATACCAGTGTTCCCAATGCAGCAAAAGCTTTAGTCAGAATGGCTTCCCAGTTGTTCATGGAAAAACTCACACCAGAGAAAAGCCCTACGAGTTGTCCCAATGTGGCAAAAGCTATAGCAAGCAGGACAAGCTGATAATACACCAGAGAACTCACACAAGAGAGAAACGCTATGAATGCCCAGATTGTAAGAAATATTTCAGTCAAAATTCCAGTTTGGCAATACACCCGATGGTTCACATAGGAGAGAAGCCTTTTGAATGTCCTGACTTTGGGGAAAGGAATGGTATTTAGGAGTGGTTGGCACAGCAAGTCAATATTCTTTTTATGCGTGAAGATTTTGCTGTAGGGTTGTTGTTTTTTAATGGGGGCAGAGGTTGGCAATTCCTGGGGAAGGAAAGGCATGCTTTCCACAAAGCAAAGGCTGGTTATGGGCAATGTTCCCTTTAATTTTTTTTCCAGTGTGGGCGGAAAAGTATAGTGTTTGAGCGGCTCATTTTCATGCCTGAGCACCTGAATTTTTTTCACAGATGTCACCCAAGACAACAACGAAATCAGTGTTATATAAAATCAAACTAATAAAATTTTAAAATGAATAAAATAGTAAACGAATAAATTTAGAAATATTTGTTCAAAAGCAAACTCACTACAATTCTCTTTTCAAATTCATTTTGGATTAAATAAAAAAACCTTCGAAATGAATATATAAATAGCACTTAATACTGGTAATATTAAAATAGTAAGTGTTTGATATACTTCATTTTAATGAATTTCACTTGATATACTTCATTTTAATGTATTATATGAAATTTGCTATTTTAAATGAGTAAAATGATTAAAATCCCCATGCATAAAGTCTCATTCACATCTAACAGTTTTCTTTCATCATTAATTTGTAAACTCAAGGATTTATTGCCTGTCTGTTCAACAATGCTTGCTGATTGTTTAAAAAATTGTGGCAATTTGTTCCTCTCTATACAGGTGGTTTCAGTAACCTACTACTACTGAACTCTGGGAGACAATTCTGCATATAACTAGTGATAGTAACTAGTGACCCAAAATATCCAACAAAATTGCACAGATAAACTGACAGATAGGAAGTTTAATTAGATGAAAAGCAAAACTATTCTCAATGACTTTGAAGATCCCAATGAGTTATCAAATATCACGTGATGTCATGTGACTGGCTGGAGACTCAAAGATAGCTGAGATTGCAGCCAGGAGAGGTAGAACAAGGAAGGTTTTCTTTGAAAGAGAGAGATGCATGAGGAAACAGACCTGCTTCCTGCATTTGGATTCTGTGGTGCGAGCGCTCTAGGTGGGAGTTTAGGATTGCTGCTGCGCCGCCCTGGATTTGCCAATGTGAGCCTCAGGTGGGTAGCCTCGAGAGAAACGGCGGCAGTGAGCCTTCTGCCTTCGCTTTCTACCTCGTTGTGGAGAGGTAGAAAGCGAAGACAGGAGGTCACTGCTGCCATTTCTCTCGAGTGTGGGTTGTCCTCTGGGGAGCAACCCACACTCAGCTTAGTTGGCTTGTTCTTGGTTCGTGACCAGCCCCCACTCCTTGTGGGCTTTTATGTGTTAATCGAGGCACGGATGCTAGAGAGGAAGGGAAGCCAGCTGCTTTCACACAATACATTTATCTCGGAGGCTAAATTAATCACGTGGGTCAGAAAGAACTTTCTTTCAGCGAGTTTCTGTCGATCACTCCCCCACCCACCCAACGAGGCAAATTTAGCCCTCTTAAACTTGTGCGAAGGCAGCTGTGGGCAATGTTCCCTCTAAATAGTTGCTCCAGGAAGCCCGAACCATGTCAAGTCCTCAATACAGTCACTTTGCTGCCCTGCTGCACCTCAAGACTCCTGTTTAGCTGGAGGGGGTTTCAATCGTGATTGTGCGGCTGCTTTGTAGACTGCAGTCCATGTCTGGCAAACGACACTGCGTGGCAGTTGGAAACTGCTGCGCGGTGTTTACTTTCCACATGCACAGCCATGCAGCCACGC
This sequence comes from Thamnophis elegans, assembly GCF_009769535.1. NCBI lineage: Eukaryota > Metazoa > Chordata > Lepidosauria > Squamata > Natricidae > Thamnophis > Thamnophis elegans. The sequence goes on along the minus strand of NC_045542.1, from coordinate 157,477,419 downwards.
AGCTTAGAGGGAACAATGGTTATTGAAACAGGGCAGCTTAAACTCATTGGGCTGGAGATGTTAACCATGCTCAAAACATTGGTTGGGCTTCTCATACTTATTGCAGCAGCCAAAATGCGAGGAGCTGCTCTTTTGGTACATGCCCCGCAATTGTCAGCAGTTGCGCCGCTTCCTCTGGGGAAGAAGCCGCATCCTGAGCGCTTCCTTTCGCAGCATCTTCAGGGCCACCCATTTATGTTATCCCCTGCCAATCACCACCCCCTGCCCTACCCACCTCTAGGGCTTGCATCACTCCATATGCTCAACTCGCAGGTCAGACCGGCTTCGGGAAACACCCCAGAAGGGCTCCCATGCCACGGTCTCCCGCATGCTCCCCTACTACCTTCACATGCTTCACATGTCAGTACACCCACCGCCAGTATCACCCATTTGCCAGCTCACCCTCCCCCCCCCTCCGGCCCATGCCCTTTGTCCTTACCTTTGTGAGCAGCGATGAATAGAAGTACACAGCTGAGATACTAGGTTCTGCAAGGTATATATAAGGCCAACAGCCAGCGTTCCCTCTAAGCTGTGCGCGTGAGCGGCCGCGCAGGTAACAAAGAAACACCACGCACAAGTTTCAAAGTGCAGCGCAGTGTTTTTTAATGTCTTTAAATGTGACTGAAAATATCCCCCTTCCCTCCCTTCTGAACTCTGATTTCTGATTGGTGAAATCAAGGAAGACTCTGCCCGGAGACCGATAACGCTGCAGAAGGGAGAATTCCCATTGGTCCTCTGGGGCTTCGTCAGTTCTTGGGAAAATGGGATTTGCTGGTTGTAGCCTGCATTTCTCTGCACATCCGGGGTTTCTCAGGCATTGCCTCGTCTGAAGCTCCGTTCTGGGCTCAGCATTTTTTCTGCAATCCCTTCGCTTTGGGGAGAGAGGGAAGCAGCGTGGGATTGGACTGCCTGAGCCAAAGGGGTCCACGGGATCTTGAGACTTGATTTTTGAGCAGTACCAATCCTTTCCACTCTTTCCTTTTCCTTTCTGTCCTTCTTCTAACTTCCTTTCTTTTTCCTTTCCTTTCTCTTTGCCTTTCCTTTTTTCCATTTCCTTTTCTTTCTCCTTTCCTTTCCTTTCTCTTTTCCTTTCCTTCTTTTCCTTTCCTTCTTTTCCATTTCCTCTTTCCCTTTCATTTCTCATTTCCTTTCCTTCTTTTCCTTTTCCTTTCCTTCTTTTCCATTTCCTTTCCTTTTTCCTTTCCTTTCTCTTTTCCTTTCCTTTCTTCTTTCCCATTTCCTTTCCTTTTTCCTTTCCTTCTTTTCCATTTCCTTTTCTTTTTCCTTTCCTTTCTCTTTTCCTTTCCTTTCTTCTTTCCCATTTCCTTTCCTTTTTCCTTTCCTTCTTTTCTATTTCCTTTCCTTTTTCCTTTCCTTTTCTTGTTTCCCATTTTCTTTCCTTTCCCTCCCCCTCCCCTCCCTTCCTTCCTGGGGGTCTGAGGGAGAGGGAGGGGACCCTTTTCCTCCTTGCCTCCCTCCCAACATCTGCTCTGATGGCAATTATGGCTAAAAAAAATTCAGGTGCTCAGGCATGAAAATGTGCTGCCCGAACACTATACTTTTCCGCACACATGGAAAAAAAAATAGAGGGAACATTGCCAACAGCTGGAGGAGGAATGATGAGGTTGGCGGGAAAAAGCAGGCACACAAGGAGTGGCTGTAAGTCAAGGGCAGGGCTTAATCCTACCACTACGCAGGATGGATACATTGTGTTGGATGGCCATATTCAGCCCGCAAGTACTTTGAGGACTCCTGACATAAAGCTTCCCCTGGTTGGTTTTTGTTCTGTGGCACTAAGGCCCTATAGTCTGTGGTTGTAAGCCGCCCTGAGTCCCCTCAGGGAAAAGGGCGGCATATAAATCCCAATAAATACCTAAATACCTAGTCTCCCAATTCCATGGAAAGGGGGCATGTCGCCTTAGTCAATTTCCTCACTGAAGAGGTAGCAGAAAAGAGATTTCCAATCTCTTCCAAACCTCAACTTCTGATTGTGACTCACAAATGATGGTGCCCAGTTGCCCAGTGAAGCAGAATATGTTGCACTGGTTTTCCACTGCATTAGTCCCAGGGCTCCTTGTGCGCAACTTCAAAAATATTCATAGTCTGGCTTGTACACTGGTTAATCTAAATTTGGCCTCACAAATCCTGGATGCAATAAACTAAGGCAGGTTCAGGAAGCAATCCTTGGAAATGGGTAGCCCTTGATTATCTACTAAGGCAGAATCATGGCTGCAAACAATTTTGGGATATGTGCTTGGTTCAAACCTGACTGAAAGCTCCTAGAAAGTGACATCAGATATCTAAAAAGAATTGGCACAGAAAATTGCACTATATATATTTTTTTTCTACTTAACAAAATTTCTGACCTTGCTGCTAAAGATAATGGGTTGAAAACTCTCCTTTTGGGCTACTGCCATAATCAACATGAGAGTCCTCTGCTGCCTCCTATATGTATATATGTAAATTACAGATAGCCCAAAAGGGGGGAATTGTGGGAAGCTGCCCCACCTGAGAATAAAATATTTTGGGGAATATTAAAAAAGGTAGAAAAGGGGAAACACGTTCTTAGAGGCAGAAAGCAGCTCCCAATCTTCCCTAATAGCCTACAGCAGATGCTCATTAAGAAATCCTGGGCCAGCCTATTCACAAAGAAAATACCCACATCTCCAGGTGATGGGATTAAGGACAGGACATGACCTTAACCCAGGGGCCCTGAAACTTTTTAAAATGGGACCAATTTATGGTCCCTCAGACTGTTGGGAGGGCCGGACCAGCTGGGTGGGCGTGACTAGGTGGTCATGTGACTAGATGGGCATGGCCAATTCAACAGTCCTTTGAAGAATGCACAAAAATTAAACTTTCAATTTGTTTTGTTCCTGTGGGTGTTTTATTAGCTTTTGTTTGCATGTTGCTCTTTCTGTTGCCTTTTCTTTTTACTAGATCATGGCTTAACCCCATGCATTGAGAAAAATGGAAACAATACCGGCCCATTAAAGAAGGAAGGCTAGAGGGAATAGATAACAGGATAAAATCAATCACATATATTTGACAGGATTATGGCCAAGGAAGTGATAATTAAGACCCATCATGAGCCTTTGCGAAACAAGTAAAAATAATCAAATAATGAAAGCACACAAAGAGACCTAAAAATTACAAAATACAAGTGTATAAAAATCCTTGCACTCATCAAGCTAATTTGTCAGCTGCGCCAGAACTCCATGCTGTGGTTCTGCTCATTAATTTCCAAACCTTCTCTCCCGGCTTGGAACTGAACCAGATGGATTTTTCTTCTAACATCCTACTGTGTTTTTTTCTTCTTGGAGGTGCCTGTTTGTTACCTCGGTGGTAGCAGCACCAAGATGTTGACAAATTTGTTGCAACAGCCTTGGTGTTGGAGAAGTGAGAAAGAAATTATATGGTGGAAAATGTTTCATTTCTAAAAAAGCATTGTGCTGCTCTTTAAATAGCTTTTGAGAATGAAAGAAATGGGTATTGGCAGCATTGCTGTGAATGTGGGGGTAAGATAATGTAAAGCTGTCTTCCCAACACATGGGAGATGTTTCTATTTCTTTCATTCCTCTCAGGGCTTCTTTTAAGGCTGCTTGGAAAGATGGTTTAATGGTGGACAGGATCACATGGTTTGAGGCCCTGGGGAAAATGAGCACATGGCTGTGTGTGAGAGAGTATACCCTCTCTTGGGCCGCCTTGGAGCTTCCTGTTCCTGTGTAAGAAATGTATTCTGATTGGTTGTCTTGAGTCCCGGGCTTGGTTGAGCCTTGCAGGGTGATACAATCTCCCCAGGTTCCATGTGGTGAGTTCTGTTGCGAGATGGGTAGAGGGCTAATCCTATTATATTCTGAGGGTGAAGATCTTTTGTGTTGTAAATAATGTGGCCCAGTCTTTCTGGGGCTGTTAATAAAGGTGGGGGGGGGGGCGGTGCTTTCCAAGAGCATATTTCTTTTCTCATCCAGGGAGGTATAATATTCTGCCTTTTTAATATTTCCTACAATATTTCATTCTTCTGGGAAAGGGTGGGTGCTAACTTCTTACAATCCCTCCTTTATACCAAAATATGGGGGTGGAACACATGTTATTGGTAAAAGATTAAAAATTGATCAGATCAGAGAGACTTGAGGGTGCTTTTAATTGTTCTGAAAACACGTAGAAAGTAGAAATTGGGAATAGTATGTATATTGATACATAATGGAGTACATTAACATTACTGTATATACACATAAATGTTAGAAGTTGAAATATATTATTATGTATACCTAAACAATATTAGTGTTGTGTATAAAATACATTGACCCAGACAATACACTGTTCACGAAGCTGTTACGGATGTATAAAAAAATAACTGTAAATAAAATTATTTTAAAAAGAAACTACCCCAGTGGGGACAAATTATATTTATCAGCCTTGGATTTGTGAATTTGGGAGGGAATAAAGTGGGACTAAGACAGGGAACAGAAGACCTTGGAAGAGCTTATGGCTTTGCTGGCTGTTGCAAGAGTTTGTTGCAAAGAATGTGACTTCTTTTTTTTCTTTTGGGGATGTTTGATGCTTAGAACCAAAGGCCTAGAAGGCAAGAAAGAGCAATGGGTGTGGTTCTGAGTATAAAAATAATAATAGTTTATGTCACGATGAAGGATTAAGTGCAGATTAGAAATAAATATTAATTGAATTTCAATATACAAAAAGGGGATATTAAAACAAACATGAGGGAAATAGCAGAACATCCAACCAAAAAACCTTCTTTCACAGCAATGTGGACAATACCTGTTTTTTTCATTCAAAAAGCTATTTAATGCCTTTTTTAGAAATGCAATGTTTTCCACCATATAATGTCTTTTTCACAGCTCCAACACCAAAGCAGTTTATTTTTTATTTATTTTATTTGTTTGATTTGTTGTTTACAAGATAATAGGTATAAGAATAAACATGAACATGAATGAAATGGGTACGAATAAATAGGGACAATAGGACAGGGATGATGGGCACAATGGTGTGCTTATGCATGCCCCTTACAGAACCCTTAGGAATGGAGTGAGGTCAATAGTAAGTAGGCAGTTTAAGGTTAAAGTTATGGGGCTTTCAAGATGTAACAATTTTGCAACAAATAAGAGGCATCTTGGTTGGTAGCAACCAGGCACCTCCAAGAAGACAAGATCACAGCAGGGGTTGTTCAGGAACCTAAGAACCCAGGACTCAAAACCACAATGCTTTTTCTTCTTGAGCTACAACCTCTGTGCATATTTTTAAACATGTATTTTTTAGAAGCTTCAGCAACTTACTGGGACCTCTCAGAAACTCTGCTTATGACTCACAGATATTTTGTGCAAAGGAGATGCTGGCTAGGAAATTTGGCCTCAAAATCCGGAAGACTTTCAGGATGCAGAAGGAGGAAACTGAACATTGCGTTTCTCTAAGACACATTAAAATTAACATGAAGGTAATAGCAGAATATATAAAAACCACCCTCTGTACAATAAAAAGATAAATAGACATTGGGGGAGGGGGAAATATTTCTTCTGCCATGTATAGGCAATCAGGTCCTCTTTCTTGGGCTACATTTTCTAGGCCCTGCTGCATAGGTTTCTCTTTGTGACCTAATGGGAGACTTCAGTGCAAGCAAATTTATATAATTTACACCTGGCATTTAGCAGATAATAAAATTTCCTCCTCCAAGAATGAAGCTTGGTAGTTGATGCTCTTGGATGCAGCTGTGGCCAGCAAGAGTGAAGCTCGTTCCCCTGGAGTGTCTGGCATGATGCTGCTGCCATGTCCTAAAATCCTGGGAGCCTCAGTCATAAAGTTTTGGAATGTAAAAGAGGTTTTGATCTCCACTGAGAGTCACCCCTAAGAAAGCTGATTGTGTAATTCTGTAAAACCTTCATGAACTTTTAGGGCACAACACATAGCTAATCTTCACAAGGTTAAGTAACATCACATTTCACTATTTCACTAGGCTCAGCTACAAAGTCGGTTGCTAGAAGTCAAAAACGACTTGATAGCATTTAATCAGTGGAAACTTCTTGCAAACGCCTTAGGTAGGAACTGGAGAAGGAATTTTTTTTCTGCCTCCTATCTGGAGATGGTGCTCAAACAGGCAACACTTGTGCCTAGAAAGTGGATAATATCTGTGGTTGAGCTTAAAGGAGTTAAAGCCACCGAGTACTGAATTGCTAGAAAGTTTGGAAAGCGACGAGAAGAGTAGAAGAAAGAAAGTCCAGTTGCCTATTGAAAAAAAGCACCTTTGGGAACAGCTGAACTTCCTCTTCCGGATCACTCATGGGAGGAGAGTGGTGTGCAGAGCAGCTTTTGTGCTCTTCCCAAGGTCGAAGCAGCAGCTGGAAGGTGAGTTGAGGGCGAGCGGGAGGAGAGTCCTGGAAGCAGAGAAGCAACTGGGCTGAAGCATCTCAGCTGCTGCTAATGCAGGTTCCTTCCCTCCCCGAATTTAAGCCCACTGGTGCTGCATGCTGTGAAACTGGTGGCTGCAATTTTCCTTCTGCGGGGAAGATTGGAAAAGTCTCTTCCAAGTGAAGGTGGATTCTTTGGGAATGGCTTCCCTCCAGAGGTTGTGGGGGCTCCCATCACTGGAGGGTTTGTGACAGAGCTGGGAGAGACCTTGCAGGGCTTGTATTCCGACGCCCTGATCAAGCAGGAGACCCAACATCATTTCAGACAAATGGCTGTCCTGTCTCTGATTAAAAGCCACCAGGGATGGAGCCCCCACAACCCCTGAAGAGAAAACCTTCCACTGGTTCACTGCTCTTAGTGTCAGGAAGTTTCTCCTTAGTTCTAAGTTGCTTCTCTCCTTGATGAGTTTCCATCCAGTTCCTTGTCCTGCCTTCAGGGGCTTTGGAGAATAGGTTGACACCCCTCCCTCTTTTGTGGCAACTCCTCAAGTATTGGAAGATGGCTATCATGTCTTTCCTAATCCTTCCCTTCACTAGACTAGACATACCTAATTCCTGCAACCTCTTAATTATATTTTAGCCTCCAAGGCCCTAATACTCTTTGTTGCTCTTTTCTGCTTTCTTTCTAGAGTCTCAACATTTTTTTATGATATGGTGACCAAACTGTCTGCAATTATCTAAGTGTGATCTTACTCTTAATAAAATGGTATTAGTACTTCACATGATCTTGATTCTATCTCTCTGTTAATGCAGCCTGAGATTGGTGGGCTGCCACCCAGGAATGCTATTACCGCGATCTCTGCCGCCTGGAACTGCCCGAGAAGGGGCAGGTAAAGTGGGCCCTGCAGAGATCGTGGTACCAGTGTTTTGGATGGATCGATCTCAGGAGCCTAAAACCTTTGAATCAAGTCTGATTGTGTCCCATTTAGGTTTTTTAACTTCCCAATCTAGCGTTATGAGAAAAGCTTTAGTAAAAAGGAGATTGTTCCCATCGCTGCCACCGCCTAAGCCCTTCCGGAAGCCCTAAAAGTGAAACCTCTCTCCTTCCCAGCCATCACGATCTCTGCAGCGCCTGCTTTGCCTGCCCCTTTTTTCAGACGGCCCAGGTGGCTACATTCAGAGTATAAGACGCACCCAGATTTTCACCCTCTTTTTGGAATAAAAAAGTGCATCTCCGAAAAAAATGGTAATGAATTAAGTAGGTGTGTCTCTACTGTCTGTCACTCCCTTGCCATCATCTCCCGTTAGAGCACTGACTGTTTCCCTAATCTTTTTCTTGTTTTATACATGTTTTAAAATGATTTTTGATATTTGTTGTAAGTTTTAATTCATTTTCACCATGACCTTGATTTCATCTTTGCAGATTCAAGCTATATGCTGGTATTCTGCCTTAGTTATGTGTCCCTCTTTCCATTTTTTATACTCATCCTTTTTTTCATTCAGTTAATCAGTGAGATCTTTATGCAACCATACTGGTTTCTTCTTGGATATCTTGTTTCCCTTTTTAGTGATATTGTGTTGGGCTGGGCTTCTATGATCATACTAGTCGGTTGGATACCCGTGCTTTGCTACGGAACTGGAACAGCAATAGGTAGCATTCTTCACCATCACGCTCCATTATCCTGTAGCTGTAAAAGGCAGCAGCAGACACGGTCTTCTTGAGAGGAACTTTGGTGTTTGGTTCACACTACGGTAATTTCATGTAATAGCCATCTTCTCCATGGTAGAACATCAGAGGGTACTGGAGAGCTTCATAGCGGCACACGGTGCATGTCACTGATACATAACAACCAGTTTTTTCTGCTGTAGAGAACGATAATCTCTTTTCTCAAAATCCTGGGCGACAATGAGAACAGCCACTTCTGTAGTCATGGGGGCATTGAAACGACTTTGGTGCCCTCCAGAAGGCTTCCTATCAGCATTAATCACCCCTTGGAAGTCCTTGGAAGTATGGTTCAAGGGGAGAGAGGTGCACCACCACTGTAGCGCATCCCGGGTCCCTCAACCTGCCATTCCGAAACACAACACCGCTGTCTGCGCAAGGCGGCAAACCCACATGGCTTGTGGCTTGGCTAGGACCGTTGTGAGCATGCGTGGGCAGTGGGTGGAGTCACAGGAAGTTTTAAACGGGGAGGGGAGCACTGGGCTTCAGCTTTGACTTCATCTCACTATATCTTATCACTGGGTGTTTCTCAGATCGTGCCTAAGCGTGGAAGATAAAACAATACACACTGAGAATTGTGTACCGTGTTTCCCTGAAAATAAGACAGGTTCTAATTTTCTTTTGACCCCCAAAATATTGATTGGGTCTAATTATCGGGGTGGGGGTTATTGTTTTGGGGTTGCCGGGTGGCTGCTCTCTTGTGAGTGGGCGCATGAAGAGCCAGGCACAGCCTCAGGGGTAAACGACTGTTGCAACAGCGCAACATACCAGCCATGAGGTGACCATGCTCACGGGCAGCCACCCGGCAACCCCCCTTTCCAGCCGGATTGAGCGCCACTCATGGACCTAGTGATATTCCAGAGGCCCTAAGCCACATGATCCTCTGCCCCTGCCCCAGCTCCTGCGGCTTGACGCATTCAGGATACCCTTAGGTCAGTGCATGGTGCTCTGCCCGGCTGGAAAGGGAGGTTGCGCAAGCGCCTGCTCCATCCCAACCTGGTGTACCTCCCAACCTCACCATGCCCTGGCCCAGCTCTCCCTGCAGGACCAATGTGCTGCCGCCGCCACATCACTTCGAGCATAACTTATTCTCCGGTTTCCAAACTCCGGAGATCCACAGCCGAGTCTTTTGGCAGCGGCCGCTCTGGGAGTACACTCTATGGTTGTGTTGTGACTCAGCAGATGTCTGCTGTGAGTCTTTTCGGAATGCAAGATTAATGATGCAGCTAGGGCTCGTTAGTGGGGTTTTGGGAGAGATAAAAGGACGGATGCTGCCACGCCCTAGTCGCAGGAGTAAACATACGTTCCTTCGTGTGTTCCTGGTTTGTACAACATTGCTTGATTATTAAGCAATGTGCTCTACATGGGGCAGCCCTTGAAGAGCATTCGGAGACTTCAGCTTGTCCAGAATGCAGCCGCGCGAGCGATTGTGGGTGCACCTCGGTACACCCATGTTACACCTATCCTCCGCGAGCTGCACTGGCTGCCTATTGGTCTTCGGATACGCTTCAAGGCGCTAGTCGTCACTTATAAAGCCCTTCATGGTATTGGACCTGGGTACTTGAGAGACCGCCTGCTGCCAATTACCTCCAATAGACCGATTAGATCCCACAGATTAGGCCTCCTCCAAATTCCATCCACTGGCCAATGCTGACTGGCGACCACCCGGAGGAGGGCCTTCTCTCTGTGGCTGCTCCGGCCCTCTGGAATGAGCTCCCCGTGGAGATTCGGACCCTCACCACCCTCCAGGATTTCTGCAAACCCCTTAAAACCTGGCTGTTCCGACAGGCCTGAGGCTGATGAGTTCCTGTCCCCGCTCGAATGGTGTGTCTGTTGAGTTGTTTTTAAAATTGTGGTATTGTTTGTCTATGTCTTTTTTTCCCCTATTTGTATCCCCTATCCCCCCCCCCCCGACTTGGGTTGTGAGCCGCCCTGAGTCCCTTCTGGGAAAAGGGGCCATAGAAATATAATAAATTCAATTCAATTCAATCCAATCGTGATTTATGCTTGTTACACTTGGATAAGTGCTTTGGTGTTTCATGTAAACCTGATCCGTGGAGACTGTGGAAGAAGTGCAGTGCTTGTAAGAGTTTTTGTTTTGCATTCTTGTCGGAGACTTGTATTTATGTTATTTTTGGGCTTGAAGCCAGTTTGAACTGAGAACTGATAAAGAAAGACTTCCTTTTAAGTTGCCTGCCTGCGTTTCTAACAAGCCGTGAAGCGGGGGACAGAACAGGTTGTGGGCTGGCTGAGGCAGAGCATACTCCCAGAGCGTACAACCATAAAGCGTATTCCCAGAGTGGCAACTTCCAGAAGACTCAGCATCCTACCTCCGTGCTTTCCAAGCCGCAGAAAAAACCATGCAGCAGTGGCAGGTGGCGGCGGCAGTGGAGATGCCCTGGCTCTGCAGGGAGAATTAGTCAAGGGCATCGTGAGGCTGGGAGGTGCATGAGCGGGGAGTGGAAAAGCTGCTCACGCAACCCTCCTCTCCAGCCATGCAGAGCTCCATTCACTGACCTAGGGTCATTCCGAAGGCGCCAAGCTGTGGGAGCCGGAGGGCGGCGAACAGGTGCTCCCGCTGCTTGGCGATACCCCTGGGTCAGTGAATGGTGCTGTGCCTGGCTGGAAAGGGGGGTTGCCAGATGGCTGCTCCTGAGCATGGTCACCTCATGGCTGCTGTGTAGTTCTGCTGCGATAGCGCAACATAGCCATTTGACCCTGAGGCTGTGCCTGGTTCTTCGGGAGCCTGCTTGCAAGGGAGCAACTGCCCAGCAATCCCCCTCTCCAGTTGGGCACAGCACCACTCACTGACCTAGCAGTATCACAAAGGCGCCAAACAGCACAAGCCTTTGCCCCCCCCCCCATTGCAGCTTGGCGCCTTCGGGATACCGCTAGGTCGTGAGTGGTGCTCTGACTAGCTGGAGGGAGTGTTGTCCAGGGGGCTTATTTTGTGGGGAGGGCTTACATTTTTCCCACCTGAAAAATGTGGCATGGCCTTATTATCAGGACATGTATTTTCGGGGAAACACGGTAGTTTATTCTTTATTTCTGAGGTTCAAATTTAAAACTAGAGAAATAATTATTAGTCCAAGGCATTGATCTCATTTATGACTGATTAGCATTGGGGGTTATTAGATGTGTACTTTTTTACAGGCTTTCTCCTGACTTGGGGATGAGTTTGACGATACTTGTGTGCAACTTCCCTTACTTGTGTTTTCCTAATTGTATTTGTAAATCTTTTTCTGCATTTTGCCTCTTTTCCCTTTAACTGGTATTACACTAGAAGGAACAGATTCGTCTGAACTGAGGAGGAGAATAATGGGAGGCGAATCTGCCTCTGCCTACCAGCATCCATTAGTATTCAGCGTCCTATCAGTGTGTGAGAGAGTTGAGGGGTGTTTGGAAACTCAGAGTATTTGCTGTGCGAGCAAGAAGGAGACAGGAAGGAGACTGGACGTGGCTTAGCTCAACTGTTCTGTAGTAAAGCTGCTTGCTGCTGTGAAAGTGAAACTCCTCTTTTGGGGTGGGGAGGGGAAGTAGAACTCCTTAGCATCAGAGGGCTACTTTGAAAGTGAAACAGTATTTGCTGTGTGAGCAAGAAGGAGACAGGAAGGAGCCTGGCTATTGGTTAGCTCAATTGTTCTGTAGTACAGCTGCTTCCTGCTGTGAAAGTAAAACCAAAACTGAATCTCCTCTGCTCTGCTTGTGTTTTGTATTTGGAACAGATTTCTTTTCTGATTAGGAGGGGGAGTAGAACTAGTTAGCATGATAGCATGTTAATAATAATATAGGAAATAATAATGCTCTGATGGTCATTTTGAAAAACCTTTTCTTAGTCAGCACCTAGAAGCCAAGAGGAACATACGTGGACAACTTAGGTTTGTAGGCTTTAAGGTTCTGGAGATTTTGTGATAATGCATGAGTGGCATTTTGCTTTTATATATATATATATAAAATATATATATATATATATATGGATTTTCCAATATTTCCCACAATCCTTGCATTGTTTTCTCCTAGGGATTTTTATCCATGAAATTTTGCTTAGGCTATGAATTTCTTAAAATCAACTCTTCTGTTGGATTATATTCTATTGCAGAGGTGGGTTCCTACCAGTTCGCACCTATTCGGTAGAACCGGTTCGTCAAATCTACCAAACCGGTTAGAAGAGGTTCCACCAGTGGACCTGGAAAGCAGGTCGCACCTACAGAAGAGGTTCCAAACTTTTTTGAAACCCACTCCTGGTCCTTGGATATGATTATTCTACACTATCATGCTCATATTTATAAAACTCAGTGCCTCTGTGAAAGGTAAGGATGACTACTGCGTTTGTGGTGCAATCAGAACATTGCGTGTGTTGAAGTTGTTTTAACGCAAACCAAAGATGTCTTTTAAAAAACAAGTTTACATCATATTCTTATGCATGCCAGTGCTGTGTGGGAGGTAATTTAAGGTGGTTCTGACAAGTGTCGTCGGCATCTTCATATCCGGTCACATGGGCGGCAAGCCACTCCCATCCGGTCACATGGGCGGCAAGCCACTCCCACAAAGGAGGCCACACCCACAGTGTAGGTTCGAACAATTTTTGAAACCCACCACTGTTCTATTGCTTCTGTTTGCATTATATTGAATTCCAGTAAGACATGGTCACTCCAACAACTTCAACTCCCTCTATCACTCCTCTATTAGTAAGAATTAGATCGAGTATAGTTTTTCCTCTAGTTCCCTTCTCTACTTTTTGGATGACAAAGTTGTCAGCTAAGTTGGTTAGGAATCTATTCAATCTCCTACTTGCTGTAGATTTTGTCTCCCAGTTGATATCAGGGTAGTTAAAGTCTCCCATTATATCTTGAGGTTGCCCTCTTAATATAGTTTGTAATACAAACGTGTATTGAAAATGACAGAAGAATAAAATTTACAAGTTTTTTTACTTCACATCTTGCCAATACGTATGGTATTTCCTGTCCCATCCATGTTCCAGGTTCAATTGTGCTTAATCCATCTTTGGTTGCACAGGGAGTCCTCACTTACCACTTCTTCCCTGATCCTTCAAAGTTACTATGGCATAGTAGAAGCAAACATGCACAATTTGTGTTAATCCCAGCACTTGTTCCGTGACCGCATGTCAGCAGTGACTGTGGTTTTGAAGATGCAGGAAAAGGAGTTGCACCAACTTCGCTTCTGCCAATAGTTGCACATTTATGATGGCGGCAGCATCCCACACTCATGATCTCCATTTGTGACCTTCCAAGCTAGCTTCAGACAAGCAAAATCAGTGGTTATACTGGCAGGAAATTGCAAGTCACAGTCATATGAAATTGCCTTTAACAACCCACAGTGATTAGCTTAAAAACTACAGAGGAACAAATGTAAGTTGGCACTGTCATGTGACATGATGCTTAATGTTTGAGCTGCTTAGTGACGCAAATATCAATTCCAATTGTGGTAGGTTAAATGAGGACTACTTGAATAAGGATGTCACCAGAGGGGTTGTAGACAGTATTTTCTGCCTTTATTTGTACCTGAGGACTTCCATGAGCAAAAATTGATTATACTTTTCTTCTTTTTTCACCTCATCTCTAACCGTTTTACAAACAATTAAAGTTACATTTTTCTTTGAATCTTACAGATGAACATGATGGCAATAAGTGCACACTCTGAACAACTGTAAATAATAATCAGTGTTAAAAAGGGAAGAAAATCAAGCCAAAAATCAAAATATTTTTCATTTCTTGCAGAAAACCTTACAAATCTGCTCCTCCTCCAGCAGCTGTTTGACAAAAGAGAGAAAATTAAAAACGAATAAGCAGATTATGCAGAACTCAAGGATCAATTATTATTTATAATTCAGCAAAAGAGGGAAATATCTGGAAGTCTGTTCGAAGGAAAAGATCAATAGTAAAGCCACGTAGAAGAGACAGGAATGCAGGCCTCTTCCTGAGAGGAAGAAGACGGCTTGAATGAAAGCACCTTAAAAAATGCATTGTCCATATTTTTTACCTCCTCAAGAATATCAGTGGTGCAAAAGCTTCATAAATTTGCCTATTGTGGGAAAAGCACAGATTGCAAATCACAGCTGATTATGCACAAGAGGAGATGGAAAGCCACACAAATTACCTGAATGTGACAAAAACTATGGTCACAAAAGCTCCCTTGTTGTTCATGGAAGCACCTCCACAAAAGAGGGAAGCCACAAAAGTGCTCCCAATGCGGTAAATGTTTTAGTGAGCATGGCAACATGGTGCTACATCAGATAACTCATAAGAGGGAGAAAACATATGTCTGTGCAGATTGTGTGAAAGTTTCATAAGAAATTCTCAGGTCTTGAGACAAAAAGGACGCAAACAAAGGAATAAAACCGTTTGAACATCCTTTCTGTGGAAAATGTTTCAGTGAATTTCTTCCTGGTGAAGCACCTGAGGATTCCCACAAAAGACAAACCCTTCGAATGTCCTGATTGTGGAAAAACAATTAGTCACAATTTTAGGTCTGGTGATGCATCAGTAGATTGACTCCAGGGAGAAACTCTATGCGTATCTAGATTGTGGGGAAAACATCATTAGAAATTTCCATCTCAAGAGACACCAGAGAAGTCACACAGAAGAAAAACCCCTTGAATGTCCTGATTATGGGAAAGTCACAGTTCTGGTGATACACCAGAAGACTCCCATAGGAGAGAAATGCTTTGAATATCCTGATTGTCAGAAAACATTCAGTTATGATTCCAATTTGTAAAACACCAGAGGAATCATAAAGGAGAAAAACCCATTAAATGTCCAGACTTTGGGAGAAGTTTCAATTGTAATTCCCACCTGGTAACACATCAGATGATTCACTCCATGGAGAAACCTTGTAAGTGTAGAGATTGTGGGGAAAGTTTCATTAAAAATTCCCATCTCTTGAGACATAAGGCCACGCACACAGGAGAGAAACCCTTTGAATGTCTTGAATGTGGGAAACGTTATAGTCAGAATTCGCACCTGGTCATACACCAGAGGACTCACACAGGAGAAAAACCCTTCGAATGTCCTATTTGTGGAAAAGATTTTAGTGATAATTCCAGCCTGCTGAGACACCAGCAGACTCACACAGGAGAGAAACCCTTTGAATGTCCTGAATGTGGGAAACGTTACAGTCAGAATTCGCACCTGGTCATACACCAGAGGACTCACACAGGAGAGAAACCCTTTGAATGTCCTGTTTGTGGAAAATGTTTTAGTGATAATTCTAGCCTGGTGAAACACCAGCGGATTCACACAGGAGAGAAACCCTTTGAATGTCCTTATTGTGGGAAATGTTTCAGTTGGAATTCCAGCCTGGTGAGACACCAGATGACTCACACAGGAGAGAAACCCTTTGAATGTCCTATTTGTGGAAAAAGTTTTAGTGATAATTCCAGCCTGGTGACACACCAGAGGACTCACACAGGGGAGAAACCCTTTGAATGTTTTGATTGTGGGAGAGGTTTCAGTCGGAATTCCCAGCTGGTAACACACCAGATGACTCACACAGGAGAGAAACCTTTTGAATGTCCTGACTGTGGGAAAACTTTCAGTCAAAACGCCCACCTGGTAAAACACCAGATGACTCACACAGGAGAGAAACCCTTTGAATGTCTTTATTGTGGGAAACATTACAGTCAGAATGCGCACCTGGTCAATCACCAGAGGACTCACACAGGAGAAAAACCCTTCAAATGTCCTAATTGTGGAAAAGATTTTAGTGAAAATTCCACTCTGGTGAAACACCAGAGGACTCACACAGGAGAGAAACCTTTTGTATGTCCTGATTGTGGGAAATGTTTTAGTCAGAGTTCCAGTCTGGTGAAACACCAGAGGACTCACACAGGAGAGAAACCTTTTGAATGCCCTGTTTGTGAAAAAAGTTTTAGTGATAATTCTAGCCTGGTGAAACACCAGCGGACTCACACAGGAGAGAAACCCTTTGATTGTCCTGATTGTGGGAAACGTTTCAGTCAGAATTCCCAGCTGGTGAAACACCAGAGGACTCACACAGGAGAGAAACCCTTTGAATGTCCTTATTGTGGGAAATGTTTCATTCAGAATTCCAGCCTGGTGAGACACCAGATGACTCACACAGGAGAGAAACCCTTTGAATGTCCTATTTGTGGAAAAAGTTTTAGTGATAATTCCAGCCTGGTGACACACCAGAGGACTCACACAGGAGAGAAACCTTTTGTATGTCCTGATTGTGGGAAATGTTTTAGTCAGAGTTCCAGTCTGGTGAAACACCAGAGGACTCACACAGGAGAGAAACCCTTTGAATGTCCTGTTTGTGGAAAAAGTTTTAGTGATAATTCTAGCCTGGTGAAACACCAGCAGACTCACACAGGAGAGAAACCCTTTGAATGACCTTATTGTGGGAAATGTTTTATTTGGAGTTCCAGCCTGGTGAGACACCAGAGGACTCATACATGAGAGAAACCCTTTGAATGTCCTATCTGTGGGAAAGGTTTTAACAATCATTCTAATCTGGTGACACACCAGAAGACTCACACTGTGGAGAAATCTTTGAAATGTTCAGTCTGCGGACATTACTTCAAGCATAAATCATCCCTTATTGCACACAAGGTAATCCATATGAAGAAAGGTAGATGAGTTTAGAGAATGCTTGAATTTCATTTGTTATCTCCCATTGAAAGTGTAGGTGAGGAATGTTTGATGGATAACCAGTGATCTTATTTTTAATTGTAAAAACTGATGCACAAAAGTTTGTAACCAAACGACATGCTTGATGAAATTGAGGAAAGTTTATGGTATGTGTTGTTTTGTTTTTGTTTGTTTTAAAAAATTTAAAAAATTTTTTTAAAAAAAGAAATTTTAGGTGAGAAATTGTTTGAATTTTGGCCTGATTCATTTTGCTCAAACATTTGTAAGTGGAGTGAAAGGAAATTGGAAAATGCCTAACTACTAGTTTCTGGTTATCAGCAGAACCATCTGTATATTTCCTTTTCCAGAATTAATGGAATTCCTCAAAAAGGAATTTTGGGTGGAGCTTTTGTCTGTTGATTATGGAATTCCCACATGTGGAGTTTCAGTCTTCTACCTTGGTTTCACCCGATTTTCAGCCCCAGAATTCCACAGCCCGCATAAAAGTAGTCTTCAAGGTATAACTATTATGGGCTTTGAATTACAGTTGCATGTTCCAATGGCTGTTAAGTGAAATTGCTTTCCTTAACTACCTGAATCCTCCTGCTGTCCCTGATGCCGCCATTAATCAAATGTGCAACTCACGAGGCAGAACACTGTCTACTCAAAGCTGTGGAAAAGGCTTGGAGGCCTAGTGCAGGGCCAGGTTTGCCTGCCGTAGGAATCTATTTCTTCCACAATCCTTACATATACTTCATTCAAATTGAATTGTACATTTTAAATCAAAATAGAAAATTTATATATCTTACTTATCACTGTACCACAATTCTCATTTAATTACAATTATTTAAACATGTTTTTATCTAAAATCATTTGTATTTAAAGACACAACCACCTACTGGCATTCATTCGCAGTTTCAATAAACCTCCAATAACATTACACCATTATGGCATATTCTGAAACAAATTCAGTTAGTAAGATATCTAAGCATTTCCCCCCCTTCCCCCCCAACTCATAGTTTAAAGCTTATATCCAATTTGCTTTTACTAGTATAACATATATATACTGCCTAGTATGCCTAGTATGCAATATAGCCCAGGTTCAAATCCCAGTAAGGGTATGGCTAGCTGATGAGAGCTAAATAGCTTGAAATAGATCTATACTAGTCTCCCTTTATTTATTTATCAGCACAAATTAAAAAAAACACAAATATAACAAAGGCAACAGTAAAAATATTGAGTTTCTGTCGTGATGGACTCTTGTGACGAGCCGAATGACAGATGATAGAAGCAGTTAGCTTCCTCCCATAATTGGGGCTTACCAGGGGTTGTAAAAATCTAATAGATACCTTTCACCCTGGCTTCGCTGATAACGGATAAGAGCCTGTGGCCTAATGGCTAAGATCTCTGCCTAGTATGCCTAGTATGCAATATAGCCCAGGTTCAAATCCCAGTAAGGGTATGGCTAGCTGATGAGAGCTAAATAGCTTGAAATAGATCTATACTAGTCTCCCATTATTTATTTATCAGCACAAATAAAAAAAAACACACACACACACATATATATGTGTGTGTTTTTTTATTTGTGCTGATAAATAAATAAATAAAATCTAATATATATATATATTAGATATATAATGATATATATATATATATATATCATTAAACATTATCCATTAACATTTCCTTGTTATTATTGTAGTTAACTAAAATTTATTTACTATTTATATCTCCTCTCATCAGGCCCAAAAGAAATTATACCTTTATAGCAAGATCTAAACAAAAATTTATTAATAAAATTTATAGGTCTTTTCCCTAAGTCCCAAATTACAATTAATATCCATGTTATTTTTACTAATTAAAATTATTATTTCATTATTGTTATAGTTAATTATATGTTAACAAATGAACATTTAATAAAAATCTAAAACAATCTACAAAATGCTAACATTCCTACTTATTAATCACCAAAAATATCCATTAACATTTCCTTGTTATTATTGTGGTTAACGAAAAAATTATTTAGTATTTATATCACATCTCCTCTCTTCAGACCCAAAGTAATTATACCTTTATAACAAGATCTAAACAAAAATGTATTAATAAAATTTATGTCTTTTCGCCAAGTCCCAATTTAGAATTTATAACCAGGTTACTTATACTAATTAAGGTTATCATTTCATTATTGTCATAGTTAATTATATGTTAACGAATAAACATTCAATAATAATCTAAAACAATCTACAAAATACTAAAATCCCTACTTATTAATCACCAAAATTAGCTAACTTTTTATCATCAACTTTCATTATCAACCTGTATCTTTCCAATGGCAAAACAGTCTTATCTCTCTTGTCAATTGTTCTGTCAATTCTCTTTTCAGCTCCTTTATAAAGTTTTTATAAACTTCTCTCCACGCTTTATTGCTTAAAAGGTCTCTCAAATAGTCTCGTTGCCCTTGAATTGTTATTAACATTAGCTTGTCTTTGGTTGTCAAACTTATTTCTGAATAGGTTTCTTTTCTTAGCTTGTATTTTGTATTTGTATTTATTATACATTTATAGGCCGCCCTTTTCCCTGAGGGGACTCGGGGCGGCTTACAATAAAAGGGGAAAGGGAGTGTAGGACAAATACAAAAAGAAGTGTGAACGAGAATAAATTAAACAGTAAAACACAACATTCACTCGACATTCGGGAGGGGCGAAAGTAAAAACTTATCCCCAGGCCTGACGGGCTAGCCAGATCTTGAGGGCTGTGCGGAAGGTCTGGACGGTGGTGAGGGTACGAATCTCCACGGGGAGATTATTCCATAGCGTCGGAGCCGCAACAGAGAAGGCTCTCCTCCGAGTAGTCGCCAGTCGGCACTGACTGGCGGATGGAATACGGAGGAAGCCAGCTCTATGCGATCTGATGGGACGCAGGGATGTAATTGGCAGAAGGCGGTCTCTCAAATAGCCAGATCCACTACCATGGAGCGCTTTATGGGTGGTGAGTAGGACCTTGAAGTGCACCCGGAGATCGACAGATAGCCAGCGCAGCTCACGGAGGATCGGTGTTATGTGGGCGAACCGTGGTGCGCCCACGATCACTCACTAGCTCCATCATTATCACCCCTTTTTTTCCTCCTATATCTTGAAATCTGGGATAAAGCTCCAAATTGTCAAATTCACTTTTCCATCTTCCCTTCTTTCCGCTTTCACCCATATTTGCTCCATTAATAAGTTCATCTATTGTCTTGTCTTTATCTTCTATATTTTCATTCTCTTCTTTAATTTTTGGGGCTCCAACCCCATCATCTTTTGTTGTGATAAACAATAGTCTATCCAACTTCTCTCAAATCTCCCAAATCCTTCTAAAATATTTCGAATTCCAGCCAGGATGTTTCAAAATTTTAAGGTTTCCTCATCTGGATATTGATCCATTTTCCCCCCCAAAAAATTAAGTAGAAAAAAAAGAAAAGAGGAGTCTGATAGCCACTGCCACTCTAGCCTTCCAAGCTTCTTTTGTCTTTGTGTGTGTGTGTGTGTGTGTGTGTGTGTGTGTGTGTGTGTGTGTGTATTTATTTATTTATTTGTTTTAGGTTAACTTAAGCACAAGTTCTTTTGTACACATCAAAGGAGAAGGGTTCTATCTTTTTCTTTCCTTTTCCTTCTCTAGCCAAAATATTTTCCAAGAGCATCTGCAAAAAGCAATTGACTCTTTGACTCTTTATCAAATTTTGTAAGCAAGTTGCAAACCCTTCAGTTACAAAGTCAGTAAGATCAAATAGGAATAAACAAAGGATACATTGTTTTAAAGAAGGAACTTCAGACTCTGGCTTCCAAATGGCAGATTCCACTTTTTCATACTTTTCTCTATTTTATGGAAAACAAAATTTTTTAATTGTCTTTGGTGGGATTTAATAACAAATAGAAGGGAGAATTTGTTAAAATAAAAAAGAGAGTTTTAATTTAAGCGAAAAAATAAGGTGGTAAAAAATAGAGGAAAAAAAATCTATCCATTCACTTCAAGCGGAGAAACAGGAAACATTACAATCCCTTCAATCCACAAAATATCGTTACAAGAAAGAACAAACACTTTCCAAGGCAGTCCAATAAGAATTAAATTCACCGCTTTATTCTTTTACTTTAAGGACTAATTTATCTTTAAAAATTTTTTTTCTTTCGGCAATCTTTCTCAGAGTAAAAAAAAAAAACCTCACCCAATGGACTCATTTTTGCTTCCTTCCAGAGCCGTCTCCAACACACACACACACACACACACACACACACACACACACACACACGTTGGATCCCCAGCCTGGGGACTGCCTGTTTGCCGCCGGCTTGAAGCGCTTCCCTTGGGTCAATCAGGGACTTTGTGGTGTCCCTGAGACCAGCAAGGCTTTGTCTTCCTGATCACCATGTCTCCGAGATGGCTTAGATCATACTGGACCGTCCAGTGGCAAAAGTGTCAACAGTGGTCTCGGACTGTCGAGACCGGACTGTCGAGATCGCACGTTGTGTTGTTGCAACGTTGGCTCCTCCTTCTCCAAGAGTATTTTTTATGTCCTTGAGAATGCAATAATGTCAGTGTCTATTGTGACAAAAGCAAAGATTGTAGAATTATGCTTGAGAGGATCCACACTGGAGAAAAGCCATATCAGTGTTCCCAATGCAGCAAAAGCTTTAATCAGAATGGCTTCCCAGTTGTTCATGGAAAAGCTCACACCAGAGAAAAGCCCTACCAGTTTTCCCAATGTGGCAAAAGCTATAGCAAGCAGCAGTTATGTGCGGTGAGATTTATGGCTGGTGAGGCACTGACACAGGGGTTTCAATTTTTTTAGATTTGTGGACTTCAACTCCTAGAATTCCACAGCCAGGCATGCTCAGTTCCGATTTAAAGCAACAGCATTTGTTTTTCTCCTTTGCGAAAAAGTTTCCATCATTTTTTTTCTCCCTCACCTTCCTTCCTCCCTCTCTTCCTCCCTACCCCTTCTCTCAAACACAAACACAGAAGTTGGATTGGATATATTTTCCAATGGCTTGAAAGCAGCTCCTCTGCCATACTCCCCCCCCCCCAATTCCTTTGCTACCTTCTGATCCGAGCCTTTGATTGCAGGTGGAGCCATGTTGCCTTTTCAAACTTGTAGTCAGTGAAGCTGGGCTTATATACTTTTATCCGTGTGTGTGTGTGTGTGTGTGTAAAGCAATGTAGCTCTGCATGCAATCACATACCTTTTCCAGCTGTTTCAGAGAGGATTTCTACTCTGCTCTTGCCTGCCATCATGAAAAGAAAAAAATGTAAAAGGAAAAAGACAAGAGCTGAAGACTGAGCTATTTGCTGCCAGAGTCACCATGTGGATGACTCTGCTTAACTGTTTAAGAAACGCTCAAAAAAAGCACCCTCTACAGGAGGAGGCAGGAGAATGACGTGCCTCATTACGTCAGGAAGTTTTTGGCTTTTAACCCTTGCTTAGCTCTGCTTGAGTGATCATAAAGTCAGACTAGATGAGGCATCTCCTTCTCCCGCTTCCTCCTGTAGTTTCTTAGAAGCTTTTTTAAACAGTTAAGCACTAAGCAGAGTCATCCACACGGTGACTCTGGCAGCAACTAGCTCAGCCCTTTTCTTTTTACATTTTTTTTCTTTTCATGATGACAGTGGTGAGGCTCTGCCTCTCCCTGGCAAGCAGACCAAGCTGATAATACACCAGAGGACTCACACAAGAGAGAAACGATATGAATGCCCAGATTGTAAGAAATGTTTCAGTCGAAATTCCAGTTTGGCAGTGCACCAGATGGTTCACACAGGAGAGAAGCCTTTTGAATGTCCTGACTTTGGGGAAAGGAATGCTATTTGGGAGTGGTTGGCACAGCAAGTCAATATTCTTTTTATGCATGAAGGTTTTTTTTTTAATGGGGACAGAGGCTGGCAATGTCCGGGGAAGGAAAGGCATGCTTTCCACAAAGCAAAGGCTGGTTATGGGAACAGGGAGGCCTAAGCTCATTGGGCTGGAGATGTTAAATGTCAAAACATTGGCTGGGCTTCTCATACTTATTGCAGCAGCCACAGTGCGAGGAGCTGCTCTTACGGTACACGCCCTGCAATTGTCAGCAGCTGCACCGCTTTCTTTAGGGAAGCAGCCTCATCGTGAGCGCTTCTTTCATAGCCCCTTCACAGGTCACCCGTTTGTGTTGTCCCCTGCCAATGACCACCCAACTGCCCCACCCACCTCCAGGGCTTTCATCAGGGTGGCCAGGTCCATCATACCCGTGGTGCCGAACATGGTGATTTTTTTTCCAGGCTCTGGTGGCTGAGTCTCCAGTCACGGGGCTTCCTTTCATGCCGTTGCCATTGCCTCCTTGCTGCTCCTGCCCAGGGCCAAAGCAAGCCCTTCTTCCTGGAGCTCCATCGACAAGCAATCGAAGCTTGTCTCCTCCACCGGCGCATCTCCCCGATTCTTGGAAAAGCTGCTTGTTGGGCCCGGGCACCCGAGAGAAGCGCTGGGTGCAATGTTCCCTCTAATTTTTTTTCAGTGTGAGTGGAAAAGTATAGTGTTTGAGCAGCACATTTTCATATTGAGCAGCTCCCAATCTTCCCTAATAGCCTACAGCAGATGCTCATTAAGAAATCCTGGGCCAGCCTATTCACAAAGAAAATATCCTCATCTCCAGGTGATGGGATTAAGGACAGGACATGACCTTAACCCAGGGGCCCTGAAACTTTTAAAAATGGGACCAATTTATGGTCCCTCAGACTGTTGGGAGGGCTGGACCAGCTGGGCGTGACTAGATGGTCATGTGACTACATGGGCATGGCCAATTCAACTGTCCTTTGAACAATGCACAAAAATTAAACTTTCAATTTGTTTTGTTCCTGTGGGTATTTTATTAGCTTTTGTTTGCATGTTGCTCTTTCTGTTGCCTTTTCTTTTTACTAGATCATTTTTCAATTGTTCAGGAGTCTAGTGGTCCACTTCAAGTTTTGCAGCAATTCTTCTCAGCCGCAAGGAACTTACAGTCCACATCTCTCCCTCCCTCCCTCCCTCCCTCTCTCTCTCTCTCTCTCTCTTTTTCTCTCTTTCTGTCTCTCCCTCTATATGTGTGTCTCTCTCTTTTCTCTGTCTTTTTCTCTCTCCTCCCTTTCTTTCTGTCTCTCCCTCTCTCTCTTCCTCTCTTATTCTCTCTCTCTTTCTTTTTAAGTTTTATTTTTTTTAATTAAAATATCAAATCAATGCGTGAACAGTGTGGCACCTGAGTGTCATACATTCTAATACAAATACAACTAATCAAGTTAAACATACCCTTGCATTCAATGTGCTTATATATTTCTAATAATAATACATATTTATATTAATTTATAGTCTCATTATTCAATTTGTCCACATTTTCTCTTATTATTTTCATTTTGTTATATAAAAGGTCTACACTAATGTTCCCCATTTTCTTGTTTCTATCACTCTATCTCCTTCGCTTTTTGTCTCTCTCTCTTTCCCTATGTGTCTCTCTCTCTGTCTATCTCTTTATGTATCTTCTGGAGGTGGAGAGAATGAAAAACAGGCCGGTTTTGCCCTTTTTATGGCCTCCTGGGGCCTCTATGCATCCAGTTTTTCACCCTCCAGAGCTCCAGAAGCATTCCGCAGGCCAAAATGGCTCATTTTTTAGCCAAAACCTGGCCATTTTCACCCATTTTTTCAGCTTCTTTCACACACACCCCATCTCCAGAAGCATTCTGCAGACCAAAATTGTTGACCTTACCTTTCAGTTCCAGCCCGTGGAGCTCCCGAAGGTAAGTCCTGCACTTGGCTGATGGGTGGGCGGGGCAATGCGGTCGGGCCAACCTCGTGGTCCTGCGTGGGCTGGATTAATGGCTTCAGTGGGCCATATGCGGACCCTTGCCTTAACCCAGTGTTTCCCAAACTTGGCAACTTGAAGATGTCTGGACTTCAACTCCCAGAATTCCCCAGCCAGCATTCCCTTGGAGTTGAAGTCCAGACATCTTCAAGTTGCCAAGTTTGGGAAACACTGCCTTAACCCCATGCATTGAGAAAAATGGAAACAATACCGGCCCATTAAGGAATGAAGGCTAGAGGGAATAGATAACAGGATAAAATCAATTACATATGTCTGACAGGATTAGGACAAATGAAGTGATAATTAAGTCCCATCATGAGCCTTTGCGAAACAAGTAAAAATAATCAAATAATAAAAGCACACAAAGGAGACATAAAAATTACAAAATACTGTAAAGTGTATAAAAATCCTTGCACTCAACAAGCTAATTTGTCAGCTGTGCCAGAACTGCATGCTGTGGTTCTGCTCATTAATTTCCAAACCTTCTCTCCCGGCTTGGAACTGAACCAGATGGATTTTTCTTCTAACATCCTACTGTGATTTTTTCTTCTTGGAGGTGCCTGTTTGTTACCTCGGTGGTAGCAGCACCAAGATGTTGACAAATTTGTTGCAACAGCCTTGGTGTTGGAGAAGTGAGAAAGAAATTATATGGTGGAAAATGTTTCATTTCTAAAAAAGCATTGTGCTGCTCTTTAAATAGCTTTTGAGAATGAAAGAAATGGGTATTGGCAGCATTGCTGTGAATGTGGGGGTAAGATAATGTGAAGCTGTTTTCCCAACACATGGGAGATGCTTCTATTTCTTTCATTCCTCTCAGGACTTCTTTTAAGGCTGCTTGGAAAGATGGTTTAATGGTGGACAGGACCACATGGTTTGAGGCCCTGGGGAAAATGAGCACATGGCTGTGTGTGAGAGAGTATACCCTCTCTTGGGCCGCCTTGGAGCTTCCTGTTCCTGTGTAAGAAATGTATTCTGATTGGTTGTCTTGAGTCCCAGGCTTGGTTGAGCCTTGCAGGGTGATACAATCTCCCTAGGTTCCATGTGGTGAGTTCTGTTGCTAGATGGGTAGAGGGCTAATCCTATTATATTCTGAGGGTGAAGATCTTTTGTGTTGTGCTTTCCAAGAGCATATTTCTTTTCTCATCCAGGGAGGTATAATATTCTGCCTTTTTAATATTTCCTACAATATTTCATTCTTCTGGGAAAGGGTGGGTGCTAACTTCTTACAATCCCTCCTTTATACCAAAATATGGGGGTGGAACACATGTTATTGGTAAAAGATTAAAAATTGATCAGATCAGAGAGACTTGAGGGTGCTTTTAATTGTTCTGAAAACACGTAGAAAGTAGAAATTGGGAATAGTATGTATATTGATACATAATGGAGTACGTTAACGTTACTGTATATACACATAAACGTTAGAAGTTGAAACAATATTATTATTAGTGTTGTGTATAAAATACATTGACCCAGACAATACACTGTTCACCAAGCTGTTACGGATGTATAAAAAAATAACTGTAAATAAAATTATTTTTTAAAAAACTACCCCAGTGGGGACAAATTATATTTATCAGCCTTGGATTTGTGAATTTGGGAGGGAATAAAGTGGGACTAAGACAGGGAACAGAAGACCTTGGAAGAGCTTATGGCTTTGCTGGCTGTTGCAGGAGTTTGTTGCAAAGAATGTGACTTCTTTTTTTTCTTTTGGGGATGTCTGATGCTTAGAACCAAAGGCCCAGAAGGCAAGAAAGAGCAATGGGTGTGGTTCTGAGTATAAAAATAATAATAGTTTATGTCACGATGAAGGATTAAGTGCAGATTAGAAATAAATATTAATTGAATTTCAATATACAAAAAGGGGATATTAAAACAAACACGAGGGAAATAGCAGAACATCCAACCAAAAAACCTTCTTTCACAGCAATGTGGACAATACCTGTTTTTTTTCATTCAAAAAGCTATTTAATGCCTTTTTTAGAAATGCAATGTTTTCCACCATATAATGTCTTTTTCACAGCTCCAACACCAAGGCAGTTTATTTTTTATTTATTTTATTTGTTTGATTTGTTGTTTACAAGATAATAGGTATAAGAATAAACATGAACATGAATGAAATGGGTACGAATAAATGGGGACAATAGAACAGGGATGATGGGCACAATGGTGCGCTTATGCACGCCCCTTACAGAACCCTTAGGAATGAAGTGAGGTCAATAGTAGGCAGTTTAAGGTTAAAGTAATGGGGATTTGAAGATGTAGCAAATTTGCAACGAATAAGAGGCATCTTGGTGCTGCTACCACCAGAGTAACAAGCAGGCACCTCCAAGAAGACAAGATCACAGCAGGGGTTGTTCAGGAACCTAAGAACCCAGGACTCAATACCACAATGCTTTTTCTTCTTGAGCTACAACCTCTGTGCATATTTTTTTACCATGTATTTTTTAGAAGCTTCAGCAACTTACTGGGACCTCTCAGAAACTCTGCTTATGACTCACAGATATTTTGTGCAAAGGAGATGCTGGCTAGGAAATTCTGGCCTCAAAATCCGGAAGACTTTCAGGATGCAGGAGGAGGAAACTGAACATTGTGTTTCTCTAAGACACATTAAAATTAACATGAAGGTAATACCAGAATATATAAAAACAACCCTCTGTAGAATAAAAAGATAAATAGACATTGGGGGAGGGGAAAATTTTCTTCTGCCATGTATAGGCAATCAGGTCCTCTTTCTTGGGCTACATTTTCTAGGCCCTGCTGCATACGTTTCTCTGTGTGACCTAATGGGAGACTTCAGTGCAAGCAAATTTATATAATTTACACCTGGCATTTAGCAGATAATAAAATTTCCTCCTCCAAGAATGAAGCTTGGTGGTTGATGCTCTTGGATGCAGCCCTGGCCAGCAAGAGTGAAGCTCCCCTGGAGTGTCTGGCCTGATGCTGCTGCCATGTCCTAAAATCCTGGGGGCCTCAGAGTCATAAAGTTTTGGCATGTAGAGAGGTTTTGATCTCCACTGAGTCACCCCTAAGAAAGCTGATTGTGTAATTCTGTAAAACCTTCATGAACTTTTAGGGCACAACACATAGCTAATCTTCACAAGGTTAAGTAACATCACATTTCACTATTTCACTAGGCTCAGCTACAAAGTCGGTTGCTAGAAGTAAAAAACGACTTGATAGCATTTAATCAGTGGAAACGTCTTGCAAACGCCTTAGGTAGGAACTGGAGAAGGATTTTTTTTTCTGCCTCCTATCTGGAGATGGTGCTCAAACAGGCAACACTTGTGCCTAGAAAGCGGATAATACCTGTGGTTGAACTTAAACGAGTTAAAACCATCGAGTACTGAATTGCTAGAAAGTTTGGAAAGCGACGAGAAGAGTAGAAGAAAGAAAGTCCAGTTGCCTATTGAAAAAAAGCACCTTTGGGAACAGCTGAACTTCCTCTTCCGGATCACTCATGAGAGGCGAGTTGTGTGCAGAGCGGCTTTTGTGCCCTTCCCAGAGTCAAAGCAGCAGCTGGAAGGTGAGTTGAGGGCGGGTGGGAGGAGAGTCCTGGAAGCAGAGAAGCAACTGGGCTGAAGCATCTCAGCTGCTGCTGCTGCAGGTTCCTTCCCTCCCCAAATTTAAGCCCACTGGTGCTGCACGCTGTGAAACTGGTGGCTGCAGTTTTCCTTCTGGTGGGAAGATTGGAAAAGTCTCTTCCAAGTGAAGGTGGATTCTGCTTCCCTCCAGAGGTTGTGGGGGCTTCCATCACTGGAGGGTTTGTGACAGAGCTGGGAGGGACCTTGCAGGTCTTCTATTCAGACGCCCTGATCAAGCAGGAGACCCAACCTCATTTCAGACAAATGGCTGTCCTGCCTCTGATTAAAAGCCACCAGGGATGGAGCCCCCACAACCTCTGAAGGGAAAACCTTCCACTGGTTCACTGTTCTTAGTGCCAGGAAGTTTCTCCTTAGTTCTAAGTTGCTTCTCTCCTTGATGAGTTTCCATCCAGTTCCTTGTCCTGCCTTCAGGGGCTTTGGGGAATAGGTTGACACCCCTCCCTCTTTTGTGGCAACTCCTCAAGTATTGCAAGATGGCTATCATGTCTCCCCTAGTCGTTCCTTTCACTAGACTAGACATACCCAATTCCTGCAACCCCTTAATTATATTTTAGCCTCCAGGCCCCTAATCCTCTTTGTTGCTCTTTTCTGCGTTCTTTCCAGAGTCTCAATAACTTTTTATGATATGGTGACCAAACTGTCTGCAATTGTCTAAGTATGGTCTTACTCTTTATAAAGTGGTACTAGTACTTCAAATGATCTTGATTCTATCTCTCTCTTAACGCAGCCTAGTATTGTATTGCCCTTTTTTGGGCCACTACAATACACACCTGGCCCATATCTAAATGATTGTCCACTAGGACTTCAAGGTTCCTCTCATAGTTATTATATTACTTGAGCCAAGTGCTACCTATTCTGTACTAGTACATTTGGTTTTTCTTGAATAAGCGTAAAACTTTTTTTCCCCTTCATTGAATTTCATATTGTTAAATATGGGCCAAATCTATCGAGATTCTCTATCTTGAGCCTATATTTGGAGAATAGGTTGACACCCCTCCCTCTTTTGTGGCAACTCCTCAAGTATTGAAAGATGGCTATCATGTCTTCCCTAATCCCTTCACTAGACTGGACATACCCAATTCCTGCAACCTCTTAATTATATTTTAGCCTCCAGCCCCCTAATCCTCTTTGTTGCTCTTTTCTGCATTCTTTCCAGAGTATCAACATCTTTTTTATGATATGGTGACCAAACTGTCTGCAATTATCTAAGTGTGATCTTACTCTTCATAAAGTGGCACTAGTACTTGACATGATCTTGATTCTATCTCTCTGTTAATGCAGCCTGAGATCGGTGGGCTGTCACCCAGGAATGCTATTACCGCCATCTCTGCCGCCTGGAACTGCCCGAGAAGGGGCAGGTAAAGTGGGCCCTGCAGAGATTGTGGTACCAGTGTTTTGGATGGATCGATCTCAGGAGCCAAAACCTTTGAATCAAGCCTGATTGTGTCCCATTTAGGTTTTTTAACTTCCTAATCTAGCATTATGAGAAAAGCTTTCGTAAAAAGGAGATCGTTCCCATTGCTGCCACCGCCTAAGCCCTTCCGGAAGCCCTGAAAGCGAAACCTCTCTCCTTCCCAGCCATCACGATCTCTGCAGCGCCTGCTTTGCCTGCCCCTTTTTCAGACGGCCCAGATGGCTACATTGAGAGTATAAGACGCACCCAGATTTTCACCCTCTTTTTGGAGTAAAAAAGTGCATCTTATACTCCGAAAAAAACGGTAATGAATTAAGTAGCTGTCTCTCAACTGTCTGTCACTCCCTTGCCATCATCTCCCATTTGAGGACTGACTGTTTCCCTAACCTTTTTCTTGTTTTATACATGTTTTAAAATGATTTTTGATATTTGTTGTAAGTTTTAATTCATTTTCAACATGACCTTGATTTCATCTTTGCAGATTCAAGCTATATGCTACTATTCTGCCTTAGTTATGTGTCCCTCTTTCCATTTTTTATACTGATCCTTTTTTTCATTCAGTTTATCAGTGAGATCTTGATGCAACCATGCTGGTTTCTTCTTGGATATCTTGTTTTCCCTTTTTAGTGATATTGTGTTGGACTGGGCTTATATGATCATACTAGTCGATTGGATACCCGTGCTTCGTTACGGAACTGGAACAGCAATAGGTAGCATTCTTCACCATCATGCTCCATTATCCTGTAGCTGTAAAAGGCAGCAGCAGACATGGTCTTCTTGAGAGGAACTTTGGTGTTTGGTTCACACTGCGGTAATTTCATGTAATAGCCATCTTCTCCATGGTAGAACATCACAGGGTACTGGAGAGCTTCATAGGCACAGTGCATCTCACTGATTCATAACAACCAGTTTTCTCTGCTGTGGAGAACGATATCTCTTTTCTCAAAATCCTGGGCGACAATGAGAACAGCCACTTCTGTAGTCATGGGGGCATTGAAACGACTTTGGTGCCCTCCAGAAGGCTTCCTATCAGCATTAATCACCTCTTGGAAGTCCTTGGAAGTATGGTTCAAGGGGAGAGAGGTGCACCACCACTGTAGCACATCCCGGGACCCTCAACCTGCCATTCTGAAACACAACACCGCTGTCTGCCACTAGGTCGTGAGTGGTGCTCTGACTAGCTGGAGGGAGTGTTGTCCAGGGGGCTTATTTTGTGGGGAGGGCTTACATTTTTCCCACCTGAAAAATGTGGCATGGCCTTATTATCAGGACGTGTATTTTCGGGGAAACATGGTAGTTTATTGTTTATTTCTGAGGTTCAAATTTAAAACTAGAGAAATAATTATTAGTCCAAGGCATTGATCTCATTTATGACTGATTAGCATTGGGGGTTATTAGATGTGTACTTTTTTACAGCCTTTCTACTGACTTGGGTATGAGTTTGACGATACTTGTGTGCAGCTTCCCTTACTTATGTTTTCCTAATTGCATTTGTAAATCTTTTTCTGCATTTTTGCCTCTTTTCCCTTTAACTGGTATTACACTAGAAGGAACAGATTCGTCTGAACTGAGGAGAATAAGGGGAGGCGAATCTGCCTCTGCCTACCAGCATCCATTAGTGTTCATCTGGCTAGCGTCCTGTCAGTGTGTGAGAGAGTTGAGGGGTGTTTGGAAACTCAGAGTATTTGCTGTGCGAGCAAGAAGGGGACAGGAAGGAGACTGGACGTGGCTTAGCTCAACTGTTCTGTAGTAAAGCTGCTTGCTGCTGTGAAAGTGAAACTCCTCTTTTGGGGTGGGGAGGGGGAGTAGAACTCCTTAGCATCAGAGGGCTACTTTGAAAGTGAAACAGTATTTGCTGTGTGAGCAAGGAGACAGGAAGGGGCCTGCTATTGGTTAGCTCAACTGTTCTGTAGTACAGCTGCTTCCTGCTGTGAAAGTAAAACCGAAACTGAATCTCCTCTGCTCTGCTTGTGTTTTGTATTTGGAACAGATTTCTTTTCTGATTAGGAGGGGGAGTAGAACTAGTTAGCATGATAGCATGTTAATAATAATATAGGAAATAATAATGCTCTGATGGTAATTTTGAAAAACCTTTTTTTAGTGAGCACCTAGAAGCCAAGAGGAACATATGTGGAAAACTTAGATTTGTAGGCTTTAAGGTTCTGGAGATTTTGTGATAATGCATGAGTGGCATTTTGCTTTTATATATATATAGATTTTCCAATATTTCCCACAATCCTTGCATTGTTTTCTCCTAAGGATTTTTATCCATGAAATTTTGCTTAGGCTATGAATTTCTTAAAATCAGCTCTTCTAAAGTTTAAGACACTTGTTGGATTATATTCTATTGCTTCTGTTTGCATTATATTGAATTCCAATAAGACATGGTGACTTGCCCAAGGTTCCAACAACTTCAACTCCTTCTATTGCTTCCCTATTAGTAAGAATTAGATCGAGTATAGTTTTTCCTCTAGTTCCCTTCTCTACTTTTTGGATGACAAAGTTGTCAGCTAAGTTGGTTAGGAATCTATTCAATCTCCTACTTGCTGTAGATTTTGTCTCCCAGTTGATATCAGGGTAGTTAAAGTCTCCCATTATATCTTGAGGTTGCCCTCTTAATATAGTTTGTAATACAAACGTGTATTGAAAATGACAGAAGAATAAAATTTACAAGTTTTTTTACTTCACATCTTGCCAATACGTATGGTATTTCCTGTCCCATCCATGTTCCAGGTTCAATTGTGCTTAATCCATCTTTGGTTGCACAGGGAGTCCTCACTTACCACTTCTTCCCTGATCCTTCAAAGTTACTATGGCACAGTAGAAGCAAACATGCACAATTTGTGTTAATCCCAGCACTTGTTCCGTGATTGCATGTCAGCAGTGACTGTGGTTTTGAAGATGCAGGAAAAGGAGTTACACCAACTTCGCTTCTGCCAATAGTTGCACATTTATGATGGCGGCAACATCCCACACTCATGATCTCCATTTGTGACCTTCCAAGCTAGCTTCAGACAAGCAAAATCAGTGGTTATACTGGCAGGAAATTGCAAGTCACAGTCATATGAAATTGCCTTTAATAACCCACAGTGATTAGCTTAAAAACTACAGAGGAACAACAGATGTAAGTTGGAACTGTCATGTGACATGATGCTTAATGTTTGAGCTGCTTAGTGACGCAAATATCAATTCCAATTGTGGTAGGTTAAATGAGGACTACTTGAATAAGGATGTCACCAGAGGGGTTGTAGACAGTATTTTCTGTCTTTATTTGTACCTGAGGACTTCCATGAGCAAAAATTGTCTATACTTTTCTTCTGTTTTCACCTCATCTCTAACCGTTTTACAAACAATTAAAGTTACATTTTTCTTTGAATCTTACAGATGAACATGATGGCAATAAGAGCACACTCTGAACAACTGTAAATAATAATCAGTGTTAAAAAGGGAAGAAAATCAAGCCAAAAATCAAAATATTTTTCATTTCTTGCAGAAAACCTTACAAATCTGCTCCTCCTCCAGCAGCTGTTTGACAAAAGAGAGAAAATTAAGAACGAATAAGCAGATTATGCAGAACTCAAGGATCAATTATTATTTATAATTCAGCAAAAGAGGGAAATATCTGGAAGTCTGTTCGAAGGAAAAGATCAATAGTAAAGCCACGTAGAAGAGACAGGAATGCAGGCCTCTCCCTGAGAGGAAAAAGACAGCTTGAATGAAAGAACCCTTAAACAAGGCATTGTACATATTTTTTACCTCCTCAAGAATATCAGTGGTGCAAAAGCTTCATAAATTTGCCTATTGTGGGAAAAGCACACATTGCAAATCACAGCTGATTATGCACAAGAGGAGATGGAAAGCCACAAAAATTACCTGAATGTGGCAAAAACTACGGTCACAAAAGCTCCCTTGTTGTTCATGGAAGGACCTCCACAAAAGAGGGAAGCCACAAAAGTGCTCCCAATGCGGTAAATGTTTTAGTGAGCATGGCAACATGGTGCTACATCAGATAACTCATAGGAGGGAGAAAACATATGACTGTGCAGATTGTATGAAAGTTTCATAAGAAATTCTCAGGTCTTGAGACAAAAAGGACGCAAACAAAGGAATAAAACCGTTTGAACATCCTTTCTGTGGAAAATGTTTCAGTGAATTCCTTCCTGGTGAAGCACCTGAGGACTCCCACAAAAGAGAAACCCTTTGAATGTCTTGATTGTGGAAAAAAAATTAGTAACAATTTAGGTCCGGTGATGCATCAGTAGATTGACTCCAGGGAGAAACTCTATGAGTATCTAGATTGTGGGGAAAACATCATTAGAAATTTCCATCTCAAGCGACACCAGAGAACACAGAAGAAAAACCTTTTGAATGTCCTGATTATGGGAAAGTCATAATTCTGATGATACACCAGAAGACTCCCATAGGAGAGAAATGCTTTGAATTTCCTGATTGTTGGAAAACTTTCAGTTATGATTCCAATTTATGAAACACCAGAGGAATCAAAAAGGAGAAAAACCCATTCAATGTCCAGACTTTGGGAGAAGTTTCAATTGTAATTCCCACCTGGTAACACATCAGACGATTCACTCCATGGAGAAACCTTGTAAGTGTAGAGATTGTGGGGAAAGTTTCATTAGAAATTCCCATCTCTTGAGACATAAGACCACGCACACAGGAGAGAAACCCTTTGAATGTCCTGAATGTGGGAAACGTTACAGTCAGAATTCGCACCTGGTCATACACCAGAGGACTCACACAGGAGAAAAACCCTTCGAATGTCCTATTTGTGGAAAAGATTTTAGTGATAATTCCAGCCTGCTGAGACACCAGAGGACTCATACAGGAGAGAAACCCTTTGAATGTCCTGATTGTGGGAAATGTTTTAGTCGGAGTTCCTTTCTGGTGACACACGAGAGGATTCACACAGGAGAGAAACCTTTTGTATGTCCTGATTGTGGGAAATGTTTTAGTCAGAGTTCCACTCTGGTAAAACACCAGAGGACTCACACAGGAGAGAAACCCTTTGAATGTCCTGTCTGTGGAAAAGGTTTTAGTGATAATTCTGGCCTGGTGAAACACCAGCGGACTCACACAGGAGAGAAACCCTTTGATTGTCCTGATTGTGGGAGAGGTTTCAGTCAGAATTCCCAGCTGGTGAAACACCAGAGGACTCACACAGGAGAGAAACCCTTTGAATGTCCTTATTGTGGGAAACGTTTTAGTCAGAATTCCAGCCTGGTGAGACACCAGATGACTCACACAGGAGAGAAACCCTTTGAATGTCCTATTTGTGGAAAAAGTTTTAGTGATAATTCCAGCCTGGTGACACACCAGAGGACTCATACAGGAGAGAAACCCTTTGAATGTCCTATTTGTGGAAAAAGTTTTAGCGATAATTCTAATCTGGTGATACACCAGAGGACTCACACAGGGGAGAAACCCTTTGAATGTTCCGATTGTGGGAGAGGTTTCAGTCAGAATTCCCAGCTGGTAAAACACCAGAGGACTCACACAGGAGAGAAACCCTTTGAATGTCTTTATTGTGGGAAATGTTTCAGTCAGAATTCCAGCCTGGTGAGACACCAGATGACTCACACAGGAGAGAAACCCTTTTAATGTCCTATTTGTGGAGAACGTTTTAGTGATAATTCCAGCCTGGTGACACACCAGAGTACTCACACAGGAGAGAAATCCTTTGAATGTCTTTATTGTAGGAACGGTTTCAGTCAGAATTCCAGGTTGGTTAGTCACCAAAGGATTCACACAGGAGAAAGGCCCTTTGAATGTCCTGATTGTGGGAAATGTTTTATTCGGAGTTCCAGCCTGGTGAGACACCAGAGGACTCATACATGAGAGAAACCCTTTTAATGTCCTATCTGTGGGAAAGGTTTTAGCAATCATTCTAATCTGGTGACACACCAGGGGACTCACACCGTGGAGAAATCTTTGAAATGTCCAGTTCTGCGGACATTACTTCAAGCATAAATCATCCCTTATTGCACACAAGATAATCCATATGAAGAAAGGTAGATGAGTTTAGAGAATGCTTGAATTTCATTTGATATCTCCCATTGAAAGTGTAGGTGAGAAATGTTTGATGGATAACCAGTGATCTTATTTTTAATTGTAAAAACTGATGCACAAAAGTTTCTAACCAAACGACATGCTTGATGAAATTGAGGAAAGTTTATGGTATGTGTTGTTTTGTTTTTGTTTGTTTTAAAAAATTTAAAAAAAGAAATTTTAGGTGAGAAATTGTTTGAATTTTGGCCTGATTCATTTTGCTCGAACATTTGTAAGTGGAGTGAAAAGGAAATTGGAAAATGCCTAACTACTACTTTCTGGTTATCAGCAGAACCATCTGTATATTTCCTTTTCCAGAATTAATGGAATTCCTCAAAAAGGAATTTTGGGTGGAGCTTTTGTCTGTTGATTATGGAATTCCCACATGTGGAGTTTCAGTCTTCTACCTTGGTTTCACCCGATTTTCAGCCCCAGAATTCCACAGCCCGCATAAAAGTAGTCCTCAAGATATAACTATTATGGGCTTTGAATTACAGTTGCATGTTCCAATGGCTGTTAAGTGAAATTGCTTTCCTTAACTACCTGAATCCTCCTGCTGTCCCTGATGCAGCCATTAATCAAATGTGCAACTCACTAGGCAGAACACTGTCTACTCAAAGCTGGGGAAAAGACTTGGAGGCCTAGTGCAGGGCCAGGTTTGCCTGCCGTAGGAATCTATATGCCTCCCCTACCCTCCAAGACACCCTTGTGCTCTGTATCCTAACCCTTGAGTCTCCTTGGCCATTCCCCCCCCCCCCGTTACATCTGACTCCCACCCTACCCGACTTCACACCCTCCTCTTCCTTACTTTTGAAGATCTCTGAACCTCATGTTGGGGAGGGAGGGAAGGACGTATATCCGTGCTGGCGAACATTTTTTGGATCGTGTGCCAAAAGCAGGGAGGAGAGCAGGTGGGAAGTGCTCAAGCGTCCCTTACCCATAATGCTATGTGCGCAACCCCAGCGTGCATGTGTGTGCGACCACCGGTCCCCACACTTTTGGCATGGATTTTTTCCCCTCCTCATGCTCCAGACGCTTTCTAGGAGCCCGGGGAGGGCAAAGACAGCCTACAGCATCCGCCCGGAGGCTTCAGGAGAGTGAAAAACAGTCCTACGGGCAACCTGGAAGTTTGGGAATGGTGACTATGCTCCATCCAACAAGGAATCGAGTGTATTTTTTTTTGAAAAAGTATTATTGTTTTAATTAAACAAAAACACAAAAAAAGAATCATCTTTCGTTACATCTTGTAGAAGGCGTGTCGATTGGTTACAAATACATTTTGTGCATTTCTTCCACAATCCTTACATATACTTCATTCAAATTGAATTGTACATTTAAAATCAAAATAGAAAATTTATATATCTTACTTATCACTGTACCATAATTCTCATTTAATTACAATTATTTAAACATGTTTTTATCTAAAATCATTTGTATTTAAAGACACAACCACCTACTGGCATTCATTCGCAGTTTCAATAAACCTCCAATAATATTACACCATTATAGCATATTCTGAAAGAAATTCAGTTAGTAAGATATCTAAGCATTTCCCCCCCCCTTCCCCCCAACTCACAGTTTAAAGCTTATATCCAATTTGCTTTTACTAGTATAACTTACACACACACACACACATTATATGTGTGTGTGTGTGTGTGTGTGTGTGTGTGTGTGTGTTTTATTTGTGCTGATAAATAAATAAAGGGAGACTAATATAGATGTATTTCAAGCTATTTAGCTCTCATCAGCTAGCCATACCCTTACTGGGATTTGAACCTGTGCTGTATTGCATCTTAGGCAAACGTCTTAGCCATTAAGCCACAGGTCTTCTCCTTATCATATATATGGCAGATAAAAGTTGCAAGGCTCTGCCGTATTCTTTTCAGGTGAGTCCTCGCCAAGCTCTCTCGCCCCTGCCCAAACTGGCCCAGAAGTGGCGTGTGATCCCCATGTGCTCCCCTCGCAGGCCAGACCGGCTTCAGGAAACACCCCAGAAGGGCTTTGATGCCACATTCTCCCACATACTCCCCTACTACATGTCAGTAAACCCACTGCCAGTATCACCCATCTGCCAGCTCCCCCTCCCCCACCCACACTCCGGCCTGTGCCCTTCGTCCTTACCTTTGTGAACAGCGATGAACAGAAGTACACAGCTGAGCTGCTAGATTCTGCAAGGTATATATAAGGCCAATGGCTGGAGGAGGGATGGTAAGGTTGGCGGGAAAAGCCAGCCACACAAGGAGTGGCTGTAAACCGAGGGGCAGGGCTTAATCCTACCACTGCGCAGGATGGATACATTGTGTTGCATGGCCATATCCAGCCCGCAAGCTGTAGTTTGAGGACTCCTGACATAAAGCTTCCCCTGGTTGGTTTTTGTTCTGTGGCACGAACGCCCAGCCTTCCAGCTTCAACGGTCCTTGGAGGAAGCTAGTTACCTTGACCCTTTCCAGTCCGGCTTCAGAACCTGGTTACAGCACAGAAACCACTTTGGTCGCATTGACCGATGATCTCTGGAGAGCCAGGGATGGAGGCCATGCATCCATCCTGGTTCTCCTTGACCTCTCGCAGCTTTCGATACCATCGACCATGGTATCCTTCTGCGACGACTGTGGGAGGTGGGGTGGGAGGCATTGTTTTGCAGTGGTTCTACCTCTCGGACAGGTCGCAGTCGTGTTGGTTGGGGGGCAGAGATCGACCCCTAGGCCCCTAACATATGGGGTGCTGCAGGGTTCGGTCTTATCCCCCCTACTATTTAACATCTACATGAAACCGCTGGGCGAGATCATTCGGAGGCACGGGATAAGATACCACCAATACGCGGACGATACTCAGTTTATCTGTCCGCCCCGTGCCAATTCAATGAAGCGGTGGACGTGATGAACCGGGTCTCAAAGCCGTTAGGGACTGGATGAGGGCTAACAAACTGGTACTCAACCCGGATAAGACCGAGTGGCTGTTGTGTTTCCCTCCCAATAATTTGGCTAGTGTCCCATCACTCAGGCTGGGGGGGGCCAAATTTTACACCCCTCAAGACAGGGTTCGCAACTTGGGAGTCCTCCTGGACCCACAGCTGACCTTTGACCACCATCTGTCGGCTGTGACCAGGGGGGCATTTGCCCAGGTTCGCCTGGTGCGCCAGTTGCGACCCTACCTGAACCGGGAGGCTCTCACAACAGTCACTCGGGCCCTTGTGACCTCTAGGCTGGAATACTGCAACGTGCTCTACATGGGGCTGCCCTTGAAGAGCATCCGGCGACTTCAGCTAGTCCAGAATGCGGCCGCGCGAGTGCTTATGGGTGCACCATGGTTCGCCCACATAACACCTATCCTCCGCGAGCTGCGCTGGCTACCTGTTGATCTCCGGGTGTGCTTCAAGGTGCTACTTACCACCCATAAAGCCCTCCATGGTAGTGGATCTGAGTACTTGAGAGACCGCCTCCTGCCAATTACCTCCTTACGACCTATTAGATCACACAGATTAGGCCTCCTCCGAGTTCCATCTGCCAGTCAGTGTCGACTGGCAACTACGCGGAGGAGAGCCTTTTCAGTAGTAGCTCTGACCCTTTGGAATGATCTCCCCGTGGAGATTCGTACCCTCACCACCGTCCAGACCTTCCGCACAGCCCTTAAGACCTGGCTATCCCGTCAGGCCTGGGGATAAAGATTGTAATCCGTCCCCACCCGAATGATGAATGAATGTTGTGTTCTACTTTTACTTATGTATTGTTTTATGTCTTACTGTCTTGTATTCCCCTCCCCATAAATTTTAAGCCGCCCTGAGTCGGCTTACCCTGAGGGGACTCAGGGAAAAGGGCAGCCTATAAATAATAAACCATAACCATAACCATAACCAATAGTCTCCCAATTCCATGGAGAGGGGACATGCCCCCTTAATCAATTTCCTCACTGAAGAGGTAGCAGAAAATAGATTTCCAAACCTCAACTTCTGATTGTGATTCACAAATGATGGTGCTCAGTTGCCCAATGAAGCAGAATATGTTGCACTGGTTTTCCACTGCATTAGTCCCAGGGCTCCTTGTGTGCAACTTCAAAAATATTCATAGTCTGGCTTGTACACTGGTTAATCTAAATTTGGCCTCACAAATCCTGGATGCAATAA
Organism: Thamnophis elegans; assembly: GCF_009769535.1. NCBI lineage: Eukaryota > Metazoa > Chordata > Lepidosauria > Squamata > Natricidae > Thamnophis > Thamnophis elegans. Next base: position 157,437,658 of record NC_045542.1, on the reverse strand, counting down.
ACTGAGGCAGGTTCAGGAAGCAATCCTTGGAAATGAGCAGTCTTTGATTATCTACTAAGGCAGAATCATGGCTGCAAACAATTTTCGGATATGTGCTTGCTTCAAACCTGACTGAAAGCTCATAAAAAATGACCCATCTAAAAGAATTGGCACAGAAAATTGCACATTATACATTTCTTTTCTGTTTAACAGAATTTCTGCCCTGGTTGCTAGACCTTCATGGGTTGAAATCTCTCCTTTTCCAGGCTACTCCCAAGTTCTTTTAATAGTCATTTTTCAGTTGTTGAGGAGTCTAGTGGTCCACTTCAGGAAACGCAGTTTTGCAGCAATTCTTCCCAGCCCCAAGAAATTTAAAATCAACAACTCTCTCTCTCTCTCTCTCTCTCCTCTCTTTGTGTGTGTGTGTGTGTGTGTGTGTGTGTGTGTGTGTCTTTTCTCTCTCTTTTTCTCTCCTCTCTCCTCTCCCTTTCTCTCTTCATCTCTTTTTCTTATTCTCTCTCTAAGTTTCAACTTTTTAAAAACAAAATATCAAATCAATGCATGAACAGTGTGGCACCTGTCATACATTCTAATACAAATAAAGCTAATCATGTTAAATATAACCCTAGCATTCAATACGCTTATATGTTTCTAATAATAATGCATCATTATCTTAATTTATAGTCTCATTATTCAATTTGCCCACATTTTCTCTTGTTATTACTTTTGTTTTGTTATATAAAAGATCTACAATAATATTCTCCATTTTCTTGTTTCTATCACTCTATCTCCCTCTCTTTTTTAAAAGAAAGTTTTTATTTTTAGACAGACATAGACAAACAAAACATAAAACAAAGCCATCTTCCATTACATACATTGTGTCCATTGGTTACAAGGTTTTTGTGCATTTTTCCATAGCCATCACTTACAATTTATATGAAATCACATATTATCAAATCAAATATATTTGTATACATTATTATCATTGTACCTCATTTATTTGACTATCACTATTATTCCTTCATTTTAAATGAGATATTCTAGGTATTGGATTCATTTATATTATAACAATTCATTACATCATTTTAAATCTATCCCATAATAATATATCTTTATGTTATATTCTGTATCATTCTATTATTCTTGTATTTATAACATTCTCTAACATCTTTCATTTCCATGTTTTTTTATCTAACCACTTTTAAAATAGATCCTGTATCTCGTAAAATTGTTTATCTTCCTGTTCTCTCATTTCAAATATCAATTTACTCATTTCAGCACATTCCATTATTTTGTGAATAAGTTCCTCCTGCGTTGGTATTTATTCATTTTTCCATTTTTTAGCAAATACAATTCTAGCTGCTGTTAACACATTTACAGTCAAATATTTCAATTCTCTATTGTATGATTCCAGTATGATTCCCAATAAAAAGATCTCTGGTTTAAAGTCTATATGTTTTTGTATCTTTTTTTTCCAACCAAGTGTGGCTTTTAGCCCAATATCTTTTAGCTTCTATGCACGTCCACCACATATGGTAATATGAACCCGGTATTTGATGACATTTCCAACACTTTTCCGATTTATTCTTGAACATTCTTGCTATTCTCATCGCCACCTGTAAAACATCTTATAAAATTTTTCTTTATATGCTGTTGACATTGTCATTTTACAATTTTGAGACCACAATTTCTGCCAATTCTCTAAGTCAATCCCACGTCCAAATTTTTCCCCAAGCAATAATAGATTCTTTAACTTGTTCTTCTTCTAACTTAACCTCTAATAAGTATCCATACAGTTTTTTAAATCACCTTTTCATCAGTACCTATCAAAATTTTATCCAACAATCATTTTATCATGGAAACCTTCCATTTCAAGATCTTTATCATATTTAGAATGTATTTGCACATATGAAAACCAGTTCATCTTTATACCTTGCTGTTCCAGTTTTTGCATAGATTTAAGTTCATCCTTTGCATTCAATATTTCACCATATCTAACTGTTTGTTCCTTTTTGTATGTTATTGGAAATGAAAATGCTTCAATAATTGATAACCAGACTGGAATTTTTAGATAATGCTGCCTTTTAATCTTTTCCCAATTTAATAGCAAAGCCTCATGTATGTAATGTCTTGTAAAATACCCCTGCGTCTTAGTTCCCTGGTACCGTAAGAAAGTGTGCCATCCCAACAGCAAATCATGTCCTTCTACAGTCAATAATCTAGAATATCTTGATGTTATCCATTCCTTAACCCACATCAAACTTGTTGCCTGATAATATAACTCCCAGATAGATAGACAAATCCTCCTTATTCTAGTATCTTGTAACAATTTTAATTTTATTCTCTCTTTCATTCCCTGCCAAATATATTTCAACACTATTTTATTTAAATCGTCAAAATAATCTTTCCCTAATCTAATTGGAATTGTCTGGAACAAATATAAAATCCTGGGTAGCATATTCATCTTGATTGTTGATATTCTCTCTATTATTGATAGTTGTAAATTTTCCCATTTTGGCAAATCTGTCGCAATCTGTTGTTTGAGTTTATGGTAATGGTTCTCTTTAAGTGTACTACATCTTGCTGTCAAATATATCCCCAGATACTTGACCTTATTCGTGACTTGGATCTTCAAAGCTTCCCAAATTCTTCCTTTTGTCTTAATAACATGTTGTCAAAATCTTCGTTTTGTCTTTATTTATTTTCAAACCTGCTATTTTTTCATATTCCTCTATTTTTTCTTATCAATTTAGGTGCGGTTTCTAGTGGGTCCTGTAAGATGAAGACCAGGTCATCTGCAAATGCCTGCAATTTGTATTGTTTTTAATTTTCATTCCTTTTATGTCTTTTTCTTCTCTAATGTTTCTATTTAGGACTTCTAATGTTAAGACAAACAACAGAGGCGATAGTGGACAACCTTGTCTCGTCCCTTTCTTTATTTCAATAAGTCTGTTGGTTCTCCATTTATCATTATATTTGCTGTTTGTTTGTGGTATATAGTTTGTATAGCTTGGGTGAATTTCTTACCAAAGCCCATCTGTTCCAGCTGTAACAACATAAATCACCAGTTCACATTGTCAAAGGCTTTCTGTGCATCTAAGAACATCACAGCCATTTGTTTTTCAGGATGTGCCTCATAATATTCCAAAGTGTCCAGAATTATTCTCATATTATCTTTGATTTGTCTCTTTGGTAGAAACCCATTTTGAATAAAATTGTTAAAATATTTTTTGAGTCGTTCTGCCAATATTGAGGCAAATATTTTATAGTCTGAGTTTAGCAGAGAAATAGGTCTATAATTCTTAACTTAGTTACATCTCTGGATTTAGGAACTGCCTCATCACATTGTTCCGCTATACATTCTGTAGCTTCCCCCTTGGTAATCCCTTCTTCCATTGTGGAGAACTTTTCTCTGTAGGAAGGTGGGATAAGAACCTGTTGGGGCATTGCAGGGGAGACTAGAACCCGTGGGGAGGTCAATCCCTCGGTTGGCCGCTGCCCAGTTATACATTAACATTACTATATATAGGTATAAGAATAAACATGAGTATGAATGAAATGGGTACAAATAAATGGGGTCAGTAGGACAGGTTCAGTAAGCACAATGGTGTGCTTATGCACATCCCTTACAGAACCCTTAGGAATGAAGGGAGGTCAATAGTAGGCAATTTAAGGTTAAAGTTAAGGGGATTTGAAGATGTAGCAAATTTGCAACGAATAAGAGGCATCTTGGTGCTGCTGCCACCAGGGTAACAAGCAGGCAACTCCAAGAAGACAAGATCACAGCAGGGGTTGTTCAGGAACCTAAGAACCCAGGACTCAAAACCACAATGCTTTTTCTTCTTGAGCTACAACCTCTGTGCATATTTTTTTAACATGTATTTTTTAGAAGCTTCAGCAACTTACTGGGACCTCTCAGAAACTCTGCTTATGACTCACAGATATTTTGTGCAAAGGAGATGCTGGCTAGGAAATTCTGGCCTCAAAACCCGGAAGACATTCAGGATGCAGAAAGATGAAACTGAACTTTGCTTTTCTCTTAGACACATTAAAATTAACATGAGAGAAATGGCAGAATATATAAAAACAAACCCGCTATACAATAAAAACATAAATAGACATTGGGGAAGGGGGGAAATTTCTTCTGCCATGTATAGGCAATCAGGTCCTCTTTCTTGGGCTACATTTTCTAGGCCCTGCTGCATATGTTTCTCTGTGTGACCTAATGGGAGACTTCAGTGCAAGTAAATTTACAGAATGTACACATGGCATTTAGCAGATATAAAATTTTCTTCTCCAAGAATGAAGCTTGGTGGTTGATGCTCTTGGATGCAGCCCTGGCCTGCAGTAGTGAAGCTCCGCTGGAGTGTCTGGCCTGATGCTGCTGCCATGCCCTAAAATCCTGGAAGCCACAGAAAATCAGTCATAAAGTGTTGGAGTATTAGAGGGGTTTTGATCTCCACTGAGAGTCACTCCTAAGGAAGCTGATTGTGTAATTCTGTAAAAGCTTCATGAACTTTTAGGGACAACACATAGTTAATCTTCACAAGGTTAAGTAACATCACATTTCACTATTTCACTAGGCTCAGCTACAAAGTCGGTTGCTAGAAGTAAAAAACGACTTGATAACATTTAATCAGTGGAAACTTGTTGCAAACGCCTTAAGTGGAAACTGGAGAAGGATTTTTTTTCTGCCTCCTATCTGGAGATGGTGCTCAAACAGGCAACACTTGTGCCTAGAAAGTGGACAATACTTGTGGTTGAGGTTAAAGGAGTTAAAACCATTGAGTACTGACTTGCTAGAAAGGTTAGAAAGCGACGAGAAGAGTAGAAGAAAGAAAGTCGAATTGCCGTTTGAAAAAAGCACATTTGGGAACAGCTGAACTTCCTGTTCCGGATCAGATGAGGAGAGTGGTGTGCAGAGCGGCTTTTGCGCTCTTCCCAGTGTCGAAGCAGCAGCTGGAAGGTGAGTTGAGGGCGGGTGGGAGGAGAGTCCTGGAAGCAGAGAAACAACTGGGCTGAAGCATCTCAGCTGCTGCTGCTGCTGCAAGTTCCTTCCCTCCCCGAATTTAAGCCCATTGGTGTTGCACGCTGTGAAACTGGTGGCTGCAATTTTCCTTCTGCTGGGAAGATTGGAAAAGTCTCTTCCAAGTGAAGGTGGATTCTTTGGGAATAGCTTCCCTCCAGAGGTTGTGGGGGCTCCCATCACTGGAGGGTTTGTGATGTATTCAGACGCCCTGATCAAGCAGGAGAACCAATATCATTTCAGACAAATGGCTGTCCTGTCTCTGATTAAAAGCCACCAGGGATGGAGCCCCCACAACCTCTGAAGGGAAAACCTTCCACTGGTTCACTGTTCTTAGTGTCAGGAAATTTCTCCTTAGTTCTAAGTTGCTTCTCTCCTTGATGAGTTTCCATCCAGTTTATTGTCGTGCTTTCAGGGGCTTTGGAGAATAGGTTGACACCCCTCCCTCTTTTGTGGCAACTCCTCAAGTATTGGAAGATGGCTATCATGTCTCCCCTAGTCCTTCCTTTCACTAGACTGGACATACCTAATTCCTGCAACTCCTTAATTATATTTTAGCCTCCAGGCCCCTAATCCTCTTTGTTGCTCTTTTCTGCATTCTTTCCAGAGTCTCAATAACTTTTTTATGCTATGGTGACCAAACTGTCTGCAATTGTCTAAGTGTGGTCTTACTCTTCATAAAGTGATACTAGTACTTGACATGATCTTGATTCTATCTCTCTGTTAATGCAGCCTGAGATTGGTGGGCTGCCACCCAGGAATGCTATTACCGCAATCTCTGCCGCCTGGAACCTCCCGAGAAGGGGCAGGTAAAGCGGGCCCTGCAGAGATCGTGGTACCAGTGTTTTGGATGGATCAATCTCAGGAGCCAAAACCTTTGAACCAAACCTGATTGTGTCCCATTTAGGTTTTTTAACTTCCCAATCTAGCGTTATGAGAAAAGCTTTCGTAAAAAGGAGATCGTTCCCATCGCTGCCACCGCCTAAGCCCTTCCGGAAGCCCTGAAAGCGAAACCTAGCACTTGTTTCGTTACCGCATGTCAGCAGTGACTGTGGTTTTGAAGATGCAGGAAAAGGAGTTGCACCAATTCGGGTTCTGCTAATAGTTTCATATTTATGATGGCAGCGGCATCCCACACTCATGATCTCCATTTGTGACCTTCCCAGCTAGCTTCTGACAAGCAAAATCAGTGGATGTACTGGCAGGAAATTGCAAGTCGCCGTCATATGAAATTGCCTTTAACAACCCACAGTAATTAGTTTAAAAACTACAGAGGAACAACAGATGTAAGTTGGCATTGTCATGTGACATGATGCTTAATGATAGAGCTGCTTAGTGACACAAATATCAATTCCAATTGTGGTTAACTGAGGACTATTTGAACAAGGAAGTCACCAGAGGGGTTGTAGACAGTATTTTCTGCCCTTATTTGTGGCTGAGGACTTCCATGAGCAAAAGTGGTGTATACTTTTCTTCTTTTTTCACCTCATCTCTAACCATTTTATAAACAATTAATGTTACATTTTTCTTTGTATCTTACAGGTGAACAGGATGGCAATAAGAGCCCTCTGGACAACTGTAAACAACAATCAGTGTTGAAAAGGGAAGAAAATCAGGCCAAAAATCAAAATATTTTCCATTTCCTGCAGAAAACCATACAAATCTCCTCCTCCTCCTCCAGCAGCTGTTTGACGAAAGAGAGAAAATTAAGAACGAATAAGCAGATTATGTAGAACTCAAGAATGAATTAAATGAGAGGGGAAGGGAGATTATTCATAATTCAGCAAATGAACATGATGGCAATAAGAGCACTCTGAACAACTGTAAATAATAATCAGTGTTAAAAAGGGAAGAAAATCAAGCCAAAAATCAAAATATTTTTCATTTCTTGCAGAAAACCTTACAAATCTGCTCCTCCTCCAGCAGCTGTTTGACAAAAGAGAGAAAATTAAGAACGAATAAGCAGATTATGCAGAACTCAAGGATCAATTATTATTTATAATTCAGCAAAAGAGGGAAATATCTGGAAGTCTGTTCGAAGGAAAAGATCAATAGTAAAGCCACGTAGAAGAGACAGGAATGCAGGCCTCTCCCTGAGAGGAAAAAGACAGCTTGAATGAAAGAACCCTTAAACAAGGCATTGTCCATATTTTTTACCTCCTCAAGAATATCAGTGGTGCAAAAGCTTCATAAATTTGCCTATTGTGGGAAAAGCACACATTGCAAATCACAGCTGATTATGCACAAGAGGAGATGGAAAGCCACACAAATTACCTGAATGTGGCAAAAACTACGGTCACAAAAGCTCCCTTGTTCATGGAAGGACCTCCACAAAAGAGGGAAGCCACAAAAGTGCTCCCAATGCGGTAAATGCTTTAGTGAGCCTGGCAACATGGTGCTATATCAGATAACTCACAGGAGGGAGAAAACATATGACTGTGCAGATTGTGTGAAAGTCTCATTAGAAATTCCCAGGTCTTGAGATACTAAAGGATGCACACAAAGGAATAAAACCATTTTAACATCCTTTCAGTGGGAAAAGGTTCAGTGAGAATCCCTTCCTTGTGAAGCACCTGAGGACTCCCACAAAAGAGAAACCCTTTGAATGTCCTAATTGTGGGGAAAAAATTAGTCACAATTTAGGTCTAGTGGTACATCAATAGATTGACTCCATGGAGAAACTCTATGAGTATCTAGATTGTGGGGAAAACGTCATTAGAAATTTCCATCTCAAAAGACACCAGAGAACTCACACAGAAGAAAAAACCTTTGAATGTCCTGATTATGGGAAAGTCACAGTTCTGGTGATACACCAGAAGACTCCCATAGGAGAGAAATGCTTTGAAGGTCCTGATTGTTGGAAAACTTTCAGTTCTGATTCCAATTTGTGAAACACCAGAGGAATCGTAAAGGAGAAAAAGCCATTCAATGTCCAGACTTTGGGGGAAGTTTCAATTGTAATTCCCACCTGGTAACACATCAGAGGATTCACTCCATGGAGAAACCTTATAAGTGTAGAGATTGTGGGAAAAGTTTCATTAGAAATTCCCACCTCTTGAGACATAAGACCATGCACACAGGAGAGAAACCCTTTGAATGTCCTGACTGTGGGAAAAGCTTTAGTGATAATTCTAGCATGGTGAAACACCGGAAGACTCACACAAGAGAGAAACCCTTTGAATGTCCTGTCTGTGGGAAAAGTTTCAGTCGAAACGCCCACCTGGTGATACACCAGAGGGCTCATACAGGAGAGAAACCCTTCGAATGTCCTATCTGTGGGAAAAGCTTTAGTAATCATTCCAATCTGGTGACACACCAGATGACTCACACAGGAGAGAAACCCTTTGAATGTCCTGATTGTGGGAAAAGTTTTAGTCTGAATTTCAGCCTGGTGACACACCTGAGGACTCACACAGGAGAGAAACCCTTTGAATGTCCTGATTGTGGGAAATGTTTTAGTCAGAATTCTCATCTGGTAATACACCAGAGGACTCACACAGGAGAGAAACCCTTTGAATGTCCTGACTGTGGGAAACATTACAGTCAGAATTCCCATCTGGTGACACACCAGAGGACTCACACAGGAGAGAAACTCTTTGAATGTCCTTATTGTGGGAAAGGTTTCAGTCAGAATTCCAGGTTGATTAGTCACCAAAGGATTCACACAGGAGAAAGGCCCTTTAATTGTCCTGATTGTGGGAAATGTTTTAGTCGGAGATCCAGCCTGGTGACACACCAGCGAACTCACACAGGAGAGAAACCCTTTGAATGTCCTATCTGTGGGAAAAGCTGTAGTGATATTTCTAATCTGGTGACACACCAGAGGACTCACACAGGAGAGAAACCCTTTGAATGTTCTGATTGTGGGAGAGGTTTCAGTCAGAATTCCCACCTAGTGAAACACCAGAGGACTCACACAGGAGAGAAACCCTTTGAATGTCGTGATTGTGGGAAAGGTTTTAATCTGAGTTCCAGCCTGATAACACATCAGTGGATTCACACAGGAGAGAAACTCTTTGAATGTCCTGACTGTGGGAAACGTTACAGTCAGAATTCCCATCTGGTGACACACCAGAGGACTCACACAGGAGAGAAACCCTTTGAATGTCCTTATTGTGGGAAAGGTTTCAGTCGGAATTCCAGGTTGATTAGTCACCAAAGGATTCACACAGGAGAAAGGCCCTTTGAATGTCCTGATTGTGGGAAATGTTTTAGTCGGAGATCCAGCCTGGTGACCCACCAGAGGACTCACACAGGGGAGAAACCCTTTGAATGTCCTATCTGTGGGAAAAGCTGTAGTGATAACAATAATCTGGTAAGACATCAGAGGACACACACAGGAGAGAAACCCTTTGAATGTCCTGATTGTGGGAGAGGTTTCAGTCAGAATTCCCACCTGGTGAAACACCAGTGGACACACAGGAGAGAAACCCTTTGAATGTCCTATATGTAGGAGAAGCTGTAGTGATAATTCTAATCTGGTGAGACACCAGAGGACTCATACAGGAGAGAAACCCTTTGAATGTCCTGACTGTGGGAAAAGATTTAGTAATAATCCCAATCTTGTGAAACACCAGAGGACTCACACATAACAGAAACCATTTGAATGTCCTATTTGTGTGAAAGGTTTTAGTGATAATTCCAGGCTGGTGATCCACCAGAGGACTCACACAGGAGAGAAACTCTTTGAATGTCCTATCTGTGGGAAAAGCTTTAGTAATAATTCCAATTTGGTGAAACACCAGAGGGCTCACCCAGGGGAGAAACCTTTTGAATGTCCTATTTGTGGGAAAAGTTTTAGTGATAATTCCAGGCTGGTGACCCACCAGAGGACTCACACAGGAGAGAAACTCTTTGAATGTCTGATCTGTAGGAAAAGTTTCAGTCAGAATTCCAGCCTGTGAGACACTAGAGGATTCACACAGGAGAGAAAGCCTTTGAATGTCCTGATTGTGGGAAATGTTTTAGTCGGAGTTCCAGCCTGGTGACACATCAGAGGACTCACACAGGGGACAAACCCTTTGAATGTCGTATTTGTGGGAAAAGCTGTAGTGATAATAATAATCTGGTAAGACAGAGGACACACACAAGAGAGAAACCCTTTGAATGTCCTGATTGTGGGAGAGGTTTCAGTCAGAATTCCCACCTGGTGAGACACCAGAGGACTCACACAGGAGAGAAACTCTTTGAATGTCCTGACTGTGGGAAAAGCTTTAGTCCTGATTGTGACTCACAAATGATGGTGCCCAGTTGCCCAGTGAAGCAGAATATGTTGCACTGGTTTTCCACTGCATTAGTCCCAGGGCTCCTTGTGCGGAACTTCAAAAATATTCATAGTCTGGCTTGTACACTGGTTAATCCAAATTTGGCCTCACAAATCCTGGATGCAATAAACAAAGGCAGGTTCAGGAAGCAATCCTTGGAAATGAGCAGCCTTTGATTATCTACTAAGGCAGAATCATGGCTGCAAACAATTTTCGGATATGTGCTTGCTTCAAACCTGACTGAAAGCTCCTAGAAAGTGACATCAGATATCTAAAAAGAATTGGCACAGAAAATTGCCCACTATATGTTTTTTTTTTTCCTTCTTAACAAAATTTCTGACATGGCTGCTAGAGATCATGGGTTGAAAACTCTCCTTTTGGGGCCACTGTCATAATCATCATGAGAGTCCTCTGCTGCCTCCACCAGTGTACTTCCCTTTGTCTCAGTGGCCTGCAAAATCACCTCCCATTTCAATAGACCCCAAGTAAGGATGCCAGGCAAATATCCCTTGTGGTGTGCCAGGTATACAGAAAGTACAGAGACCATTCTAATAGTGTGTAGGTTGACCAATATATGTAAATAGATATAGCCCACAAGGGGGGAATTGTGGGAACCCCCCCTCCCGAGAATGAAATATTTGGGGGAATATTAAAAAAGGTAGAAAAGGAGAAACACATTCTTAGAGGCAGAAAGCGGCTCCCAATCTTCCCTAATAGCCTACAGCAGATGCTCATTAAGAAATCCTGGGCCAGTCTATTCACAAAGAAAATACCCTCATCTCCAGGTGTTGGGATTAAGGACAGGACATGACCTTAACCCAGGGGCCCTGAAACTTTTTAAAATGGGACCAATTTATGGTCCCTCAAACTGTTGGGAGGGCCGGTCCAGCTGGGTGGGCATGAGTAGGTGGTCATGTGACTACATGGGCATGGCCAATTCAACAGTCCTTTGAACCATGCACAAAAATTAAACTTTCAATTTGTTTTGTTCCTGTGGGTGTTTTATTAGCTTTTGTTTGCATGTTGCTCTTTCTGTTGCCTTTTCTTTTTACTAGATCATTTTTCAATTGTTCAGGAGTCTAGTGGTCCACTTCAGGAAACTCAGTTTTGCAGCAATTCTTCTGAGCCGCAAGGAACTTAAAATCCACATCTCTCTCTCTCCCTCTCTCTCCTCTCTCCTCCTGTCTCTATCTCTATATGTGTGTGTCTTTATTTTCTCTCTTTTTCTCTCTCCTCTCCCTTTCTTTCTGTCTTATTCTCTCTCTCTCTCTCTCTCTTTTTAAGTTTTATTTTTTTAGATCAAAACATTAAAACAATGTGTGTACAGTGTAGCACCTGAGTGTCATACATTCTAATACAAATACAACTAATCAGGTTAAACATAACCCTTGCGTTCAATGTGCTTATATATTTCTAATAATAATGCATACATATTAATTTATAGTCTCATTCAATTTGTCCTTGCATTTTCTCTTGTTATTACTTTCATTTTGTTATATAAAAGGTCTACACTAATGTTCCCCATTTTCTTGTTTCTATCACTCTATCTCCCTCGCTTTTTGTCTCTCTCTCTCTTTCCCTATGTGTCTCTTTCTCTGTCTATCTCTCTCAAGAGCCGAGGTGGTGCAGTGGTTAAATGCAGCACTGCAGGCTACTTCAGCTGACTGCAGTTCTGCAGTTCAGCTGTTCAAATCTCACCGGCTCAGGGTTGACTCAGCCTTCCATCCTTCTGAGGTGGGTAAAATGAGGACCCGGATTGTTGGGGGCAATATGCTGACTCTGTAAACCGCTTAGAGAGGGCTGAAAGCCCTATGGAGCGGTATATAAGTCTAACTGCTATTGCTATTGCTATGTATCTTCTGGAGGTGGAGAGAATGAAAAATGGGCTGTTTTTGCCCTTTTTATGGCCTCCTGGGCCCCTATGCACCTAGTTTTTCACCCTCTAGAACTCCAGAAGCATTCCGCAGGCCAAAATGACTCATTTTTTGGCCAAAACCTGGCCATTTTCACCCATTTTTGGCCTTCTTTCACACACATCCCACCTCCAGAAGCATTCTGCAGACCAAAATTGTTGGCTTTACCTTTCAGTTCCAACCCGCGGGGCTCCCGAAGGTAAGTCCTGCACTTGGCTGAAGGGTGGGCAGGGCAATGTGTGCGGGCCAACCTCGTGGTCCTGCGTGGGCTGGATTAATGGCTTCAGCGGGCCACATGCGGTCTGCAGGCCGTAGTTTGAGGACCCATGCCTTAACCCCATGCATTGAAAAAAATGGAAACAATATTGAGCCATTAAAGAAGGAAGGCTAGAGGGAATAGATAACAGGATAAAATCAATCACATATATTTGACAGGATTAGGGCCAAGGAAGTGATAATTAAGACCCATCATGAGCCTTTGCGAAACAAGTAAAAATAATCAAATAATGAAAGCACACAAAGGAGACCTAAAAATTACAAAATACTGTAAAGTGTATAAAAACCCTTGCACTCATCAAGCTAATTTGTCAACTGTCCCAGAATTGCATGCTGTGGTTCTGCTCATTAATTTCCAGATCTTCTCTCCCGGCTTGGAACTGAACCAGATGGATTTTTCTTCCAACATCCTGCTTTGATTTTTTCTTCTTGGAGGTGCCTACTTGTTACCCCGGTGGTAGCAGCACCAAGATGCTGACAAATTTATTGCAACAGCCTTGGTGTTGGAGAAGTGAGAAAGAAATTATATGGTGGAAAATGTTTCATTTCTAAAAAAGCATTGTGCTGCTCTTTAAATAGCTTTTGAGAATGAAAGAAATGGGATGGTGTAATGATGGACAGGACCACATGGTTTGAGGCCCTGGGGAAAATGAGCACATGGCTGTGTGTGAGAGAGAAGTATACCCTCTCTTGGGCCGCCTTGGAGTTTCCTGTTCCTATGTAAGAAATTTATTCTGACTGGTTGTCTTGAGACCCAGGCTTATTGAGCCTTGCAGGGCAATACAATCTCCCCACGTTGCATGTGGTGAGCTCTGTTGCTAGATGGGTAGAGGGTTAATCCTATTATATTCTGAGGGTGGAGATCTTTTGTGTTGTAAATAAGGTTGCCCAGTCTTTCTGGGGCCGTTAATAAAAGTGGGGAGTGCTTTCCAAGAGCATATTTCTCATCTTCTCATCCAGGGAGGTATAATATTCTGCCTTTTTAATATTTCCTACAATATTTCATTCTTCTGGGAAAGGGTGGGTGCTAACTTCTTACAATCCCTCCTTTATGCCAAAATATGAAGGGGGGGAACACATGTTATTGGCAAAAGATTAAAAATTGATCAGATCAGAGAGACCTGAGGGTGCTTTTAATTGTTCTGATGCAAAGGGGAAGGAACTCTTAGAGACATCTGAGAATGATTCCTTCAGTTGCTCCCAAAAGGAAAGCTTTCAACCATGAAGGTCTAACAGCCAGGACAAAAGTTCTGGAGATAAATTTATAGTATCCATTTTTATGCAAATTATTTTCAGAGGTCTGATAACACTTTCTGTGAGCTTCCAATCAGGTTTCAAGCAAGCAAAAGTCCCAAATTCTTCACAGCCATGGCTTTCCTTTAAATAACTAAAGAGAGTTGGTTACTGCTCTTACCTTTGTGCATTTGGGATTTGTGACTCCAAATTGAGATTAGCCTTAATCCAGGCTATTTAGTATTGTTAGAATTACACACAATGAGCCCTGGGAATCCTACTCATGAGACCACCAGTGCAACATATCCTGCTTTACTGGGCAGCATCGTTTGTGAGTCACAGCCGGGGCTGGGGGTTTGGAGATCTCTTTTCTGATATCCCTTTAAGTAAGGGGGATGCCTCCTCCTCAAGGGATTAGCAGGGAGATATGACTGCTTGAACCTTAATGCCAAAGGGCAAAAACTAACCTAGGAGGAGCTTTTTGTGCAGGTAGGTGAAGAGATAACCTCAGTCTAATTCTGAATGCTGTGTGCTTGTGTATGCAGCTATATCTAAAATACAGGCAATACAGACATGCTGGATAAATTTCCCTCTAACCAGACAAAAATCTAAGGGTTCAGAACTTGCTGTGTCAGCCACTCCCAAATACACTCAGCCTTGCTGAGTGATGCAATCTCCCTAGGTTCCATGTGGTGAGTTTTGTTGCTAGATGGGTAGAGGGCTAATCCTATTATGTCCTGAGGATGGAGATCTATTGCCTTCTAGATAAGGTGGCCCAGTCTTTCTGGGGTTGTTAACAAAGGTGGGGACTGCTTTCCAAGAGCATATTTCTCATTTTCTCATCCAGGGAGGTATAATATTCTGCCTTTTTAATATTTCCTAGAAGATTTCATTTTTCTAGGAGAGGGGTGGGGGATAACTTCCTACAAGTTAGAATACTAAAAAGAGCAAGAGGTGATGGATAGATATAGAATACTTAAGATAGCAATAGTTTCATTAAAGATTAGAAAACACGTAAAAAGTAGAAATTGGGAATAGTATGTATATTGATACCTAATGGAGTACATTAACATTACTATATATACATGTAAATGTTATGAATTTGCGAGAGAATAAAGTCGGACTAAGATAGGGAACAGAAGACCTTGGAAGAGCTTATGGCTTTGCTGGCTGTTGCAAGAGTTCATTGCAAAGAATGTGATTTTTTTTCTCTTGGAGATGTCTGATGCTTAGAACCAAAGCCCCAGAAGGCAAGAAAGAGCAATGGGTGTGGTTCTGAGTATAAAAATAATAATAGTTTATGTCACGATGAAGGATTAAGTGCAGATGTCAGAGTTCCAAATATCATGCAGAATTAAATCACAGTCCAAGGCACTATATAATGTCTTTTTCATAGCTGCAACACCAAGACAGTTTATTTTTTATTTATTTTATTTGTTTGATTTGTCAATAGTTTACAAGATAATAGGTATAAGAATAAACATGAATATGAATGAAATGGGGACAAATAAATGGGGACAATATGACAGGTCCAGTAGGCACAACGGTGCGCTTATGGACGCCCCTTACAGAACCCTTAGGAATGGAGTGAGGTCAATAGTAAGTAGGCAGTTTAAGGTTAAAGTTATGGGGATTTGAAGATGTAGCAAATTTGCAACGAATAAGAGGCATCTTGGTGCTGCTGCCACCAGGGTAACAAGCAGGCACCTCCAAGAAGACAAGATCACATCAGGGGTTGTTCAGGAACCTAAGAACCCAGGACTCAAAACCAGAATGCTTTTTCTTCTTGAGCTACAACCTCTGTGCATATTTTTTATCATGTATTTTTAGAAGCTTCAGCAACTTACTGGGGCCACTCAGAAACTCTGCTTATGACTCACAGATATTTTGTGCAAAGGAGATGCTGGCTAGGAAATTCTGGCCTCAAAACCCAGAAGACATTCAGGATGCAGAAAGATGAAACTGAACTTTGCTTTTCTCTTAGACACATTAAAATTAATATGAGAGAAACAGCAGAACACCTCGTTCCCTTGGAGTGTCTGGCCTGATGCTGCTGTCATGCCCTAAAATCCTGGGGGCCTCAGAGTCATAAAGTTTTGGCACGTAAAGAGGTTTGATCTCCACTGAGAATCACCCCTAAGAAAGCTGATTGTGTAATTCTGTAAAACCTTCATGAACGTTTAGGGCTCGGCACATAGCTAATCTTCACAAGGTTAACATCACATTTCACTATTTCACTAGGCTCAGCTGCAAAGTCGGTTGCTAGAAATCAAAAACCACTTGATAGCATTTAATCAGTGGAAACTTGTTGTAAACGCCTCATGTAGAAACTGGAGAAAGATTTTTTTTTCTGCCTCCAATCTGGAGATGGTGCTCAAACTGGCAACACCTGTACCTAGAAAGCCGGATAATACTTGTGTTTGAGCTTAAAGGGGTTAAAACCGTCGAGTACTGAATTGCTAGAAAGGTTGGAAAGCGACGAGAAGAATAGAAGAAAGAAAGTCCAGTTGCCTTTTCAAAAAAGCACCTTTGGGAACAGCTGAACTTCCTCTTCCGGATCACTCATGGGAGGAGAGTGGTGTGCAGAGCAGCTTCTGTGCTCTTCCCAGGGTCGAAGCAGCAGCTGGAAGGTGAGTTGAGGGCGGGTGGGAGGAGAGTCCTGGAAGCAGAGAAGCAACTGGGCTGAAGCATCTCAGCTGCTGCTGCTGCAGCTTCCTTGCCTCCCCGAATTTAAGCCCACTGGGGCTGCACGCTGTGAAACTGGTGGCTGCAGTTTTCCTTCTGGTGGGAAGATTGGAAAAGTCTCTTCCAAGTGAAGGTGGATCCTTTGGGAATGGCTTCCCTCCAGAGGTTGTGGGGGCTCCCATCACTGGAGGGTTTGTGACAGAGCTGGGAGGGACCTTGCAGGTCTTCTATTCCGACGCCCTGATCAAGCAGGAGACCCAACATCACTTCAGAGAAATGGCTGTCCTGTCTCTGATTAAAAGCCACCAGTGATGGAGCCCCCACAACCTCTGAAGGGAAAACCTTCCACTGGTTCACTGTTCTTAGTGTCAGGAAGTTTCTCCTTAGTTTGAAGTTGCTTCTCTCCTTGATTAGTTCACTGTTCTCACTGTTAATAAATTTCTCCTTAGTTCTAAGTTGCTTTTCTCTTTGATTAGTTTCCATGCAGTTCCTTGTCCTGCTTTCAGGGGCTTTGGAGAACAGGTTGACACCCCTACCTCTTTTGTGGCAACTCCTGAAGTATTGGAAGATGGCTATCATGTCACCCTTAGTCCTTCCTTCACTAGACTAGACATACCCAATTCCTGCAACCCTTCTTTATATTTTAGCTTTCAGCCCCCTAATCCTCTTTGTTGCTCTTTTTTTGAATTCTTTCCAGAGTCTCAACATCTTGTTATGATATGGTGACCAAACTGTCTGCAATTATCTAAGTGTAGTCTTACTCTTGATAAAATGGTATTAGTACTTCACGTGATCTTGATTCTATCTCTCTGTTAATGCAGCCTGAGATCGGTGTGCTGCCCCCCAGAAATGCTACTACTGCGATCTCTGCCGCCTGGAACCGCCCAAGAAAGGGCAGGTAAAGCGGGCCCTGCACAGATCGTGATACCAGAGTTTTGGATGGATCGATCTCAGGAGCCAAAGCCTTTGAATCAAGCTTGATTGTGTCCCGTTCTAGGTTTTTAACCTCCCAATCTAGCATTCTGAGAAAAGCTTTCGTAAAAAGGAGATCATTCCCCTCACTGCCACCATCTAAGCCCTTCCGGAAGCCCTGAAAGCGAAACCTCTCTCCTTTCCAGCCATCACGATCTCTGCAGCGCCCGCTTTGCCTGCCCCTTTTTCAGACGGCCCAGGTGGCTACATTCGGAGTATAAGACGCACCCAGATTGTCACCCTCTTTTTGGAGTAAAAAAGTGTGTCTTATACTCCGAAAAATACTGTAATGAATTAAGCAGCTGTGTCTCTACTGTTTGTCACTTCCTTGCCATCATCTCCCATTAGAGGACGGACTGTTTCCTTAACCTTTTTCTTTTTTCTTTTCTTTTTTTTGAATTTTTTTTATTTTTATATTGATCCATGTTTCCAAAACAGAAGAGAGAGAGAAAAAGAAAAAAAACTAATAGCGACTGCCACTCTAGTCTCTCTTATTTTTTATTTTAAATTGACTTGAACACAAGTTCTTTTATGCTCTTCAAAGGGGAAGTGTTCTATTTCCCTTCCTTCCTTCCTTCCTTCCTTCCTTTCTTTCTTTCTTTTTTTCTTTCTTTCTTTTTTTCTTTCTTTCTTTCTTTCTTTTTTCTTTCTTTCCCTGCCAAAATAGTTCTCTGAGGCACCTGTGAAAACAATTCCTGCCCTTGGTTCTTTATCAGTTTCTGTAAACAAGTTGCAAACCCTTCAGCTACAAAGTTAGTGAAGTCAAATGAAAGAAGAAAGATACGTTGTTTCAAAAACCCCAGTCTCTGACCTCCGAGTGGCAGTTAATTTTCACCTTTTATAGGGAACAAAGTTCTTTCCATTTCTTTTAGTGTGGTTTAATAACAAGTAGTAGGAAGAATTGTTAAAATAAAAAGGAAGGTTTTAATCCAGAAATCAAAAAATAGAGCAACAAGAAGCAGAAGGAAAAAAAACCAATCTGTTCACTTTAAGAGGAGAGATGAAGAACGTTACGAGAACTTCAATCCACAAAAAATATTTACAAATAAAAAAACACTTTCCACAGCGATCCAATTAGGATTATTTTCGCGGCTCAGTTCTTTTGTTTAAGGATCTAATTTGACTTTAAAGAAACCTTTCTTTGGGCAGTCTTTAGCAAAATAGAGAAAATACCTCACCAGATGGACTCACTTTCTCTTTTCACTTCCTTCCTTCCGGAGCGTCCCAATTTCATCAGCCTAGGGGCTGCCTGTTTACTGCTGGCTTGAAGCATTTCCCTTGGGTCTATCAGGGATTTTGCGATATCCCTGAGACCAGCAAGGCTTTGTCTTCCTGATTACTGTCTCTACGGGAAGATTTAAGTCTCAATGGACCCTCCAGCGGCAAAAGTATCAATGGTGGTCTCAGAGTATCGAGACTGCACGTAATATCGCAACATGGCTCCTCCTTCGAGAGCAGAGGCTTCTGTGGGCCAAACCTGTGGCAGACAAGGGAATAGGAGAGCAGAGGCTTCTGTGGGCCAAACCTGAGGAAGACAAGGGGACAGGAGAGCAGAGGCTTCTGTGGATAAGCCTAAGGGAGGGAGGAGTATAGTATAGGAGAGGCTTCTGGGAGGCAAACCTTAGGAAGGGAAGAGTTTGTTGAGTTTCTGTTCCCACCTCCAAACCTGAAGCTCCTCTCAAAATTGTGGTGCAATTTTGGCACCACAATTTCTGGCAACAGGGAGCTACAGCAGAGAGATGAAAGAGCCACATGAGACTCCCAGGCGTTTGCTGACCCCTTGTTTAGGGTCTCCTGATTGAGCAGGGGCTGGATTAGAAGATTTTTAAGATCCTTTCAAATTCTATTATTATTTTCAGTTGGGATTATATTTTTATGTCCTGATAAGTAAAACCAAAGATATCAAAGAGGGTGTACTTTCTTTTTCACTTGACTGTATTTGAAAACAACCCTTTGCTCAGCTAGGAATTTGTGATTGACCCAGTCAACAAGTGAATTTTATCTATGAATGGATATTCCAACTTGGATCTGGGTAGTCTTCCATGTCTCATCAAGGAATCATGATCAATGTAAAAGCTTATTAAAGCATTGTGGCATGTTTGCTTTTTCATTGTAATGTAAATGTTTTTCCCTCATCTTCTGCAACCATTTTATGCACAATTAAAGATACCCTTTTATCTGAATCTTATAGACAAAGAAGAAAGAAATACGAGCACTTTGGACAACTGAGGATAACAAGCAACCTTGAACAGAAAAGCAAGTCAGTCCAGAAATCCAAATATTTTTCATTTCCTTCAGAAAGCCACACTTTTCTTCAGCTTCTTCAGCAGGTGAGAGAGACACAAGAGAAAATCAAGAAAAGATTTCTAGCTGGGAAAAGTAGAGTGTAAAATTCAAGCATACCTTACATGAAAAGTCAAGGGAGATTATTTTTCCAACCAGCAAAAGAGGGAAATGTCTAGAAGTTACTGGGGAGGAAAAGGTCAATTGGAAAATCACGTAGAGCAGACAGTGTGTCAGTCCTTGCTCTGGGAGGAGGAAAACGGCCTGAAACAAAATACCACCAAATAGGAACCATCCATATTTTTGATCTCCTAAGAATATTAGTTGTGGAAAAGCTCCATAGACGTGGCTGTTGAGGGAAAGATACAACTCACAAAAATCACAGCTGATTATGCATGAGAAGATCCAGCCTTAAGAAAAATCGTACAAATATTCTGAAAGTAGCCAAACATTGGTCAGAACCCCTCCATTGTGCATCATGGAAGAACCCACACAGGAGAGAAGCCCTACAGGTGCTCCCAATGCGGTATTTGTTTTTACAAACATGGCAATGTGGACTCACACCAAGGAGGAACCGTTTGAATGTCCTGATTATGGGAAAAGCTTCAGTAACAATTCCACCCTTGTGACATACCAGAGCATTCCCACTGCCGAGAAACTCTGTAAATGTCTTGAGTGTGAGAATAGTTTCAGTCAGAATTCTCCCCTTGTTGCACACCAAGGAACTCACACAGGAGAGAAACGATTTGAATGTCCTGATTGTGAGAAAAGTTTCAGTACCAATTCCAGCCTGGTGAAACATCATAGGACTCACACAGGAGAAAAACCCTTTGAATGTCCTGTTTGTGGGAAAAGTTTTAGTCAGAATTCCAGCCTGGTGATACACCAGAGTACTCACACAGGAGAGAAACCCTTTGGATGTCCTGATTGTGAGAAACGTTTCAGTACCAATTCCAGCCTGGTAAAACACCAGAGGATTCACACAGGAGAAAAACCCTTTGAATGTCTTGTTTGTGGGAAACGTTTCAGTCAGAATTCCAGCCTGGCGATACACCAGAGAACTCACACACGTGAGAAACCCTTTGAATGTCCTGATTGTGGGAAAAGTTTCAGTGCCAGGTCCAGCCTTGTGATACACCAGAGGACTCACACAGGAGAGAAACCATTTGAATGTCCTGTTTGTGGGAAACGTTTCAGTAAGAATTTCAGCCTGGTGATACACCAGAGAATTCACACAGGAGAGAAACCCTTTGAATGTCCTGATTGTGGGAAAAGTTTCAGTACCAATTCCAGCCTTGTGATACACCAGAGGACTCACACAGGAAAGAAATCGTTTGAATGTCCTGATTGTGGGAAAAGTTTCACTAGAAATTCCTACTTCATTGACCACCAGAGGATTCACACAGGAGAGAAACCCTTTAAATGTCCTGATTGTGGGAAATGTTTCAGCCAGAATTCCCACCTTATTAGTCACCAGAGGTTTCATACAGGAGAGAAACCCTTTGAATGTCCTTATTGTGGAAAAAGGTTTAGTCAGAATTACTACATGGTAACACACCAGAGGATTCATACAGGAGAGAAACCCTTTCAATGTCCTGATTGTGGGAAAAGTTTCAGTAAGAATTCCTACCTCAGCAGCCATAAGAGGATTCATACAGGAGAGAAACCCTTTAAGTGTCCTGATTGTGGGAAAAACTTCAGTAAGCGTTCCCACCTCAGTAGCCACAAGAGGATTCACACAGGAGAGAAACCTTTTGAATGCTGTGATTGTGGAAAAAGTTTCTCTCAGAGTTCCCAGCTTGTGATACACCAGAGGACTCACACAGGAGAAAAACCTTTTAAATGTCCTGACTGTGGGAAATGTTTTAGTCACAATTCCAGCGTGGTGACACACCAGAGGACTCACACAGGAGAGAAACCGTATGAGTGTCCAGACTGTGGGAAAGATTTCAGCACTAGGTGTAACCTTATAAATCATATGCTTATACACACAGGGGAGAAACCATTTAAGTGCCTCGAGTGTGGGCGGTGGTTCAGGCAACATTCCAGCCTTATCGCACACAAGAAAATCCACCTGAGGCCCAAAGTGATGAGCGTAGAGAAGGCTTAAATTTCATTTTTAAATTCCCATTGTAAGTCCAGCTGAGAAATTACTATTTAATTTGACTACAAAGAATTTGCCTGATTTTTTGTAGGCAAATATGTAATGATACTAGATGAGAAGGAGAAAAGAAATTGGAACGTATTAGTTTGATCATGGGGATTACCTGTATTAATTTTTGCAGAAATTTTGCAATTATGTGAAAATATTTTGGGAGTGTTCTTTGCATTTTTATCATAGTAGATAATAGAAATGTCACGTCCAGAGTCCCAGCCTTTTTCTTCCTTGCCTGCCTCAAGATTTTCAGTCCCAGAATTCTCCATCCAGCATTTCTTGGCGATGGGAATACTCAGACTATAGTTACAGATTGTGGCTCCCCATATAAGGAGAAAATGAGAGAAGTAGAAGGGGTTCAAAGTTTATCTTTTTAAAACAGCTCCAGGAATTCAGTGCAACCAAGTATGTCTGTTCCAATTGTGTCAAGAATGAGGCAAGCAATTAAAGATACCATATGAATAGCAAATATATTGGGAGAGTTAGGGGCAGCGACAAAACTAGTCTAAAATTTCAGGTGTAAGGGCTGTTGTGCCTTGCAAGTGACCTTCATGGAGAAGAGTTGAGGAGAAAAGGAATTGTGGTGTTGTGCACAGGACCTCCAGGTTTATTCGCAACTACTGCTTTGATCTCCTTTGTTTTAGGGGCCTCCTTGTTAGACTTTGACAGCTGGGGGTTGATTGTACCACTAAGAGATGATACCTTTGTGACTCTCCCCTCTGGTGGGGAGATGTGGGCGGAAAATTGTATAGGACATAAATGTTTCATTTCTAAAACTGCATTGCATAAGAATCATGGATAGCTTTTGAGAAAGAAAAAATAAGAAAAAAATAAAGGTCAGCATTTCTGTAAACATTAAGAACATGGTAATACAATGCTCTCTTCCCAACACATGGGAGACGTTTCCTGTTCTTTAACTTCTCTCCCAGGGCTCCTTAATTGTTTTCAAAACTCTATCCTTCAAATATGCAGATGGATTATCCTGATTTTGCTGGGCTTAAAAGACTCCAAAGAATTCTAAGATTCTCTCTTTCACCAACACCATTCAAAAAGACAGGTAACAATCTGTTTTAGTATGTCACAATCATATAAGGCCTTTCAAGGACATCCAATAACCAGGACCAGGCCAGGTGTGTGGAGAAACCAAGAGTCTCTTGGCCATAATCTTCATTCCAAGTGCTTGAGAATTTGAACACGTGCAAATTTTCTAAAATTTAAAATTGTATGTGTTTGTATGTAGGCATTGCGGGGTGGTGTTAGGACAACTGAATGGAACTGTTTACTGGCCAGATTCCCTTCCTGTTGCCTATGCTGAATTCGCAGCAGATATATTCTCATTGTACCCAAAGAGAGAGAAATATCTGCCTGTTTCTAGGATCAAACTCACAGCCGCCTGATTGTGAAGCGAGAGCTCCAGCGCTGTGTCAGAGTTTGTTGCAGAAATCAAATCCAGAAAGCACACACATGTAACTGATTCAGTAGGATTCATTAACTTTTCTTTATATTTAATATAACACTTAAGTAATATATACAATACCAAGAGTGATTCTTCATTGTGGTAGAGAGGAGAGATTGTATTTCAGTTTTAATTCAGCAATGCAGGCTGGTTTCATTTCTCAGCACAGACTTGCAGCTTTAGTACAGAACAGTTGGACTAAGCCATGCCCAGGCGCCTACCTGTCGCCAGCAAATACTGTTTCGGTTTCTAAACAGCCCTCATTGGCTGATTTAGTTGCTATGCCTATTCATTGGCTGACCTTGTTACTGTCAGGGTTCCAAGAAACCACCCCCAATGAAAGAAAACTCCGAGGCTTGAGTTTCTTCAAAGTTTCATTTTATTAGAAATGTCATGTTGGCATATCTGGGAAAACTCGAATCAGAAAGCTTCCAGGTTTTCCCACCCAGTTGAAAGTTCAAGACCCTGCCCCATACCCACAAGTCTTTACCCTTGTAGCTTCCAACAAAGGGTACCCCTTCCAATGCATAATTGCAAACTACCTCTGTATAATCTGGAGTCTAGTTTTTTTTTTCACTTCATAATGTATCTCTCCTTGTACTACTATAGGAGGAGGGTGTGGTTAGGTCTGAGGTCTCAAAACTAGACCCAATCACAGGATTCAGCAAGCTGCAATTGGAAAACTGGGTGTATTTTCCCTAGAATTCGGAGAAGGCAGAGCTAAACTGTCACTGGGTTAGTTATTTCTATTATTATTTCTATTATTGGGAAGGAACCTAAAAACTTAGTTCCCAATTTCTTGCTAGGCATCCTCAACCGTACGCATTTGGTCGATAAAAAAACTTTATCTTGCACACAGAAGGTGGGGGGTTGTAGCAAGAAGTGCTTGTCTGCTTGTTTTTTTATATTCTTAAATTGCATCTACCAGGGCTTTCTTGGTATTCTACCACCCCTTTTTGAGAGAGTCCATCCAGTCAGTCAAAGACATTGAGGAGGGGGTTTCTCTGGGCAGCTCAAGCATGGGGACAAATTCCATGCCACTGGTAATTTGAAAAAGAGTTAATCCAGTGCTGCAATGGACACTTGGCAAAAGGTAGCAGGTCTGATCAATTGTTCTGTTGGTAATTCACATAACGGATGTATTGTTCGACCATTACGTTTGAATGTTCTGCCATTCTTCCTAACTAGCTGACAAATGGTACTCAACATGTAGTCCTCGGTGGAACTACATTCACATGGGGGGAGGTAAGCAGTGTACAATTTTACACTTAGACAAGAAAAACCATCTGACTCTGGAAAGTGCAAAGAAGAGCAAGAAAGATGATTAGGGGGCTGGAGGCTAAAACAGAGGAAGAATGGTTACAGGAATTAGATATGCCTAGTCTAATGAAAAAAACAAGGGGAGACATGATAGCAGTATTCCAATATTTGAGTGCCTGCCATAAAGAAAAGAGGGTCAACTTATTTTCCGAAGCACCAGGAGGCAGGACAAGGAACAATGGATGGAAACTAATGATAGAGAAAAGCAACTTAGGGTCTCCTGCTTAATCAGGGGTTGGAGTCAAGACCTCCAAGGTCCCTTCCAGCTCTATTCTGATTAATTGATTGATCTTGAAAGCTGCATCCTTGAATTTGCTGTTGGAGCAGCAGGAACAGGTCAATGGGTAGGTTTTGTGGGGAGGAAGAAGATCCAGTTTGGTGTAGTGGTGAAGGCACCAGGTTAGAGACAGAGAAAGGCTCAGTCCCAGTCCCACCTGAAGGGCAAAACCATCTGTGCAACTTTGGCCAGTCCTCTCAAGCTTAGAAAGCAGGGAAGGGAGAAAACCCCTTCCAAAAACCCTTGCCAAGGAAACTGCAAGGCCAGGCATCAAGACTGACCCAAAGGCACCAAAATGGAGCTATGTAGTGTCAAATTTCGCTATTTTACTTGGCTCAGTTGCAAAGGACCTTTTGCCATATATTACTTCAACTCCCATAATTCCTCAGCCAGCAAAGCAGTAAAGCAAAGGAATTCTGGGAGTTGAAGTCCACAATTCTTAAACATGCCATGGTTGAAGTCCCCTGTTCCAAACGACTTGGAGGAGCCTGGACAAGCATGTTTTTCCACTTCAGGACGCTAGATGGCGATCAGGCAACATTTGTGCCTAGAAAACCATCAACACTGCATTGCTAGACAGGATGAGTGGAGAAGAGAAGCATAGAGAAATCTCTTCCGGATGACTCATGGGGGCGAAGATCGTGTGCAAGAGCGGCTCTTCTGCTCTTCCCATGATCGAAGCAGCGGCTGGAAGGTGAGTTGAGGGCAGGTGGGAGGAGAGTCCTGGAAGCAGAGAAGAAACTGGGCTGAAGCATCTCAGCTGCTGCTGCTGCAGGTTCCTTCCCTCCCCGAATTTAAGCCCACTGGTGCTGCACGCTGCGAAACTGGTGGCTGCAGTTTTCCTTCTGGTGGGAAGATTTAAAAAGTCTATTTTAAATTAAGGCGGATTCTCTGGGAATGGCTTCCCTCCAGAGGTTGTGGGTGCTCCCATCACTGGAGGGTTTTAAGAGGAGATTGGACAGCCATTCGTTCAGGATGGAATATGGTCTCCTGCCTGAATCAGGGGATGGACTAGAAGACCTCCAAGATCATTCCCAACTCAATTATTCTCTTATGAATCTTTTCTGGGCTGTTTTGTTTTACTTCCATTTCTAGCTAACAAGCACCGTGTTTCCTATTGGTGTCCCTATCAGTGTAATAACCAGGTTCAGCTGTGCTTAACCCAGCACTTTTTAAAAGATAGCTATTGAATGTTTTGACCTTACAAGTTTATTCATTTATTTATAAAGTTTATTGGCCACCAACCTTACCATGACATAACTGAATGACAGGTGTGGCTCAGTGTAATACAAGGCAGAATCCAAGTGTGTGGGTGTTGATAAGCCGATGCATTTATTCATCTTCCTAAGAAGGAAGGAACCCTGAGCATAGTGCAACACAGATATTTATGCACTTTTTGCTTCTGCTTCCTTACATATGTAGTAGGGGGGAGGGAATAAAAGCAGGGTTTGGGAGGAGATAGAGGGAGCGAAAGAGAAGACAGGAGGGGCTTGGCTGAGGAAAAAATGGGACAGAAGCAAAAGAGTGGGAAGAAGGGACAGAGGAGGTGAGACCAAGGGAAAAGGGGGAGACAAGGGAATAGGAGAGCAGAGGCTTCTGTGGGAGAAACCTGAGGCAGACAAGGGAACAGGAGAGCAGAGGCTTCTGTGGGCCTAACCTGAGGTAGACAAGGGAATAGGAGAGCAGAGGCTTCTATGGGCCTAACCTGAGGCAGACAAGGGAACAGGAGAGCAGAGGCTTCTGTGGGCCTAACCTGAGGCAGACAAGGGAACAGGAGAGCAGAGGCTTCTGTGGGCCTAACCTGAGGTAGACAAGGGAATAGGAGAGCAGAGGCTTCTATGGGCCTAACCTGAGGCAGACAAGGGAATAGGAGAGCAAGGGCTTCTATGGGCCTAACCTGAGGCAGACAAGGGAATAGGAGAGCAGAGGCTTCTGTGGGCCACACCTGAGGCAGACAAGGGAAGAGGAGAGCAGAGGCTTCTATGGGCCTAACCTGAGGCAGACAAGGGAAGAGGAGAGCAGAGGCTTCTATGGGCCTAACCTGAGGTAGACAAGGGAACAGGAGAGCAGAGGCTTCTATGGGCCTAACCTGAGGCAGACAAGGGAACAGGAGAGCAGGGGCTTCTATGGGCCTAACCTGAGGCAGACAAGGGAATAGGAGAGCAGAGGCTTCTGTGGGCCACACCTGAGGCAGACAAGGGAAGAGGAGAGCAGAGGCTTCTATGGGCCTAACCTGAGGCAGACAAGGGAACAGGAGAGCAGAGGCTTCTATGGGCCTAACCTGAGGCAGACAAGGGAATAGGAGAGCAGAGGCTTCTATGGGCCTAACCTGAGGTAGACAAGGGAACAGGAGAGCAGAGGCTTCTATGGGCCTAACCTAAGGCAGACAAGGGAATAGGAGAGCAGGGGCTTCTATGGGCCTAACCTGAGGTAGACAAGGGAACAGGAGAGCAAGGGCTTCTATGGGCCTAACCTGAGGCAGACAAGGGAATAGGAGAGCAGAGGCTTCTGTGGGCCACACCTGAGGCAGACAAGGGAAGAGGAGAGCAGAGGCTTCTATGGGCCTAACCTGAGGCAGACAAGGGAAGAGGAGAGCAGAGGCTTCTATGGGCCTAACCTGAGGCAGACAAGGGAATAGGAGAGCAGAGGCTTCTATGGGCCTAACCTGAGGCAGACAAGGGAACAGGAGAGCAGAGGCTTCTATGGGCCTAACCTGAGGCAGACAAGGGAATAGGAGAGCAGAGGCTTCTATGGGCCTAACCTGAGGTAGACAAGGGAACAGGAGAGCAAGGGCTTCTATGGGCCTAACCTGAGGCAGACAAGGGAATAGGAGAGCAGGGGCTTCTATGGGCCTAACCTGAGGTAGACAAGGGAACAGGAGAGCAAGGGCTTCTATGGGCCTAACCTGAGGCAGACAAGGGAATAGGAGAGCAGAGGCTTCTGTGGGCCACACCTGAGGCAGACAAGGGAAGAGGAGAGCAGAGGCTTCTATGGGCCTAACCTGAGGCAGACAAGGGAAGAGGAGAGCAGAGGCTTCTATGGGCCTAACCTGAGGCAGACAAGGGAATAGGAGAGCAGAGGCTTCTATGGGCCTAACCTGAGGCAGACAAGGGAACAGGAGAGCAGAGGCTTCTATGGGCCTAACCTGAGGCAGACAAGGGAATAGGAGAGCAGAGGCTTCTATGGGCCTAACCTGAGGTAGACAAGGGAACAGGAGAGCAAGGGCTTCTATGGGCCTAACCTGAGGTAGACAAGGGAATAGGAGAGCAGAGGCTTCTATGGGCCTAACCTGAGGCAGACAAGGGAATAGGAGAGCAGAGGCTTCTATGGGCCTAACCTGAGGCAGACAAGGGAATAGGAGAGCAGAGGCTTCTATGGGCCTAACCTGAGGTAGACAAGGGAACAGGAGAGCAGAGGCTTCTATGGGCCTAACCTGAGGCAGACAAGGGAATAGGAGAGCAGAGGCTTCTATGGGCCTAACCTGAGGTAGACAAGGGAACAGGAGAGCAGAGGCTTCTATGGGCCTAACCTGAGGTAGACAAGGGAACAGGAGAGCAGAGGCTTCTATGGGCCTAACCTGAGGCAGACAAGGGAATAGGAGAGCAGAGGCTTCTGTGGGCCACACCTGAGGCAGACAAGGGAAGAGGAGAGCAGAGGCTTCTATGGGCCTAACCTGAGGCAGACAAGGGAAGAGGAGAGCAGAGGCTTCTATGGGCCTAACCTGAGGCAGACAAGGGAATAGGAGAGCAGAGGCTTCTATGGGCCTAACCTGAGGCAGACAAGGGAAGAGGAGAGCAGAGGCTTCTATGGGCCTAACCTGAGGCAGACAAGGGAATAGGAGAGCAGAGGCTTCTATGGGCCTAACCTGAGGTAGACAAGGGAACAGGAGAGCAAGGGCTTCTATGGGCCTAACCTGAGGCAGACAAGGGAATAGGAGAGCAGAGGCTTCTATGGGCCTAACCTGAGGTAGACAAGGGAACAGGAGAGCAAGGGCTTCTATGGGCCTAACCTGAGGTAGACAAGGGAATAGGAGAGCAGAGGCTTCTATGGGCCTAACCTGAGGCAGACAAGGGAATAGGAGAGCAGAGGCTTCTATGGGCCTAACCTGAGGCAGACAAGGGAATAGGAGAGCAGAGGCTTCTATGGGCCTAACCTGAGGTAGACAAGGGAACAGGAGAGCAGAGGCTTCTATGGGCCTAACCTGAGGCAGACAAGGGAATAGGAGAGCAGAGGCTTCTATGGGCCTAACCTGAGGCAGACAAGGGAATAGGAGAGCAGAGGCTTCTATGGGCCTAACCTGAGGCAGACAAGGGAATAGGAGAGCAGAGGTTTCTATGGGCCTAACCTGAGGCAGACAAGGGAATAGGAGAGCAGAGGCTTCTATGGGCCTAACCTGAGGCAGACAAGGGAATAGGAGAGCAGAGGCTTCTATGGGCCTAACCTGAGGCAGACAAGGGAATAGGAGAGGAGAGGCTTCTATGGGCCTAACCTGAGGTAGACAAGGGAACAGGAGAGCAAGGGCTTCTATGGGCCTAACCTGAGGCAGACAAGGGAATAGGAGAGCAAGGGCTTCTATGGGCCTAACCTGAGGCAGACAAGGGAATAGGAGAGCAGAGGCTTCTGTGGGCCTAACCTGAGGTAGACAAGGGAATAGGAGAGCAGAGGCTTCTGTGGGCCTAACCTGAGGTAGACAAGGGAATAGGAGAGCAGAGGCTTCTGTGGGCCTAACCTGAGGTAGACAAGGGAATAGGAGAGTAGAGGATTCTATGGGAGAAACCTGAGGCAGACAAGGGAATAGGAGAGCAGAGGCTTCTGTGGGAGAAACCTGAGGGAGACAAGGGAATAGGAGAGCAGAGGCTTCTGTGGGTCACACCTGAGGCAGACAAGGGAATAGGAGAGCAGGGGCTTCTGTGGGAGAAACCTGAGGGAGACAAGGGAATAGGAGAGCAGAGGCTTCTGTGGGAGAAACCTGAGGGAGACAAGGGAATAGGAGAGCAGAGGCTTCTGTGGGCCAAACCTGAGGGAGACAAGGGAATAGGAGAGCAGAGGCTTCTGTGGGCCTAATCTGAGGCAGACAAGGCAATAGGAGAGCAGAGGCTTCTGTGGGTCAAACCTGAGGGAGATAAGGGAATAGGAGAGCAGAGGCTTCTGTGGGCCTAATCTGAGGCAGACAAGGGAATAGGAGAGCAGAGGCTTCTGTGGGTCAAACCTGAGGGAGACAAGGGAATAGGAGAGCAGAGGCTTCTGTGGGCCTAATCTGAGGCAGACAAGGCAATAGGAGAGCAGAGGCTTCTGTGGGTCAAACCTGAGGGAGACAAGGGAACAGGAGAGCAGAGGCTTCTGTGGGCCTAATCTGAGGCAGACAAGGCAATAGGAGAGCAGAGGCTTCTGTGGGCCTAATCTGAGGCAGACAAGGGAATAGGAGAGCAGAGGCTTCTGTGGGCCTAATCTGAGGCAGACAAGGCAATAGGAGAGCAGAGGCTTCTGTGGGTCAAACCTGAGGGAGACAAGGGAACAGGAGAGCAGAGGCTTCTGTGGGCCTAATCTGAGGCAGACAAGGCAATAGGAGAGCAGAGGCTTCTGTGGGCCTAATCTGAGGCAGACAAGGGAATAGGAGAGCAGAGGCTTCTGTGGGCCAAACCTGAGGGAGACAAGGGAATAGGAGAGCAGAGGCTTCTGTGGGCCTAATCTGAGGCAGACAAGGCAATAGGAGAGCAGAGGCTTCTGTGGGCCTAATCTGAGGCAGACAAGGGAATAGGAGAGCAGAGGCTTCTGTGGGTCAAACCTGAGGGAGACAAGGGAATAGGAGAGCAGAGGCTTCTGTGGGAGAAACCTGAGGGAGACAAGGGAATAGGAGAGCAGAGGCTTCTGTGGGCCTAATCTGAGGCAGACAAGGCAATAGGAGAGCAGAGGCTTCTGTGGGTCAAACCTGAGGGAGACAAGGGAACAGGAGAGCAGAGGCTTCTGTGGGCCTAATCTGAGGCAGACAAGGCAATAGGAGAGCAGAGGCTTCTGTGGGCCTAATCTGAGGCAGACAAGGGAATAGGAGAGCAGAGGCTTCTGTGGGCCAAACCTGAGGGAGACAAGGGAATAGGAGAGCAGAGGCTTCTGTGGGCCTAATCTGAGGCAGACAAGGCAATAGGAGAGCAGAGGCTTCTGTGGGCCTAATCTGAGGGAGACAAGGGAACAGGAGAGCAGAGGCTTCTGTGGGCCTAATCTGAGGCAGACAAGGCAATAGGAGAGCAGAGGCTTCTGTGGGTCAAACCTGAGGGAGATAAGGGAATAGGAGAGCAGAGGCTTCTGTGGGCCTAATCTGAGGCAGACAAGGCAATAGGAGAGCAGAGGCTTCTGTGGGTCAAACCTGAGGGAGACAAGGGAACAGGAGAGCAGAGGCTTCTGTGGGTCAAACCTGAGGGAGACAAGGGAATAGGAGAGCAGAGGCTTCTGTGGGAGAAACCTGAGGGAGACAAGGGAATAGGAGAGCAGAGGCTTCTGTGGGCCTAATCTGAGGCAGACAAGGCAATAGGAGAGCAGAGGCTTCTGTGGGTCAAACCTGAGGGAGACAAGGGAACAGGAGAGCAGAGGCTTCTGTGGGCCTAATCTGAGGCAGACAAGGCAATAGGAGAGCAGAGGCTTCTGTGGGCCTAATCTGAGGCAGACAAGGGAATAGGAGAGCAGAGGCTTCTGTGGGCCAAACCTGAGGGAGACAAGGGAATAGGAGAGCAGAGGCTTCTGTGGGGCCAAACCTGAGAGAGACAAGGGAATAGGAGAGCAGAGGCTTCTGTGGGCCTAATCTGAGGCAGACAAGGCAATAGGAGAGCAGAGGCTTCTGTGGGTCAAACCTGAGGGAGATAAGGGAATAGGAGAGCAGAGGCTTCTGTGGGCCTAATCTGAGGCAGACAAGGGAATAGGAGAGCAGAGGCTTCTGTGGGTCAAACCTGAGGGAGACAAGGGAATAGGAGAGCAGAGGCTTCTGTGGGTCAAACCTGAGGGAGACAAGGGAATAGGAGAGCAGAGGCTTCTGTGGGCCACACCTGAGGGAGACAAGGGAATAGGAGAGCAGAGGCTTCTATGGGCCTAACCTGAGGGAGACAAGGGAATAGGAGAGCAGAGGCTTCTATGGGCCTAACCTGAGGGAGACAAGGGAATAGGAGAGCTGGTGCTTCTATGGGCCTAACCTGAGGTAGACAAGGGAATAGGAGAGCAGTGGCTTCTATGGGCCTAACCTGCGGTAGACAAGGGAATAGGAGAGCAGAGGCTTCTATGGGCCTAACCTGAGGCAGACAAGGGAATAGGAGAGCAGAGGCTTCTGTGAGCCACACCTGAGGGAGACAAGGGAATAGGAGAGCAGAGCCTTCTGTGGGCCAAACCTGAGGGAGACAAGGGAATAGGAGAGCAGAGGCTTCTGTGGGCCACACCTGAGGGAGACAAGGGAATAGGAGAGCAGAGGCTTCTGTGGGCCTAACCTGAGGGAGACAAGGGAATAGGAGAGCAGAGGCTTCTATGGGCCTAACCTGAGGGAGACAAGGGAATAGGAGAGCAGGTGCTTCTATGGGCCTAACCTGAGGTAGACAAGGGAATAGGAGAGCAGTGGCTTCTATGGGCCTAACCTGTGGTAGACAAGGGAATAGGAGAGCAGAGGCTTCTATGGGCCTAACCTGAGGCAGACAAGGGAATAGGAGAGCAGAGGCTTGTGTGGGCCTAACCTGAGGTAGACAAGGGAATAGGAGAGCAGAGGCTTCTGTGGGACAAACCTGAGGCAGACAAGGGAATAGGAGAGCAGAGGCTTCTGTGGGCCTAACCTGAGGTAGACAAGGGAATAGGAATGCAGAGGCTTCTGTGGGACAAACCTGAGGCAGACAAGGGAATAGGAGAGCAGAGGCTTCTGTGGGCCAAACCTGAGGGAGACAAGGGAATTTGAGAGCAGAGGCTTCTATGGGCCACACCTGAGGGAAACAAGGGAATAAGAGAGCTGAGGCTTCTGTGTGCCACACCTGAGGGAGACAAGGGAATAGGAGAGCAGAGGCTTCTGTGGGCCACACCTGAGGGAGACAAGGTAATAGGAGAGCAGAGGCTTTTGTGGGCCACACCTGAGGGAGACAAGGGAATAGGAGAGCAGAGGCTTATGTGGGCCACACCTGAGGGAGATAAGGGAATAGGAGAGCAGAGGCTTCTGTGGGCCACACCTGAGGGAGACAAGGGAATAGGAGAGCAGAGGCTTATGTGGGCCACACCTGAGGGAGACAAGGGAATAGGAGAGCAGAGGCTTCTGTGCGCCAAACCTGTGGGAGACAAGGGAATAGGAGAGCAGAGGCTTCTGTGGGCCAAATGTGAGGCAGACAAGGGAATAGGGGAGCAGAGGCTTCTGTGGGCCAAACCTGATGCAGACAAGGGAATAGGAGAGCAGTGGCTTCCTGCTGTAGAGTGAGAGATATACCATATTTTTCGGAGTATAAGACACATCTTTCTCCCCCCAAAAAGATGGTGAAAATGTGGGTGCATCTTATACACCAAATGTAGCCCCACCAGAAGCCAAAGATGCAAGGCATGGAGGCAGCAATGGTCTTTGACAATCCCTGAAGCCTGGAGCAGCTGATTGCGGCAAATCTGGCAGTCCAATCCACCTGCCAATCAGCTGTGCTGAATCAGACTGCAGTAAGTGCTGAAGCTGACCTTGCTGGTCAGAGTTTGCAGCAGCAATCACATTCAGAAACCACAATAACTGATTCAGCAGGATTCAAAATAATAATAATATACAATACATTACCAAAAGCAGGTTTTTCAAAGTAAATACCAACAAAACACAAGCAGTTTCATCTTCAGTTGCGATAATATTTTTGATACCCTGATAAGGAAAACAATAGAAATCAAAGAGGATGGTTTTTTCCCCACTTGATTGTATTTGAAAACAACCCTCTGCACTGCTAAGAAATTGTGATTGACGCAGTGAACTTTAAATATACTTTTATTTTAATCTTATAGACAAAGTGGATGGCAATAAGAGCACTCTGGACAACTGAGGATAACAAGCAAGCTTGAACAGCAAAGCAAGTCAGTCAAGAAATTCAAATATTTTCCATTTCCTTCAGAGAGCCACACAGTTCTTCACCTTTATCAGCAGGTGAGAGAGAAATGAAAGAAAGTCAAGAAGAGATTTCTAGCTGGGAAATTTCTAGCATATATTACATGAATTGTCAAGGGAGATTATTTTTCCATCCAGCAAAAGGGGGAAATATCTGGAAGTTACTGGGGAAGAAAAAGACAATTGGAAAACCACGTAGAGCAGACAATGTGGCAGGCCTTGTTCTGGGAGGAAGAAAACGGCTTGAAACAAAACACCACCAAACAAATTTGACAACATATTTTTGACATTCTCAGGAATATTAGTTCTGGTAGAGCTCCATGGACGTTCCTGTTGTGGGAAGGATACAACTTGCAAATCACAGCTGATTATGACTGATAGGATCCAGAGTTGGGAAAACCCATACAAACACTCTGAATGTGGCAAAACGTTTAGTAAGAACAACTCCATTGTGGATCATGGAAGGACTTGCACAGGAGAAAAGCTTTACAAGTGCTCCCAATGCAGTAAATGCTTTAGTGAGCATGGCAACGTGGACTCACACCAAGGAGAAACCGTTTGAATGTCCTGATTGTGGAAAATGTTTCAGTAACAATTACAACCTGGTGACACACCAGAGGACTCATACAGGAGAGAAACCATTTGAATGTCCTGACTGTGGGAAATGTTTCATTCAGAATTCCAGCCTGGTTCAACACCAGAGGATCCACACAGGAGAGAAACCCTTTAAATGCCCTGACTGTGGGAAAGGTTTCAGTCAAAATTCCAACCTCATTGGCCACCAGAGGATTCACACAGGAGAGAAACCATTTAAATGTTCTGACTGTGGGAAAAGTTTCAGTCGGAATTCTAACCTCATTGGCCACCAGAGAACTCACACAGGTGAGAAACCTTTTGAATGTCCTGACTGTGGGAAAAGTTTCAGTCAAAATTCCAACCTCATTGGCCACCAGAGGATTCACACAGGAGAAAAACCCTTTGAATGTCCTGATTGTGAGAAACGTTTCAGTCAGAATTCCAGCCTTGTTCAACACCAGAGGACTCACACAGGAGTGAAACCCTTTGAATGTCCGGACTGTGGGAAAAGTTTCAGTCAAAATTCCAGCCTGGTTAAACACCAGAGGACTCATACAGGAGGGAAACTGTACGAGTTTTCAGACTGGAAAAATTTCAGTCATACTTCAAGTCTGTTTCAACATCGGAGGACTCACACAGGAGAGAAACCGTATGAATGTCCTGATTGTGGGAAATGTTTCGGCAAGAATTCTAGTCTGGTTAAACACCAGAGGACTCACACAGGAGTGAAACCCTTTGAATGTCCTGACTGTGGGAAAAGTTTCAGTCAGAATTCCAGTCTGGTTCAACACCAGAGGACTCACACAGGAGAGAAACCCTTTGAATGTCCTCATTGTGGAAAATGTTTCAGTCAGAATTCCAGCCTGATTCAACACCAGAGGACTCACACAGGAGAGAAACCCTTTGAATGTCTTGACTGTGGGAAATGTTTCAGTCATAATTCCAGCCTGGTTCAACACCAGAGGACTCACACAGGAGAGAAACCCTTTGAATGTCCTGACTGTGGGAAAAGTTTCAGTCAGAATTCCAGCTTGGTTCAGCACCAGAGGATTCACACAGGAGAGAAACCTTTTGAATGTTCTGATTGTAGTAAAAGTTTCAGTAATAATTCCAACCTGATGAAACACCAGAGGACTCATACAGGAGAGAAACCTTTTGAATGTCCTGAATGTGGGAAAAGTTTCAGTCAGAATTCCAGCTTGGTTCAACACCAGAGGACTCATACAGGAGAGAAACCATTTGAATGTGCTGACTGTGGGAAAAGTTTCAGTAATAATTCCAGTCTGGTTAAACACCAGAGGACTCACACAGGAGGGAAACTGTATGAGTGTCCAGACCGTGGGAAAGATCTCAGTACTAGGGTTAACCTTTTAAATCATGTTGTTGTATACAAAAGGGAGAAACCATTTTAGTGCTTTGAGTGTGGATGGTGCTTCAGGAAATATTCCACCCTTATCGCAGACAGGAAAATCCACATGCTGCCCCAAGTGATGAATGTAGAGAAGGCTTGAATTTCATTTCTAGTGTCCCATTGTAAGTCCAGCTGAGAAATTGACTATTTAAATTGATTAAATTCAATAGAATTTGCCTGATATTTTTGTAGGTAAATATGTAATGGTGTTAGTTGGGGAAGTGGAAAGAAAAAAGTTGCAACATATTATTTTGATAATGGCTATCTGGCCTTCAGCATAAGAAATTGCTGGATATTTATTTTTGTAGAAATTGGACAATTAGGTATGTAAAAATATTTTCAAAAGTGTTTTTTGCATTTTTTTAATGGTAGATAATATAAATACTACATGTCAGGAATCCCAGCTTTTTCTCCCTGGGTGCTCCCAGGTTTTTCAGCCAGAATTCTCCAGCCAGTATCTCTCAGGGATAGGAGCTAAAGGTACAGATTGTGGCTCCTCCTATAAGGAGAAAGTAAGAGAAGACAATGGACGCCAGTTTATTCACAAACAAAAGACCTTCAACACCAATTAATGGGATTAAAATTTGCATTCCTCCACCCAAATTCTAAGGACAGGAGGTGATCTTTTAGCACACAATAGCATTAACCCACCACCCTTGAAATCGCAAAATACTTTAAAGCCCCTTCATTGCACAATCCTGAGAACAGTCCATACTTCAAATTCACAGAAGCCTAAAGCTCCATCCACTCATTTAACCATTTTCTCAGCTTTCCCAGAGCTACATGATATTGCTGGTTCTGCTCATGAATAAACAAGAATCCTTTTCAGTCAGCCTCCATTTTATTCCCAGCATCTTTCTTCTGCCTTAGAGCTGGATCAGATTTTTCTTCCAACAGTAACCACATATATGTGTACATGTATAATCTCTCTCCAGGACTTACAGATATCTTTGATGATACAAAATTCTACCAGTAAAAAAGGGGAAATGGCTTGTCTTTTGGGCACACCAACGTTGAAAAATGAAAACCCTTAAACGGTAGGAGAAAGCTAGGAAATCTACCTACTCAGTGCAAGGCATTCTCTGCAGGATTGTGAAGAGACCCTGTAAGTCTATGGTGGCAAAAATCAGAAGGCCTCGAATTGCTCCTTTGCAGACTAAGAAATTTTGTGAAAAGGCTTATAGGTGCTGCACCTTTTAATACAATGGGTTAAAAAAGGCGCTGCTGGACTCCTGACATGCTTTATAAGGTTAGATATTGAGGAAATGGCAGCATCACTAGCCAGGAATTGCATGGGTGAAGAATGGTGAGCCTTGTAATCCAGTGACATCTGCAGGTCTTCCCTGCCCCTCTTCAACATCCATTTACCCCTAATTTCTTAATTTTCACCTAATTTATTGTGGATTAGCGCAGGCAAGTTGCTTTTACTAGTGCAATGATTTTCAGTCTCAATTTTTTAAAAAATCTGGGTGCTTGTTTCCATCCCTTGGCTTTTTGTGTAGGTGATATGGGTGAGGCCTTTCTCTGGACCTGGCAGGAGGACTTTGGCATTCTCCAGAGGCATCTCAGTCGCCCCCCTCCCAGCAGCGGCTTCAGCGAAGGGGTTAAATGCAAAGAGCTTTCCTCTTGCACCTAGAGAGCAGGCAGGAAAGGAGAAAAGGGGACTGGGAGCTCAGTTTCCTGCCCCTCCCATTCCTTTTCCATGTTATGTTGCGGAGAGGCAAAGAAAAGTTATAAACAGTAGCCAACATGGGTTGATCAAAAACAGATCATGCCAAACAAACCTTATTTAATTCTTTGACAAAGTGACTAAATGAGCGTATGGGGTAATGAAGATTTAATAGCTGACCAGCTGTAAA
Source organism: Thamnophis elegans (assembly GCF_009769535.1). Taxonomy (NCBI): domain Eukaryota; kingdom Metazoa; phylum Chordata; class Lepidosauria; order Squamata; family Natricidae; genus Thamnophis; species Thamnophis elegans. The sequence goes on along the minus strand of NC_045542.1, from coordinate 157,399,891 downwards.
CTGATATGATGAAAGAAGAGCAAGTCAGCAGCAAGTCACTTTAAGAAGCTGTCTTTGTAAGGGAGGCCATGTGAGGCTGTAGAATTGGAGATTGCTTGCCTAGCTGTGTCTAGAATGTGTGTGTGTACACATGCATGCACACACCACTGTTTGTAAGACAAACCTCTGTCCTGTATTTTGTTCCTGGGTTGTCTCAAAATAGCAGTCATGTTGTGCAAACTCTGACAGAGTAGACCAGTGAAATGCTGTGGACATTTTATACTTAGATTTCAGTAAAGCATTTGATAAAGTAGATCACAAGCTACTTCTTGGCAAGCTAGAAAAAATTGGGATAGACAGCATCACCACAAGATGGATTCCTATCTGGCTGACAAATTGTACTCAAGATTTAGTCCTCAATGGAACTACATCCACATGGAGGGCAATGTTCCCTCTAATTTTTTTTCAGTGTGAGCGGAAAAGTATAGTGTTTGAGCGGCACATTTTCATGCCTGAGCACCTGATTTTTTTTCACAGATGTCACCTAAGACAACAACGAAATCAGTGTTATTTGAAACTCAAAGTTATGTTTATTCAAGGTGCCCGCTTAATTAAAAGTGTTATATAATATCAGTATCACTTAACAACGGTCCTGCTTAGCAACCAAAATGTTGGCTCAGAAATTCTGGCATTGAAGCACGCAAGTCTTAAAGCTGTCAAGTTACAAGACCCTTGCACCCCTAACCCTTTAGGAAAAAAAAACCCAGGGATCTTCAAACCTGACAGCTTTAAGCCTTGCTGACTCCCAGAATTCCTCCTCCAGTCATGTTGCAGCAACGTCATCTGCGTGGATCTGCTCCATCTTAGGTTTTTTTCACAGGAGGCAGGGCTGCTGCTGAAGATGCCAACGAGCCCCCACCGCCACTAGAATATGCATTTGTTTAGCATGACATAGAATAGTCTTTCAACCAGAAGTATGGAATAAAAGAGAGACTGATAAATATTAAAAAAAATAAAACCAAAAAGCAGCTATTTATTTGAGTTCTAGATAAACATTTAGTTCAGATTTAATAGTGTTTCAGAGATGTGGCTGTCAGCTATTTGTGTATGTATGTTATTATTATGGAAGGTTAGATGAGATTTCACCAACATTATTCACCCCTGATTAATGCATTCATTCTAATAATCGAGTCTGACTCTGAATTACAAATCTATGTCTGAAGAATCTGGGTTAAGTTTTGGATTGGAAATTTGGGGAACATGAAAGTTTATGCATAATTTTTGTAATTTTTTCATTGGGTCTTAATAATGATTTTATTCATTTGGGATTTTTTTCATAGGCTTAACACAGCTCTAATTTTGTCATTAGGAGCAATGTAACATTGGCCACTAATGTATTGTATACAGGTTGCCTTAGAAGGCAATACCTTTTGTATAGTAGGAACTTAAGATAGGCAGACTTCATACAGATAAACAATTGAGAAATATTCTTTTTAAAAAGCAGTGTTAATTGCTGCACCTTTCTCATATTAAGTATATTAGCTCAAGTTCATGTTAGGAAAAACTTTCAGTCTTAAAGGTTTGGTGAGGAGAAATCCAAAAATTCTTTTAAAGAATTTAAATTAAATTTGAGGCTACCTCTGCTTTCGCTCTCCCTCCTTCAGTTGTGCGGCAGCGGCAGCGGCAGCTCTCAGCCTATGGCGGCAGCGTCACGCAGGCTGTGGAAGGAGGAGGAGGAGGAGGAGAAGGGAACCAAAGAGGCTTTTACCGGGTCTGCGCCCCACAGCCAGGACCGTCCTTGCGCCTCAAGCCACGTTTCTTCCTGCAAAGCCCTTCAGGCAACCTGAGAGTTCCGCTTGACGCCAGAAGGGCTTTGCAGGAAGAAACGCGGCTTGAGGCGCAAGGACGGTCCTGGCTGTGGGGTGCAGACTCGGCAAAAGCCTCTCTTTGGTTCCCTCCTCCTCCCCCTCCTTCCACAGCCTGCGTGACGCTGCCGCCCAGGCTGAGAGCTGCCGCTGAAACAAGTTTGGGGAGGTCCTTTGCAGGCGGCCAGTTCTAGCTGCCTGCAAAGGACTTCCCCACGTTTGCTTTGAAAGAAACCTCTGCGCGGCAGTTAGAAACCTCTGCGCGGGGGTTTCTTGCCATGTGCGCGGCCGCGCACCTTAGAGGGAACAGTGATGGAGGGAAGTAAGCAATGGGGTACCCTCAGGTTGCATTTTAGACCCAGTACTCATCAAAATCTTCATAAACAAGGGGATAGAGAACTCATCAAATTTGCAGACAACACTAAACTGGCAGGAATTGCCAACGTCCCAGAAGACACTCTCAAGATTGAAAATGACTTGACAGATTTGAACAGTGGGCTCTAACAAAATAATATTCAAAAGATTTAAAATTAAAGTTGTACACTTAGACAAGAAAAACCAATTTATAGATACAAACTATATGAAACCTGGCTTAATGACAGTAATTGTGAAAGGGATCTTGGGAGTCCTAGTGGAGAATCACTTAAAATGTGAGCCAACAATGAATGACAGCAATAAAAATAAGCAACGGGCGATGGCTTGCATCCCTGGAGAGATGACTCTATGTGCCACTTCTGGCACGTGTGGCATAGGTTCAGCATCATGGGTCTAGTCTAATGAAAAGAAGGACCAGGGGTGACATGATAGCAGTGTTCCAATGTTTGAGGGGTTGCCACAAAGAAGAAGGGGTCTACTTATTTTCAAAGCACCAGAAGGCAAGACAAGGAACAATGGATGTAAACAAATGGAGAGAAAAAAGCGTGGAATTAAGGAGAAACTTCCTAACAGTGAGAACAATAAACCAGTGGAACAGCTTTGCCTCCAGATCTTGTGGTGCTTCATGACTTCAGGTTTTTAAAAATAGACTGGATAGTCACTTCTCTGAAATACTGCTTGAGCAGGGGTTTAGACTCGAAGACTTCCAAGGTCCCTTCCAGCTCTATTGTCATTGATTGATCTTGAAAACTGTATCCTTGAATTTGCTGTTGGAGCAGCAGGAACAGGTCAATGGGTAGATTTTGTGGGTAGGAAGAAGATCCAGTTGGGTATAGTGGTGAAGGCACCAGGTTAGAGACAGAGAAACACTCCGTTCCAGTCCCACCTGAAGGGCAAAACCATCTGTTCAACTTTGGCCAGTCCTCTCAAGCTTAGGGAGCAGGGAAGGGGGAACATCCCTTCCAAAACCCCTTTCAATGGAAACTTCAAGGCCAGGCATCAAGATTGACCCAAAGGCACCAAAAACGAAAGTAAGTAGCGTCACGTTTCACTATTTCACTTGGCTCAGTTGCAAAGGTCGGTTGCTAGGAGTCGAAAAGGACCATGTAATCACTGAAAACATCTTCCAAATGCCTGGGTGGAGATTAGACACGTGTTTTTCCACTTTCTGGCGCTAGATGGCGGTCAGGCAACATCTGTCCCTAAAAAGCCATCAACACGTTAGTGCCATCCGTGCTTAAGCTTAGAAAAGGAGTTTTAAACCATTGAGTACTGCATTGCTAGAAAGGAGGGGGAAAAAAGCTCAGAGGAACTTCTTCCGGATGACTGATGGGAGGTGGTGTGCAGAGCGTCTTTTGTGCTAAGGATCGAAGCCGCAGCTGGAAGGTGAGTTGAGGGCAGGTGGGAGGAAAATCTGGGAGCCGTTCAGGCTGTTCGGTTCCCTCCACGGCCTGGAAGCAGAGAAGCAACTGGGCTGAAGCATCTCAGCTGCTGCTGCTGGTTCCTTCCCTCCCCGAATTTAAGCCCACTGGTGCTGCACGCTGTGAAACTGGTGGCTGCAATTTTCCTTCTGGTGGGAAGATTGGAAAAGTCTCTTCCAAGTGAAGGTGGATTCTTTGGGAATGGCTTCCCTCCAGAGGTTGTGGGTGCTCCCATCACTGGAGGGTTTTAAGAGGAGATTGGAGAGCCATGTGATCAGGATGGAATAGGATCTCCTGTCTGAACAAGGGATGAACTAGAAGACCTTCAAGGTCCCTCCCAACTCAATTATTCTATAGTGGATCTGATGTTTTCTGGGCAACAAGATCGGACTGATGTTCCTCTGATCTTTTCTGGGTTGCTGTTTCACTTCCATTTCTAGGTTGCAAGCACAGTATTTCTTTTATTAAAAAATTATTATTTTTTATTTGACATTTTCCAAACATTCAAATTGCAATTACACTTTTACAGCTTTCTGTTATCGGTTTTCCATTCTATTATTTTATTTTCTTTGTTTACTTTCTCATTTTTACAATATATACATGTGCAATATTTCCATCTCTATTGCTTTCTAAATATATGCCATCTCTTTTCATTGTTTTTGCTATGTGTTCCTTATGCATTGATTTTACATCTCTTTTCAAGCCAGTTATACCACCTGTTCCATATTTTGTAGTACTCTTGTTTCCTCTCTATCTCTTAGTTCCATTCTTAGTTTATCCATTTCTGACCATTCTAACACCTTTTTTACGATTTCTGCATTTGATGGAATGGTTTTTAGTTTCCAACTTTGGCATATGAAATTCTGGCAGCAGCGTTAAATATTAAATATATTTTATTTAATATGTATTTATTTAATATTAAATATATATAAAACATATTAAGGATATTGGGTATCCTTACTAATACTTTTTTATTATTCCTAGAAGGAACAGCTCAGGGTTCATGTCAATTTTTTGTTCTATTATTTCTTCTAACCATTTTTGAATTTTGGTCCAGAATTGTTTGGCTTTCGGACACGGCCACCACATATGATAGAAGGTCTCCTGTGTGGTTACATTTCCAACAGTTTGGTGATCTATTTGGGAACATTTTGGCCAATCTCGCCAGGGGTAAATGCCACCTATAAAACATTTTGTAAATGTTTTCCTTATAGGATGCCGACATTGTCAATTTATAATTTTTCCCCATACTTTTTCCCAGTGCTCCAATATTGTACCTAAAGTTTTTAGCCCAAATTATCATTATTTCCTTCACGGTTTCCTCCTCCATTTTGAAATTTGACAATTATATGTTATTGTAATCATTTTTTCTTCTGTTCCTGTTACTATATTGTCCAATTCTTGTTGTTCGTTTTGAAATCTGTACTGTTCTAAGTCCTTTTTGTATCTTGTTTGAATTTGTAGATACGGCCACCAGCCTAATTCAGTTTCCTGTAATTTTAACTCTTGATTTGTTTTAAGTTTTTCTTGCCCGCCCAATAACTCCTTATATGTCAATATCCTATTCAAATCTATTAGATTGGGGTAGATAATTGCTTCTATGGTTGATATCCATCTGGGAATTTTTGTGTAAACATTTCTTTTGATTTTCATCCATATTTCTAGTAAGATCCCTCTTACTTTATGCCTCTGGAAATATTTATGGCTTTACTCTTTCCCTCCCAGATAAAAGCATGCCAACCCAACTGTAAATCATGACCCACCCATATCACCTACAAAAAAAGCCAATATTTTTTTATTTTGAAGTACTATCCATTCTTTGAGCCATGTTACCACTGTTGTCTGATAGTAAAGCTCCCAATCTGGGAGGCCAAATCCTCCTTTAATTCTAGAATCTTGTAGTAATTTTAATTTTATCCTAGCTTTTTCCCCCAGCCAAATAAATTTTAAAATTATTTTAGGTAGTTCCACGGAAATCTTTTTCCATAATTACCGGTACAGTTTGGAATAGAAATAAATTTTTTGGTAGGATACTCATTTTTATGGTCGCAATTCTTCCAATCAGCAATAATTGTAATTTAGCCCAATTTTCCAAGTCCTCTCGTATTTGTTGTAATAATTGTCTTCTTTTATGGTAGAACATTTAGCCGTTAGCCAGATTCCAAGATATTTTACATTTTAACTACCGGTATTTGCATTTCCAATACTCCCTCTAATTCCTCATTTTGCCTTGGTGTAAGATTTTTAGTAATTATCTTTGTTTTATTTTTATTTATTTTTAAGCCTGAAACTTTACCAAATTCCTCTACTTTTTGAATTAATATTTTCCACGTTTCAAGGGAAATTTTTTTAATTTTTAACCCTTTTATTTCCTCTTTTCCCCTAATCCGTGTTAGTAAAACCTCCAATGAGAGGATGAATAGAAGAGGGGATAGTGGGCATCCTTGTCTGACCCCCTTTATTTATATTGACTTTGTCTGTTAGATCTCCATTTACCATTATTTTAGCTGTCTGGTTTGCATATATTATCTTAATCATTCTAATAATTTTTTCTCCAAATTTCATAATAGCTAATTGTGTAATAAGAAACTGCCAATTTATATTACCAAAAGCTTTTTGCACATCTACCAATACTAATGCTAATTGTTTTTCTGGATGAGCTTCATAATATTCTAATACATTCATTATAATTCTTGCATTATTTCTTAATTGTCTCTTGGGTAGGAATCCGTTTTCATCCAGATGAATAATTTTATTTAATATTTTTTAAGTCTTTCCGCGATGATCGTCATAAATATTTTATAGTCAGCATTTAGCAGCGAGATTGGCCTATAGTTTTGGATCAATTGATTGTCTGTTTCTTCTTTTGGAATTAATGTTATAAATGCCTCAGTCCATGAACTTGGCATTTTTGCTTGTTCTAGTACTTCATTGTACAGTTCTAACATGATTACCTCAAAGGTTTTTTGAAATTTTTTATATATCTCTGTGGGGATCCCAACTGGTCTTGGTGATTTTTGTTTGTTTGTTTGTTTCTTAATTGCCTCCTTTATCTCTGTTAGAGTTATTTTTTCATTTAGCATTTTTCTTGCTTCCTCTGAAATACTTGATAGGTTTTTCTCTTGTAAATAATTTTGGATTTCTTTTTCTGAAATATTTTCCTGACTGTATAAAGTTTGAAAAAAAAATTGGATTATACATTTTTCTTCTTCTGTTTTATGGAACAAATTCCCATGTTCGTTCTGTAATTGGTATATTAGCTTTTTGGTTTTTTCTTCCTTCAATTTGTGGGCCAGCCATCTACCTGGTTTATTTGCTGTTTCAAAATAGTTTTGTTTCGCCATTTTTATATTACGTATCATTTCTTCTTGAAGTGTTAGATTGATTTTGTGTTCCACAAATCTCTCTCTTCTTTGATTTTAATATTTTGTGGTTCTTTCTGCAACACGATCTCCAACTCTTTAAGCTTCTCCTGTAATAGTGTTTGCTGTTCCCTTTTTCCCTTATTTCTCTTTGCTGCATATGCTACTGCTATACCCTGCACATAGGCTTTTGCGGTATCCCATAGGTTTTGTAGCCTTGTTTGATCCTTCTTGTTTTCCTTAAAGAAAATATCTAATTCCTTATCCATCATTTGTATAAATGATTGCAAGCACGGTATTTCCTATTGGGGTCCCTATCCCTGTATTAACCAGGTTGAATTGTACTTAACCCAGCACTTTTTAAAGAGAGCTATTGAATGTTTTGACTGTTCAGGTATATTTATTTATAAAATGTATTGGCCACCAACCTTACCATGACATAACTGTAGATGGCTTAGAGATATAAAAATACATACATATTAAAGTTAAAGGAACAGATATAAGTTGGCACTGTCATGTGACATCATGCTTCATCATTGGGCTGCTTAGCGACACAGATGCCAGTCCCTATTGAAGTCAGTAAGTGAGAACTATTTCAATTGGGATGTCACCAAAGGAGTTGTGGAAAGTATTTTCTGCTCTTACTTGGAGCTCAGTGCTTCCACGGGCATAACTTGTACTTCAAATCTTGCAGAGTCTTTAGGCATCATTTCATCAGTTAAAGCCCCCATATCTGTAAAGCTAGTGTCATGCAAATTGACAGGTGTGGCTCAGTAAAACAAAAGAGAGAGTCCAAGCTTGTGTATTGAGAAGCCAATGCTTTTATTCATCTGATGAGTTCTTCCTAAGAAGGAAGGAACCTAGAATGTAGTGCAAGGCAGATATTTATACATTTCTTTGCTTTTGCTTCATTACATAAGAGGCAGTTGGCACACGACAGATAAGATATAGAAATATAGAAATTATAAAAAATATTTAAAAATTATTGGAACTATCAAGTATGCCTTCTGTATTTTCAGCCACATGTCTAACCCACAGCGAAAGATTCCAGGGTCTCAGAAGCCTGTTGAGGCCTGAACCTCAGCCTTACCATCTCAACATATGAGCAATCATCAAATTCATCAGGTTCCTGATAAACATTAGCACAGCCTTGAAATATATGGATTATCTCCATATTATAGGTGTGTGTGTGTCTATTTTTCTCTGAATGTACATTTCTGCAAACATATAATCTATCCCCAGGACCTCCAGATATAGTCATGTGAAAAAGAAAGTTCACTCTCGTTGACTTCTATGATTTTACATGTCAGGACATAGTAAAAATCATTTGGTCCTTGGAAGTTCTTAAAAGTAGGTAAATACAACCACAGATAAATACAACACATGACATATTACATCTGATCATTATTTATGTTATAAAAATGATGATTTTTTTTACTATGTCATTGATTGGTAACTGTCATGAAAGTTTTCTACTTGTGAATAATGGCTTTTAAAAATGTTTTTATTGATTTTATTTATATTCAATCTAATTTTCATCAAACAGTGTTTGGTCTGGGTACAGTAATGTTTCATCAGACATAGTATTCATTCTTGTTATAACATTCATCACCATAATACTAGCTGTGCAATAACATAGTCACAATGATACTTAACACCCTCTGCTTTAACAATTCTTTTTAAGATTTCCTCTTTTAATATCTCTTCCTTTCTAACTTCTGTCTTTTTTATCTGACAGTTTGTCCCTTTTCAAAAAACAACAAAATATCAGTAAAATAAGCAGGCGAGGGAGAGAGAAGCTGCTCAAAATAACACCAGGAATTATCTCTTCATCATTTCTTGCCTGTTTCAGCCTTATAGTTGCTATGCTTTAAATAAAAAAGAGGGAGGAGAAAGGCAAAACCAAACACTGCTAGAGAATAGAAAAAGAACATCTAACCATTGTCTATTGTAGTAGTAGTTGTAGTTGTAGTTGTAGTTGCGTTTATTTATAGGCCGCCCTTTTCCCTGAGGGGACTCAGGGCGGCTAACAACTATTGCCTGCTTCAGTATTTTATTTGCTATGCTTTTTTGTTTCGGATCTCTTTCTGCTTTGAGCCTATTCGCCGCTGTTTCAGAGGGTAGAGATTTGACAGAACCACCCAGCTTCTTTTTCAGCCCCACTGTTAGTCAATCTTTTCTAGAAAGTGGCATTTCTGACAGATGTTAAAATATTAAAAAATTCTCACCCAGACAGCACACCGTTTTTCTTCTATTTTCAGTCCTTCTTTATTCTCTTCTTTGGAGCTGCCCCAGCTTTGGGCAGCACACAGTCATTTGTTTGACCCCATACCGCAGCTTTCTACAGTATGACTCTGAGGTTCCAGCAACTTTGAGACATAATGTCTCTGGCGATATTTTGTTGAGAGAAACAAAACTTGGCCATCTTGTACATTTTTTTGTGCTTTATTAAACAAAATAATAAAAATATTATCATGCGCGATCTTCATCCAGGTAATTTGGAGCAAAGTTGGCTAAAATATTGTGGCTCAAAAAAAGGTTAACATTTTTTATATCTTTTTATATCTCTGGAAGGAATGCTACAAGAAATCTGAAACTTTGTGCATAATAACCTAACAACACAAAGGTTTTTGAATATAAAATTTCATTCTTCTATTGCTTTCCAATAGTTTACAAATTGAGTGTAAAGTTGACTTTTTTTGTAAAAATGCCAAAAATAGGGTATTTTCAGCCCGCTTTTACAAAAAAAGACCTGGAAACTCTGTTAAATCATTCTCATTAGAAAGATTACCAGGTTTCTCTTCACCTGGCAGGGCTGCAGAAGGGGACCCCTCCCTCCAGGTGAGGATTCCCTTTGACACCCCGAGCTTTGTCATCCTGTGTTCCGGCAACCTTGCTATCATGATTTAGGCAAGCCCTATTCAATCCTTTTCTGAGTGCCTGACTAGCCGGAGAAGCCCAGACAGGGCAACGAGGCTCAAATGGTTGCTGAGGCTTCCCCTTTAAAGAAAGTCTTCTCTTTAAGGAAAAACTTCCCCTTTAAGGAAGAGAAAGGAAAGCAGCTGTTAACAGCAGGAGGCCACAGGTGAGAGGCAGCTCTTAGTAGCACAAGCCGTTTTGTTTCAAAGCCCTGACGGGAAGGGCTGTTGTATTTGCCGAGCAGAGCCATTTGAAAAGAAGGGGGAGGAGAGGCCCCACGTGGCCCAAGATGGCGGCCTCCTGCAGCTCGGAGGACACAGGCTGGAATCAAGTCCTCACTTCTAAAGCCGGCAGCCCCACTGGAGGGGCAGAAGATCCTCCTATCAGGTTAGAGATTACCCCTGAAGGTCCATCCAAGGGTGAGGGCAACTAGGCAAAGAGCAAAATGAAGCACACTGCCTCCAGGATGGCTAAAGGGGCAAACTCCAGCTACAAGCTTCCCAAACCTGCCTCTAAATATGAAAGGCAGAGGCATAAAGCCCTAGGGCGCATCTGCCATAAGGCCATCAGCAAGAAGGGATGGCAGCCTCCCTCACTACAGGGTATTCTCCTCAAGCCTCCCTTCTACCTCTACAGGCATGGGGATGGGGCAACCACCCGAGGCAGAACAGTGTAAAGGTGGGGTTAATTTGAGCTCCCCTCGAGTAAAAGAGACATTGGATTTGAATCCCAAACTCTGCTGGCAGTCTAACTGAAATCAGCTGCCGGGATTTCCCCCACCCCCTCCTGGAGCAAAGTGGAACATCCCGTTTCAGTGAGAAAGGCTGATTATCTCTCCTGAGATGAAGGACCCTGTTGTGATTAAGAAGAGGTGCTAAGAAGAGGCCAAGAGTTGCATGAGAAATGCAAAGTCTACCAACTAGCTGATTCAATCTCCTCTGAAAAGCCTGTTTTTGTACTTCTCTGATACACTGAGAAAGCAGGTCCTGCAAGTTAGAAAAGCAGGTTTCCTCTCTCTCCTTGTTTGAAAGCAAGATCGACCTTGTTTCCATCTAATTGAGCTCCAGGGGAAGGGATCCAGGATCGCATGATAAGTAATGTGACCAGATTTCCCGATTGGTAAAGAGGGACACCGTTGACTTGGGGGGGGGGGAGGGGGGCTTGATTAAAAATTTTATACGGAGCAACAAAAATTTTCATACAATGCAAAAATAGTATTGTAATATTTTTTTTATTTCAACATAACTACAATTTACAAATATAAATTGTAACTGTTGCCAAACATCAAAATTTTGATCATGTGACCATGAGGATGCTGCAATGGTCGCTAAGTGTGAAAATGGTTGCTAAGTGTGAAAAATGATCATCAGTCACTTTTTTCAATGCCATTGTAACTTTGGTCACTAAACCCATTATACCCCATTATACCGCCTTTCTTGCCACAGTTCTTAAGTGAATAACTGCAGCTGATAAGTTAGTAACATGAGTGAATCTGGTTTCCCCTTTGACTTTGTCAAAAGGTCACACAAGGCGATTACATGACCCCAGGACACTGAAACCATCAGAAATACAAATCTGTTGCCAAACATCAAAATTTTGATCACGTGACCTTGAGGATGCTGCAATGGTCGCTAAGTGTAAAAAATGGTCATCAGTCACTTTTTTCAATGCCATTGTAACTTTGGTCACTAAATGAACTGTTTGAAAGCTAAGGCTAGCTTGCATTATAATGCCTTATGCTAGCTTATATTTTCAAGAGAGAGAAGTTAAACTCCTTATTAGAATTGAAATAGAAATGAATAGAGTAGAATAGAATAGAATAGTTTATTAGCCAAGTGTGATTGGACACACAAGGAATTTGTCTTTGGTGAATATGCTCTCAGTGTACATAAAGAAAAATAAAATAGAATACATTCATCAAGAATCATAAGCTACAACACTTAGTGATAGTCATAGGTTACTAATAAGCAATCAAATTATACTAGGAAACAAATTATTGGATTTTTAAATTATTGGATTTTCTTTCAAAGAAACTCAGTATGTGCTTCCTGATTATTAAAAGTGCAAATTCAGTGTCAATGACTCCTATTTAAAATATAGTCTAAGACAATTTTAAAAAAGAATCCACACAGAATAAATTGAAGTAAAACATTTCAAACTATTCCACACAGAATAAATTGAAGTAAAACTATTTTTTAAAAATTCTATGCATAATACATTTCAAAGTATTGTTCATAGAATTTTTAAAAATGGTTTATTTCAATTTATTTTGGATAGAATCTTTTTTTAAATAGTCTAAGACAATTTAAAAAAAGAATCCACACAGAATAAAACTATTTTAAAAAATCCTATGCACAATAAATAAAATATTATTTTAAAATACATTAAAAAAATAAAAGAAAAAACCCGGCTCACTTACCAGCAGGCAGGCAGGCACTCCAAGTCAATCCAGAATGAGGTAGATGTTAATACAAAGAACTGAGCGAATTAAAATGGTGAAATTAGTCCCAGGGAAATATTTTTCAAAGAAACCTTGCCACCATTTTTCCCACACGAGCCGACCTCCAATCTCTGTGCCCCTCCCCTCCAGGAAATCCAGGAAGGAACAGTCGCTACTTCTCTAGCCAAAGTATTTCCTGGAGCTCTATGGTACTGGGTCATCTTTTCTTATAAAAGGAAGTAGAAAGGGCAGGGGGGGTTCCGTTTTCTTGCTTTAATATCTTCAATGAAAGTACTGAGACATAGAGAGGGGTTAGACAGAGTGTCTTTTGTCTTGCCCCGGTTAGGATTTCTTAAGCAAATCCACTGCGCTTTCAACATGAAGCCAAAATTGGGACTTTTTTAAAACGCCGCCAGGACACAGGACAAATTGTTAGAAATCATGACTGTCCCGCCAAAATCGGAACGTCTGGTCACCTTAATGATAAAGCAACCCCCATCCTTTCCCAACCTATGAAATCGGATCTGCTATTGTTGAGGCCAAACACATGTGGCCTAACAAAGAAAGAGAAACCTGATGCAGATTCCTAGCCTTACTCCTTAAGTGGTTGTAAAAGCCTTCCACTTTTGTAAAAGTGGAAAGATCTCCATGGAAATGAAACTTGAATGAGAAAGAGGTCAGCTAGCCCAGACCCAACCTCCCAAATCCTTTGAACTTTAACGATAAGTTGTCCTGACAACGAGGCGCAATAAAGACGCCCCAGCCATCCCAACATCAGCTTACCTTGTGTGTGCAAAACCTTCGGGCAGCCAAGGGGCCAGAAGTGACGCTAAAGAACGTGGTGCATAAATTCAATAATAAATAAGCGATTGTTGGAATTTGGCCGTTCATACAAACAATACGGACTTCAGCATGGGAACCATATAAGATACCCATTTTGGGCTTGGGAACCTAGAATAAGCTGCCCAATTGTCGGCTTGGGGACCAGAAGATACCATACAAGGCTTTGGAACCTCGAGGAAGAAACCAAACTACACGCTTGGGATCCTGAGCGAAGAAACCCACCTGTGGCTGGTATTGCATGGCTATCAGGCATGCCCCTTATGGTGATGGGGTTGTTGCTTCAAGTGCCTGAACTGGTAATGATAATGTCACCATGGATCAATGCAATACAATAGTAGTAATGATGTCTATATAGAACAAACAAGATGAAACAATAATAGAATGCATGTCACGTTGCCATAGCAACGTCCTCAACTTTGTCCCTATTTTTAGGGCTTTATATGTCAGTGATGAAAAACCAACCCTACTTTTTTAGGGGGGTTGAAACATGCTCTTTCTAATGAGAATGATTTAACAGAGTTTCCAGAAGGTCTTTTTTTGTAAAAGCGGGCTGAAAATACTCTATTTTTGGTGTTTTTACAAAAAAACATCAAATTTACACTCAATTTGTAATCTATTGGAAAGAAGTAGGAGAATGAAATTTTATATTTGAAAACCTTGTGTTGCTAAGATAGTACAAAGAAAGTTTCACTTTTCTCATACATTTCCTTCCAGAAATATAAAAAGCCAAACTTTAACCTTTTTTCAAGCTGTAATATTTTCGTCCAACTTTGCTCCAAATTATCTAGATGGATATTATGTCTCAAAGTTACTGGAACCTCAGAGTCATACTGTAGAAGGCTGCAGTATGAACTCAAAACAAATGACTGTAAATCCACAAGTATTGCATCGGCACAGGTAACATTTTACCAATGTTCATTGGGGATATGTGTGCATGTTCACAGAAAAATTTCATCAAAATCCGTGATGGTCGAGCAGGGACCCCACCAGACCACTTGACATGGAACAACCTATGTGTCAAATGCGTCATGATAAATGTAAGAGCTTATCTGAGCATTGTGTCATGTTTGCTTTTTCAATGTAATGTAAACTTTTTCATTTTTTTCTCATCTTCTGCAACTATTCTATGCACAATTAAAGATACTCTTTTATTTTAATCTTATAGGCAAAGAGGATGGCACTCTGAACAGTTGAGGATAACAAGCAACATTGAATAGCAAAGCAATATTTTCCATTTCCTTCAGAGAGAGAGCCACACAATTCTTCACCTTCCTCAGCAGGTGAGAGAGAAACAAGAGAAAATCAAGAGGAGATTTCTAGCTGGGAAAAGCAAGAGTATGCAAAACTCAAGCATACATTACATGAAAAGTCAAGGGAGATTATTTTTCCATTGAGCAAAAGAGGGACATATCTGGACGTTACTGTGGAGGAAAAGATCAATTGGAAAGGCCTTACTCTGGGAGGTAGAAAACAACTTGAATCAAAGCACCACTAAACAAGGGATCATTCATCCCTCAGGAATATGAGTTACAGGAAATCTCCATAGATGTACCTGTAGTGGGAAAGATACAACTTGCAAATCATAACTGATTATGCATGACAGGATCCATACTGGAGAAAAGCCATACAAATTCTCTGAATGTGGCCAAACTTTTGGTCAGAACAAATCCATTTTGTTTCATGGAAGGACCCACGCAGGAGAGAACCTATACAACGGCTCCCAATGCAGTAAAAGCTTTAGCATACATGGCAATGTGATACACCAGAGGATTCACACAGGAGAGCAACCCTTTGAATGTCCTGACTGTGGGAAAAGTTTCAGTTGGAATTCTCATCTTGTTGCACACCACAGAACTCACACAGGTGAGAAACCGTTTGAGTGTCCTGATTGTGGGAGAAGTTTCAGCTGGAATTCCAGCCTGGTGCTACACCAGAGAACTCACACAGGCGAGAAACTGTTTGAATGTCCTGATTGTGGAAAATATTTCAGTCAGAATTCTAACCTGGTGAAACACCAGAGGACTCACACAGGAGAGAAACCCTTTGAATGTCCAGATTGTGGTAAAAGTTTCACTAAGAATTACAGACTTGTGAGACATCAGAGGACTCACACAGGAGAAAAACCTTTTGAATGTCCGGCTTGTGGTAAAAGTTTCAGTCACAATTCCAGCCTGGTGGAACACCAGAGAACACACACAGGAGAGAAACCTTTTGAATGTCCTGATTGTGGAAACAGTTTCAGTAAAAATTCCAACCTTATTAACCACCAGAGGATTCATACAGGAGATAAACCCTTTAAATGTCCTGATTGTGGGAAAAGGTTCAGTCAGAATTCCAGCCTGGTGATACACCAGATGACTCACACAGGAGAGAAACCCTTTGAATGTCCTGATTGTGGGAAAAGTTTCAGTCGGAATTCCAGCCTGGTGATACACCAGAGGATTCATACAGGAGAGAAACCCTTTGAATGTCCTGATTGTGGGAAAAGTTTCAGTCGCAATTCTACACTGGTGCTACACCAGAGGATTCACACAGGAGAGAAACCCTTTGAATGTCCTGATTGTGGAAAATGTTTCAGTCAGAATTCCAACCTGGTGAAACACCAGAAGACTCACACAGGAGAAAACCCATAGCATGTCCAGCCTATGGGAAAGATTTCAGTGTGAGGACTAGCCTTCTAAATGATATGCTTATATGCACAGGGTTGAAATCATTTCAGTGCCCTGAATGTGGACAATCCTTCAGGCAAGATTCCCCCTTATTGCACACAAGAAAATTCACATGAGACCCAAAGTGATAAGTGTAGAAAAGGCTTGAATTTCATTTCTAATTTCCCATTGTAAATCCAGCTGAGAAATTGACTACCGTATATTTCAGAGTATAAGACACACTGGAGTATAAGAAGCACCAAGATTTTGAAGAGGCAAATTTATTTTTAAAAAAGCTTTTGTACTGTGCAAACCTCCCAAAAATCGCCCAATTTTTTCACGAAAACAGACCCAGTTTTTGTCAAAAAAAAAAAAAAAAAAAAAAAAGGCCATGCATAGCCTTTAGGGGGCTTATAGAATCCTCCTGCGGCCTGGGTGGGGGGGAATGAGCAAAAAATGGTCCATTCTTTGCTCACATTTGCCCACCCCATCCCCCAGAGCACTCTAGAAGCCTCCTAAAGGCTATGCATGCCTTTTTTGCAAAGAGGGCAGGGTTTCAGGAGGCCAAAAATGCTATATTCAGTGTTTAAGATGCACCCAGATTTTTACCCTCTTTTTTGAGGGAAAAAGGTCTTATACTCTGAAAAATACGGTATTCAGTTTGACTAAATAAAATATGCCTGATTTTTCTTAGGTGAATGTATAATAGTATTAGATGGGAAGAAGAGAAGAAAAAATTGCAACATATTAGTTTGATAAGGGCTATCTGGCCATCACTAGCAGAAGTTGGTGGATATTTATTGTTGTAGAAATTGGGAAATTGAGAGTGTTCTTTGCATTTTTATCACGGTGGATGATAGAAATACCACATGCAGAGTCTCAGCCTTTTTCTCCCTGTGTGCCCCTGAGATTTTCAGCCCCGGAATTGCCCAGCCAGCATCTCTTGGGGATAGGAGATAAAGGTACAGATCGTGGCTCCACTTATAAAGAGAAAGCAAGAGGACAAGACAAAGAGTTCAAAGCTCAACTTTTCCTAACAGTTCCAGAAATTCAGTATATCAAGCATTTTTTCAGATTGTGTCAAAGCATACAAAGGGCAACAAAATGATGAAGGGGCTGGAAGCTAAAACAAACGAAGAACCGTTACAAGAATTGGGTATGTCTAGTCTAATGAAAAGAAGGACTAGGGGTGACATGATAGCAGCGTTCCAATATTTGAGGGGTTGCCACAAAGAAGAGGGGTTTTTCTTATTTTCAAAGCACCAGAAGGCAAGACAAGGCACAATGGATGGAAACAAATGGAGACAAGCAACTTGGAATTAAGGAGAAACGTCCTAACAGTGTGAACAATAAATCAGCGGAACAGCTTGGCTTGAGAGGTTGTGGGTGCTTCATCACTTTTCAAAAAGAGACTGGACAGTTGTTTGTCTGAAATGTTACCAGGTCTTCTGCTTGAGCAGGGGGGTTGGACTCAAAAACCCCCAAGGTCCCTGCAAGATGTATTCTGATAGATTGATCTAGAAAGCTGCAGCCTTGGATTTGCTGTTGGAGGAGCAGAAACAGGTCAATGGGTAGATTTTGTGTGGAGGAAGAAGATCCAGTTGGGTGTAGTGGTGAAGGAACCAGGTAAGAGAGAGAGAAAAGCTCAGTTCCAGTCCCACCTGAAGGGCAAAACCATCTGTTCAACTTTGGCCAGTTCATTCAGCCCTAGGAAGCAGGAAAGGGGGGAAAACCCTTCCCAAAACCCTTGCCAAGGATACTGCAAGCATCAAGATTGACCTAAAGGTACCAAAAACGAAGCTAAGAAGCATCACATTTCACATGGCTCAGTTGCAAAGGTCGGTTGCTAGGATTCGAAAATGACCTGCTGCCATATAATCAGTGAAAACATATTTCAAACGCCTTGGTGGAGCCTGAACAGGTGTGTTTTTCCACCTCTTGTCGCTAGATGGAGGTCAGGCAACCTCTGTGCCTAGAAAGCCATCAACACATTAGTGCCGTTCCTGCTTGAGCTTAAAAAAAAGGAGCTTTGAACCACTGAGTACTGCAATGCTAGAAAGGATGGGAGTAGAAGAGAAGTGCAGAATTACTTCCTCTTCCGGATCGCTCCTGGGAGGAAGGTGGTGTGCAAAGTAACTTTTGTGCTCTTCCAAGGATCGAAGCAGCAGCTGGAAGGTGAGTTGAGGGCCGGTGGGAGGAGAGTCCGGGAGCAAGTTGGGCTGTTCGGTTCCGTCCACGGCCTGGAAGCAGAGAAGCAACTGGGCTGAAGCATCTCTGCTGCTGCAGGTTCCTTCCCTCCCCAAATTTGGTGCTGCACGCTGTGAAACTGGTCGCTGTAGTTTTCTGCTGGTGGGAAGATTGAAAAAGTCTCTTCCAAGCGAAGGTGGATTCTTTGGGAATGGCTTCCCTCCGGAGCTTGTGGGTTGTCCATCACTGGAGGGTTTTAAGAGGAGATTGGGGAGCCATTTGTTCGCAATCGAATAGGGTCTCCTGCTTGTCCAGAGGCTGGATTAGAAGACCTGCAATGTCTGTTCCAATTCTGTTATTCTCTTCTGTTCTGTTGCAATGATATTTACGATACCCTGATGAGTAAAACCATAGAAATCAAAGAGGGTGTACTTTCTTTTTCACTTGCCTGTATTTGAAAACAACAACAAGTGAATTTCGTCATTGAATGGATATTCGAACTTGGATCTGCATAGTCTTCCATATGTCAAATGAATGATGATTAATGTAAAAGCTTATTGGAGCATTGTCGTATTTTTACTTTTTTATTGTAACATAAACTTTTATCTTTTCTTCTCATCTTCTGTAACCATTTTATGTACAATTAAAGTTATCCTTTTATTTTAATCTTATAGACAAAGAAGATGGCAGTGTGCACTCTGGACAACTGAGGATAACAAGCAACATTGAATAGCAAAGCAAATCAGTCCCCAAAATCACAATATCTTCCATTTCCTTCAGAGAGCCACACAATTCTTCACCTTCCTCAGCAGGTGAAAGAGAAACAAGAGAAAATCAAGTAGAGATTTCTACATGGAGAAAGCAGTGTATGTGAAACTCAAGCATACATTACATGAAAAGTCAAGGGAGATTATTTTCCCATTCAGCAAAAGAGGGAAGTGAAAAAGTCATTGGGGAGGAAAAGGTCAATGGGAAAGCCATGTAGAGCAGACCGTGTTGCAGGCCTTACTCTGGGAGGAAGAAAACGGCTTGAATCAAAGCACAACTAAAGAAGGGACCATCCATATTTTTTAACCACCTCAAGAATATTAGTTGTGGAAAAGCTCCACAGAGGTTCCTGTTGTCGGAAAGATTCAACTTACAAATCACAGCTGACTGCCTGAGAGGATCCCGACTGCAGAAAAGCCATACAAATACTCTGAATGTAGCAAAACCTTTGGTCAGAACAACACCGTTTTGTTTCATGGAAGGACCCACACAGGACAGAAGCCCTAAAAATGCTCCCAATGCGGTAAATGCTATAGCAAGCATGGCAACATGTACTCACACCAAGGAAAAACCCTTTGAGTGTCCAGATTGTGGAAAAGGTTACAGTCACAATTCCAGCCTGGTGAATCACCAGAGGACTCACACAGGAGAGAAACCCTTTGAGTGTCCTGATTGTGGGAAATGTTTCAGTCACAATTCCAGCCTGGTGAATCACCAGAGGACTCACACAGGAGATAAACCCTTTGAGTGTCCTGATTGCGGGAAAAGTTTCAGTCGAAGTTCTCACCTCATTTCACATCAGAGGACTCACACAGGAGATAAACCATTTGAGTGTCCAGATTGTGGAAAAGGTTTCAGTCAGCAGTCCAACCTGGTGATACATCAAAGGACTCACACAGGAGAGAAACCCTTTCAGTGTCCAGATTGTGGAAGAGGTTTCAGTCAGCAGTCCAGCCTGGTGATACATCAGAGGACTCACACAGGAGAGAAACCCTTTGAGTGTCCAGATTGTGGTAAAAGTTTCAGTCACAATTCCAGCCTGCTGAAACACCAGAGGACTCACACAGGAGATAAACACTTTGAGTGTCCTGATTGTGGAAAAAGTTTCAGTCGAAGTTCTCACCTCATTTCACATCAGAGGATTCACACAGGAGATAAACCCTTTGAGTGTCCTAATTGTGGGAAAACTTTCAGTCGACATTCTCACCTCGTTTCACATCAGAGGACTCACACAGGAGAAAAACCCTTTGAGTGTCCTGATTGTGGAAAATGTTTCAGTCACAATTCCAGCATGGTGATACATCAGAGGACTCACACAGGAGAGAAACCCTTTGAGTGTCCAGATTGTGGAAAAGGTTTCAGTCAGCAGTCCAGCCTGGTGATACATCAGAGGACTCACACAGGAGAGAAACCCTTTGAGTGTCCTGATTGTGGGAAACGTTTTGGTCGAAATTCTCACCTCGTTTCACACCAGATCATTCACACAGGAGAGAAACCATTTGAATGTCTTGATTGTGGGAAATGTTTCATTCGAAATTCTCACCTCCTTTTACATCAGAGCATTCACACAGGAGAGAAACCCTTTGAGTGTCCAGATTGTGGAAAAGGTTTCAGTCAGCAGTCCAGCCTGGTGAAACATCACAGGACTCACACAGGAGAGAAACCCTTTGAGTGCCTAGATTGTGGTAAAAGTTTCAGTCACAATTCCAGCCTTATTTGCCACCGGAGGAGTCACACAGGAGAGAAACCCTTTGAATGTCCTGTTTGTGGGAAAAGTTTCAGTCACAATTCCCATCTGATTAACCATCAGAGGATTCACACAGGAGAGAAACCCTTTGAATGTCCTGATTGTGGGAAAAGTTTCAGTCAGAATTCTACACTGGTGCTACATCGGAGAACTCACACAGGCGAGAAACCGTTTGAATGTCCTGATTGTGGAAAATATTTCAGTCAGAGTTCCCACCTGGTGAAACACCAGAAGACTCACACAGGCGAGAAACCGTTTGAATGTCCTGATTGTGGAAAATGTTTCAGTCAGAGTTCCCACCTGGTGAAACACCAGAAGTCTCACACAGGAGAAAACTCATAGCAGTGTCCAGCCTATGGGAAAGATTTCAGTGTGAGGACTAGCCTTCTAAATGATATGCTTATATGCACAGGGTTGAAATCATTTCAGTGCCCTGAATGTGGACAATCCTTTAGGCAAGATTCCACCCTTATTGCACACAAGAAAATTCACACGAGACCCAAAGTGATAAGTGTAGAGAAGGCTTGAATTTCATTTCTAATTTCCTATTGTAAGTCCAGCTGAGAAATTGACTACCATATTTTCCGGAGTATAAGACGCACTGGAGTATAAGACGCACCAAGGTTTTGAAGAGGGAAATTTATTTTAAAAAAAGTTTTTGTACTCTGCAAACGTCCCCAAAATGGCCCATTTTTTTGTGAAAACAGACCCAGTTTTTGTCCCCCCCCCCAAAAAAAAGGCCATGCATAGCCTTTAGGAAGCTTATAGAATGCTCCTGTGGGCTGGGGGGGGGCAAAAATGAGCAAAAAACGGCCCATTCTTTGCTCATATTTGCTCTTTCCATCCCCCAGGAGCACTCTAGAAGCCTCCTAAAGGCTATGCATGCCCTTTTTGCAAAGGGGGCCGTGTTTCAGGAGGCCAAAATGCTGTATTCAGTGTTTAAGATGCACTTTTACCTCTTTTTTGAGGGAAAAGTGTGTGTCTTATACTCCGAAAAATACGGTCTTTAGTTTGACTAAATAAAATATGCCTGATTTTTCTTAGCTGAATATGTAATAGTATTAGATGGGAAGGAGAGAAGAAAAAATTGCAACATATTAGTTTGATTATGGCTATCTGGCCATCACTAGCAGAAGTTGGTGGATATTTATTTTTGCAGAAATTGGGCAATTATGTAAAAATATTTTTGGGAGTGTTCTTTGCATTTTTATCATGGTAGATGATAGAAATACCACATGCAGAGTCCCAGCTTTTTTATCCCTGGGTGCCCCTGAGATTTTCAGCCCCAGAATTGCCCAGCCAGCATCTCTTGGGGATAGGAGCTAAAGGTACAGATTGTGGCTCCACTTATAAAGAGAAAGCAAGAGGAGAAGACAAAGAGTTCAAAGTTCATCTTTTCCTAACAGTTCCAGGAATTCAGTATATCAAGCATTTTTTCAGATTGTGTCAAGAAGGAGGCACACAAGTGGAAGAAACCTTATGAATAGCAAGTATTTTGGGGGAGGTTACGACTGTGGGAAGAATAGTGCCTCCCCCCCAAAGGAGAACCCCAAGAAAATGCTATTCCCTTAGCTTCTTTCCTGAAGAGCAAGGGTTAAAACTAGAAGCCAGAAAAGAAGTCCCAGAGAATAATCTCCGGTTTTCTTTCTTCTCACCTTTCTGTTTATGGAAATCACCGCAGGCTAATAGTTTGCACAAGCCCCATTCATGAAACAGATCCATTGTTTCCTCTGTAAACTGAATAGCTCTGGTTACTATAACAATATCTTGGGCTGGCTGACTCATTGATAAAATCTGGCTAAAAGTCACAGAGGAACCAAAATTAATAGAATAAAAATAACTACACCACTTAACAGGATTACGGTAAAATTATCTAACAGAAATAAGAAAACCGCACTTCTTGACAGGATTAGGACTGGTGGGGAAACCATAACCCCATCATCTTTCTCTGTGATATCCCATAGCCTGTCCCATTTCTTGTGGAATCTCTCAAATCCTTCTGAGATGTTTTGAAGTCCAGCCAAAATGTTTTCGATTAACAGGTTTTCTTCATCTGAGTATTGCTCCATTTTTTAGAATAAGGAATAATATAGGGAAAGAGCAAGAAGAAGAGGGTTTAGGTAAAATCTGCCACCCTAGCCTATCACAGATTTTGAAGAATATATCTATTTTTATTTTAGACGAATGTTCTTTTATGGTTTTCAAAGAAAGAGGGTTCTTTCCTTTTCCAATTATTGTCAAAGTATTTTCCATACACCACTATTTGTAACCTTGGGTCTTTATCAAGTTTTAAAGAGACGTTCCAAGTCCTTTGGTTGCGCAGTTACAGTCAGTATAGTCAAATAAGAGTGAACAAAGAAAACAGTTGTTACAGCAGCAAAAAAAAACTTCAGATTTGGGCTTTCAAGTGGCAGATTCGATCCTTTTTAAAACCTCTTCCCTTAGGTATCTCCAATATAATATTGCAACAAGTAGAAGAAGAAATTTATTGAAGTAAAAAGAGTTTTAATTTAAGCCAAAAAAGTTAAAGTGGTAAAGGAAAATAAAATAAGGAAAAAAGAGATTCCTTCACTTCAGGCAGAAAAAACAGGAGCATTACGAGATCACTCAATCAACAAAAGATTACAAGCAAGAGCGAAAAAACTTTTTAAGGCAGTCCAGTGGGGATTAAGTATGCCGCTTTGTTCTTGCTTAATGGACTAATTAAGCTTAAGAAAAGAGTTCCTTAGGGCAATCATCTAAAAAAAAAACCAGCAGTAGAAACACTTTTGTTTCATTCTCTCTTTGGGGGGGAGCGGCTGTTTGCCACCGGTTGGAAGCTCTCCACTTGGGTCGATCAGGGACTTTGCGATATCCCTGCGACCAGCAAGGTCTTGTCTTCCCAGTCACCATCTCTTCGGGACAGTTTAGGTCCTACCGGACCGTCCAGGGGCAAAAGTGTGATCGATGGATTCGGACAGCCGAATCCAAACAATGTATCGTTGCGATGTGGCTCCTCCTTCCCAGCCTTCTTCTCAGTTCTTTTTTCGGCCAGCGCTGATTGATCACTCCGGCTGGAGAGAACGAACCAAAGAGGACCTTTTCCTTCCAACAGGGCAGCGACAAAACCAGTGTAAAATTGCAGATGTAAAGGCTGTTCTGTCCTGCAGGTGACCTTCATGGAGAGAAGCTGTAGGAATATTGAGTTTGGGAGAAAAGGGATTGTGGTTTTGAGTACAGGATTTCCAGGTTTATTTGCAGCTCCTGCTGTGTTGATCTTTGTTTTTAGGGGCCTCCTTGTTAACCTTTGAGACAGCTGGTGGGTGAGAGCATCACCAAGGGTCTGGTACTTTTGTGATCTCGCCCTTGGTGGGGAGATATGGTGGGGAAAGTAATGCAAAGTTCTCTTCCCAACACCTGGGAGATGTTGCCTATTCTTTCACTTTTCTCCCAAGGCTCCTTAATGTTTTTTAAAAAATCATCCTTCAAATAAAGAGAAGAACATTATTTGTAGCAGCAAAAGTGAAATTTTAGCTATGCAGTTAAATGATCCCAATATTCCTGGGATAGGAAGACACCAAAGAATTCTGAGATTGTTCATTTCACCAAAACCATTCAAAAACACAGGTTACAATGTTTTTTTACTAGGTCCCTTTGCAGAAGGACACTCAATGACCAGGAGCAGATGAGGACCAGTGTCTGGAGGAACCAAGGGGCTCTTTC
Source organism: Thamnophis elegans (assembly GCF_009769535.1). Lineage (NCBI taxonomy): Eukaryota > Metazoa > Chordata > Lepidosauria > Squamata > Natricidae > Thamnophis > Thamnophis elegans. The sequence goes on along the minus strand of NC_045542.1, from coordinate 157,375,635 downwards.
GGCCACAGTCTCTAGCTCCAACTTATTTTGAATTTAAACATGTGCAAATTTCTAAACTTTAAAATAATATATTTTCAATCATTTTTCCTTTCTCACTTTCCTTGGTGTTATATGTTAGTGCATATATTTATCATGTCTCATCATCTTGTCGTTAGGAGTTGGAAACCCTTGCAAACTCTCTTATAGGGCCATATCAGTGGTAGGTTGCAGGCGGTACGCCCCAGTACACGCGTACTGGAGCCTGCTCAGAACACTGGGTACTGTTCTGGTACAGTGCTCTGGAGGGCCCACCCGCATGCCTGAACTCTTTACCTGTCCTTTAAAGCCTTTGGCGCTTCCACGCACGGTGCATACAGCGCCTGCACGTTGCTCCGCCAAGCAGCTGGAACATCGCAGAGGCTTGCGGAGGTGTCGTTGGCAGGTACGACGCACTTGTGTGCACACGCTGTGCATATCCATGTGGGCGACGCCGGGCCCTTTCCAACCGTTCCGGCTTTAAAACTAGTAAATCTTTCATAGTAGGATTGTGCCTTTTAATACAATGGGTTAGAAAAGGCTCTACCAAACTCCTCCAGACACACGGTATAAGGTTAGCTATTGAGGAAGTGGAAGCATCTCCAGACAGGAATTGCATGGGTGAAAGATGGTGTGCCTTGTAATCCAATGACATCTGCAGATCTGCCTTGTCAATCTTCAACATCAATGCATTCCTAATTTGCATCTATTGACCTGTGATTAGCACAGGCAAGTTTCTTTCACTAGTGTAATGATTTTCAATCTATTTTTTTTTAAATCATGGCGCTTGCTTTTTATCCCTTAGCTTTTCTTGTGGGTAATATTTTTGAGCCTCTCTGATGGGGCTTGGCAGGAGGACTTTGGCATTGTCTGGCGGCACCCAAGTGGCCCCCCTCCCTGCAGTGGCTTCAGTGAAGGGGTTAAACACAGAGTTTTCCTCTTGTGACTAGAGAGGAGGCAGGGAAACAGAAAAAGGTGTTGGGAGCCCAGTTTCCAGCCCCTCCCATTCCTTTTTCAGGTTCTGCTGTGGAGAGCCTCACAAGGGGAGAGGAAAAGTTATAGAAAGTAGCCAACATGGGTTCATCAGGCCAAACAAGCCTTATTTCATTCTTTGGACCAGAGAAATGCTGTGGACATTATTGAGATGTCAATAAAGCAGTTGATAAATTAGATCACAACCTACTTCTGGGCAAGCTAGAAAAATGTGGGATAGACAGCACTACCACAAAATGGGTTTCCAACTGGGTGGCAAATCGTACTCAACATGTTGTCCTCAACAGAACTACACCCAGATGGAGGGAAGTAAGCAGTGAGGTACCTTCAGGTTGCATTTAGAGCCAGCACTCATCAAAATCTTCATAAACAATCTAGATGAGGGGATAGAAGGGGAACTCATCAAATTTTCAGACAACACAAAGCTGGAAGGAATTGCTGACACTCCAGAAGACAAGCTCAAGCTTAAAAATGATTTGACAGACTTGAAGAGTGGGCCCTATCTAACAAAATGATATTTAACAAAAAAAGTTTTAAATTTAGACAATTAAAAACAATTGTATACTGTAGGTACAAACTATATGAAACCTGGCTTAATGTCGGTAACTTTGAGAGGAATCTTGGAGTCCTAGTGGACAATCACTTAAATATGAGCCAACAGTGAGTGATAGTAACCAAAATAACCAATCTATGGAAAGTGAGCATCCACCCCTCTCCTAGAAGAATGAAATATCTTGAGAAATATTAAGAAGGCAGAACATTATATTTCTCTGGATGAGAAATGGAGAAACATGCTCTTGGAAAGCAGCCCCCACCATCCATAATAGCCCACAGCAGATGTCAGCACTTAAGAGATAGCTCTATTCATAGGCAAAAATTCCCTGCAGCAAGGTTTGAACAATGGTAGGATTAGCCCTTAGCCATAATAGGAATTACTGAATAGCCTTTCATAACGCAAGCTTTCTCATTGCATCATCTCAGCTGCACCAACCCACAGCAAACTTCAACCAAACGTAGCTCAGACAAACATGACCCCACATGGCCCCATGTGGGGTTATTAAACCATCTTTTAAATTGCCTTAGGGTATTTAAAAAAAGATTCTATCCAAAATACCAAATACCAGCTGCAGTTATTCACTTAAGAACTGTGGCCAGAAAGGTGGTATAATGGGCTTAGTGACCAAAGTTACAATGGCATTGAAAAAAGTGACTGATGACCATTTTCACACTTAGCGACCATTTTCACACTTAGCGACCGTTGCAGCATCTTCATGGTCACGCGATCAAAATTTTGATGTTTGGCAACAGATTCGTATTTATGATGGTTTCACTGTCCTGGGGTCATATAATCACCTTTTGACAAAGTCAAATGGGGAAACTAGATTCACTTATGTTACTAACTTATCAGCTGCAGTTATTCACTTAAGAACTGTGGCAAGAAAGGTGGTATAGTGACCAAAGTTACAATGGCATTGAAAAAAGTGACTGATGACCATTTTCACACTTAGCGACCGTTGCAGCATCCTCATGGTCATGTGATCAAAATTTTGATGTTTGGCAACAGTTACAGTTTATATTTGTAAATTGTAGTTATGTTGAAATAAAAAAAATATATTACAATACTATTTTTGCATTGTATGAAAATTTTTGTTGCTCCGTATAAAAATTTTAATCAAGCCCCCCCCTTCCCCCCTCCCCCCCAGGGCAAAGGTGTCCCTCTTTACCAATCTGAATATCTGGTCACCTTAGGGAAAACCCTTCCAAAAACCCTTGCCAAGGATACTGCAAGCATCAAGACTGACCTAAAGGAACCAAAAACGAAGCTAAGTAGCATCACATTTCACATGGCTCAGTTGCAAAGGTCGGTTGCTAGGAGTCGAAAACGACCTTCTGGCATATAATCAGTGAAAACATATTTCAAACGCCTTGGTGGAGCCTGGACAGGTGTGTTTTTCCACCTCTTGCCGCTAGATGGTGGTCAGGCAACCTCTGTGCCTAGAAAGCCATCAGCACATTAGTGCCGTTCCTGCTTAAGCTTAAAAAAAAGGGGGCTTTGAACCACTGAGTGCTGCAATGCTAGAAAGGATGGGAGTAGAGTTACTTCCTCTTCCGGATCGATCCTGGGAGGAAGGTGGTGTGCAAAGGGGCTTCTGTGCTCTTCCAAGGATCGAAGCAGCAGCTGGAAGGTGAGTGGAGGGCCGGAGGAAGGAGAGTCCGGGAGCAAGTCGAGCTGTTCGGTTCGAAGCTATCTATACCATGCTTGCGCTTAAAAAAAGGAGTTTTAAACCAGTGCTAGAAAGTATAGGAGAAGAGAAGCGCAGAGGAACTTCCTCTTCCGAATGACTAATGGGAGGAAGGTGATGTGCAGGGCGGCTCTTCTGCTCTTCCCATGCTCGAAGCAGCAGCTGGAAGGTGAGTGGAGGGCAGGTGGGAGGAGAATCCGGGAGCAAGTCGGGCTGTTCGGTTCCCTCCACGGCCTGGAAGCAGAGAAGCAACTGGGCTGAACCATCTCAGCTGCTGCTGCTGCAGGTTCCTTCCATCCACAGAATTTAATGCTGCACGCTGTGAAACTGGTCGCTGTATTTTCTGCTGGTGGGAAGATGGAAAAAGTCTCTTTCAAGCGAAGGTGGATTCTTTGGGAATGGCTTCCCTCCAGATCTTGTGGTTTGTCCATCACTGGAGGGTTTTAAGAGGAGATTGGGGAGCCATCTGTTCGCAATCAAATAGGGTCTCCTGCTTGTCCAGAGGCTGGATTAGAAGACCTGCAATGTTTGTTCCAATTCTGTTATTCTCTTCTGTTCTGTTGCAATGATATTTACGATACCCTGATGAGTAAAACCATAGAAATCAAAGAGGGTGTACTTTCTTTTTCACCTGCCTGTATTTGAAAACAACCCTTTGCTCTGCTAAGAATTTGTGATTCACCCAGTCAACAAGTGAATTTCGTCATTGAATGGATATTCGAACTTGGATCTGCATAGTCTTCCATATGTCAAATGAACGATGATTAATGTAAAAGCTTATTGGAGCATTGTCGTATTTTTGCTTTTTTATTGTAACATAAACTTTTATCTTTTTTCTCATCTTCTGTAACCATTTTATGTACAATTAAAGTTACCCTTTTATTTTAATCTTATAGACAAAGAAGATGGCAGTGAGCACTCTGGACAACTGTGGATAACAAGCAACATTGAATAGCAAAGCAAATCAGTCCCCAAAATCACAATATCTTCCACTTCCTTCAGAGAGCCTCACAATTCTTCACCTTCCTCAGCAGGTGAAAGAGAAACAAGAGAAAATCAAGTAGAGATTTCTACATGGAGAAAGCAGTGTATGTGAAACTCAAGCATACATTACATGAAAAGTCAAGGAAGATTATTTTTCCATTCAGCAAAAGAGGGAAGTGAAAAAGTCATTGGGGAGGAAAAGGTCAATGGGAAAGCCATGTAGAGCAGACCGTGTTGCAGGCCTTGCTCTGGGAGGAAGAAAACGGCTTGAATCAAAATACAACTAAAGAAGGGACCATCCATATTTTTTAACCACCTCAAGAATATTAGTTGTGGAAAAGCTCCATAGAGGTTCCTGTTGTCGGAAAGATGCAACTTACAAATCACAGCTGACTGCCTCAGAGGATCCTGACTGGAGAAAAGCCATGCAAATATTCTGAATGTAGCAAAACCTTTGGTCAGAACGACACCGTTTTGTTTCATGGAAGGACCCACACAGGACATAAGCCCTAAAAATGCTCCCAATGCGGTAAATGCTATAGCAAGCATGGCAACGTGTACTCACACCAAGGAAAAACCGTTTGAATGTCCTGATTGTGGGAAAAGGTTACAGACATAATTCCGGACTCATGAGACCCCAGAGGAGTCACACAGAAGAGAAACCCTTTGAGTGTCCTGTTTGTGGGAAATGTTTCGGTCGAAATTCTCACCTCGTTTCACATCAGAGGACTCACACAGGAGAGAAACCCTTTGAGTGTCCAGATTGTGGAAAAGGTTTCAGTCACAATTCCAGCCTGGTGAATCACCAGAGGACTCACACAGGAGAGAAACCCTTTGAGTGTCCTGATTGTGGGAAATGTTTCAGTCACAATTCCAGCCTGGTGATACATCAGAGGACTCACACAGGAGATAAACCCTTTGAGTGTCCTGATTGTGGGAAAAGTTTCGGTCGAAATTCTCACCTCGTTTCACACAAGATCATTCACACAGGAGAGAAACCCTTTGAGTGTCCAGATTGTGGAAAAGGTTTCAGTCACAATTCCAGCCTGGTGAATCACCAGAGGACTCACACAGGAGACAAACCCTTTGAGTGTCCTGATTGTGGGAAATGTTTCAGTCACAATTCCAGCCTGGTGAATCACCAGAGGACTCACACAGGAGATAAACCATTTGAGTGTCCTGATTGTGGGAAATGTTTCAGTCGAAATTCTCACCTTGTTTCACATCAGAGGACTCACACAGGAGAGAAACCCTTTGAGTGTCCAGATTGTGGAAAAGGTTTCAGTCAGCAGACCAACCTGGTGAATCACCAGAGGACTCACACAGGAGAGAAACCCTTTGAGTGTCCACATTGTGGAAAAGTTTTCAGTCAGCAGTCCAGCCTGGTGATACATCAGAGGACTCACACAGGAAAGAAACACTTTGAATGTCCTCTTTGTGGGAAAAGTTTTAGTCAGAATTCCCATCTGATTAATCATCAGAAGATTCACACAGGAGAGAAACCCTTTGAATGTCCTGATTGTGGGAAAAGTTTCAGTCGCAATTCTACACTGGTGCTACATCAGAGAACTCACACAGGGGAGAAACCGTTTGAATGTTCTGATTGTGGAAAATGTTTCAGTCAGCATTCCCACCTGGTGCTACATCGGAGAACTCACACAGGCGAGAAACCCTATGAATGTCCTGATTGTGGAAAATGTTTCAGTCAGCAGTCCAGCCTGGTGAAACACCAGAAGACTCACACAGGAGAAAACCCATAGCAGTGTCCAGCCTATGGGAAAGATTTCAGTATGAGGACTAGCCTTCGAAATGATATGTTTATATGCACAGGGTTGAAACCATTTCAGTGCCCTGAATGTGGACAATCCTTCAGGCAAGATTCCACCCTTATTGCACACAAGAAATTTCACACGAGACCCAAAGTGATAAGTGTAGAGAAGGCTTGAATTTCATTTCTAATTTCCTATTGTAAGTCCAGCTGAGAAATTGACTACCATATTTTCCCGAGTATAAGACGCACTGGAGTATAAGACGCACCAAGGTTTTGAAGAGGCAAATTTATTTTAAAAAAAGGTTTTGTACTCTGCAAACGTCCCCAAAATGGCCCATTTTTTTGTGAAAACAGACCCAGTTTTTGTCAAAAAAAAAAAAAAAGGCCATACATAGCCTTTAGCAGGCTTATAGAATGCTCCTGTGGGCTGGGGGGGGGCAAAAATGAGCAAAAAACGGCCCATTCTTTGCTCATATTTGCTCTTTCCATCCCCCAGGAGCACTCTAGAAGCCTCCTAAAGGCTATGCATGCCCTTTTTGCAAAGGGGGCCGTGTTTCAGGAGGCCAAAATGCTGTATTCAGTGTTTAAGATGCACTTTTACCTCTTTTTTGAGGGAAAAGTGTGTGTCTTATACTCCGAAAAATACGGTCTTTAGTTTGACTAAATAAAATATGCCTGATTTTTCTTAGCTGAATATGTAATAGTATTAGATGGGAAGGAGAGAAGAAAAAATTGCAACATATTAGTTTGATTATGGCTATCTGGCCATCACTAGCAGAAGTTGGTGGATATTTATTTTTGTAGAAATTGGGCAATTATGTAAAAATATTTTTGGGAGTGTTCTTTGCATTTTTATCATGGTAGATGATAGAAATACCACATGCAGAGTCCCAGCTTTTTTATCCCTGGGTGCCCCTGAGATTTTCAGCCCCAGAATTGCCCAGCCAGCATCTCTTGGGGATAGGAGCTAAAGGTACAGATTGTGGCTCCACTTATAAAGAGAAAGCAAGAGGAGAAGACAAAGAGTTCAAAGTTCATCTTTTCCTAACAGTTCCAGGAATTCAGTATATCAAGCATTTTTTCAGATTGTGTCAAGAAGGAGGCACACAAGTGGAAGAAACCTTATGAATAGCAAGTATTTTGGGGGAGGTTACGACTGTGGGAAGAATAGTGCCCCCCCCAAAGGAGAACCCCAAGAAAATGCTATTCCCTTGGCTTCTTTCCTGAAGAGCAAGGGTTAAAACTAGAAGCCAGAAAAGAAGTCCCAGAGAATAATCTCTGGTTTTCTTTCTTCTCACCTCTCTCTTTATGGAAATCACCGCAGGCTAATAGTTTGCACAAGCCCCATTCATGAAACAGATCCATTGTTTCCTCTGTAAACTGAATAGCTCTGGTTACTATAACAATATCTTGGGCTGGCTGACTCATTGATAAAATCTGGCTAAAAGTCACAGAGGAACCAAAATTAATAGAATAAAAATAACTACACCACTTTAACAGGATTACGGTAAAATTATCTAACAGAAATAAGAAAACCGCACTTCTTGACAGGATTAGGACTGGTGGGGAAACCATCTCTCTAGATCAGTATTTCCCAACCTATTTTTGGCCATGCCCCACCTAAGCATCTTTAAAATCCTGATACTGCCCCCTGTGACATATAACTTTTTACTTATTCAGAAAATGAACTCTACTCACGTGGAGGAAGCCTAGAAGGCCATTAACTTGGTTTAAACAAGGTTCAAATTGCCCCCATTAAATATCAAATTGCCCCCTGTGGGCCATGGGTCCCACGTTGGGAACCACTGCTGTTAAGTCTATCCCCGCTAGGAGACTAGAGTTCTGCAGCAGAAGTTAGTGACGGATAAGTCGCTGAATAGTCACGCACAGCCACCGAAGGTAAAACAAAGAATATCTAACAAAAATAGAATAGTCTTCAAAATCAGACTATAAGCAGTCTTGTCGTATATAAACAGCCTATTTACAACACGTTGAATTTACAGTTGCTCAACTCACGATTCGCCATGTAGACAGGTGACTAACATAGAGACTAGCCACCATCCAATACACGGTCTTCTCCCCCAATTACTAAGCACATACAGTAACAGTAACTATCAGGAACAACAGTAGAACCAGTAGAATGAGGAAACTCGGGAAAAATCAGGAGCATCAGGGAGAACCCCATACTAGTTCCTACCTCCTTATATGGCTGCTTAAAGCAATAGCATCCAATTACCTCTCTCTTACATTTAAAGTCACAGATACATTGGTACAATCATGGCTTATATACATTGCCAAGGCAAGACTAGGGTTACATCCCTAACGTCTGCTCTAGACTAAGGGGAATAAACAATGTCCTTTCCAAATAGCCTGGTTCTCGGTTCTTTTTTCAGCAGGAGAGAACGAAGCAAAGAGGACCTTTTCCTTCCAACAGTGCAGCGACAAAACCAGTGTAAAATTTCAGATGTAAAGGCTGTTCTGTCCTGCAGGTGACCTTCATGGAGAGAAGCTGTAGGAATATTGAGTTTGGGAGAAAAGGGATTGTGGTTTTGAGTACGGGATCTCCAGGTTTATTTGCAGCTCCTGCTGTGGTGATCTTTGTTTTTAGGGGCCTCCTTGTTAACCTTTGAGACGGCTGGTGGGTGAGAGCATCACCAAGGGTCTGGTACTTTTGTGGTCTCGCCCTTGGTGGGGAGATAGGGTGGGGGGAAGTAATGCAAAGTTCTTTTCCCAACACCTGGGAGATGTTGCTTATTCTTTCACTTCTCTCCCAAGGCTCAATGTTTTTTTAAAAAATCATCCTTCAAATAAACAGAAGAGCATTATTTGTAGCAGCAAAAGTGAAATTTTAGCTATGCAGTTGAATGATCCCGATATTGCTGGGATCGGAAGGCACCAAAGAATTCTGAGATTGTTCATTTCACCAACACCATTCAAAAACACAGGTTACAATGTTTTTTTTACTAGGTCCCTTTGCAGAAGGACACTCAATGACCAGGAGCAGATGAGGACCAGTGTTTGGAGGAACCAAGGGGCTCTTTCGGCCTCAGTCTCTAGCTCCAACTTATTGACTTTCGGAAACCAATCCCCCACTGTAGGAGGGAGGAACCGATTAGGTGGTTCCGCCCCAGGCGCCTGATGGACCCTATGGGATTTCAGACGGCGCTTGGAGAAATACCTGACACTCTCGTCCGCAGTCCGGCGGAGTCCTTAGTCGCTGCCTGGAATACAGCGGCGGCGGGGGCTCTAAATCAGATTGCGCCTTTGCGACCTCTCCGAGGCAGCGGATCCAGGAGGGCCCCTTGGTTTACTGAGGAACTCCGGGAGATGAAGCACCAAAAGAGATGCCTAGAGCACCCCTGGAGGGCCAGTAAATCTGAGTCAGACCAAGCACTGATGAGAGCCTTTATCAGAGCCTGTCTCGTGGCAATACGGGCGGCGAAATGTTCGCATTTTGCCGCCCTTATTGCATCCGCTGAATCGCGCCCTGCCGCCTTGTTTAGAATAACCCGCTCCCTCTTGAAAAGGAGGGATGCGGATGACCCTTTACAAGGTAGAGCTGAGGAATTTGTTCAGTATTTAACAGATACAGTCGCTCGGATTCGGACTGAGCTGGACTCCAATTGCACGGTACCAGCCGAGGTACCGGAGGAAAGTCTTGAGCATGCTTTATGGATTGAGTTTCAACTTGCTTCTCCTGAGGAAGTGGACAAGGCCATGGAAGCGGTGAGTACCTCCACTTGTATACTGGACCTGTGCCCCTCCTGGCTGGTCTCGCGGTTGGATCCGGACGATAGTCAACACCTCTCTTTGGGAGGGAACTTTCCCGCTCCTCCTAAAGGATGCGGTGGTGAGACCCCTCCTGAAGAAACCATCTCTGGACCCAGACATTTTGAGCAACTATCGTCCAGTCTCCAATCTGCCCTTTGTTGGGAAGGTTGTTGAGAAAGTGGTGGCCTCCCAACTCCGACGGTCCTTGGATGAAACCGATTATCTCGACTCCTTTCAGTCGGGTTTCAGGCCTGGTTACAGCACGGAAACTGCTTTGGTCGCGCTGATCGATGATCTCTGGCGAGCCAGGGATAGGGGTCACCCCTCTATCCTTGTGCTCCTTGACCTCTCAGCGGCCTTCGATACCATCGACCATGGTATCCTTCTGCGACGGTTGCGAGAGGTGGGAGTGGGAGGCACCGTTCTCCGGTGGTTCTCCTCCTACCTCTTGGACAGGTCGCAGTCGGTGTTGGTTGGAGGGCAGAGGTCGACCCCAAGGCCCCTCAATTATGGGGTGCCGCAGGGCTCGGTGCTGTCCCCCCTCCTATTTAACATCTATATGAAGCCGCTGGGTGAGATCATACGCCGGCACGGGATTAAGTACCACCAATATGCGGGCGATACGCAGCTGTATCTGTCCGTCCCGTGCCAACTCAGCGAAGCAGTAGAAGTGATGTGCCAGTGCCTGGAGGCTGTTAGGGTCTGGATGGGAGTAAATAAGTTGGCACTCAATCCAGACAAGACCGAGTGGCTTCTGATGTTCCCTCCCAAAGATTGGCCAAATATTCCATCTCTCAGGCTGGGGGGTGAAATTATACGCCCCTCAGAGAGGGTTCGCAATTTGGGAGTCCTCCTGGATCCTCAGCTGACCTTTGAACACCATTTGTCAGCTGTGACCAGGGGGACCTTTCCCCAGGTTCGCCTGGTGCACCAATTGCGACCCTGCCTCGATCGGGAGGCCCTTCAGACAGTCACTCACACACTTGTGACCTCAAGACTGGATTATTGTAATGCGCTCTACATGGGGCTGCCCTTGAAGAGTGTTCGAAGACTCCAGATGGTCCAGAACTCAGCCGCGCGAGCGATTGTGGGTGCACCCAGGTACACCCACGTTACACCTATCCTCCGTGAGCTGCACTGGTTACCCATTAGTCTCCGGATCTGCTTCAAGGCGCTGGTTGTTACCTATAATGCCCTTCATGGCATCAGACATGGGTACCTGAGAGACCGCCTCCTGCCGATCACCTCCCATAGACCGATTCGATCACACAGGTTAGGTCTCCGGATTCCATCTGCCAGCCAATGTCGGCTGGCGACTCCCCGGGGGAGAGCCTTCTCTGTTGCAGCTCCAGCCCTCTGGAACGATCTCCCCGTGGAGATCCGGACCCTCCCGGCCTTCCGCAAAGCTGTGAAGTCCTGGCTGCTCCAGCAGGCCGGGGGGCCCTCGATATATCCAGCCCCCCGGAGATTGTGATTGTTGTATATTTTAATGTTGTTTGTGTATTATTCCCCCCTCCCTTGTTTTATTGTAAGCCGCCCGGAGTCCTTCGGGAGTGGGCGGCATACAAATCAATAAAACTATAAACTAAACTATTGTCCGGCAGCACCCCAGTGGCCCCCCTCCCTGCAGTGTCTTCAGTGAAGGGGTTAAACACAGAGTTTTCCTCTTGTGACTAGAGAGGAGGCAGGGAAACAGAAAAAGGTGTTGGGAGCCCAGTTTCCAGCCCCTCCCATTCCTTTTTCAGGTTCTGCTGTGGAGAGCCTCACAAGGGGAGAGGAAAAGTTATAAAAAGTAGCCAACATGGGTTCATCACGCCAAACACAGCTTATTTCATTCTTTTGACCAGAGAAATGCTGTGGACATAGTAGACTGAGACGTCAATAAAGCAGTTGATAAAGTAGACCACAACCTACTTCTGGGCAAGCTAGAAAAATGTGGGATAGACAGCACTACCACAAAATGGGTTTCCAACTGGCTGGCAAATCGTACTCAACATGTTGTCCTCAACAGAACTACACCCAGATGGAGGTAAGTAAGCAGTGAGGTACCTTCAGGTTGCATTTAGAACCAGCACTCATCAAAATCTTCATAAACAATCTAGATGAGGGGATAGAAGGGGAACTCATCAAATTTTCAGACGACACGAAGCTGGAAGGAATTGCCGACTCTCCAGAAGACAAGCTCAAACTTGAAAATGATTTGACAGACTTGAAGAGTGGGCCCTATCTAACAAAATGATATTCAACAAAAAAAGTTTTAAATTTAGACAATTAAAAACAATTGTATACTGTAGGTACAAACTATATGAAACCTGGCTTAATGTCAGTAACTGTGAGAGGAATCTTGGAGTCCTAGTGGACAATCACTTAAATATGAGCCAACAGTGAGTGACAGTAACCAAAATAACCAATCTGTAGAAAGTGAGCATCCACCCCTCTCCTAGAAGAATGAAATATCTTGAGAAATATTCAGAAGGCAGAACATTATATTTCCCTGGATGAGAAATGGAGATACATGCTCTTGGAAAGCAGCCCCCACCATCCTTAATAGCCCACAGCAGATGTCAGCACTTAAGAGATAGCTCTATTCATAGGCAAAAATTCCCTGCAGCAAGGTTTGAACAATGGTAGGATTAGCCCTTAGCCATAATAGGAATTACTGAATAGCCTTTCATAACGCAAGCTTTCTCATTGCATCATCTCAGCTGCACCAACCCACAGCAAACTTCAACCAAACGTAGCTCAGACAAACATGACCCCACATGGCCCCATGTGGGGTTATTAAACCATCTTTCCAATCAGCCTCCAATCGGCTTGGAACTGAACCAGATTCTCCCAACAAATCCAAAACTGCATTAATAAGAAAGATAGAATTAAGATCACATAAAGTTATAGTACCGCTTTACCAATCCTTAATAAGACTACACTTGGAATACTACATCCAATTTTAGTCACCACAATATAAAAAGATATTGGGACTCTGGAAAGCAAAGAAAGGGCAACAAAGATGATGAAGGGGCTGGAAGCTAAACAAAGAACCATTACAAGAATTGGGTATGTCTAATCTAATGAAAAGAAGGAGTAAGGGTGACATGATAGCAGCGTTCCAATATTTGAGGGGTGGCCACAAAGAAGAGGGGGTCTACTTATTTTCAAAGCACCAGAAGGCAAGACAAGGCACAATGGATGGAAACAAATGGAGACAAGCAACTTGGAATTAAGGTTAAACGTCCTAACAGTGTGAACAATAAATCAGTGGAACAGCTTGGCTTGAGAGGTTGTGGGTGCTTCATCACTTTTCAAAAAGAGACTGGACAGTTGTTTGTCTGAAATGTTACCAGGTCTTCTGCTTGAGCAGAGGGGTTGGACTCAAAAAACCCCAAGGTCCCTTCCAGATGTATTCTGATAGATTGATCTAGAAAGCTGCAGTCTTAGATTTGCTGTTGGAGCAGCAGAAACAGGACAATGGGTAAATTTTGTGTGGAGGAAGAAGATCCAGTTGGGTGTAGTGGTGAAGGAACCAGGTTAGAGAGAGAGAAAAGCTCAGTTCCAGTCCCACCTGAAGGGCAAAAACCATCTGTTCAACTTTGGCCAATTCTCTCAGCCCTAGGAAGCAGGAAAGGGGGGAAAACTAAGGTGACCAGCGTGACAATCACGCTTTATAACAATTTTTCCCGTTTCCCGTTACGTTTTTTAAAAGTCGCGATTTTCTGGCTTCATGTTGAAGGCCCAGTGGATTTGCTTAAGAAATCCTAACCGGGGCAAGACAAAAGACACCCTGTCTAATCCCTCTCTCTGTCTCAGTACTTTCATTGAAGATATTAAAACGTTAAAGCAACAAAACGGACCTCCTCCCCCCCCCCCGGCGCCGCTTTTTACCTCATTTTATAAGAAAAAAATGATCTAGTACCATAGAGCTGCAGGAAATGGCTAGAGAGTTTACTTCCTGGATTTTCCGGAGGGGAGGGGCACGGAGGTTGGCGATGTGCTCCGAAAAATGGTGGCATTTTTCCCTAACTAATTTCACCATTTCAATTTGCTCAGTTCTTTTTATTAATATCTACATCATTCTGGGTTTACTTGGAGTGCAAGCGTGCTGGTAAGAGGTTTTTTTTTTCATTTAATGTATTTTAAAATATTTTATTTATTGTGCATAGGATTTATTAAAATAGTTTTATTCTGTGTGGATTTAAGTTAAGAACTCCCTGCTATTAAGCTTTCCTCAATTAATCTCTGAGTAGATTCCCACCAACTTCAAGATCCCAAGGGCACATTTTGGAAGCTACACCACCACCTTTGCTTAGTTTATAGATAATGCCTTTCCTTAAATATGAAAATAAATACATTTATTGTTCAAAGGTGTACATCTCAATAGAAATGACTCTCAGGGGTGACAACAATCCATTAAAATAATAATATAAAACAGTAATTACAAAAACAGGAGCAACTATTATGAAAATTATTATTAAAAAATAAAGAATAAAAATGGAGTTATTAAGTATATTAATTGCAGCAACCACAATACAATACCTCGGTCCTTCTTTTCATTAAACTAGACATACCCAATTCCAAGGAATTAAAAGACGCTTGCTCCTGGGGAGGAAAGCTATGGCAAATCTAGACAGCAAGGTGACCAGATTTTCAGTAAAGAGGGACACCTTTGACTGGGGGTGGGGGCTTGATTAAAAATTTTATACGGAGCAACAAAAAATTTTATACGCAAAAATAGTATTGTAATATTTTTTTATTTCAACATAACTACAATTTACAAATATAAATTGTAACTGTTGCCAAACATCAAAATTTTGATCACGTGACCATGAAGATGTTGCAACGGTCGCTAAGTGTGAAAATAGTCGCTAAGTGTGAAAAATAGTCATCAGTCACTTTTTTCAATGCCATTGTAACTTTGGTCACGAAGCCCATTATACCACTTTTCTTGCCACAGTTCTTAAGTGAATAACTGCAGCTGATAAGTTAGTAACATAAGTGAATCTGGTTTCCCCATTTGACTTTGTCAAAAGGTGATTATATGACCCCAGGACACTGAAATCATCATAAATATGAATCTGTTGCCAAATATCAAAATTTTGATCGCGTGACCATGAGGATGCTGCAACGGTCGCTAAGTGTGAAAATGGTCGCTAAGTGTGAAAAATGGTCATCAGTCACTTTTTTCAATGTCATTGTAACTTTGGTCACTAAGCCCATTATACCACCTTTCTTGCCACAGTTCTTAAGTGAATAACTGCAGCTGGTATTTTGTATTTTGGATAGAATCTTTTTTTTAAATTGTCTTAGACTATTTACCCCAGGGCAAAGGTGTCCCTCTTTACCAATCTGAATATCTGGTCACCTTAGGGAAAACCCTTCCAAAAACCCTTGCCAAGGATACTGCAAGCATCAACACTGACCTAAAGGAACCAAAAACGAAGCTAAATAGCATCACATATCACATGGCTCAGTGGCAAAGGTCGGTTGCTAGGAGTCGAAAACGACCTGCTGCCATATAATCAGTGAAAACATATTCCAAACGCCTTGGTGGAGCCTGGACAGGTGTGTTTTTCCACCTCTTGTCGCTAGATGGCGGTCAGGCAACCTCTGTGCCTAGAAAGCCATCAACACATTAGTGCCGTTCCTGCTTGAGCTTAAAAAAAAGGAGCTTTGAACCACTGAGTGCTGCAATGCTAGAAAGGATGGGAGTTACTTCCTCTTCCGGATCGATCCTGGGAGGAAGGTGGTGTGCAAAGGGGCTTTTGTGCTCTTCCAAGGATCGAAGCAGCAGCTGGAAGGTGAGTGGAGGGCCGGAGGAAGGAGAGTCCGGGAGCAAGTCGAGCTGTTCGGTTCGAAGCTATCTATACCATGCTTGCGCTTAAAAAAAGGAGTTTTAAACCAGTGCTAGAAAGTATAGGAGAAGAGAAGCGCAGAGGAACTTCCTCTTCCGGATGACTTATGGGAGGAAGGTGGTGTGCAGGGCGGCTCTTCTGCTTTTCCCATGCTCGAAGGAGCAGCTGGAAGGTGAGTGGAGGGCAGGTGGGAGGAGAGTCCGGGAGCAAGTCGGGCTGTTCGGTTCCGTCCACGGCCTGGAAGCAGAGAAGCAACTGGGCTGAAGCATCTCTGCTGCTGCAGCTTCCTTCCCTCCCCTCCCCAAATTTAATGCTGCACGCTGTGAAACTGGTCGCTGTATTTTCTGCTGGTGGGAAGATTGAAAAAGTATCTTCCAAGCGAAGGTAGATTCTTTGAGAATGGCTTCCCTCCGGATCTTGTGGGTTGTCCATCACTGGAGGGTTTTAAGAGGAGATTGGGGAGCCATTTGTTCGCAATCGAATAGGGTCTCCTGCTTATCCAGGGGCTGGATTAGAAGACCTGCAATGTCTGTTCCAATTCTGTTATTCTCTTCTGTTCTGTTGCAATGATATTTACGATACCCTGATGAGTAAAACCATAGAAATCAAAGAGGGTGTACTTTCTTTTTCACTTGCCTGTATTTGAAAACAACCCTTTGCTGTGCTAAGAATTTGTGACTGACCCAGTCAACAAGTGAATTTCGTCATTGAATGGATATTCGAACTTGGATCTGCATAGTCTTCCATATGTCAAATGAACGATGATTAATGTAAAAGCTTATTGGAGCATTGTCATATTTTTGCTTATTTATTGTAACATAAACCTTTATCTTTTTTTCTCATCTTCTGTAACCATTTTATGTACAATTAAAGTTACCCTTTTATTTTAATCTTATAGACAAAGAAGATGGCAGTGAGCACTCTGGACAACTGTGGATAACAAGCAACATTGAATAGCAAAGCAAATCAGTCCCCAAAATCACAATATCTTCCATTTCCTTCAGAGAGCCACATAATTCTTCACCTTCCTCAGCAGGTGAAAGAGAAACAAGAGAAAATCAAGTAGAGATTTCTACATGGAGAAAGCAGTGTATGTGAAACTCAAGCATACATTACATGAAAAGTCAAGGGAGATTATTTTTCCATTCAGCAAAAGAGGGAAGTGAAAAAGTCATTGGAAAGGAAAAGGTCAATGGGAAAGCCATGAAGAGCAGACCGTGTTGCAGGCCTTGCTCTGGGAGGAAGAAAACAGCTTGAATCAAAGCACAACTAAAGAAGGGACCATCCATATTTTTTAACCACCTCAAGAATATTAGTTGTGGAAAAGCTCCATAGAGGTTCCTGTTGTCGGAAAGATGCAACTTACAAATCACAGCTGACTGCCTGAGAGGATCCTGAATGGAGAAAAGCCATACAAATATTCTGAATGTAGCAAAACCTTTGGTCAGAACAACAACGTTTTGTTTCATAGAAGGACCGACACAGGACAGAAGCCCTAAAAATGCTCCCAATGCGCTAAATGCTATAGCAAGCATGGCAACGTGTACTCACACCAAGGCAAAACCCTTTGAGTGTCCTGATTGTGGGAAAAGGTTACAGACATAATTCCAGACTCATGAGACCCCAGAGGTGTCACACAGAAGAGAAACCCTTTGAGTGTCCTGATTGTGGGAAATGTTTCAGTCGAAATTCTCACCTCGTTTCACACAAGATCATTCACACAGGAGAGAAACCCTTTGAGTGTCCTGATTGTGGGAAATGTTTCAGTCACAATTCCAGCCTGGTGATACATCAGAGGACTCACACAAAGATAAACCCTTTGAGTGTCCTGATTGTGGGAAAAGTTTCGGTCGAAATTCTCACCGCGTTTCACACAAGATCATTCACACAGGAGAGAAACCGTTTGAATGTCCTGATTGTGGAAAATGTTTCAGTCAGCAGTCCAACCTGGTGAAACACCAGAGGACTCACACAGGAGACAAACCCTTTGAGTGTCCTGATTGTGGGAAAAGTTTCAGTCACAATTCCAGCCTGGTGAATCACCAGAGGACTCACACAGGAGATAAACCCTTTGAGTGTCCTGATTGTGAGAAATGTTTCAGTCAGCAGTCCAACCTGGTGATACATCAAAGGACTCACACAGGAGAGAAACCCTTTGAGTGTCCACATTGTGGTAAAAGTTTCAGTCACAATTCCAGCCTGCTGAAACACCAGAGGACTCACACAGGAGAGAAACCCTTTGAGTGTCCTGATTGTGGGAAATGTTTCAGTCAGCAGTCCAACCTGGTGAAACACCAGAGGACTCACACAGGAGATAAACCCTTTGAGTGTCCACATTGTGGGAAATGTTTCAGTCAGCAGTCCAACCTGGTGAATCACCAGAGGACTCACACAGGAGATAAACCCTTTGAGTGTCCTGATTGTGAGAAATGTTTCAGTCGAAATTCTCACCTCGTTTCACATCAGAGGACTCACACAGGAGAGAAACCCTTTGAGTGTCCAGATTGTGGAAAAGGTTTCAATCAGCAGTCCAACCTGGTGAATCACCAGAGGACTCACACAGGAGAGAAACCCTTTGAATGTCCTGTTTGTGGGAAAAGTTTTAGTCAGAATTCCCATCTGATTAATCATCAGAAGATTCACACAGGAGAGAAACCCTTTGAATGTCCTGATTGTGGGGAAAGTTTCAGTCGCAATTCTACACTGATGCTACATCAGAGAACTCACACAGGGGAGAAACCGTTTGAATGTTCTGATTGTGGAAAATGTTTCAGTCAGCATTCTCACTTGGTGCTACATCGGAGAACTCACACAGGCGAGAAACCGTTTGAATGTCCTGATTGTGGAAAATGTTTCAGTCAGCAGTCCAGCCTGGTGAAACACCAGAGGACTCACACAGGAGACAAACCCTTTGAGTGTCCTGATTGTGGGAAAAGTTTCAGTCACAATTCCAGCCTGGTGAATCACCAGAGGACTCACACAGGAGATAAACCCTTTGAGTGTCCTGATTGTGGGAAATGTTTCAGTCGAAATTCTCACCTCGTTTCACATCAGAGGACTCACACAGGAGAGAAACCCTTTGAGTGTCCAGATTGTGGAAAAGGTTTCAATCAGCAGTCCAACCTGGTGAATCACCAGAGGACTCACACAGGAGAGAAACCCTTTGAGTGTCCTGATTGTGGGAAATGTTTCAGTCGAAATTCTCACCTCGTTTCACATCAGAGGACTCACACAGGAGAGAAACCCTTTGAGTGTCCAGATTGTGGAAAAGTTTTCAGTCAGCAGTCCAGCCTGGTGATACATCAGAGGACTCACACAGGAAAGAAACACTTTGAATGTCCTCTTTGTGGGAAAAGTTTTAGTCAGAATTCCCATCTGATTAATCATCAGAAGATTCACACAGGAGAGAAACCCTTTGAATGTCCTCTTTGTGGGAAATGTTTCAGTCAAAATTCTCACCTCGTTTCACATCAGAGGACTCACACAGGAGAGAAACCCTTTGAGTGTCCTGATTGTGGGAAAAGTTTCGGTCAAAATTCTCACCTCGTTTCACATCAGAGGACTCACACAGGAGAGAAACCCTTTGAGTGTCCTGATTGTGGGAAAAGTTTCGGTCAAAATTCTCACCTCGTTTCACACAAGATCATTCACACAGGAGAGAAACCCTTTGAGTGTCCTGATTGTGGAAAAGGTTTCAGTCACAATTCCAGCCTGGTGAATCACCAGAGGACTGACACAGGAGAGAAACCCTTTGAGTGTCCTGATTGTGGGAAAAGTTTCAGTCACAATTCCAGCCTGGTGAATCACCAGAGGACTCACACAGGAGATAAACCCTTTGAGTGTCCTGATTGTGGGAAATGTTTCAGTCGAAATTCTCACCTTGTTTCACATCAGAGGACTCACACAGGAGAGAAACCCTTTGAGTGTCCAGATTGTGGAAAAGGTTTCAATCAGCAGTCCAACCTGGTGAATCACCAGAGGACTCACACAGGAGAGAAACCCTTTGAGTGTCCAGATTGTGGAAAAGGTTTCAGTCAGCAGTCCAGCCTGGTGATACATC
Source organism: Thamnophis elegans (assembly GCF_009769535.1). Taxonomy (NCBI): domain Eukaryota; kingdom Metazoa; phylum Chordata; class Lepidosauria; order Squamata; family Natricidae; genus Thamnophis; species Thamnophis elegans. The sequence goes on along the minus strand of NC_045542.1, from coordinate 157,355,952 downwards.
AGAGGACTCACACAGGAAAGAAACACTTTGAATGTCCTCTTTGTGGGAAATGTTTCAGTCGAAATTCTCACCTCGTTTCACATCAGAGGACTCACACAGGAGAGAAACCCTTTGAGTGTCCTGATTGTGGGAAAAGTTTCGGTCGAAATTCTCACCTCATTTCACACAAGATCATTCACACAGGAGAGAAACCCTTTGAGTGTCCAGATTGTGGAAAAGGTTTCAGTCACAATTCCAGCCTGGTGAATCACCAAAGGACTCACACAGGAGAGAAACCCTTTGAGTGTCCTGATTGTGGGAAAAGTTTCAGTCACAATTCCAGCCTGGTGAATCACCAGAGGACTCACACAGGAGAGAAACCCTTTGAGTGTCCTGATTGTGGGAAATGTTTCAGTCGAAATTCTCACCTCGTTTCACATCAGAGGACTCACACAGGAGAGAAACCCTTTGAGTGTCCAGATTGTGGAAATGTTTTCAATCAGCAGTCCAGCCTGGTGATACATCAGAGGACTCACACAGGAAAGAAACACTTTGAATGTCCTCTTTGTGGGAAAAGTTTTAGTCAGAATTCCCATCTGATTAATCATCAGAAGATTCACACAGGAGAGAAACCCTTTGAATGTCCTGATTGTGGGGAAAGTTTCAGTCGCAATTCTACACTGGTGCTACATCAGAGAACTCACACAGGGGAGAAACCGTTTGAATGTTCTGATTGTGGAAAATGTTTCAGTCAGCATTCCCACCTGGTGCTACATCGGAGAACTCACATAGGCGAGAAACCGTTTGAATGTTCTGATTGTGGAAAATGTTTCAGTCAGCAGCCCAGCCTGGTGAAACACCAGAAGACTCACACAGGAGAAAACTCATAGCAGTGTCCAGCCTATGGAAAAGATTTCAGTATGAGGACTAGCCTTCGAAATGATATGCTTATATGCACAGAGTTGAAACCATTTCAGTGCCCTGAATGTGGACAATTCTTCAGGCAAGATTCCACCCTTATTGCACACAAGAAATTTCACACGAGACCCAAAGTGATAAGTGTAGAGAAGGCTTGAATTTCATTTCTAATTTCCTATTATAAGCCCAGCTGAGAAATGGACTACCATATTTTCCGGAGAATAAGACGCACCGGAGTATAAGATGCACCAAGGTTTTGAAGAGGCAAATTTATACTAAAAATAGTTTTTGTACTCTGCAAACCTCCCAAAAGTGGCCCATTTTTTTCATGAAAACAGACCCAGTTTTTGTCAAAAAAAGAAAAAAAAGGCCATGCATAGCCTTTAGGAAGCTTATAGAATGCACCTGGGGGCTGGGGGGGGGAGAGCAAAAAATGGCCCATTCGTTGCTCATATTTGCCCTCCCCAGCCCCCAGGAGCACTCTAGAAGCCTCCTAAAGGCTATGCATGCCCTTTTTGCAAAGGGGGCGCGCTTTCTGGAGGCCAAAAATGCTGCACCCAGATTTTTACCCTCTTTTTTGAGGGAAAAGTATGTGTCTTAAACTCTGAAAAATACGGTATTTAGTTTGACTAAATAAAATATGCCTGATTTTTCTTAGCTGAATATGTAATAGTATTAGATGGAAAGGAGAGAAGAAAAAAATGCAACATATTAGTTTGATTATGGCTATCTGGCCATCACTAGCAGAAGTTGGTGGATATTTATTTTTGTAGAAATTGGGCAATTATGTAAAAATATTTTTGGGAGCGTTCTTTGCATTTTTATCATGGTAGATGATAGAAATACTACATGCAGAGTCCCAGCTTTTTTATCCCTGGGTGCCCCTGAGATTTTCAGCCCCAGAATTGCCCAGCCAGCATCTCTTGGGGATAGGAGCTAAAGGTACAGATTGTGGCTCCACTTATAAAGAGAAAGCAAGAGGAGAAGACAAAGAGTTCAAAGTTCATCTTTTCCTAACAGTTCCAGGAATTCAGTATATCAAGCATTTTTTCAGATTGTGTCAAGAAGGAGGCACACAAGTGGAAGAAACCTTATGAATAGCAAGTATTTTGGGGGAGGTTACGACTGTGGGAAGAATAGTGCCCCCCCCCAAAGGAGAACCCCAAGAAAATGCTATTCCCTTAGCTTCTTTCCTGAAGAGCAAGGGTTAAAACTAGAAGCCTGAAAAGAGGTCACAGAGAATAATCTCCGGTTTTCTTTCTTCTCACCTTTCTGTTTATGGAAATCACCGCAGGCTAATAGTTTGCACAAGCCCCATTCATGAAACAGATCCATTTTTTCCTCTGTAAACTGAATAGCTCTGGTTACTATAACAATATCTTGGGCTGGCTGACTCATTGATAAAATCTGGCTAAAAGTCACAGAGGAACCAAAATTAATAGAATAAAAATAACTACACCACTTTAACAGGATTACGGTAAAATTATCTAACAGAAATAAGAAAACCGCACTTCTTGACAGGATTAGGACTGGTGGGGAAACCATCTCTCTAGACCAGTATTTCCCAACCTATTTTTGGCCATGCCCCACCTAAGCATCTTTAAAATCCTGATACTGCCCCCTGTGACATATAACTTTTTACTTTACTCAGAAAATGAACTCTACTCACGTGGAGGAAGCCTAGAAGGCCATTAACTTGGTTTAAACAAGGTTCAAATTGCCCCCATTAAAAATCAAATTGCCCCCTGTGGGCCATGGGTCCCACGTTGGGAACCACTGCTGTTAAGTCTATCCTTGCTAGGAGACTAGAGTTCTGCAGCAGAAATTAGTGACGGATAAGTCGCGGAATAGTCACGCACAGCCACCGAAGGTAAAACAAAGAATATCTTTACTTGTGTAACAAAAATAGAATAGTCTTCAAAATCAGACTATAAGCAGTCTTATAGTATATAAACAGCCTATTTGCAACACGTTGAATTTACAGTTGCTCAACTCACGATTCGCCATGTAGACAGGTGACTAACATACAGACTAGCCACCATCCAATACACGGTCTTCTCCCCCAATTACTAAGCACATACAGTAACAGTAAGTATCAGGAACAACAGTAGAATCAGGAAACATCAGGAGCATCAGGGAGAACTCTGTACTAGTTCCTACCTCCTTATATGGCTGCTTAAAGCAATAGCATCCAATTACCTCTCTCTTACATTTAAAGTCACAGATACATTGGTACAATCATGGCTTATATACATTGCCAAGGCAAGACTAGGGTTACATCCCTAACATCTGCTCTAGACTAGGGGGAATAAACAATGTCCTTTCCGCATAGCCTGCTTCTCAGTTCTTTTTTTTTTTTTTTGAGAATTTTTTTAATTGTTTTAATTAAACAGAAAGAAAAAAAATATCTTTCGTTATATCTTGTTGAAAGCGTATTGATTGGTTACAAATATATTCCGTGCGTTTCTTCCACAGTCCTTACATATATTTCATTTAAATCATGTTGTACATTTAAAATCAAGGAAAAAAAGGTATACATTTTACCATTCCTGTACCTTAATTCTCATTTGGTTACCACCATTTATATTAGAAGACACAACTATCTACTGGTGTTCATTTGCAATTTCAATATATCTCCAATATCATTACATCTTTATGACATAGTCTAAAATTAATCCGGTTAAGTAGGATATCTGAGCATTCCCCCCAACATACCTGTATGTATCATTAAATATTGTCCATTAACATTTCATTGTTATTGAGGAGCCGAGGTGGCGCAGTGGTTAAATGCAGCACTGCAGGCTACTTCAGCTGATTGCAGTTCTGCAGTTCGGCTGTTCAAATCTCACCGGCTCAGGGTTGACTCAGCCTTCCATCCTTTTGAGGTGGGTAAAATGAGAACCCGGATTGTTGTTGGGGGCAATATGCTGACTCTGTAAACCGCTTAGAGAGGGCTGAAAGCCCTATGAAGCGGTATATAAGTCTAACTGCTATTGCTATTATTGTAGTTAACTAAAAATTATTTATTAATTATCTCACCTCTCCTCTCCAGGCCCACACAACATTATGACTTTATAACCGTCTTTAAACAATGATTTATTAACAAGATTTATAGGACTTTTCCCTCAATCCCACATTAGTTAATTACAGGCTAAAAAAAAAAAACATTAGACATCTAAGACAGTCTAAGAAATATTAACATTTCTACTTGACAATCACCCAGAATGTAGGTTAGTATTTCTATGGTCTGGTTATTTATCCTAACTAGGGTTATTATTTCTCTATTAGTATCATAGTAAATTTATGTTAATGGATAAACATTCAGTGGTAATTTAAAACATTCTAAAAGATATTATCATCTCTCCTTAATAATCAGTCAAATATTAACTAGCTTTTTCCCATCAATTGGGATTATTAACCAGTATCTTTCCAGTAACAATATAGCCTTTCATCTCTCACCAGTTGTTGTGCCAATTCTATGTCCAAAACCTTTCCAGGGTTTAAAACGTCTCTCCGCACATTGAAGCTTAAACGATCTCTCATGTAGTTTTGTTGCCCTTGAGTTGTTATTAATGTAAGCTTAACTTTAGTTGTCAGGTTTGTTTCTGAATAGATTTGTCTTATTACCTCCATCTTTTTCACTCTTTCTTTTTCTCCTACATCTTGAAGATTGGGGTGGAACACCAAATTATCAAAGTCACTTTTCCAGCTTCTCTTCTTTCCACTTTCACTCACGTTTACTCCATTTATAAGTTCATCTAAGTTCTTATCTTTGTTTTCTGTATTTCCATTCACTTCCTTAATTTCTGGGGCTATAACCCCATCATCTTTCTCTGTGATATCCCATAGCCTGTCCCATTTCTTGTGGAATCTCTCAAATCCTGAGATGTTTTGAAGTCCAGCAAAAATGTTTTGGATTAACAGGTTTTCTTCATCTGAGTATTGCTCCATTTTTTAGAATAAGAAATAATATGGGGAAAGAGCAAGAAGAAGAGGGTTTAGGTACAATCTGCCACCCTAGCCTATCACAGATTTTGAAGAATATATTTTTATTTTAGACGAATGTTCTTTTATGGTTTTCAAAGAAAGAGGGTTCTTTCCTTTTCCAATGTCAAAGTATTTTCCATACACCACTATTTGTAACCTTGGTTCTTTATCAAGTTTTAAAGAGACGTTCCAAGTCTTTTTGTTGCAGTTACAGTCAGTATAGTAAAATAAGAGTGAACAAAGAAAACAGTTGTTACAGCAGCAAAAAAAAAAGCTTCAGATTTGGGCTTTCAAGTGGCAGATTCGATCCTTTTTAAAACCTCTTCCCTTAGGTATCTCCAAAATAATATTGCAACAAGTAGAAGAAGAAATTTATTGAAGTAAAAAGAGTTTTAATTTAAGCCAAAAAAGTTAAGTGGTAAAGGAAATAAAATAAGGAAAAAAGAGATTCCTTCACTTCAGGCAGAAAAAACAGGAGCATTACGAGATCACTCAATCAACAAAAGATTACAAGCAAGAGCGAAAAAACTTTTTAAGGCAGTCCAGTGGGGATTAAGTATGCCGCTTTGTTCTTGCTTAATGGACTAATTAAGCTTAAGAAAAGAGTTCCTTAGGGCAATCATCTAAAAAAAAAAAAACACCAGTAGAAACACTTTTGTTTCATTCTCTCTTTGGGGGGGAGCGGCTGTTTGCCACCGGTTGGAAGCTCTCCGCTTGGGTCGATCAGGGACTTTGCGATATCCCTGCGACCAGCAAGGTCTTGTCTTCCCAGTCACCATCTCTTCAGGACAGTTTAGGTCCTACCGGACCGTCCAGGGGCAAAAGTGTCATCGATGGATTCGGACAGCCGAATCCAAACAATGTATCATCGCGACGTGGCTCCTCCTTCCCGTCTGCTGCTCAGTTCTTTTTTCAGCCAGCGCTGATCGCTCACTCCGGCTGGAGAGAATGAACCAAAGAGGACCTTTTCCTTCCAACAGGGCAGCGACAAAACCAGTGTAAAATTTCAGATGTAAAGGCTGTTCTGTCCTGCAGGTGACCTTCATGGAGAGAAGCTGTAGGAATATTGAGTTTGGGAGAAAAGGGATTGTGGTTTTGAGTACGGGATTTCCAGGTTTATTTGCAGCTCCTGCTGTGTTGATCTTTGTTTTTAGGGGCCTCCTTGTTAACCTTTGAGACAGCTGAGCATCACCAAGGGTCTGGTACTTTTGTGGTCTCGCCCTTGGTGGGGAGATATGGTGGGGAAAGTAATGCAAAGTTCTCTTCCCAACACCTGGGAGATGTTGCCTATTCTTTCACTTTTCTCCCAAGGCTCCTTAATGTTTTTTAAAAAATCATCCTTCAAATAAAGAGAAGAGCATTATTTGTAGCAGCAAAAGTGAAATTTTAGCTATGCAGTTAAATGATCCCAATATTCCTGGGATAGGAAGACACCAAAGAATTCTGAGATTGTTCATTTCACCAAAACCATTCAAAAACACAGGTTACAATGTTTTTTTACTAGGTCCCTTTGCAGAAGGACACTCAATGACCAGGAGTAGATGAGGACCAGTGTCTGGAGGAACCAAGCGGCTCTTTCGGCTACAGTCTCTAGCTCCAACTTATTTGAATTTAAACATGTGCAAGTTTCTAAACTTTAAAATAATATATTTTCAATAATTTTTCCTTTCTCACTTTCCTTGGTGTTATATGTTAGTGCATATGTTTATCTTGTCTCATCATCTTATTGTTAGGAGTTGGAAACCAATGTTCCCTCTAATTTTTTTTCAGTGTGAGCGGAAAAGTATAGTGTGTGAGCTGCACAGTTTCATGCCTGAGCACCTAAGAGAGCCACAGTTTGAACTGCTGTCACGTCTGCTGGACATTTGCACAACATACCAAGCGTCAAGCGCCGATTGCTAGCAAGGTTTCAGCCTGATGAATGCCAGGCATGAAAAGTGCCACTCAAAGACTATACTTTTCCGCTCACCCTGAAAAAAAAAAGGCTCTCTGCTCAGCTTTTAGATTGTTAGACTGGCTAGAGAGAGACATGGCACCAACAGGGTCCTGGGTCCTGGGTCCTGGCATTTTGCAGGCAACCTGTCCTCTCACATTCCTTTGGAATGCAACCCATCACATGTGAATTAGATTTTGCCAATTATCCTATTAAAAGATAACGCTATTATTCTAAAATACGACTAACTCGATATTAAAAACTGTAAATATGTAATGCTGATAAATAATAGCAGTAATTGTTATTTAGTATGATTAAAATCAGTATTGATATATCAATATAATATCTATCGAAATTGACAATATACACTAAAATAACAATACAAATATATAATGTGGAATATAAATGTAATAAATATAATATATAAATGCAACATAAATGTAATAAAATAATTTATCATGAAACTCTCCCCCTTTAAAGTAGTAAGATCAATTAAATAGTCTAGCAAGTTTGGACAATATGCTATATGTTATGTTACTTAAGAATATATATACCTCAGAATCAGATACAACATCCACATCATTTCCAACTGAGTCAATAAAATCATATGCCATGCCAAAACTATTTTAAATAAAGATATGAAATTAATCAAGTATTGCATTTATTTTTCAAAATGAATGTACAATTTTTTTATTATTTAAGTTTTGTACCCTATATTTTCTAACTAACGTTAACTTTAAAAAGACGTTACATCAGACTACAATACAAGTAATTAAATGAAGACTAAAATAAGTGTTTTGGCATATTGAGCTTTTTATATTTCTTTCTTATATTGCTTCCTTAGTTGAGAACTTGCTCCTCAGCTTACTTACGCATTAACTGTTTGTTGCTTTTATGGTTTATTCATTCACTGCTCCATCTTCAGTTTTTTTCACAGGGGGCAGGGCTTCCTTCCTCCCTCCCTTCCTTCCCTCCCTCCCTCCCTCCACTCCTTTGGCCACCAATTTTGATCCAATTCTCTCTCTCTCTCTCTCTCTCTCTCTCTCTCACACACACACACACACACACACACACACGTTCTTTGTGGGGGAGGTTAATTACTCCGCCTCACTGCGCAAAGTCGGCTCAGCATGTGTTCGGCCCCCACTTACGCCGAATCAAATCCGCGGCCGGCGGGACCAGGGGGTTGCATTTCAAAGCCGCCAGTCCTCTTGCTTCTTCTCTTTCACCAGCAAAGCTCCTGCTGGCGCCTCCACCCATGGCAGTGGTGCCTCTCCCTCCACGCGGAGCCCCTGAGCTGGCTCCCGCGTTATCCCTCCCCCTTCCTCCTCTGCCGTGCTTTTGAGGCCGCGGGAGCTAGTAGGAAAGCGGCGGAGGTGGAGGCGGCGGCAGGGGTAACCCAGAGCCCAGCTGAGGTGGAGTCAGCTGGGCTCTGGGTTACCCCTGCCGTCGCCTCCACCTCCGCCGCTTTCCTACTAGCTCCCGCGGCCTCAAAAGCACGGCAGAGGAGGAAGGGGGAGGGATAACGCGGGAGCCAGCTCAGGTGCTCCGCGTGGAGGGAGTGGCACCACTGCCATGGGCCGGGAAGCCAGTGGGAGCTTTGCTGATGAAGGAGAAGAAGCAAGAGGACTGGCGGCTCATCAAAACAAGACTGGGGAGGTCCTTTGTGGGAGGCCAGTTCTAGCCGCCTGCAAAGGACTTCCCCATGTTTGCTTTGGTAGAAATCTCTGCGCGGCAGTTAGAAACTTCTGCGCGGGGATTTCTTTCTATGTGCGCGGCTGCGCACGCGCGCACCTTAGAGGGAACAGTGTTGGAAACCCTTGCAAGCTCTCTTATAGGGCCACATCAGTGGTGGGTTGCAGGCGGTACGCCCCAGTACACGCGTACTGGAGCCTGCTCAGAACACTGGGTACTGTTCTGGTACAGTGCTCTGGAGGGCCCACCCGCACGCCTGAACTCTTTACCTGTCCTTTAAAGCCTTTGGCGCTTCCACGCACGGTGCATACAGCGCCTGCATGTTGCTCCGCCAAGCAGCTGGAGCATCGCGGAGGCTTGTGGATGTGTCGCTGGCAGGTACGACGCACTTGTGTGCACACGCTGTGCATATCCATGTGGGCGACGCCGGGCCCTTTCCAACCGTTCCGGCTTTAAAACTAGTAAATCTTTCATAGTAGGATTGTGCCTTTTAATACAATGGGTTAGAAAAGGCTCTACCAAACTCCTCCAGACACACGGTATAAGGTTAGCTATTGAGGAAATGGAAGCATCTCCAGACAGGAATTGCATGGGTGAAAGATGGTGTGCCTTGTAATCCAATGACATCTGCAGACCTGCCTTGTCACTCTTCAACATCAATGCATTCCTAATTTGCACCTATTGTAGCTGTGATTAGCACAGGCAAGTTTCTTTCACTAGTGTAATGATTTTCAATCTATATTTTTTTTAGAAAAATCAGGGCGCTTGCTTTTCGTCCCTTAGCTTTTCTTGTGGGTGATATGTGTGAGCCTCTCCAATGGGGCTTGGCAGGAGGACTTTGGCATTGTCCAGCGGCACCCCAGTGGCCCCCCTCCCTGCAGTGGCTTCAGTGAAGGGGTTAAACACAGAGTTTTCCTCTTGTGACTAGAGAGGAGGCAGGGAAACAGAAAAAGGTGTTGGGAGCCCAGTTTCCAGCCCCTCCCATTCCTTTTTCAGGTTCTGCTATGGAGAGCCTCACAAGGGGAGAGGAAAAGTTATAAAAAGTAGCCAACATGGGTTCATAAGGCCAAACAAGCCTTATTTCATTCTTTGCACCAGAGAAATGCTGTGGACATTATTGAGATGTCAATAAAGCAGTTGATAAAGTAGATCACAACCTACTTCTGGGCAAGCTAGAAAAATGTGGGATAGACAGCACTACCACAAAATGGGTTTCCAACTGGGTGGCAAATCGTACTCAACATGTTGTCCTCAACAGAACTACACCCAGATGGAGGGAAGTAAGCAGTGAGGTACCTTCAGGTTGCATTTAGAGCCAGCACTCATCAAAATCTTCATAAACAATCTAGATAAGGGACAGAAGGGGAACTCATCAAATTTTCAGACAACACGAAGCTGGAAGGAATTGCTGACACTCCAGAAGACAAGCTCAAGCTTGAAAATGATTTGACAGACTTGAAGAGTGGGCCCTATCTAACAAAATGATATTCAACAAAAAAGTTTTAAATTTAGACAATTAAAAATAATTGTATACTGTAGGTACAAACTATATGAAACCTGGCTTAATGTCAGTATCTGTGAGAGGAATCTTGGAGTCCTAGTGGACAATCACTTAAATATGAGGCAACAGTGAGTGACAGTAACCAAAATAACCAATCTGTAGAAAGTGAGCATCCACCCCTCCTAGAAGAATGAAATATTTTGAGAAATATTCAGAAGGCAGAACATTATATTTCCCTGGATGAGAAATGGAGAAACATGCTCTTGGAAAGCAGCCCCCACCATCCTTAATAGCCCACAGCAGATGTCAGCACTTAAGAAATAGCTCTATTCATAGGCAAAAATTCCCTGCAGCAAGATTTTTATTATAGTACCGCTTTACAAATCCTTAATAAGACTACACTTGGAATACTGCATCCAATTTTAGTCACCACAATATAAAAAGATATTGAGACTCTGGAAAGCATACAAAGGGCAACAAAGATGATGAAGGGACTGGAAGCTAAAACAAACGAAGAACCATTACAAGAATTGGGTATGTCTAGTCTAATGAAAAGAAGGAGTAAGGGTGACACGATAGCAGCGTTCCAATATTTGAGGGGTTGCCACAAAGAAGAGGGGGTCTACTTATTTTCAAAACATTTTGAAAATTTTTATTGTAAGCCGCCCTGAGTCCCCTCAGGGAAAAGGGCGGCCTATAAATGTGCAATAAATACAAATACAAATACAAAACATGGAACTAAGGAGGAACTTCCTAACAGTGTGAACAATAAATCAGTGGAACAGCTTGGCTTGAGAGGTTGTGGGTGCTTCATCACTTTTCAAAAAGAGACTGGACAGTTGTTTGTCTGAAATGTTACCAGGTCTTCTGCTTGAGTAGGGAGGTTGAACTCAAAAAACCCCCAAGGTCCCTTCAAGATGTATTCAGATAGATTGCTCTTGAAAGCTGCAGCCTTAGATTTGCTGTTGGAGCAGCAGAAACAGGTCAATGGGTAGATTTTGTGTGGAGGAAGAAGATCCAGTTGTGTGTAGTGGTGAAGGAACCAGGTTAGAGAGAGAGAAAAGCTCAGTTCCAGTCCCACCTGAAGGGCAAAACCACCTGTGCAACTTTGGCCAGTTCTCTCAGCCCTAGGAAGCAGGAAAGGGGGGAAAACCCTTCCAAAAACCCTTGCCAAGGATACTGCAAGCATCAAGATTGACCTAAAGGAACCAAAAACGAAGCTAAATAGCATCACATTTCACATGGCTTAGTTGCAAAGGTCGGTTGCTAGGAGTCGAAAACGACCTGCTGCCATATAATCAGTGAAAACATATTTCAAACGCCTTGGTGGAGCCTGGACGGGTGTGTTTTTCCACCTCTTGTCGCTAGATGGCGGTCTGTGCTTAGAAAGCCATCAACACATTAGTGCCGCTCCTGCTTGAGCTTAAAAAAAGAAATGAGCTTTGAACCATTGAGTACTGCAATGCTAGAATGGATGGGAGTAGAAGAGAAGCGCAGAGTTATTTCCTCTGCCGGATCGCCCCGGGGAAGAAGATGGTGTGTAGAGCGGCTTTTGTGGTCTTCCAAGGATCGAAGCAGCAGCTGGCAGGTGGGAGGAGAGTCCGGGAGCAAGTCGGGCTGTTCGGTTCGAAACTATCTATACCATGCTTGAGCTCAAAAAAAGGAGTTTTAAACCATTGCTAGAAAGTATAGGAGAAGAGAAGCGCAGAGGAACTTCCTCTTCCGGATGACTTATGGGAGGAAGGTGGTGTGCAGGGCGGCTCTTCTGCTCTTCCCATGCTCGAAGCAGCAGCTGGAAGGTGAGTGGAGGGCAGGTAGGAGGAGAGTCCGGGAGCAAGTCGGGCTGTTCGGTTCCCTCCATTGCCTAGAAGCAGAGAAGCAACTGAGCTGAACCATCTCAGCTGCTGCTGCTGCAGGTTCCTTCCATCCACAGAATTTGGTGCTGCACGCTGTGAAACTGGTCGCTGTAGTTTTCTGCTGGTGGGAAGATTGAAAAAGTCTCTTCCAAGCGAAGGTAGATTTTTTGGGAATGGCTTCACTCCGGAGCTTGTGGCTTGTCCATCACTGGAGGGTTTTAAGAGGAGATTGGGGAGCCATTTGTTCGCAATCGAATAGGGTCTCCTGCTTGTCCAGAGGCTGGATTAGAAGACCTGCAATGTCTGTTCCAATTTTGTTATTCTCTTCTGTTCTGTTGCAATGATATTTACGATACCTTGATGAGTAAAACCATAGAATCAAAAAGGGTGTACTTTCTTTTTCACTTGCCTGTATTTGAAAACAACCCTTTGCTGTGCTAAGAATTTGTGATTGACCCAGTCAACAAGTGAATTTCGTCATTGAATGGATATTCAAACTTGAATCTGCATAGTCCTCCATATGTCAAATGAACGATGATTAATGTAAAAGCTTATTGAAGCATTGTCATATTATTGCTTTTTAATTGTAACATAAACCTTTATCTTTTCTTCTCATCTTCTGTAACCATTTTATGTACAATTAAAGTTACCCTTTTATTTTAATCTTATAGACAAAGAAGATGGCAATGAGCACTCTGGACAACTGTGGATAACCAGCAACATTGAATAGCAAAGCAAGTCAGTCCCGAAATCACAATATCTTCCATTTCCTTCAGAGAGCCTCACAATTCTTCAACTTCCTCAGCCAGTGAAAGAGAAACAAGAGAAAATCAAGTAGAGATTTCTGCATGGAGAAAGCAGTGTATGTGAAACTCAAGCATACATTACATGAAAAGTCAAGGGAGATTATTTTTCCATTCAGCAAAAGAGGGAAGTGAAAAAGTCATTGGGGAGGAAAAGGTCAATGGGAAAGCCATGTAGAACAGACTGTGTTACAGGCTGGGAGGAAGAAAACGGCTTGAATCAAAGCACAACTAAAGAAGGGACCATCCATATTTTTTAACCACCTCTAGAATATTAGTTGTGGAAAAGCTCCATAGAGGTTCCTGTTGTTGGAAAGATGCAACTTAGAAATCACAGCTGACTGCCTGAGAGGATCCCGACTGAATGTAGCAAAACCTTTGGTCAGAACAATACTGTTTTGTTTCATGGAAAGACCCACACAGGACAGAAGCCCTAAAAATGCTACCAATGCTGTAAATGCTTTAGCAAGCATGGCAACGTGTACTCACACCAAGGAAAAACCCTTTGAATGTCCTGATTGTGGGAAACGCTTCGGTAACAATTCCAGACTCGTGAGACACCAGAGGACTCACACAGGAGATAAACCCTTTGAGTGTCCTGATTGTGGGAAAAGTTTCAGTCACAATTCCAGCCTTATTGGCCACCAGAGAACTCACACAGGAGAGAAACCCTTTGAGTGTCCTGATTGTGGGAAAAGTTTCAGTCACAATTCCAGCCTTATTGGCCACCAGAGGACTCACACAGGAGAGAAACCCTTTGAATGTCCTGATTGTGGGAAAAGTTTCAGTCACAATTCCAGCCTTATTGGCCACCAGAGAACTCACACAGGAGAGAAACCCTTTGAATGTCCTGATTGTGGAAAATGTTTCAGTCGAAATTCTCACCTCATTTCACACCAGAGGACTCACACAGGAGAGAAACCCTTCGAGTGTCCCGATTGTGCTAAAAGCTTCAGTAACAATTCCAGACTCATGAGACACAAGAGGACTCACACAGGAGAGAAACCCTTTGAGTGTCCTGATTGTGGGAAAAGTTTCAGTCAGAATTCCAGCCTTATTGACCACCGAAGGAGTCACACAGGGGAGAAACCCTTTGAATGTCCTCATTGTGGAAAATGTTTCAGTCGAAATTCTCACCTCGTTTCACACCAAAACATTCACACAGGAGAGAAACCATTTGAATGTCCTGACTGTGGGAAAAGTTTCAGTCGACATTCTCACCTCATTTCACATCAAAGGACTCACACAGGAGACAAACCCTTTGAGTGTCCAGATTGTGGAAAAGGTTTCAGTCACAATTCCAGCCTGGTGAACCACCAGAGGACTCACACAGGAGAGAAACCCTTTAAATGTCCTATCTGTGGGAAAAGTTTCAGTCACGATTCCAGCCTTATTGGCCACCTGAGGAGTCACACAGGAGAGAAACCCTTTGAATGTCCTCATTGTGGAAAATTTTTCAGTCAAAAATCCAGCCTTATTCAACACCAGAGGACTCACACAGGAGAGAAACCCTTTGAGTGTCCTGATTGTGGAAAAGGTTTCAGTCACCATTCCAGACTCGTGAGTCACCAGAGGAGTCACACAGGAGAGAAACCCTTTGAATGTCCTGTTTGTGGGAAAAGTTTCAGTCACAGTTCCAACCTGGTTCAACACCAGAGGACTCACACAGGAGAGAAACCCTTCAAATGCCCTGACTGTCGGAAAAGTTTCAGTCTGAATTCCAACCTGGTTCAACACCAGAGGATTCACATAGGAGAGAAACCCTTTGAATGTCATGATCATGAAAAAGCTTCTCTCAGAGATCCCAGGTCATGCACCAGAGGACTCTCACAGGGGAGAAACCGTTTGAGTGCCCTGACTGTGGGTGGTGCTTCAGGAAACATTCCACCCTTATTGCACACAAGAAAATCAACGTGAGGCCCCAAGTAATGAGAGTAGAGGTTTCAAGTTTGTTTATAATGTCACATTGTAAGGCCAGCTGACAAATTGACTGCTAAATTTGACTGCAAAGAATTTCTCTAATTTTTTATAGGCAAATAAGTAATAGACAAGGAGGAGGAAAAAATGGCAATATGGTAATACCTCTCTGGCCATCAATAGCAGAAGTTTCTGGATACACGTAGTTCTCGAGTTATCAATGGAATGGATCCTGCCCAATCCATCCGTAACTCAAGAATTCATGGGAGTACGTTGAACCACATCACTCCCTGCTTTTACATTACATGCTTTATCGTCACAGATCAGCCTGACGAGAACTCCGGCTCCAAGAAAGTAACCTTGGGGTGGCTGTGCGCAGCTTCTTGGGGCTGTTTTCTTGTCCACAATTCACTTGCGGATTGCCTTTTTGTAGGTTTTGGCAGCCATTTGCAAAAAGCCTTTGTCTGTAGGAACAGAACTTTGGGGGGACGTGCCCGCTCCTCTCAAGCTCCGCTGGTGCCAACAAAGTTTTTTTTTTTTTTTTTTTTTTGCAAAGGGCTGCTGAAGTCTACAGGAATGCAATCTCCCTGTAGGCTTTGGCAGGGAAACAGAAAACAGAGGGAAGACCTGACGGACCAAACCTTCCCTCCATTTGGAAACATCCAGGTCTTAATTCACAGAGAATAGAGGCTTAAAGTGCGAGATTACACAAGATCTCACTACTGTTCTCATAGTACGTTACGCTTCTGTTCTCTGCAAATGGTGGGCAAAGAAACAGCAACAGGGAGGGGCTCTTTGAAAGGTAAGTGACTCTCCACAGGCAATGTGACCTAGTTTGGGGGGGGGGGCGTCAATGTGGTCTCTGGTCATTTGTAAGGGTGAACAACTGCTTTGGGGCTGTCATATTCATAATCTTGGGATTTGTTGGTAAACACTAGGGGGGCATTTATCGCGTAAGGAACATTTGCTAAGGGAACAATTGTACCCCCAGGTTTATTGTAGTAGAAATTGTGCAAAGATCTAAAAGTCTTTTTGGGTGTGTTCTTTGCATTTTTATCATGGTAGACGGAGTCCCAGACTTTTTCTCCCCTGGGTGCCCTTGAGATTTTCAGCCCCAGAATTCTCCAGCCAATATCTCTTGAGGATTGGAGCACTAAGACTACAGTTAGAGAATGTGGCTACTCATATAAGAAAGCAAGAGGAGACAAGTAGTAGAGGGGTTTTAAAGTTTTATCTTTTCCAAACAGTTCCAGGAATTCAGTGCACCAAGAATATCTGTTCAGATTGTGTCAGGAAAGATGCACCAAAGAATTCCAAGATTGTTTATTTCCCCAACACAACTTAAAAAGACAGGTTACAATTTTTTAGTAACTCTCATTACATGAAGGACATGCAACAATCAGGCTAGGTGTGTGGAGAAACCAAGTCTTAAGTCCAAGTGATTTCAAAATTTAACATGTGCAACATTTCTAAAATTTATAATATAAAAATATATTTAATCAATTTTTCTTTTTTCTCTCCTTGGTGTCACATTTTAGTGCACCATCTTTATTATGTCTCATCATAGTGAGGAGTTAGAAACGCTTGCAATGTTCCCAAAACCTCTGAATCTCTCACAGGGCCAGAGGTGGGCTGCAATCAGTTCGCACCAGTTCAGGCAAACCGATGGTTAAGATTCTGTGCAGTTTGGCAAACCAGCAAATCCCACCACTTGCTGGCCCTGCCCTCACTTGTTTTATATCCTGTTTTGGGGCCGTTTTCAAGGTGTTTTTCAGGCCATTTTTCAGCCGTTTCGTGCCTGAAAACAGCCAGAAAAATAGGCAGGGATGGGGGCGGCCAGTGGTGGGATTAATCCCAGCTGGCTGAATCCTACCTCTGCCTTTGAGGTGAATGTCCGGGAGGCAGGGATGGGAGTGATAAGTGACATCACCAACCCAATCACATGACCAAACCGGTCATGCCTATCCAGCCAGAGACCAGTTGTTAAGTTATTCCAATCCCACCACTGCACGGGGCTATATAACAATATTAAGCAACCAGGCCCTCCTTGGGCCAGCTGGGATCCTAGGGAATGAGACGGCACCAACAAGCCATGTTTTTCACTTGTTGTTTCTCAGGGATCTCATACTCCACAGCAGATGTACAACAGGAACAAACCTGCACATACACGATAGTGTGTAGGGACCTACCAATCACCTTGGAGGGGAGTCAAAAGTCCACTTCCTCCTCCTGTGGCTGTATGTTCCCAGGGGCAGGTCTGTGACTTCTCTGAAGAAACACTCTTGATGGTGGGAGCCTCCCAGAACAACAAGCAAGTTAGAAAGACATCAGGTACACTGCAGAAGAAGTTAATGAAAGTCTTTTTGGAGCGACACTCAATGCTTGGTGATTAATGATTGCAGGTTTCTTGACAGCAACACAAACTCTCATTTCCTTCTTCAGGATGTTCTCCCTCCCCCCCCTCTCACACACACAGCCTTGGACATCACAAACACCTCTGCAAGAGCAACCTGACTACTCCCCGGCAGTCAATAGGGAGGAAGAGAGAGAAAAGGGAAATGTACAAAGGAAGAGAATATTGTGATCAAAACCTGCCTCATCTGAAGCAATCAAATGGTTTCAACGTATATTAAGCATACAAACAATCAAAGTGTCAACCAAAGCAAGCACAGCTGAGACGATCCAATTTCTTAATGTAAAACTTTAATGAGTACATCATATCGACAAAAATGAGGGCAAAAGTAGACCTGACTGTTTCCTCATGCAAACTCACATAGTTAAAGTTCACGTTTATCCTCCCCCCCCCCCCAATTAGGCCAAGTCACATTGTCCAATGGAGACTTCTAGTATTGTGAGAAAGAGTCTCTCAGCTCTGGTAAACACTTGCCGAAACATCCTTGGTTCCCATGGCTGGCATCTTGATGTCTGGAGGTTTGTTCTATCTTCCCGTTCTGTCTCCCCATAGTTTTGTGGCAAACTGAAAAATGATAATAGTTGCAACAACAGAAACGCCGTTTGAAGCTTGATACGCTGCACACTGGATTCCACCAAAGCATTGGCAGCTTTCTGAGCAGCCCTGACCTAAAGCAGAACCGCAGCTTATATATAGTTAGTCCATTACGTTACAAAGATATAGAAACAGGCAAGCGCCCTATAGAGTACAGCGTAATGGAATATTTTTTTATGATCTCACTTGGGAAACTACAAAGTCAGCATGGCAACTATGTGTTCTGTGAGATATGGTTAGGGAATGTAAACACCTTCACTCATTGGTCCAGAAATTCCTGTCTGATTCTTCCTCCTCCGGCCCAATTCAGCCTTTTGTCAATGTTTACTTACAACAAGACTTTAACAGTATTCAACTGTTGGGGTGCAAGGACATCTCAGAGGTTTGCTAGTGAATGTAACTCAATGGTCTGTAAGGATAATCACTGGGGACTTTCCATGACTGAATGAAGAACCCAAACTGTATCTCCCTGCCACTAGCCTAGCATATTACCTACCCTATCCTATGCTCACCATATGCTCAGACTGAAAAAAATGGCCTTGGAAGATATGCAAACTCCATTACTAAAAAGGTGAGGGGGGGGATATCTCCCAAGTCCTCAGCACATAGATCCTATTCGGAAGAGACTCAGACACCTCCCTAATTCACAGGAGTATAAGGAGTGGGGAGAAGGTACAAAAAAGATACTTTATATGCGTTTTCACCCAAAAAGTAAACCTGACACAACTTATCAAAAACAACCATAAGTGCCAGATTCAGAATGCAAATTAGAATATGTAAAAATAAGAGGACACCTTGTCAGCTCTAGACCAATTCAAATCACTGAGTTTGGACGGACTACACCCCCAAGTTCTGAAGGAACTAGTAAAGGTGATGCTCCATATCGTAATTGGCCCCAGTAGGAGCAGGGGATGCAGTCTCCTCCCCCATTGTGAAGTGTGCTAAATTCAAGTGTGCTGCGCAAGGTGCTGCAAGAGCAGTGAGGTGGTCATGGAAGTGGTGAGAGCAGCAGTGTCAGCTGCAGCCAGGTCGGGCCAGTGTCTCATGGCGGAAAGAAAGCCGGGCGTCTCCCCAAGGGACATAGGTGCCCACAACACAAACAAGGGCTGGAAGAAGAGGCGAGTACAGGGCCGCGTCTCTCCTCCTCTGGAATATGAAGCAAGTCTCCATCTGCCACCCTTACCTTCTGACGGGCAAGGAGTGACGGGGAGGGGGAGGGATGGGACCAGCCAGGGGACCAGCTGGCAGGAGGCCCAAAGAGCTTCATTTATCTGGGAACACACACACACACACACATGGGAGAGAAAGAGATGAGTGAGAGAGAGAAAGAGAGAGGCATACACAGAGCGAGAGTGCGTAGTGTGACTGGGTGGGAGTGAGTGACATCGAGTTGGCCCCACCCACCCAGGTTTTGTGGCTCCTGGTATTTTCTTTTCTCTGGAAAACGGGTACAAATGGCTCTTTTGAGTGTTTAACATTGCATACCACTAGACTCTAATAAAAAGAAGAACAAGGGGAGACACTGAGCCGCTCCCATAAAGAGGAGGGGGTTAAGTTATTTTCCAAAGCACCAGAAGGATGGAAACTAGTGACAGAAAGAAGCAACTTAGTGTCTCCTGTTTGAGCAGGGGGTTGGACTAAAGACCTCCAAGGTCCCATCCAGATCTATTCGAATTGATTGATTGATTGATTGATCTTGAAAGCTGCAGCCTTGAATTTACTACTGGAGTTTGGTGTAGTGGTGAAGACACCAGGTTAGAGAGAGAGAAAAGCTCAGTTCCAGTCCCACCTGAAGGGCAAAACCATCTGTTCAACTTTGGCCAGTCCTCTCAAGCTTAGGAAGCAGGAAAGGGAGGAAACTCCTTCCAAAAACCCTTGCCAAGGAGGATACTGCAAGCATCAATTTTGACCCAAAGGCACCAAAAAACGAAGCTAAGTAGCATCACGTTTCACTATTTCACTTGGCTCAGTTGCAAAGGTCAGTTGCTAGGATTCGAAAAAGACCGGCTGAAATTTAATCTGTGAAAATATCTTCCAACCGACTTGGTGGAGCCAGGACGTGTGTGTTTTTCCACCTCCTGTTGCTAGATGGCAGCCAGGCAACATCTGTGCCTAGAAAGGCATCAATACAATGGTGCCATTGGTGCTCGAGCTTAAAAAAAGAGTTTTTAAGCCATCGAGTACTTTATTGCTAGAAAGGATGGGAGTAGAGGAGAAGCGCAGAGGAACTTCCTCTTCCGGATGTCTCATGGGCGGAAGGTGGAGGGCAGAGCGACTTTTGTGCTCTTCCCATGGTCGAAGTAGCAGCTGGAAGGTGAGTTAAGCGCAGGTGGGAGGAGAGTCCGGGAGCAAGTTCGGTTCCCTCCACGGCCTGGAAGCAGAGAAGCAATTGAGCTGAAGCATCTCAGCTGCTGCTGCTGCTGCAGGTTCCTTCCCTCCCCAAATTTTAAGCCCACTGGTGCTGCACGCTGTGAAACTGGTGGCTGCAATTTTCCTCCTGGTGGGAAGATTTTAAAAATCTCTTTTAAATTAAGGTGAATTCTTTGGAAATGGCTTCCCTCCAGAGGTTGTGGGTGCTCCCATCACTGGAGGATTTTAAGAGTAGATTGGACATCTATTTGTTCTGGGTGGAATAGGGTCTCCTGCCTGAACAGGGGATGGACTAGAAGACCTCAAGGTCCCCCCCCCAGCTCAATTATTCTGTTGTGGACCTGATGTTTTCTGGGCAACAAGATCGGGCTGATGTCCCTCTGGTCGATTCTGGGTTGTTTTACTTACATTTGTTTTCCTATTGGTGCCCCTATTAACCAGGTTCAACTCTGCTTAACCCGACACTTTTTTAACAATAGCTATTAACAAATGTTTTGATTGTTCAGTTGTATTTATTTATAAAATTTATTGGCCACCAACCTTACCATGACACTACTGTGGGCAGCTTAGAAACATAAAAAAAACAAAAACCATAACCATTAAAACTAAATAAACTGTACTAAGAAAAATCTGGTCTGGTTCCAAGCCCAGAGAAAGGAGCTGCAAAGTTTCCTAATAATGCCTGATTCATAATAAGCGACCCAATATTGTAATACAAAAACCAGTGATTTATTAACAGCTTCATTAGGCATTCTTCATTAGGCAATTTCTTATTCGCAGCCGTCTCTTTGCTTTCTTTATCTGGAAATAAAATGGAAGGTGATTGGAAAAAAAGATTCTGTTTAATTGATGAGCAGAACCAATAGCAATATGTTGCTCTGGGACAGCTGACAAAATGGGGTTGGGATAGGTGGGGTTTTATAAATGATTTGGGGTATTGTGTTTGAAATGCTCAAAGGGGTTGTGCAATGTAGTGAGTTTTGGGTCTTTTTGCTCTTCTGATGGTGGTGGGTTTATGACCTAAATATCAATGAAGTATCATGTAGTAGATATCCTGTCCTTCTTAATCCCATCAGCTGCAGCTGAAGGTGTTTTGTTTGTGAATAGATTGGCCCAGTCTTTCTTAATGGGCACAAAATCTCTAAAGATTTCAGGCATCTGCTGGAAACTGTTGGGGCTGCTTTCTGCCTTTCTTAAGATTTTTTTTCTCCATGTCTCCTTTGGGGAAATACAACATTCTGCTTTAATATTCATCAACATATTTCATTCTTTGGGGAAGGGAGGGGGGCTCCCCACAAGGATACCAGAGATTAAAACCAAGGATGCATGGGGAAAGCAGGAGTGGAATGGGGGAGGGGGATACTACTCAATCAAGGACAACCATAGCCCTCACTTACCATTGGTTCACTGAGCCTTTGAAGTTACAATGGCACTGTAGAAGCAGACGTAGTTATGAAGGTGCAGGAAAAAGAGTTGCACCAATTCGGGTTCTGCCAACCAGCGGACATTTATGATGATTGCAGCATCCCACACTCATGACCTCATTTTTGACCCTCCCAGCTAGTTTTTGACAAGCAAACTCACTGGGGATGCCAGCAGGAAGTTGTAAGCCAGAGTCATGTGAAATTACCTTTAACAACCTACCATGATTTGTTTAAGAACTGCAGAGAAACAGAAGTTGGCACTGTCATATGACACCATGCTTCATGATCTGGCTGTTTAATGACAAAGACGCTAGTCTCAATTGCAGTCAATAAGTGAGGAATTCGGATGTCACCAACGGTGTTGTGGAAGGCATTTCTGCCTGCCCTTGGAGCTCAGGACTTCCATTGTCAAAACTGATATTTCAAATCTTGCAGAGTCTTTAGGCATCGTTTCATCAGTTAAAGCCCCCACATCTGTAAAGTTAGTGTCATGCAGACTGACAGGTGTGGCTCAGTAAAATAAAAGACAGAGCCCAATTGTTCAATTACATAAGAGACAGCTGGCACATGGCAGATATGTTATAGAAATATAGAAATTATAAAAATAGTCAAGCATGCCTTCTGTGGTTTTGGTCACATGCCTAACCCACAGGCTAGTGGTCTCCTGTGAAAGCTTCCGTGGCCTCAGAAGCCTGTTGAGGCCTGAACTTCAGCCTTGCCGTCTCAACAGATGAGCATTCATCAAATTCCTGATTAACATTAGCACAGAACGTTTGACTGTAACCATTCTGAGATATTTTTCAGACTTAAAAGACATGGATTTTCTCCCTATTGTAGGTGTGTGTATTTTTATTTCTTTTTAAGTGTATATACCGTACTTTTTGAAGTATAAGACACACCTTTTGAGCCAAGGTGGCGCAGTGGTTAAATGCAGCACTGCAGGCTGACTGCTAGATCAGCAGTTCAGCGGTTCAAATCTCACCGGCTCAGGGTTGACTCAGCCTTCCATCCTTCCGAGGTGGGTAAAATGAGGACCCGGATTGTTGTTGGGGGCAATATGCTGACTCTGTAAACTGCTTAGAGAGGGCTGAAAGCCCTATGAAGCGGTATATAAGTCTACTGTTATTGCTATTATTATTGCTATTGCTTTTCCCACCCCTAAAAGAGGGTGAAAATATGGGTGCGTCTTATACACCGAATGTAGTCCCACCCACTGGCCCCCACCCTTTGGCCTCTGCCTCCCAGCAATTTACCTCCTTGCAGCCAATGGAGATGCTTAAACTGAAATTGAAAGTGAAACTTGCTGTTTGCTGCAATGAGGCAATTTCCTGGGAGGCAGAGGCAGATTTTTTTAAAAAATCAGTCTAAACTGAAACCGGCTGCTTGCTGCAAAGAAGTAAGTCAATAATTATAAATGCCTATAGAATGTTCAAATTATTGCTTGATCTGAAGAGGCCCAGTGTTATTGTATCTTCTTTTAAATAGCAGAGAATAATGTATACTTCTGGAAAGCCACATCAATTTTTAACGGCATCTGTTCAAGTATAGTCTGAAATGTAACACCACAAACAGTGTATATCTTCTGTACTGTTTGCTGTTTGGGGCAGGGACGTGCAGTCAGGGGAGGCAGAGCCTCACCACTGTCATCATGAAAAGAAAAAAAATGTAAAAGGAAAAAGGCAAGAACTGAGGTCAGGCTGAACTAGTTGCTGCCAGAGTCACTGTGGATGACTCTGCTTAACTGTTTAAAAAAGCCTCTAAAAAAGTGCCCTTTGCAGGAGGAGGCAGGAGAACAACGTGCCTCATCTAGTCTGACTTTAGGTGATCACTTCAGCAGAGTTAAGCAAGGGTTAAAAGCCTAAAAATTCCTGACGTAGGTGAGGCATGTCGTTCTCCTGCCTCCTCCTGTAGAGGACACTTTTGTAAAGGCTTTTTTAAACAGTTAATCAGAGTCATCCACGGTGACTCTGGCAGCAACTAGCTCAGCCTGACCTCAGCTCTTCCCTTTTTCCTTTTACATTTTTTTTCTTTTCATGATGACAGGCAAGAGCAGAGTTGAAATCCTCTCTGAAACAGCTGGAAAAGGTACGTGTGGGTCGGAGGGAGGGGGAGGAATTCAAACTTCATCCTCAAGTGTAGATCCCTCCCCAAGTGTGGTTTGATTGCAGGCAGAGCCACATTGCCTTTTCAAACCTGTAATCAGTGAAGCTGGGCTGGATCCTTCCGGGGTTGGGGGAAAATGTGTGTGCTCCAGTATGGCTCTTTGACTGGCTTCCTGCCTCCTTCTGTGGTGGTCTCACTGGTGCTCTCCCTTCAATCCAACTTTGTGTGTGTGTGTGTGTGTGTTTGGGAAAGAGTGAGTGAGAGAGGGAAGGGGGTAAGAAAGATAGTCCAATCCAACTTCTCTGTGTGTGTGTGTGTGTGTTTGTTTGTTTTTTTGTTTGAGAGAGGGGGGAGGGAGGGAGAGAGGGGGAAGGAGGGGAAGGGAGAAGAAAAAGAAAGAAGGAAACTTCTTTCGCAAAGGAGAAAAACAAATGCTGTCTCTTTAAATTGGAACTGAGCATGCCTGGCTGTGGAATTCTGGGAGTTGAAGTCCACAAGTCTAAAAAAAATTGAAACCCACCACTGTGTCAGTGCCTCACCAGCTATAAACCTCACCGCACGTCACTGGTTTGGGGCAAGGAGGCAAATTGCTGAGAGGCAGGTTTTTCATGGTTTTTGTTTTCCTCCCCAAAAGCTAGGTGCATCTTATACTTCGGAGTGTTTTCAACTCTGAAAAATACAGTATTTGAAAACGTATAATCTATCCCCAGGACTTTCAGATATACAGTAATGTGACAAAGAAAGTACATTCTCCTTGATTTCTATGATTTTACATATCAGAACATAGTAAAAATCATTTGGTCCTTAGACATTCTTAAAAGTCGGCAAATACAACCGCAGATCAACAACAACAACAATGTGGCATATTACATCAGTCATCATTTATTTTATAAAAAGAAAACCAAAACAGAGAGTATGTGTAAAAAAAATATATGATTCAGTAATTTGAAGAACCACCTTTAGCAACAACGACTAGAAGCAATTGTTTTCTGCATGACATTATCAGTCTCTTATAGTGTTGTGGGGGAATTTTGGCCCATCTTTTTTACAACATTGCTTCAGTTCATTGACGTTTGTGGGTGTTTTTTTTTTTTTAAATGCATGACTCTCTTGAAGTCCTGCCAATCAAGTTGAGGTCTGGACTTTGACTGCCATTTGCAACACCTTGATTCTTTGCTTTTCCAGCCATTCTGTTGTAGATTTGCTGATGTGTTTTTGTGACCATTTTCCTGTTGCATAATCCCATGTCATCCAAGCTTTAGCTATTGGATAGATGGCCTCTGGCCCAATTGCACTACGGCCAACCGTCTCCACTTTGGTCTGGTCTGTGCAAAGGACAGTGTTCCAGAAGCCCGGTGATTTGTTCAGATGCAACTTTGCAAACCTCAGCCGTGGTACTACGATCTTTTTAGAGAGAAGAGGCTTTCTCCTAGCAACCCTTCCAATTGAGCCATACTTGTTCAGTCTTTTTCTAATTGCGTTGTCGTGAATCTTAACATTTAACATGCTAGCTGAAGCCTGAAGTGGAGGGGTGTCAAGCTCGCATCATCATGGCATCATCATGTGACACAACTTTTATCTCTTTCGCTAAAGTGGTCGTGGCCGGCGCCTGACCCAACTGGTTTCTGAGATATAACTTTATGCAATTTCTCTGGCCATTGCACCATCTGACCTTGAGCTGAACTTTCTTGAACGTCCCACCCCTGGGAAGATTAGCAACTGTCCTGAATGTTTTCCATTCCAATAATCTTCCTCACTGTGAAATGATGGGTTTTAAGTTGTTTTGAAATGGCCTTTTAAACTGTCTCAAATTGATGGGCAGCAACAATTTCTTCTATAAGATCATTGCTGATTCTTTATTCTTTGGCACTGTGTTAACACACGCCTCAATGCTGGAGACCAGCACATTCCTACAATTTTGGCTTTTATAGATTTGGTTATACTTGTGGATGATCAATTGATCAAGGGCACTTTAATAGCAGTACTTGGCTGCTACTTCACCTCTTTATACTATGGAAGCAGTGAGAAATTTCTTAATGGTGAAAACAGTTCCTTCTCTCTTCTCTTCTTGCTCTAGGATCAGGAGTGGGTAGTCCCTGCTCCTCCCTGTCTACTATTCTTTTCTGATCTTGAAAAGCCCTGCCCTTTCCCACTTTCCTACAAAGCCAGTGGAGCTGCCCCTCGATCTCTGTCCTCTTGTTCCAGCTCATCATCCCCCGCAGATTCAGTCTCTAATGGGGGCATGACACTGGAGTATATTAAGAAGGGATGGACCAACGTCTTGATGGGGGGGGGGGGTTGAACTAGAAGGCCTCTAAGGTCCCTTCCAATTTTGTTATTCTCTTCTGTTCTGTTGCGGTGGTATTTATAATATCCTAATAAGTAAAACCATAGAAATCAAAGAGGGTCTATTTCAGGGTAGGGTAGATATAATTTAAATCAATTTGATTTAAATCACTAGTAAAAAGGCTTGATTTAAATCAACTCAATTTAAATCAACTCAACTAAATCATAATTTTTAAAGAGCATCTGTCCTCTCTATCCCACAGCGGCTCCTCCCCTGACCCACTGTTGACTCACTGACAATCCCATTCCTTTTAATTGGTGATGCGGCAATGACTCAACAAGATGAGGGAGGTGGCAAGCAGTAGGTGAGTGGATGTCCACTAACAGGTGCTGCCATGATGGATCTGAAATGACAGATGCTCTTGAACTGTAAGCATTCTTTTTTGCTGGTAGTTAGAATCTTTTATACTATTACTTGCAAACAAAATGAAGGTTTCCTGTATAACTTGAAGAGCTTGGATTCATTAAATGAGTTTACCAAAAATGTAAATGTTACATAACTTTTCTGACCCTCCTCCTCCGTCCAGGAATGAAAGCCGAGACAAACGTAAATGAGAATGTTTTTTAATAAGTCCAGACTCTCGTTGGCTGAAAGCCAAATAAACAAAGAGATAAGCACTTTGGCAGCAAGTCCTACAAACTTTGGCAGCAATGCAAACAAACTCTGGCAGCAATCCAGCCTGCCAAGTTTGTTTCTCGTTAGTCCCTAACGTTCACTTCTGCAAGAAGGGCATGGCACAAGCAGTCTCTTTTATAATCTAGAGAGGAGCTTAATGAGCATCAGCTGAGCGTAATTACCTCCTGCATTTACGTAGTTGTTCTTGACGCCGAGTAGCCCTTCGACGGCGTGCATCCCGAAACAACTCACAGGTGGTTTCTGGATCACTCTCTCTTGTCTCCTCCCCACTGATCCAAGGCTCAGGCGCCACCTGGTGGCCAACCAGTCTCTCTGTGCCCTGCTCGGAGTCTGAACCCTGTCCAGGGTCCTCCACATCCTCCAGGGCCGACTCATATGCCCCTCACTGTCGGAGTCTGGTGGCAGCTCCAATGGCTCCTGCCGGGCCACAACACATAATTAAGCTCCTTTTCAAGCTGAATAAACCAAATTATTAGTGTATGTTAAATAGAAAACTACCGTATTGTTCGGAGTATAAGACGCACCTTCCCCCCCACTGAAAGAGGGTGAAAGTTTGGGTGCGTCTTATATACTGAATGTAGCCCCATCCACAGGCCCCAAGCCTTTGGTTTCTGCTCTTTGCAGCAAATGGGGGCTTGTGGAGGTTTCAATAAGCTATAGCAATCCCTGCAGCTTGAAACAGCTGACGATCGGGGGAAATTGAAACTGAAACTTGCTGTTTGCTCCACAAAGCAAATTGCTGGGTGGCAGAGGCAGATTTTTGTTCCCCCGTGCTAATCAGGCTGTTTGCTGCAAGGAGGTAAGTCAACAACTATAAATGCCTTTAGAATGTTCAAATTATTCTAGACAACTTAACAAAATGAAGAAGCTTTTTAAAATAAATGTTTGATCTGAAGAGGCCCAGTACTATTGTTTTAAAAAGTGCTATTCTTTTAAATAGCAGAGAATAACTATACTTCCAGAAAGCACATCAATTTTAAATCATATCTTATACTCTGAAAAATACGGTATCTTTAGATATATTTTTACTCCAAATTTATCAAAATAAATTTGATAAAACTAAAAACAATCTAATTTAAATAAAAACAATTTGATTTAAATTTTAAAAACATCCTATTTAAATTTTAAAAAAAGGTTTTTTTAAAAAAATTATCTACCATGGGCTACTTTCTTTTTTCACTTGATTGTATTTGAAAACAGTGCAAAAGGCACTGCTGAGAATTTGTGATTGACCCAGTCAGCAAGTAAATTTTGTCATTGAATGGATATTCAAACTTGGATCTGGGTATACTTCCATGTGTCAAATGAATCATGATTAATGAAAGAGCTTATTGGAGCATTGGAGCATGTTTGCTTTTTCATTGTAATGTAAACTTTTATATTTTGTTCTCATCTTATGCAACCATTTTATGCACAATTTTATTTGAATCTTACAGACAAAGAAGAAGGCAATAAGAGCGCTCTGGACAACTGAGGATAACAAGCAACATTGAATATCAAAGCAAGTCAGTCCAGAAATCAAAATATTTTCAATTTCCTTCCGAGAGCCACACAATTCTTCACATTCCTCAGCAGGTGAAAGAGAAACAAGAGAACATCAAGGAGTTATTTCTAGCTGGGAAAAGTAAAGGGTGAAATTCAAGCATACGTTACATGAAAAGTGAAGGGCAATAATTTTTCCATTCAGCAAAAGAGGGAAGTGAAAAAGTCAATGGGGAGGTAAAGGTCAATTGGAAAGCCATGTAGAGCAGACCGTGTTGCAGGACTCACTCTGGGAGGAAGAAAATCACCACTAAATCAAAGCACCACTAAACAAGGGATCATCCACATTTTTGGCCTTCTCAGTAATATGAGTTGTGGAAAATCTCCATATACACACCAGTTGTGGGAAAGATTCAACTTGCAAATCATAGTTGATTATGCCTGAGAGGATCTAGACTGGAGAAAAGCCTTAAATATACTCTGTGGCAAAACCTTTGATCAGAACAAATCCGTTTTGCTTAATGGAAGGACCCACACAAGAAAGAAGCTCTACAAGTGCTCCCAATGCGGTAAATGCTTTAGCGAGCATGACAACATGGACTCATACCAAGGAGAGACCCTTTGAATGTCCTGATTGTGGGAAAAGTTTCACTTGGCATTCCGGCCTGGTGAGACACCAGAGGATTCACACAGGAGAGAAACACTTTGAATGTGTTGATTGTGGCAAAAGTTTCAGTACCAATTCCAGCCTTGTGACACACCAGAGGACTCACACAGGAGAGAAACCCTTTGAATGTCCTGATTGTGGGAAAAATTTCACTTGGCATTCCGGCCTGGTGAGACACCAGAGGATTCACACAGGAGAGAAACACTTTGAATGTCTTGATTGTGGCAAAAGTTTCAGTACCAATTCCACCCTTGTGACACACCAGATGACTCACACAGGAGAGAAACCCTTTGAATGTCCTGATTGTGGTAAAAGTTTCAGCAAGAACTCCAACTTGGTTCAACACCAGAGGATTCACACAGGAGAGAAACCCTTTGAATGTCCTGTTTGTGGGAAAAGTTTCAATCACAATTCCAGCCTCGTGAAACACCAGAGGACTCACACAGGAGAGAAACCGTATGAATGTCCTATTTGTGGGGAAAGTTTCAGAGAGAATTCCCACCTCATGAAGCACCAGAGGACTCACACAGGAGAAAAGCCCTTTGAATGTCCTGATTGTGGTAAAAGTTTCAGTACCAATTCCAACCTGGTTCAGCACCAGAGGATTCACACAGGAGAGAAACCGTATGAATGTCCTGTTTGTGGAAAAAGTTTCAGTCAGAATTCCCACCTCATGAAGCACCAGAGGACTCACACAGGAGAAAAGCCCTTTGAATGTCCTGACTGTGGGAAAAGTTTCAGTCATAATTCCAGCATTATTGGCCACCAGAGGATTCACACAGGAGAGAAACCGTATGAATGTCCTGTTTGTGGGAAAAGTTTCAGTCAGAATTCCCACCTCATGAACCACCAGAGGACTCACACAGGAGAAAAGCCGTTTGAATGTCCTGACTGTGGGAAAAGGTTCGGTCAGAATTCCCACCTCATAGAACACCAGAGGACTCACACAGGAGAGAAACCCTTTAAATGTCCTGACTGTAGGCAAAGTTTCAGTCACAATTCCAGCCTGGTTCAACACCAGAGGATTCACACAGGAGAGAAACCGTTTGAATGTCCTCACTGTGGGAAAAGTTTCAGTAAAAATTCCCACCTTGTGGAACACCAGAGGACTCACACAGGAGAGAAACCCTTTAAATGTCCTGACTGTGGGAAAAGTTTCAGTCAGAGTTCCACCCTGCTTCAACACCAGAGGATTCACACAGGAGGGAAACCCTTTAAATGGCCTGACTGTGGGAAACATTTCAGCAAGGATGTCCTGATTGAAGAAAGGTTTCTCTCAGAGATCCC
The DNA here is from genome assembly GCF_009769535.1 of Thamnophis elegans. Taxonomy (NCBI): domain Eukaryota; kingdom Metazoa; phylum Chordata; class Lepidosauria; order Squamata; family Natricidae; genus Thamnophis; species Thamnophis elegans. The sequence goes on along the minus strand of NC_045542.1, from coordinate 157,326,040 downwards.
AGCTTGTGGTGCACCAGAGGATTCATGCAGAAGAGAAGCCCTACACGTGCTTCCAATGTGGTAAATGCTTTAGCGAGTATGGCAACATGGACTCATACCAAGACCCTTTGAATTTCCTGATTATGAGAAATGTTTCAGTCAGAATTGTACCTTGGATCAACACCAGATGATTCACACAGGAGAGAAACCGTTTGACTTGTCCTTTTTGTGGGAAACGTTTCAGTAAGAATTTTTAAATTCATGAGATACCAATGTACTCACACAGGAGAAAAACCCTTTGATTGTCCCGTTTGTGGAAAAAGTTTTAGATGGAATTCCAACCTTGTAATCTACCTCAGGAAAGGAACCATATGAGTGTCCAGACTGTGGACTTGCCTTCTCAATCATATGCTTGTACACAAAGAGAAGAAACCTTTTGAGTTCCCCGAATGTGGATGATGCGTCAGGAAACATTCCACACTTTTTGCACACAAGAAAATCATCATGAGGCCCTAAGTAATGAGTATAGAGAAGATTTAAAGTTCATTTATAATGTCACATTGTAAGTCCAGCTGACAAACTGACTGCTAAATTTGACTGTAAGGAATTTGCCTAATTTTTTATAGGCAAATATGTAATGGTATTAGAAGGGAAGAAGGAAGAATGGCAATATGATAATCCCTATCTGGTCATCAACAGCAGAAGTTGCTGGATACACGTAGTTCTCGATCCTGCCCATTCCATCCATAACTCAAGAATTCATGGGAGTGAATCTCTTACATTGAACGACATCACTCCCTGCATTCGTCCTTGCATTCCCTGCTTTCTCATCCCAAATTAGCCAGATGAGACCTTGGGTGGCGAGAAAGCAACCTCTCTGGGCTGCTTTCCTGTCCGCATATCACTTGAGCATTGCCTCTTTGTAGGTTTTGGTAGCCCTTTGCAAAAAGCATTTGCCTGTAGGAACAGGATTTTGGGGTGACGTGCCCGCTCCTCTCAAACTTCACTGGTGCCAACAAATGTTTTTTGCAAAGGGCTGCTGAAGTCTACAGCAATGCAACCTCCCTGTAGACTTTGGTAAGGAAATGTCAAAAAGAGGGAAGGACCAAACCTTCCCTCCATTTGCAAACACCCAGGTCTCAATTCACAGAGAATAGAGGCGTAAAGTGCGAGATTAGACAAGATCTCACGCTACTGATCTCGCAGTATGACAGGCCTCAGTTCTCTGTGAATGCGGGCAAAGAAAACACAACAGAGAGGAGAGGAGGTCTTTGATAGGTAAGTGACTCTCCACAGGCAAAGTTCCTGTAGAAACCTGGTTGGGGGGGGGGCGTGAATATGCGGGGTGAATGTTGCAGAGCCTCTGCAGTCATTTGTAAGGGTGAACAACTGCTCCATGCTACAATAATAATAATCTTGGGATTTATTGGTTAACACTAGGGGGCACTTACCATGTAAGGAATTTTTGCTAAGGGAACGATTGTACCTCCGGGTATTACCTGTATTTTTGTAGAAATTGTGCAATGATGTAAGAATATTTTTAGAGTGTTCTTTGCACTTTTATAATGGTGGATGATAGAAATGCCATGTACAGAGTCCCAGCCTTTTTCTCCCTGTGTGCCCCTGAGATTTTCAGCCCCAGAATTGCCCAGCCAGCATCTCTCGGGTATAGGAGCTAAAGGTACAGATTGTGGTTCCATTTATAAAGAGAAAACAAGAGGAGAAGACAAAGATTTTGAAGTTCAACTTTTCCTAACAGTTCCAGGAATTCAGTATATCAAGCATTTTTTTCAGATTGTGTCAGGAATGAGGCACCAAAGAATTCCAAGATTGTTTGTTTCCCCAACACCAGTGAAAAAGACAGGTTACAATTTTTTTTCTTGCTGTCATTACATGATGGACATACAACAACCAGGACCAGAACAGTTTTTCTCTCCTTGGTGTCACATTTTAGTGCACCATCTCATCATACCATTTTTAGGAGTTGGAAAGTCTTGCAATGTTCCCCTACCGCCTGAATCTCTCACAGGGCAAGAGGTGGGGTGCTACCGGTTCAGGCGAACCAGTAGTTAAGATTCTGTGCAGTTCGGTGAACCAGCATTCCCCACCACTCACTGGCCCTGCCCCTGCTATTTTTCAGGCTTTTGGCGGGGTCTTTATCGACTGTTTTTGGGCCTGAATACACCCAAAAAAATAGGCAGTGGCGGCCAGTTGGCTGAATCCTACTTTGCCTCTGAGGCGAACGGCCGGGAGGCATGGCTGGGTGTGATGAGACATCACCAACACAATCACAATTGCCTATCCAGCCAGAGAACCAGTTGTTAAATTATTCTAATCCCACCACTACACAGGGCTATATAATAATAATAAGCAAAATTAAATAAAGCCAAACTAAGCGTCAGAGGGAATGGTCCACAGGGCGAGGTCAAAAGCCAGAAATCCCCACTCAGGCCACCGAGCCCATTTTGGTGGTCACCAAGTTAGAGCTTGAGAGACACCCATTTCTGGTCCTGCTTTAGGCACAAAGCCATCTCAAACTTTCGCCTGTCCTGTCCTCGCAGGCCTGGGAAAGGGGAAATCTGCTTTCAAAAAACCTTGCCAAGGAAATGGGAGTGCAGGATAACTCCCCATAGTCTACTTTTGCAACTGAACAAACCTTGAAGAGTGAAGTCTGACCTACTTAGCTTCTCAAGATTAGGGAGGTGTTGTGCCATAAATATTTATGAAGTTCTTGTTTGTGTGCACAGCCGCTAAATGATTTCCAGCTTCATCTGATCAATAGAATCATGAAACATGGGATAATATCTAGAAACATCCACTCTCCTTGTTTCGAAACCACATCTAGATTGGAGAGATTCTTTTTATCTGCATCTTTGCAGAGCTTAAATCTCACTAGAGAGAAGAGTTGCTCTGAGCAGCCTTTCTTGGGGCTACCCTCATGTGAGTGGCTGGGCTTGGCCAAGGTGCAGCGAAGGCAGACTGAGTTGGCGGGCTGCCCAGCTGACAGGCCAGCGTCTTCGGCGAGGATGCTCCGTCTTTCTCCAGGCGGGGAAAGGCGGCTGGTTCTGCCGAACCTTGCATGCCTAGCCCAGGGATCAAGCTCGGAAAAAGCTGGAGTCCCTCACAAAGATGCTCGCCCGTCAGAAAGTAAAGGCGAAGGCAACGGATGGAGACTTGCTCCATATTCCAGAATGGGAGAGATCAACTGCAGAGGAGCATCACCTGCAGGCAGGGCAGCCCAGTGTCTCAAGACAGAGAGAAAGTCATGCGTATCCCTGAGCTACAGAGGTGCGCACAGCAAGAAGGGCCAGAAGAGGTAAGTATAGGGCTTCTCTCCTGCTCTGGAATATGGAGTGAGTCGCCATCTGCCACCCTTACCTTCTGACAGGCGAGGAGTGACTGGGAGGGGAAGCGGGGGAACCAGCTAGTGGTAGGTTCAGCCAGCAGGAAGCCACAGCAGGGCGTCCAAAGAGTTTCATTTTTGGGAGAACACACACACAAGACAGAGAGATAGCAATAGCAGTAGACTTATATACCGCTTCATAGGGCTTTCAGCCCTCTCTAAGCGGTTTACAGAGAGTCAGCATATTGCCCCCAACAATCTGGGTCCTCATTTTACCCACCTCAGAAGGATGGAAGGCTGAGTCAACCCTGAGCCGGTGAGATTTGAACCGCTGAACTGCTGATCTAGCAGTAGCCTGCAGTGCTGCATTTAACCACTGCGCCACCTCGGCTCTAGATGAGAGAGAGAGAGAGATCTGTTTCCCAGAGAAAAGAAATGACCGAGCCACAAACCTGTGTAGACATGGCTGGGATGTGTGTGTGTCATGTGACTGGGTGGAAGTCAGGAGATACCTGACTCTTGCCCACAATCCGGCAGAGTCCCTGGTCGCCGCCTGGAATACAGCGGCGACTGGGGCCCTGGATCAGATTGCACCTTTACGGCCTCTCCACAGCAGTGGATCCAGGAGGGCTCCTTGGTTTACTGAGGAACTCCGGGAGATGAAGTGCCAAAAGAGACGCCTATAGCGACGCTGGAGGGCTAGTAACTCCGAATCCGACCGAACACTGCTAAGAGCCTTATCTCGTGGCGATACGGGCTGCAAAATGTGTGCATTTTTCCGCTCTCATTGCGTCCGCAGAATCGCGCCTAGCCACCCTGTTTAGGATAACCCGTTCCCTCCTGAATGGGTGGGAAACGGGAGATGCCTTGCAGGGTCGAGCTGTAGTTTGCTCAGTCTCTGTTGGACAAAATTGCTCAGATTCGGACAGACCTTGACTCCATTTGGACAGAACCAGCCGAGATGCCGAGGGAGGGTCTTGCTCAGACTTTCTGGAATGAGTTCCAGCTTGCCACCCCTGATGAAGTGGACAAGGCCATGGGAGCAATGAGTGCCTCCACCTGTTTACTGGATCCGTGCCCCTCCTGGCTGTTCTCAACCAGCAGGGAGGTAACACGAGGCTGGCTCCAGAGAATTACGAATGCTTCCTTGATGGAGGGATCCTTTCCACGTCCTCTTAAGGAGGCGGTGGTGAGACCCCTCCTCAAGAAGCCTTCTCTGGACCCAGCTATTTTTAAAAACTATCGTCCAGTCTCCAACCTCCCTTTCTTAGGGAAGGTTGTTGAGAAGGTGGTGGCGCTCCAACTCCGACGGACGTTGGATGAAGCAGATTATCTAAACCCTTTTCAGTCTGGTTTCAGGCCTGGTTACTCCACCGAAACCGCTTTGGTCACACTGACCGATGATCTCTGGCGGGCCAGGGACAGAGGCCATTCCTCCGTCCTTGTGCTCCTTGACCTCTCAGCGGCCTTCGATACCATCGACCATGATATCCTTCTGCGACGGCTGGAAGAGGTGAGAGTGGGAGGCACCGTCTTACGGTGGTTCTCCTCTTACCTCTCCGACAGGTCGCAGTCGGTGTTGGTCGGAGAACAGAGGTTGACTCCTAGGCCCCTCAATTATGGGGTGCCACAGGGGTCGGTCCTGTCCCCCCTCCTATTTAACATCTACATGAAACCACTGGGCGAGATCATCTGCCGGCACAGGATTAAATACCACCAGTATGCGGACGATACTCATTTGTATCTGTCCGCCCCGTGCCAACTCAGTGAAGCAGTGGAAGTGATGTGCCAGTGCCTGGAAGCTGTTAGGATCTGGATGGGAGTGAACAAACTCGCACTCAATCCTGACAAGACCGAATGGCTGTGGATGTTGCCCCCTAAGGACAATCCATCTAGTCCGTCCTTAACCCCGGGGGGAGAAAACTTGCTCCCCTCAGAGAGGTTCGCAATTTGGGGGTCCTCCTGGACCCGCAGCTGACCTTGGAACACCACCTGTCAGCTGTGACCAGGGGGGCCTTTGCCAATTGCGGCCCTATTTGGACCGTGAGGCACTTCAGACAGTCACTCATGCCCTCGTCATCTCAAGACTGGATTACTGTAATGCGCTCTACTTGGGGCTGCCCCTGAAAAGTGTTCGGAGACTGCAATTAGTCCAGAATGCAGCTGCGTGAGCGATAGTGGGTGTGCCAAGGTACACCCACATCACACCTATCCTCCGCGAGTTGCACTGGCTGCCCATTGGTCTCCGAACACGATTCAAGGTGCTGGTTATCACCTTTAAAGCTCTACATGGCCCAGGACCTGGGTACCTATGAGACCGTCTTCTGCCACATACCTCCCTTAGACCAATAAGATCGCACAGGATGGGCGTTCTCCGGGTGCCTTCAGCGGGACAATGCTGGCTGGCAGCGCCTAGGAGTAGGGCCTTCTTTGTTGCCGCTCCGGGCATATGGAATGAGCTGCCCCCAGAGATCTGAGCCCTACCCACTCTCATGGCCTTTCACAAAGCCATTAAAACCTGGCTTTTCCGGCAGGCCTTCTGATTGGGTGTTCGTTGCGTTCCTTTTATAACATCGTGTGTCCTATTGTTTTTAAGTTCCTTTAATTTCTTTTTCATTTCTGTAAGCTGCCCAGAGTTCTTCGGGATTGGGCGGCATAGAAATTTAATAAATTCAATTCAATTCAAATTCAATTTTTGAGTGCTTAATGTTGCAGACCACTAGACTCTGAAAAGAAGAACAAGGGGAGACATGATAGCAGTATTCCAATATTTCAGGGGCTGCCATAAAGAGGAGGGAGTCAACTTATTTTCCAAAACACCAGAAGGCAAGACAAGGAACAACGGATGGAAACTAATGTGAGATGAAAACCCAATTATTAAATCCTCACAATACAGAGACAAGTCTGGGTCACATTTCAAAAACTTTTATTTACAGAAAAATAAAAAGCGTTTGCAAAGGCGGACTCCAAGTATCCTTCCCAAGTGGATCAAGTACAAGGAGAGCAAAGAATAGCATTCAAACAATACATTTTATACACTCTACTCCTAAAAAACTCTCTCTCTTCTGCTCATTCATTTACGTCGTTTCTTTTGTCATTCCATATTCTATAGGGTCAACTTGACAATTTCTTGAGAGGCCCTATCTCTTATTTAGTTTTTTCTGATGCCTTTCGTCTGAGCAGATGGCTTTCTATCTAACGTATACGTAGGCACCTATAAAGGGCTTGGAATAACAAAGGTTATCTTGTCCTGTATACTGAACACATTTTGTGGTTAGCAAACGCATAACAACATTACACATTTTAGGCAAGAATATAATGGCTTATACATTTAACATTGTAAAAGAATATAAAAGTAATCCTGTTAACATTTTATAAAAGAGTCACTTAATACCATTTCCTTCACTATTTACAGAGAGAAGCAATTTAGCATCTCCTGCTTGAGCAGGAGGTTGGACTCCTGACCTCCAAGGTCAAGGTTTCAGATCTATTCAAATTAATTGATTGATCTTTAAAGTATCTTTGAATTTACTGTTAGAGTTTGGCGTAGTGGTGAAGGCACCAGGTTAGAGTCAAGGAAACGCTCGGTTCCAGTCCCAAATGAAGGGCAAAACCATATGTTCAACTTTGGCCAGTCCTCACAGGCTGAGAAGGCAGGGAAGTGGGGGGGGGGGAAATCCCTTCCAAAAACCCTTGCCAAGGAAACTGCAAGGGTAGGCATCAAGATTGACCTAAAGGCACCAAAAATGAGACTGTAGCATCATGTTTCATTATTTCAATTGCGAAGGTTGGTTGCTGGAGTCGAAAAAGACCTGCTTCCATTTAATCAGCGAAAATATCTTTCCAATCGACTCGGTGGAGCCTGGACAGTTGTGTTTTTCCACCTTATGTCGCTAAATGGTGGGCAGGCAACATTTGTGCCTAGAAAGCCATTCAAGACATTAGTGCCATCCATGCTAGCTTAAAAAAAGAATTTTAAAACATTTGAGTACTGCATTGTTAGAAAGGTTGGGAGGAAAGGAGAAGTGCAGGGGAACTTCATTTTCCGCATCACTCAGTAAAGCATTTGATAAAGTAGATCACAAGCTATTTCTTGGCAAACTAGAAAAATGTGGGATACACAACACCATAAGATGGGTTTCTAACTGGCTGACAAATCCTATTCCACGTGTAATCCTCAATGGAACTACACCCACATGGAGGGAAGTAAGCAGTGGGGTACCCCCAGATTGAGTTTTAGGCCCGGTATTCACCAAAATCTTCATAAACTATCTAGACAAGGAGATAGGAGGGGAACTCATCAAATTTGCAGACAATACTAAGCTGGCAGGAATTGCCAACACTCCAGAAGACAAGATCCAAACTGACAGACTTGAACAGTGAGCCCTATTAAGAAAGTAATATTCAACACAGATCAATAATCAATCATTTACACTTAGAAAAAGAAAAGCAAACTGCATAGGTACAACCTAAGTATAAACCTGGTTTAATGCCAGTAATTGATTGGGATCTTGAAATCCTAGGAAAGTCACTTAAATGTGATCCAACACAGCAGCCAAAATAAGCAATACAATCCTAGACTGGTTTAATAGAGGGATATAATTAAGATAATGTGAAGTTATACTAGTGCTTTACAAAGCCTTAGTAAGAGCACACTTGGAATACTGCATGCAATTCTTGTCACCACGATATAAAAAGATATTGAGACTCTTGAAAGCATGCAGAGAAGAGCAACAAAGATGATTAGGGGCCTAGAAGTTAAAACATGGAATGGTTCCAGGAACTGGGTATGTCTACTTCCGTGATTGCAAACCTATGGCACGTGTGCCACAGGTGGCACATAGAGCCATATCTTCCGGCATCCGAGCCGTCAGCTCCAGTGTACATACACTGGATTTTCAGCCTTCTGGAAATCAGTCCAGCTGATTTTCAGCCTTCTGGAGGTCCGGGGGATGCCCTTTCGCCCTCCCCAGGCTTCAGGAAAGCCTCTGGAGTCTGGGGAGGGTGAAAAACAGGCCCAACGGGCCAACTGGAAGTTTGGAAGCCCAAGTTCTAGTTGGTCTGTTGGGCCCATTATTCACCTTCCCCCAGGCTCCAGAGGCTTTCTTGAAGCCTGGGGACCCCCTGCCCCACACGCAGAGGGGTTGTGAAGGCATGTGTGGGTGAGCAGGGCACATTGCATTGTGGGTGTGTTGGCATGCACACACAATTTTGGCATGTGTTTACAAAAAGGTTCCCCACCACTGGTCTAGTCTAATGAAAAGAATGACAAAGGGGGCCATGATAGCAAAATTTCGATATTTCAGTGGCTGTCACCAAGAGGAGGGGTGAAGTTATTTTCCAAAAACCAGAAGGCAGGACAAGAAGCATTGGATGAAAACTAATCAAGAAGAGAAGCAACTTAGAATTAAGGAGAAACTTCCTAACAGGGAGAACAATTAACCACTGGAACAGCTTGCCTTCAGAGGCGGTGGCTGTGTGATCATGGGAAGTTTTTAAAAATAGTCTGAATAGTTGTTTGTCTGAAATAGGGTCTGCTTGAGCAGGGGGTTGGACTAAAGACCACCAAGGTCCCTGCCAGGGTAGACTAATTGATCAATCTTGAAAGGTGCAGTCTTGAATTGGCTATTGGAACAGCAGAAACAGGTCAATGGGCATATTTTGTGGGGAGGAAGAATATCCAGTTTGGTGTAGTATTTGTATTTGTATTTTATTATTTGTATGCCACCCTTCTCCGGGAGGACTCAGGGCAGCGAACAATTCAAGGGGGGAAAAAAGGGGAACATAAAAGACAAAATACAGATAATAAAAGTAGACAACAGTCGCACAACCATACATGTCGAGAGGGGAGGGAACTCATCACCCCCAGGCCTGCCGGCAAAGCCAGGTTTTGACGGCTTTTCGGAAGGCCTGGAGAGAGGTGAGGGTCCGAATCCCTGCGGGGAGTTCATTCCAGAGGGCCGGAGCTGCCACAGAGAAGGCCCTCCCCCGGGTAATAGCCAGGTGGCATTGGCTGGTAGATGGCACCCGGAGGAGGCCAACCCTGTGAGATCTAATGGGTCTGTGGGAGGTAATTGGCAGCAGGCGGTCTCTCAAGTACCCAGATCCAATACCATGAAGGGCTTTATAAGTTACGACTAGCACCTTGAAGCATATCCGGAGACTGATCGGTAACCAGTGCAGCTCGCGGAGGATAGGTGTAACGTGGGTGTACCGAGGTGCACCCACAATCGCTCGCGCGGCTGCTTCTGGACAAGTTGAAGTCTCCGAATACTCTTCAAGGGCTGCCCCATGTAGAGCGCATTGCAGTAGTCCAGTCTTGAGGTCATGAGGGCGTGAGTGACTGTTGCGAACGCCTCCCTGTCCAGGTAGGGACGAAACTGGTGCACCAGGCGAACCTGGGCAAATGCCCCCCTGGTCACAGCTGACAAATGGTGTTCTAAAGTCAGCTGTGGATCCAGGAGGACCCCAAGTTGCGAGCCCTGTCTGAGGGGCGTAGAATTTCACCCCCAAGCCTGAGTGATGGAATATTGACCAAGTTTTTGGGAGGGAAACACAACAGCGATGAAGACACCAGATTAGAGACAGTTCCAGTCTTAACCAAAGGGCAAAAATCTGTTAAAACTTTGGCCAATCCTCTCAGGTCTAGGAAGCAGGAAAGCGGGGAGGGGGAACCACTTCCAAAAACCCTTCCAATGGAAACTGCAAGGCCAACCAACAAGACTTGACCCAAAGGGGGGGGAAACAAAGCTTAGCGTCACGTTTCACTATTTCAATTGGCTCCGTTGTAAAGGTCGGTTGCTAGGAATCGAAAACGACCTGCTGCCATATCATCACTGAAAACCTCTCCCAAACGCCTTGGTGGAGCCTGGAAAAGCGTGTGTTTCCACTTCCGGTCGCTAGGTGGCGGTCAGGCAACATCTGTGCCTAGAAAATCATCAGCAAAGTGCCATTCGTTCTTGGGCTTAAAAGGGGAGTTTTAAACCATTGAGTACTTTATTGCTAGAAAGGATGGGAGGAGAGGAGAAGCGCAGATAAACTTCCTCTTCCGGATGACTCATGGAAGGAAGGTGGAGTGCAGAGAGGCTTTTGTGTTCTTCCCAGGATCAAAGCAGCAGCTGGAAGGTGAGCGGAGGGCCGATGGGAGGAGGGTCCTGGAGCAAGTCGGGCTGTTCGGTTTCCTTCACAGCCTGGAAGCAGAGAAGCAACTGGGCTGAAGCATCTCAGCTGCTGCTGCTGCAGGTTCCTTCCCTCCCCGAATTTAAGCCCACTGGTGCTGCACGCTGTGAAACTGGTGGCTGCAATTTTCCTTCTGGTGGGAAGATTGGAAAAGTCTCTTCCAAATGAAAATGGATTCTTTGGGAATGTCTTCCCTCCAGAGGTTGTCCCATCACTGGAGTGCTTTAAGAGAAGATTGGATAGCTATTTCTTCAGGATGGAATAGGGTCTCCTGCCTGAACAGGATATGGACTAGAAGACCTCAAGGTCCCCCCCAGCTCAATTATTCTTTATTATTCTTTTATGGACCTGAAGTTTTTTGGGCAACAAGATCGGACTGATGTCCCTCTGGTCGTTTCTGGGTTGTTTTACTTCCATTTGTTTTCCTATTGGTGCCCCTATCCATGTATTAATCCGATTCAACTCTGCTTAACCCGACTTTTTTAACAATAGCTATTAACAAATGTTTTGATTGTTCAGTTGTATTTATTTATAAAGTTTATTGGCCACCAACCTTACCATGATACTACTGTGGGCAGCTTAGGGACATAAAAAGATAAATACACATTAAAAGCTAAATAAATCGTAAGAAGAAAAATGTAAGTTAGCATTGTTGTGGCATCATGCTTCACGATCGGGCCACTTAGTGACACTGATTGCAAGTCCCAATTGCAGTCAGTAAGTGAGGACTACTTCAATTGGGATGTCACCAAAGAGGTTGTGGAAAGTATTTTTTGCCTTTAGTGGAGCTCAGTGCTACCATGGGCAAAACAGGTGCTTTAAATATTGCAGAATCTTTAGGCATCATTTCATCAGTTAAAGCCCCCACATCTGTAAAGCTAGTGTCATCCAGATTGACAAGACAGTGCAAGTGTGTGTTGATTAACCAATTTTTATTTGTCTGAATAAATATGGGTCCTTTCTAAGAAGGAAGGAATCAAGAGCATATTGCAAGGCAGATGTGCACATTTTTTTCCTTTCACTTTCACTTACATACACTAAGAGGCAGCTGGCACATAAGCTGTAGAAATTATAAAAATAGCCAAGCATGCTTTCTGTGGTTCTGGTCACATATCCAAACCCACAGGCTACTGGTTTCCTGTGAACATTTCCATGGCCTCAGGACTCTGTTGAGGCCTGAACTTCAATCTAGAAACTTCAAAGGTTTCTATGAGATGCTTGTGCTGATATGTTGTGTTTGGTTTTCGTCAAATGTGTCACTGTTTGTCACATAATGACAAACAGGTCATTATGGCTGAACATCTCCGCTTTGGTCTGGTCTGTGCAAAGGATAGTATTGCAGAAGCCCTGTGATTTGTTCAGATGCAACTTTGCGAACCTCAGCCTTGCTGCTATGACCTTTTTAGAGAGAAGAGGCTTTCTCCTGGCAACCCTTCCAAACAAACCATACTTGTTCAGTTTTTTTCTAATTTCATTGTCATGAATCTTAACATTTAACATGTTAACTGAAGCCTGTAGAGTCTGAGATATAACTCTTTTTTTTTCAATTTCTCTGGCCATTGCATCATCTGGCCTTGGGGTGAATTTTCTTGGACATCCGCTCCTGGGAAGATTGGCAACTGTCCTGAATGTTTTCCATGTCAGGTTTCCAAATTATGAAGCTCATTCGAAGAAGAAATGTGCAAAGTCCATCTTCAAAAACAAATTTCTTTTATTTAGATAGGTAGACATCAAATTGGCAAAATCTGGATCCAACACAAACTGAAATTACACCACATAGTATTGTAAGTTAGAAATATCCCTCAAAAGTCACATTCTCCAATAAACACTCAATCCACATTGTCTTCAAACTCCACCTTCCCAGGAGCAGCCTCTGTTCCCATGGGAAAGAAGGTCACCTAGCCAAAACAATCCTCACTATCTATCCTATTCGCTCCTTCCCCTCACCTTAAGAATGTGGTGAGCCCGTAAGCCCTCCTTACATACTAAAGAGAAAGAAAAGGAATAAACGAGAGTAATAAAGAGCTAAATAAAATGACTACACATAGGTCAAATTCGGGCTCAACAGGTTGCCCCCCCCTCAACTGAAAAGAAACTCCTCCAATGATGCTCTCTGTCCTCTTGTTCCAGCTCATCATCCCCCGCAGATTCAGTCTCTAATGGGGGCATGACACGGGAGTATATTAAGAAGGGACAGACCAACATCTTGATCCGGTGGGGGGGGGGGGGTTGGCTAGAACATCTCCAAGGTCCCTTCCAATTTTGTTCTTCTCTTCTGTTCTGCTGCGATGGTATTTATGATATCCTGATAAGTAAAACCATAGAAATCAAAGAGGGTCTATTTCAGGGTATATATGATTTAAATCATTTTGATTTAAATCACTAGTAAAAAGGCTTGATTTAAATCAACTCAATTTGAATCAACTCAATTTAAAACATAATTTTTAAAGAGCTTTTGTCCTCTCTATCCCACAGTGGCTTCTCCTCTGACCCACTGTTGATTCACTGATAGTCCCATTTCCTTTAATTGGTGATGCAGCAATGACTCAACAAGATGAGGGAGGTGGCGGGCAGTAGGTGAGTGGATGTCCGCTAACAGGTGCTGCCATGATGGATCTGAAATGACAGGTGCACTTTAAATGTAAGCATTCTTTCTTGCTGGTAGTTAGAATCTTTTATATTATTACTTGCAAACAAAATGAAAGTTTCCTATATAACTTGAAGAGCTTGGATTCATTAAATGAGTTTACCCAAAATGTAAATGTTACATAACTAAGCTCCTTTTCATGCTGAATAAACCAAATTATTAATGTATCTTAAATAGAAAACTACCGTATTGTTCGGAGTATAAGATGCACCTTCCCCACCCAAAAGAGGGTGAAAATTAGGGTGCGTCTTATATACTGAATGTAGCCCCACCCACTCACCCATCCACGGGCCCCAACCCTTTGGTCTCTGCTCCCAGCAATTTACCTCTTTGCAGCAAATGGGGGCTTGTGGAGGTTTCAATAAACTATAGCATTTCCTGCAGCCACAAACAGCTGATGATCGGGAGAAATTGAAAGTGAAACTTGCTGTTTGCTCCACAAGGCAAATTGCTGGGAGGCAGAGGCAGATTTTTGTTCCCCCGTGCTAATCAGGCTGTTTCCTGCAAGGAGGTAAGTCAACAACTATAAATGCCTTTAGAATGTTCAAATTATTCTAGACAACTTAACAAAATGAAGAAGCTTTTTAAAATAAATGCTTGATCTGAAGAGGCCCAGTGGTATTGTTTTAAAAAGTGCTATTCTTTTAAATAGCAGAGAATAACTATACTTCCAGAAAGCACATCAATTTTAACAGCGTCTGTTTGAGTATAGTCTGAAATATAACACTACAAACAGTGTATATTGCCTGTACTGTTTGTTGCAAGGAGGCAAATTGCTGGGAGGCAGAGGCAGATACTTTTCCCTTGTTTTCCTCCCCAAAATCTAGGTGTGTCTTATACCTCGGAACATCTTATACTCTGAAAAATACGGTATCTTTAGATATATTTTTACTCCAAATTTATCAAAATAAATTTGATAAAACTAAAAACAATCTAATTTAAATAAAAACAATTTGATTTAAATTTTAAAAACATCTTATTTAAATTTTAAAAAATCGTTTTTTTTTTAATTATCTACCATGGGCTACTTTCTTTTTTCACTTGAGTGTATTTGAAAACAACCTTTTGCACTGCTGAGAATTTGTGATTGACCCAGTCAACAAGTAAATTTTGTCATTGAATGGATATTCGAACTTGGATCTGGGTATACTTCCATGCGTTAAATGAATCATGATAAATGAAAGAGTTTATTGGAGCATTGGAGCATGTTTGCTTTTTCATTGTAATGTAAACTTTTATATTTTGTTCTCATCTTATGCAACCATTTATGCACAATTTTATTTGAATCTTACAGACAAAGAGGAAGGCAATAAGAGCGCTCTGGACAACTGAGGATAACAAGCAACATTGAATATCAAAGCAAGTCAGTCCAGAAATCAAAATATTTTCAATTTCCTTCCGAGAGCCACACAATTCTTCACATTCCTCAGCATGTGAAAGAGAAACAAGAGAACATCAAGAAGTTATTTCTAGCTGGGAAAAGTAAAGGGTGAAATTCAAGCATACGTTACATGAAAAGTGAAGGGCAATAATTTTTCCATTCAGGAAAAGAGGGAAGTGAAAAAGTCAATGGGGAGGTAAAGGTCAATTGGAAAGCCATGTAGAGCAGACCGTGTTGCAGGCCTCACTCTGGGAGGAAGAAAATCACCACTAAATCAAAGCACCACTAAACAAGGGATCATCCACATTTTTGGCCTTCCCAGTAATATGAGTTGTGGAAAATCTCCATATACACACCAGTTGTGGGAAAGATACAACTTGCAAATCATAGTTGATTATGCCTGAGAGGATCTAGACTGGAGAAAAGCCTTAAATATACTCTGTGGCAAAACCTTTGATCAGAACAAATCCGTTTTGCTTAATGGAAGGACCCACACAGGAAAGAAGCTCTACAAGTGCTCCCTATGCAGTAAATGCTTTAGCGAGCATGACAACATGGACTCGTACCAAGGAGAGACCCTTTGAATGTCCTGATTGTGGGAAAAGTTTCACTTGGCATTCCAGCCTGGTGACACACCAGAGGACTCACACAGGAGAGAAACCCTTTGAATGTCCTGATTGTGGTAAAGGTTTCAGTATCAATTCCAACCTGGTTCAACACCAGAGGATTCACACAGGAGAGAAACCCTTTGAATGTCCTGTTTGTGGGAAAAGTTTCAATCACAATTCCAGCCTCGTGAAACACCAGAAGACTCACACAGGAGAGAAACTGTATGAATGTCCTGTTTGTGGGGAAAGTTTCAGTCAGAATTCCCACCTCATGAAGCACCAGATGACTCACACAGGAGAAAAGCCCTTTGAATGTCCTGACTGTGGGAAAAGTTTCAGTCAGAATTCCAACCTGGTTCAGCACCAGAGGATTCACACAGGAGAGAAACCGTATGAATGTACTGTTTGTGGAAAAAATTTCAGTCGGAGTTCCTACCTCATGAAGCACCAGAGGACTCACACAGGAGAAAAGCCCTTTGAATGTCCTGACTGTGGGAAAAGTTTCAGTGAGAATGCGAGCGTTATTTGCCACCAGAGGATTCACACAGGAGAGAAACCGTATGAATGTCCTGTTTGTGGGAAAAGTTTCAATCACAATTCCAGCTTCGTGAAACACCAGAGGATTCACACAGGAGAGAAACCGTATGAATGTCCTGTTTGTGGGGAAAGTTTCAGTCAGAATTCCAACCTCATAAAGCACCAGAGGACTCACACAGGAGAAAAGCCCTTTGAATGTCCTGATTGTGGTAAAAGTTTCAGTACCAATTCCAGCCTGGTTCAGCACCAGAGGATTCACACAGGAGAGAAACCGTATGAATGTCCTGTTTGTGGAAAAAGTTTCAGTCAGAATTCCCACCTCATGAAGCACCAGAGGACTCACACATGAGAAAAGCTCTTTGAATGTCCTGACTGTGGGAAAGGTTTCAATCACAATTCCAGCCTCGTGAAACACCAGAGGACTCACACAGGAGAGAAACCGTATGAATGTCCTGTTTGTGGGGAAAGTTTCAGTCAGAATTCCCACCTCATGAAGCACCAGAGGACTCCCACATGAGAAAAGCTCTTTGAATGTCCTGACTGTGGGAAAGGTTTCAATCACAATTCCAGCCTCGTGAAACACCAGAGGACTCACACAGGAGAGAAACCGTATGAATGTCCTGTTTGTGGGGAAAGTTTCAGTCAGAATTCCCACCTCATGAACCACCAGAGGACTCACACAGGAGAAAAGCCGTTTGAATGTCCTGACTGTGGGAAAAGGTTCGGTCAGAATTCTCACCTCATTTCACACCAGAGGACTCACACAGGAGAGAAACCCTTTAAATGTCCTCACTGTAGGCAAAGTTTCAGTCACAATTCCAGCCTGGTTCAACAACAGAGGATTCACACAGGAGAGAAACCGTTTGAATGTTCTGTTCGTGGGAAAAGTTTCACTAAAAATTCCCACCTCGTGGAACACCAGAGGACTCAAACAGGAGAGAAACCCTTTAAATGTCCTCACTGTAGGCAAAGTTTCAGTCAAAATTCCAGCCTGGTTCAACAACAGAGGATTCACACAGGAGAGAAACCGTTTGAATGTTCTGTTCGTGGGAAAAGTTTCACTAAAAATTCCCACCTCGTGGAACACCAGAGGACTCAAACAGGAGAGAAACTCTTTAAATGTCCTGACTGTGGGAAAAGTTTCAGTGAGAGTTCCACCCTGCTTCAACACCAGAAGATTCACACAGGAGGGAAACCCTTTAAATGGCCTGACTGTGGTAAACATTTCAGCAATGATGTCCTGATTGAAGAAAGGTTTCTCTCAGAGATCCCAGCTTGTGGTGCACCAGAGGACTCATGCAGAAGAGGAGCCCTACATGTGCTTCCAATGTGGTAAATGCTTTAGCGAGTATGGCAACATGGACTCATACCAAGACCCTTTGAATGTCCTGATTATGAGAAATGTTTCAGTCAGAATTGTACCTTGAATCAACACCAGATGATTCACACAGGAGAGAAACCGTTTGACTTGTTCTTTTTCTGGGTTAGAATTTTTAAATTCATGAGATACCAGTGTACTCACACAGGAGAAAAACCCTTTGATTGTCCCGTTTGTGGAAAAAGTTTTAGATGGAATTCCAACCTTGTAATCTACCTCAGGAAAGGAACCATATGAGTGTCCAGACTGTGAACTAGCCTTCTCAATCATATGCTTGTACACAAAGAGAAGAAACCTTTTGAGTTCCCCGAATGTGTATGATGCGTCAGGAAACATTCCACCCTTATTGCTCACAAGAAAATCATCATGAGGCCCTAAGTAATGAGTATAGAGAAGATTTAAAGTTCATTTATAATGTCACATTATAAATGTGTGTCCAGTTGACAAATTGACTGCTAAATTTTACTGTAAGGAATTTGCCTAATTTTTTATAGGCAAGTATGTAATGAAGGGAAGAAGGAAGAATGGCAATATTATCATCCCTATCTGGTCATCAACAGCAGAAGTTGCTGGATACACGTAGTTCTCGATCCTGCCCATTCCATCTGTAACTCAAGAATTCATGGGAGTGAATCTCTTACATTGAACGACATCACTCCCTGCATTCGCCCTTGCATGCCCTGCTTTCTCATCCCATATAATACAATATTAATAATCTCGGGATTTATTGGTTAACACTAGGGGGCACTTACCATGTAAGGAATTTTTGCTAAGGGAACGATTGTACCTCTAGGTATTACCTGTATTTATTTTTGTAGAAATTGTGCAATGATGTAAGAATATTTTTAGAGTGTTCTTTGCACTTTTATAATGGTGGATTATAGAAATGCCATGTACAGAGTCCCAGCCTTTTTCTCCCTGTGTGCCCCTGAGATTTTCAGCCCCAGAATTGCCCAGCCAGCATCTCTCGGGGATAGGAGCTAAAGGTACAGATTGTGGCTCCACTTATAAAGAGAAAGCAAGAGGAGAAGACAAAGATTTTGAAGTTCAACTTTTCCTAATAGTTCCAGGAATTCAGTATATCAAGCATTTTTTCAGATTGTGTCAGGAATGAGGCACCAAAGAATTCCAAGATTGTTTGTTTCCCCAACACCAGTGAAAAAGACAGGTTACAATTTTTTTTCTTGCTGTCATTACATGATGGACATACAACAACCAGGACCAGAACAGTTTTTTTCTCTCCTTGGTGTCACATTTTAGTGCACCATCTCATCATACCATTTTTAGGAGTTGAAAAGGCTTGCAATGTTCCCCTACCGCCTGAATCTCTCACAGGGCAAGAGGTGGGGTGCTACCTGTTCAGGCGAACCAGTAGTTAAGATTCTGCGCATTTCGGTGAACCAGCATTCCCCACCACTCACTGGCCTTGCCCCTGCTATTTTTCAGGCTTTTGGCGGGGTCTTTATCGGCTGTTTTTGGGCCTGAATACACCCAAAAAAATAGGCAGTGGCGGCCAGTTGGCTGAATCCTACTTTGCCTCTGAGGCGAGCGGCCGGGAGGCATGGCTGGGTGTGATGAGACATCACCCACACAATCACAATTGCCTATCCAGCCAGAGAACCAGTTGTTAAATTATTCTAATCCCACCACTACACAGGGCTATATAATAATAATAAGCAAAATTAAATAAAGCCAAACTAAGCGTCAGAGGGAATGGTCCACAGGGCGAGGTCAAAAGCCAGAAATCCCCACTCAGGCCACCGAGCCCATTTTGGTAGTCACCAGGTTAGAACTTGAGAGACACCCATTTCCGGTCCTGCTTTAGGCACCAAATCATCTCAAACTTTGGCCTGTCCTGTCCTCGCAGGCCTTGGAAAGGGGAAATCTGCTTCAAAAAACCTTGCCAAGGAAATGGGAGTGCAGGATAACTCCCCAAAACCTACTTTTGCAACTGAACAAATCTTGAAGAGTGAAGTCTAATCTACTTAGCTTTTCAAGATTAGGGAGGTGTTATGCCATAAATATTTATGAAGTTCTTGTTTGCGTGCACAGCCGCTAAATGATTTCCAGCTTCATCTGATCAATAGAATCATGAAACATGGGACAATAACTGGAAACATCCACTCTCCTTGCTTCAAAACCACATCTAGA
Organism: Thamnophis elegans; assembly: GCF_009769535.1. Taxonomy (NCBI): domain Eukaryota; kingdom Metazoa; phylum Chordata; class Lepidosauria; order Squamata; family Natricidae; genus Thamnophis; species Thamnophis elegans. The sequence continues at coordinate 157,306,837 of NC_045542.1, read as the reverse complement.
TAGGAGAGATTCTTTCTATCTGCATCCTTGCAGAGCTTAAATCTCACTAGAGAGAAGAGTTGCTCTGAGCAGCCTTTCTTGGGGCTACCCTCATGTGAGTGGCTGGGCTTGGCCAAAGTGCAGCGAAGGCAGACGGAGTTGGTGAGTTGCCCAGCTGACAGACCAGCGTCTTCGGCGAGGACGCTCCGTCTTTCTCCAGGCAGGGAAAGGCGGCTGGTCCTGCCGAACGTTGCATGCCTAACCCAGGGATCAAGCTCGGAAAAAGCTGGAGTCCCTCACAAAGATGCTCGCCCGTCAGAGAGTAAAGGCGAAGGCAACGGATGGAGACTCGCTCCATATTCCAGAGTGGGAGAGATCAACTGCAGAGGAGCATCAACTGCAGCCAGGGCAGCCCAATGTCTCGGGGCAGAGAGAAAGTCACGCGTATCCCTGAGCTACAGAGGTGCGCACAGCAAGAAGGGCCAGAAGAAGAGGTAAGTATAGGGCTTCTCTCCTGCTCTGGAATATGGAGTGAGTCTCCATCTGCCGCCATTGCCCTTACCTTCTGACAGGCGAGGAGTGACTGGGAGGTGGAGCGGTGGGGCCAGCCAGTGGTAGGTTCAGCCAGCAGGAAGCCACAGCAGGGCGTCCAAAGAGTTTCATTTTTGGGGGAACACACACACACACACACACAAACAAGAGAGAGAGAGAGAGAGATGAGAGAAAGTCTAGAGAAGGCGAGAGAGAAGACATACACACAGAGAGATCTGTTTCCCAGAGAAAAGAAAAGACCGAGAGCCACCAACCTGTGTAGACATGGCTGGGTTGTTTTGTGTGTCATGTGACTGGGTGGAAGTCAGTGACATCGAATTGGCCACATCCACCCAGGTTTTGTGACTCCCGGTGTTTTCTGTGGAAAATGGGTCCAAATGGCTCTTTGAGTGCTTAATATTGCAGACCACTAGACTCTGAAAAGAAGAACAAGGGGAGACATGATAGCAGTATTCCAATATTTCAGGGGCTGCCATAAAGAGGAGGGAGTCAACTTATTTTCCAAAGCACCAGAAGGCAAGACAAGGAACAATGGATGGAAACTAATGTAAGATAAAAACCCAATTATTAAATCCTCACAATACAGAGACAAGTCTGGGTCACAATTCAAAAACTTTTATTTACAGAAAAATAAAAAGCGTTTGCAAAGGCGCACTCCAAGTATCCTTCCTGAGTGGATCAAGTACAAGGAGAGCAAAGAATAGCATTCACACAATACATTTTATACACTCTACTCCTAAGAAACTCTCTCCCTTCTGCTCATTCATTTACGTCGTTTCTTTTGTCATTCCATATTCTATAGGGTCAACTTGACAATTTCTTGAGAGGCCCCTATCTCTTATTTAGTATTTCTGGTGCCTTTCGTCTGAGCAGATGGCTTTCTATCTAACATATCCGTAGGCACCTATAAAGGGCTTGGAATAACAAAGGTTATCTTGTTATTCTGTATACTGAACACATTTTGTGGTTAGCAAACGCATAACAACATTATACATTTTAGGCAAGAATATAATGGTTTATACATTTAACATTGTAAAAGAATATAAAAGTAATCCTTTTAACATTTTATAGAAGAGTTAATACCATTTCACATTGCCGCTCTGATTGCTTCCGCTGAGTCACGCCCAGCCGCCTTGTTTAGGATAGCCCGCTCCCTCCTTAAAGGGAAGGATACGGGCACTCCCCTACAGGGTAAGGCTGAGGAGTTCATCCAATTTCTCGCGGATAAAGTGGCTCGGCTTCAGGCAAACCTGGACTCCAATTGCGCAGAGCCAGCCGATGTCCCGGGGGAGGGTCTTGAACGACATCGTTGGATTGATTTCCAGTCTTTTACTCCTGAGGAAGTGGACAAGACCATCGGAGCAGTGAGTGTCTCCAAATGTGTACTGGACCCGTGTCCCTCCTGGCTGGTCGCGAACAGCAGGGAGGTGACACGGGGCTGGATCCAGGCGATAGTGACCGCGTCTCTCCGGGAAGGGTCCTTTCCCCCCCCCTTTAAAGGAGGTGGTGGTGAGACCCCTACTGAACAGACCATCCTTGGATCCAGCCGTTTTAAATAACTACCGTCCAGTCTCCAACCTCCCCTTTGTTGGGAAGGTTGTTGAGAAAGTGGTGGCCTCTCAACTCCGGCGGTCCTTGGAGGAAACTGATTATCTAGACGCCTTCTAATTTGGTTTCAGGCCTGGCTACAGTATGGAAACTGCTTTGGTTTGCACTGGCCGATGATCTCTGGAGAGCCAGAGACGGGGGCCGGGTCTCCGTTCTGGTGCTCCTTGACCTCTCAGTGGCCTTCGATACCATCGACCATGGTATCCTTCTGTGAAGGTTGTGTGAGGTGGGGGTGCGAGGCACCGTTCTTTGGTGGTTCTCCTCCTACCTCTCGGACAGTTCGCAGTCGATGTTGGTTGGAGGACAGAGGTCGACCCCTAGGCCCCTTAATTATGGGGTGCCGCAGGGGTTGGTCCTGTCGCCCCTCCTGTTTAACATTTACATGAAGCCCCTGGGAGAGATCATCCGACGGCACGGGATAAAATACCACCAGTATTCGGACGATACTCAATTCTATTTGTCCACCTCGTGCCAGCTCAGTGAAGCGATTGACGTGATGTGTCAGTGCCTGGAGGATGTTAGGGTCTGGATGGGGGTGAACAAGCTTGCTCTCAATCCTGACAAGACTGAGTGGCTTTTGTTTTTTCCTCCCACAAATTGGCTAGGTATTCCATCTCTCAGGCTGGGGGGTGAAATTATATGCCCCTCAGACAGAGTTCGCAATTCGGGAGTCCTCCTGGACCCACAGCTGACCTTAGATCACCTTTTGTCGGCTGTGACCAGGGGGGGCATTTGCCCAGGTTCGCCTGGTGCACCAATTGCGTCCCTATCTGAACCGGGAGGATCTTACAACAGTCGCTCATGCCCTTGTGACCTCAAGATTGGACTACTGCAATGCGCTCTACATAGGGCAGCCCTTGAAGAGTGTTTGGAGACTTCAGCTGGTCCAGAATGCAGCCGCGTGAGCGATTGTGGGTGCCCCTCGTGGAGATTCGGACTCTCGCCACCCTTCAGGCCTTCCGGACAGCCATTAAGACCTGGCTGTGACAGCAAGCCTGGGGTTGAGTTCCCCCCGCTACTCAAATTTGCTGTGCTTGCTGTGTTTTTTAAATTGTTTGTATCGTTGTCCTGTTTTTGTCTTACTTTTCTGTATTTGTTCCCCTTCCCTTGGCTTTTGTTCAGCCGCCCTGAGTCCCTTCAGGGAATAGGGTGGCATACAAATCGAATAAATCCAATTCAATTTCCTTCACTAATTACAGAGAGAAGCAATTTAGCATCTCCTGCTTGAGCAGGAGGTTGGACTCCTGACCTCCAAGGTCAAGGTTTCAGATCTATTCAAATTAATTGATTGATTGATCTTGAAAGTTGTATCCTTGAATTTGCTGTTACGAGTTTGGCGTAGTGGTGAAGGCACCAGGTTAGAGTCAAGGAAACACTCAGTTCCCAAATGAAGGGCAAAACTGTCTGTTCAACTTTGGCCAGTCCTCACACGCTTAGAAGGCAGGGAAGGGGGGAAATCCCTTCCAAAAACCCTTGCCAAGGAAAATGCAAGGGTAGGCATCAAAGGCGCCAAAAATTTGATTTGATTTTATTGCACTTATATGCCGCCCTATTCCCGGAGGGACTCAGGGCGGCTAACAAATCAAAGGGAGGGAATACAAACAAGGGGAAAAACGACAAACAAGCAACTACAAAAGAGTTTAAAAACAATCAACAGCCACACAGTTCGAGCAGGGACGGGAACTCGTCAGTCCCAGGCCTGTTGGAACAGCCAGCTTTTAAGGGCTTTGTGGAAGGCCTGAAGGGTGGTGAGGGTCTGAATCTCCACGGGGAGCTCATTCTAGAGGTCGGGAGCAGCCACAGAGAAGGCCCTCCTCCGGGTGGTAGCCAATCAGCATTGGCCGGTAAATGGAATTCTGAGGAGGCCTACTCTGTGGGATCTAATAGGTCTGTTGGAGGTAATTGGCAGCAGGCAGTCTCTCAAGTATCCAGGTCCAATACCATGAAGGGCTTTATAAGTGACGACTAGCAGCTTGAAGCGTATCCGGAGACCAATAGGCAGCCAGTGCAGCTCCCGGAGGATAGGTGTAACGTGGGTGTACCGGGGTGCACCCACAATCGCTCGCATGGCTGCATTCTGGACCAGCTGAAGTCTCCGAATGCTCTTCAGGGGCTGCCCCATGTAGAGCGCATTGCAGTAGTCCAGTCTTGAGGTCACAAGGGCATGAGCGGTTCAGGTAGGGACGCAATTGGTGCACCAGGCGAACCTGGGCAAATGCCCCCCTGGTCACAGCCGACAAATGGTGTTCTAAAGTCAGCTGTGGGTCCAGGAGGACTCCAAAATTGTGAACCCTGTCTGAGGAGCGTACAATTTCACCCCCAAGCCTGAGAGATGGAATATCTAGCCAATTGTTGGGAGGAAAACACACAAGCCACTCGGTCTTGTCCGGATTGAGTGCAAGCTTGTTTACCCCCATTCAGATCCTAACAGCCTCCATGCACTGACACATCACGTCACCCGCTTCACTGAGTTGGCACGGGGAGGACAGATACAACTGTATCGTTCGCATACTGGTGATATTTTATCCCGTGCCGTCGAATGATCTCACCCAGCGGCTTCATGTAGATGTTAAACAGGAAGGGGAACAGGACCGAACCCTGCGGGACCCCACACTTAAGGGGCCTAGGGGTCGATCTCTGCCCTCCAACCAACACCGATTGCAACCTGTCTGAGAGGTAGGAGGAGAACCACCAAAGAATGGTGCCTCCCACCCCCACCTCACACAACCGTCGCAGAAGGATACCATGGTCGATGGTATCGAAGGCCGCTGAGAGGTCAAGGAGCACTAGGATGGAGGCATGACCCCCGTCCCTGGCTCTCCAGAGATCATCAGTCAGCGCAACCAAAGCAGTTTCCGTGCTGCAGCCAGGCCTGGATCCAGACTGAAAGGAGTCTAGATAATCGGTTTCATCCAAGGACCGCCGGAGCTGAGAGGCCACTAAAATGAGAGTGTAGCATTAAGGTTCATTATTATCACGTTTCATTATTTCACTTGCTCAATTGCGAAGGTTGGTTGCTAGGAGTTGAAAAAGACCTGCTTCCATTCAATCAGCAAAAATATCTTTCCAATCGACTCGGTGGAGCCTGGACAGTTGTGTTTTTCCACCTTATGTCGCTAGATGGTGGGCAGGCAACATTTGTGCCTAGAAAGCCATTTTGTGCCATCCATGCTGGAGCTTAAAAAAGAATTTTAAAACATTTGAGTATTGCATTGTTAGAAAGGTTGGGAGGAAAGGAGAAGCGCAGGGGAACTTCATTTTCCGCATCACTCAGTAAAGCATTTGATAAAGTAGATGACAAGCTATTTCTTGGCAAACTAGAAAAATGTGGGATACACAACACCACAAGATGGGTTTCTAACTGGCTGACAAATCCTATTCCATGTGTAATCCTCAATGGAACTACACCCACATGGAGGGAAGTAAGCAGTGGGGTACCCCCCAGATTGAGTTTTAGGCCCGGTATTCATCAAAATCTTCATAAACTATCTAGACAAGGAGGGGAACTCATCAAATTTGCAGACAATACTAAGCTGGCAGGAATTGCCAACACTCCAGAAGACAAGCTCCAAACTGACAGACTTGAACAGTGAGCCCTATCTAAGAAAGTAATATTCAACACAGATCAATAATCAATCATTTACACTTAGAAAAAGAAAAGCAAACTGCATAGATACAACCTAAGTATAAACCTGGTTTAATGCCAGTAATTGATTGGGATCTTGAAATCCTAGGACAATCACTTAAATGTGATCCAACACAGCAGCCAAAATAACCAATACAATCCTAGACTGGTTTAATAGAGGGATATAATTAAGATAATGTGAAGTTATACTACTGCTTTACAAAGCCTTAGTAAGAGCACACTTGGAATACTGCATGCAATTCTTATCACCACGATATAAAAAGATATTGAGACTCTTGAAAGCATGCAGAGAAGAGCAACAAAGATGATTAGGGGCCTAGAAGTTAAAACATGGAATGGTTCCAGGAACTGGGTATGTCTACTTCCATGATTGCAAACCTATGGCACGTGTGCCACAGGTGGCACATAGAGCCATATCTGCCGGCATCTGAGCCATCAGCTCCAATGTGCATACACTGGATTTTCAGCCTTCTGGAAATCAGTCCAGCTGATTTTCAGCCTTCCGGAGGGCCGGGGGATGCCCTTTCGCCCTCGCCAGGCTTCAGGAAAGCCTCTGGAGTCTGGGGAGGGTGAAAAACAGGCCCAACGGGCCAACTGGAAGTTTGGAAGCCCAAGTTCTAGTTGGTCTGTTGGGCCCATTATTCACCCTCCCCCAGGCTCCAGAGGCTTTCTTGAAGCCTGGGGACCCCCTGCCCCACACGCAGAGGGTTTGTGAAGGCATGTGTGGGTGAGCAGGGCACATTGCATTGTGGGTGTGTTGGCATGCACACACAATTTTGGCACATGTTTACAAAAAGGTTCCCCACCACTAGTCTAGTCTAATGAAAAGAATGACAAAGGAGCCCATGATAGCAAAATTTTGATATTTCAGTGGCTGTCACCAAGAGGAGGGATGAAGTTATTTTCCAAAGACCAGAAACATTGGATGAAAACTAATCAAGGAGAGAAGCAACTTAGAATTAAGGAGAAACTTCCTAACAGGGTGAACAACTAACCACTGGAACAGTTTGCCTTCAGAGGTGTTGGCTGTGCCATCAGGAGAACTTTTTAAAAATAGGCTGAATAGTTGTTTGTCTGAAATAGGGTCTGCTTGAGCAGGGGGTTGGGCTAGAAGACCACCAAGGTCCCTGCCAGGATAGACTAATTGATCAATCTTGAAAAGTGCAGTCTTGAATTGGCTGTTGGAGCAGCAGAAACAGGTCAATGGGCATATTTTGCGGTGAGGAAGAAGATCCAGTTTGGTGTAGTGATGAAGACGCCAGATTAGAGACAGTTCCAGTCTTACCCGAAGGGCAAAAATCTGTTAAACTTTGGCCAATCCTCTCAGGCCTAAGAAGCAGGAAAGGGGGGAGGGGGAACCACTTCCAAAAACCCTTCCAATGGAAACTGCAAGGCCAACCATCAAGACTTGACCCAAAGGGGGGGGAAACGAAGCTTAGCGTCACTTTTCACTATTTCAATTGGCTCCGTTGTAAAGGTCGGTTGCTAGGAATCGAAAACGACCTGCTGCCATATCATCACTGAAAACCTCTCCCAAACGCCTTGGTGGAGCCTGGAAAAGCGTGTGTTTCCACTTCCGGTCGCTAGGTGGCGGTCAGGCAACATCTGTGCCTATAAAATCATCAGCAAAGTGCCATTCGTTCTTGGGCTTAAAAGGGGAGTTTTAAACCATTGAGTACTTTATTGCTAGAAAGGATGTGAGGAGAGGAGAAGCGCAGAAAAACTTCCTCTTCCGGATGACTCATGGAAGGAAGGTGGAGTGCAGAGAGGCTTTTGTGTTCTTCCCAGGATCAAAGCAGCAGCTGGAAGGTGAGCGGAGGGCCGGTGGGAGGAGGGTCCTGGAGCAAGTCGGGCTGTTCGGTTTCCTTCACAGCCTGGAAGCAGAGAAGCAACTGGGCTGAAGCATCTCAGCTGCTGCTGCTGCAGGTTCCTTCCTCCCCGAATTTAAGCCCACTGGTGCTGCACGCTGTGAAACTGGTGGCTGCAATTTTCTTTCTGGTGGGAAGATTGTAAAAATCTCTTTTAAATTAAGGAGGATTCTTTGGGAATGGCTTCCCTCCAGAGGTTGTGGGTGCTCCCATCACTGTAGTGCTTTAAGAGGAGATTGGATAGCTATTTGTTCAGGATGGAATAGGGTCTCCTGCCTAGAAGACCTCCAGCCCCCCCCCCCTTTATTATTCTTTTATGGACCTGATGTTTTTCGGGCGACCAGATCGGACTGATGTCCCACTGGTCGTTTCTGGGTTGTTTTACTTCCATTTGTTTTCCTATTGGTGCCCCCATCCATGTATTAACCCGATTCAACTCCGCTTAACCCGACACTTTTTTAACAATAGCTATTAACAAATGTTTTGATTGTTCAGTTGTATTTATTTATAAAGTTTATTGACCACCCGGAGTCGTTCGGGAGTGGGCGGCATACAAAACCAATAAACCTAACCTAACCACCAACCTTACCATAACACTACTGTGGGCAGCTTAGGGACATAAAAAGATACATACACATTCAAAGCTAAATAAATTGTAGGAAGAAAAATGTAAGTTAGCATTGTTGTGGCATCATGCTTCATGATCGGGCCACTTAGTGACACTGATGCCAGTCCCAATTGCAGTCAGTAAGTGAGGACTACTTCAATTGGGATGTCACCAAAGAAGTTGTGGAAAATATTTTCTGCCTTTAGTGGAGCTCAGTGCTACCATGGGCAAAATAGGTGCTTTAAATATTGCAGAGTCTTTAGGCATCATTTCATCAGTTAAAGCCACAACATCTGTAAAGCTAGTGTCATCCAGATTGACAGGTGTGGCTCAGTAAAATTAAGGACAGTCCAAGCCTGTGTGTTGATTAAATAATGTTTTTATTCATCTGAATAAATATGAGTCCTTCCTAAGAAGGAAGGAACCAAGCGCATAGTGCAAAGCGGATATGTACATTTTTTTCCCTTTCCCTTTCATTTACATACACTAAGAGGCAGCTGGCACATAAGCTGTAGAAATTATAAAAATAGCCAAGCATGCTTTCTGTGGTTCTGGTCACATATCCAAACCCACAGGCTAGTGGTTTCCTGTGAACGTTTCCATGGCCTCAGAACTCTGTTGAGGCCTGAACTTCGATCTTGCCATCTCAACATATGAGCAATCATCAAATTGATTAAATTCCTGATTAACTTTAGCGCAGAAGGTTTGACTGTAACCATTTTGAGATATTTTTCGGGCTTCAAAAACATATGATTTCTCCCTATTGTATGGCTGTGTATTATTTCTCTCTGAATGTATATATCTCCAAATGTATAGGAGCCAAGGTGGCGCAGTGGTTAAATGCAGCACTGCAGGCTACTGCTAGATCAGCAGGTCAGCGGTTCAAATCTCACCGGCTCAGGGTTGACTCAGCCTTCCATCCTTCCGAGGTGGGTAAAATGAGGACCCAGATTGTTGGGGGCAATATGCTGACTCTCTGTAAACCGCTTAGAGAGGCCTGAAAGGCCTATGAAGCGGTATATAAGTCTACTGCTATTGCTATTGCTATTGTATAATCTCTCCCCAGGAGTTCCATATATAGTCATGTGGAAAAGGAAGTACACTCTCCTTAACTTCTATGATTTTATATATCAGGATATAGTAAAAATCATTTGGTCCTTAGACATTCTTAAAAGTCGGCAAATACAACCGCAGATGAACAACAACACATGACATATTACATCAGGTCATCATTTATTTTATAAAAAGAAAGCCAAAATGGAGAATTCATGTGTGAAAAATCTTTGATTCAATAATATGTAGAATCAACTTTACCAGCAACAAGTAGAAGTAATTCTTTTCTGTATGACTTTATCAGTCCCTTGCAGTGTTGTGGAGAAATTTTGGCCCATCTTTTTTACAACATTGCTTCAGTTCATTGAGGTTTGTGGGTGTTTTTTTATGAACAACTCTCTTGAGGTTCCGTGAATGGTGTTGAGGTCTGGAGTTTGATTGCCATTGCAACACCTTGATGCTTTTCTTTTTCAGCCATTCTGTTGTAGATTTGCTGATGTGTTTTACGACCATTATCTTCTATAATTCCATGTCAGCCAAGCTTTAGCTATTGGATAGATGGCCTCACTTTTGAGTTCAAAAGTTTTATTTCATTTAAGACAAACATTTCATCATTCCTCAATCAGTAAGACATCGAAGTACAATTGTTTGTATGTCAAAATAATTCTTGTTTACCACCAAATTCTTGTCTAGCCTAATATATACCCCTCCCCCCTCCCCCAACCCCCCTCCTCCTTTCCCCCCCCCCCCCGACTTCCCAGAACCCGTACACGGTATGGATTTCTAACAAACACAGTCTAAAATCTATTGAGAAAAAAAAGAAATAAAGAAATTAATAACATTCTACATTGACCTTAGCTTCTTCTTACTGAACTAACTTTAAACAATTTAAATCATTTCTGATCTTAAGCATAGGCTAACTGGAATTTCTTGGTCCCGTATTTATTTTGTATATAGTCAATCCATTTTTTCCAGTCTCGTTTATATCTCTCATTTGAGTGATCTTTAAGATATGCCGATATTTTTGCAAAATATCTTTAAAAGAAGGATAAAGTTTACTCCTCAGTTATTTTTATTAAGTATATGTACTGACTTTACAGTGGTAGAGACTAACTTGATTCTGCACCTAATAACGGCAGCAAGACTGTTGGTGGTGCAATACTGGAAGAAGGAAGACTTGCCTACAACTCAAGAATGGACATTGAAAGTCACAAATTTAGCCGAGATGGCTAAAATATCGGCATATCTTAAAGATCACTCAAATGAGAGATATAAACGAGACTGGAAAAAATGGATTGAATATATACAAAATAAATACGGGACCAAGAAATTCCAGTTAGCCTATGCTTAAGATCAGAAACGATTTAAATTGTTTAAAGTTAGCTCAGCAAGAAGAAGCTAAGGTCAATGCAGAATGTCATTAATTTCTTTGTTTCTTTTTTCTCAATAGATTTTAGACTGTGTTTGTTAAAAATCCATATCGTGTACGGGTTCTGGGAAGTCGGGGGGGGGGAGGAGGAGGGGGGTTGGGGGGGAGGGAGGGAGGGAGGGGCATACAAAAAAATTGTATTTCGATGTTTTATTGATTGAGGAATGTTGAAATATTTGTGTTTTAAAAGAAATAAAACTTTTGAAGGATAAAAAAAGATATGCCGATATTTTAGCCATCTCGGCTAAGTTTGTAACTTTCAATGTCCATTCTTGAGTTGTAAGCAAGTCTTCCTTCTTCCAGTATTGCGCCACCAACAGTATTGCTGCCGTTATTAGGTGCAGAATCAAGTTAGTCTCTACCACTGTAAAGTCAGTACATATACCTAGTAAGAATAACTGAGGAGTAAACTTTATCCTTCTTTTAAAGATATTTTGCATAATCCACCATATTTTTATCCAAAATGCCTTAACCTTTTGGCAGGTCCACCATATATGAAAATATGTAGCATCGAGAGAGCCACATCTCCAACATTTAGGCTGTAAGTTTGGATACATAGAAACCAGCTTTTTAGGATCTAAATGCCATCTATAGAACATCTTATAAAAATTTTCTCTCAGGTTTTGAGCTTGTGTAAATTTCACATTTCTTACCCAGATTCTTTCCCATGTATCCAGCATTATTGGTTCTTCAATGTTTTGAGCCCACTTTATCATACAATCTTTAACTAATTCTGTTTCCGAATCCATCTGTATTAATACATTATATATCCTCTTTATATGCATTAAGCTTTGATCTCTTATTTGTTTAAACAGATTATCCTCAACTTGAATAAAACCAATTTTTTGATGTATTTTCCACCTAGCCTGTAATTGCCCATACTGGAACCATGTTTGAACTACCTTCTCCTCTTTTAATACCTCTAAAGATTTTAATTGTAGTACCCCCCCTTTCCGAGATAAGAAGCTGTCTGTAGGTAATTCTATCCTGGTTTTGTGCTATATTTTGTGCTATAAAAAGAAGCTAAAATCTTGATAAACAATTAATGTCCACGTAAACAGATTCAGCTCGTGATAAGATCAAATAAATCAAAGCTTTGTACTGAGTGGGGGAGACCTTACTTTGTACTGCACAAGGCAGTTTGAAGTTCCCAGCACGGACGCCGTTCTGCTTTGGGCTGGCCCCCCTCTCTCTGCAGGCACAAAAGCTGCAAAAATCGAAGGGCATTTGCCAGCAAAACTATTCTTCTTCCCTTCTTGCCTGAAGGATAAGAAAACCTGTTAAGACGTCAGATGGATGATCATCTAAACAGATACATGACCAGGAATTCGGAGACAGCTAATTTTAAGCTGCCACCATCAGCAGGCTCCTCCCAGGAAGTGATGGCCTCACTTTTGACTCTACCATATTTTGGTATACAGAGGAGTTCCTGGTCAACTCAAAGACTGGAAAGTGTCCAGGTCCTGTGGCTGCAAAACAAGCCCAAATCACCACTGCTCTGCCACCATGCTTGATGGTTTCTATGAGATGCTTGTGCTGATATGTTGTGTTTGGTTTTCGTCAAATGTGTCACTGTTTGTCACATAATGACAAACATGTCATTATGGCCAAACATCTCCACTTTGGTCTGGTCTGTGCAAAAGATAGTATTGCAGAAGCCCTGTGATTTGTTCAGATGCAACTTTGCGAACCTCAGCCTTGCTGCTATGACCTTTTTAGAGAGAAGAGGCTTTCTCCTGGCAACCCTTCCAAACAAACCATACTTGTTCAGTTTTTTTCTAATTTCATTGTCATGAATCTTAACATTTAACATGCTAACTGAAGCCTGTAGAGTCTGAGATATAACTCTTTTTTTTTCAATTTCTCTGGCCATTGCATCATCTGGCCTTGGGGTGAATTTTCTTGGACATCTGCTCCTGGGAAGATTGGCAACTGTCCTGAATGTTTTCCATGTCAGGTTTCCAAATTATGAAGCTCATTCAAAGAAGAAATGTGCAAAGTCCATCTTCAAAAACAAATTTCTTTTCACTAGTGAAAAGGCTTGACTTAAATCAACTCAATTTAAATCATAATTTTTAAAGAGCATCTGTCCTCTCTATCCCACTGCGGCTCCTCCTCTGACCCACTGTTGACTCACTGACAGTCCCATTCCCTTTAATTGGTGATGCGGCAATGACCCAACAAGATGAGGGAGGTGGCGGGCAGTAGGTGAGTGGATGTCCGCTAATAGGTGCTGCCATGATGGATCTGAAATGACAAGTGCTCTTTAAATGTAAGCATTCTTTCTTGCTGGGAGTTAGAATCTTTTATATTATTACTTGCAAACAAAATGAAGGTTTCCTCTATAACTTGAAAAGCTTGAATTCATTAAATGAATTTACCAAAAATGTAAATGTTACATAATTAAGCTCCTTTTCATGCTAAATAAACCAAATAATTAATGTATCTTAAATAGAAAACTACCGTATTGTTCGGAGTATAAGACGCACCTCCCCCTAAAGAGGGTGAAAATTAGGGTGCGTCTTATATACTGAATGTAGCCTCACCCACCCATGGGCCCAAACCCTTTGGTCTCTGCTCCCAGCCATTTACCTCTTTGCAGCAAACGGGGGCTTGTGGAAGTTTCAATAAGCTATAGCAATCCCTGCAGCCTGAAACCGTGACCCGACAAAAGTCCGCACGACAAAAGCGCGCTGACAAAACCGTGTCGCTCAAACCGCGATGTCATCAATGCGCCGACAACAGTGTGGAGACAGAAGGGCGCTTTATAACAGCGCGTCTACAGAAAGCCGGTTTAACTTAAGGTAAGGGTTAGGTTTAGGGTTAGGTTTAGTGTTACGTTTAGGGTTAAGTTTAGCGTTATGTTTAGGGTTAGGGTTAGCGTTACATTTAGGGTTAGCGTTACGTTTAGGGTTAGGGTTAGCGTTACGTTTAGGATTAGGTTTAGCGTTAGGTTTAGGGTTAGGTTTAGTTTTACAGCGCCCTTCTGTCGGCGCAATTCAGCGCTCATTTGTCGGAGCGCTTTAGAACACGCGGTTTTGTCATCGCGGCTTAGTCAGGCACGGTTTTGTCGTTCGCCCTTTTGTCGGTGAACCGCCTGAAACAGCTGACGATTTAGAGAAATTGAAAGTGAAACTTGCTGTTTGCTCCACAAGGCAAATTGCTGGGAGGCAGAGGCAGATTTTTTCCCCCTTGTGCTAATCAGGCTGTTTGCTGCAAGGAGGTAAGTCAACAACCATAAATGCCTATAGAATGTCCAGTCCTTACCTCGTGCATCTCTCATCAGAATGGTCTGGTTTCCTTGCGGCGGGGCTCTTATGGACCCAGAGTGAGCTTCATAAATTGAAGAGTGGGATTCAGCTTTTTTGAGCGGGAGATTCTATACCAATGATGTAACACAATGGGAAGTTTCCCTTGCCACCTGCCTGCTCTTTGAACATTCTTTTTGGTGCAAGTCTTCATTGTAGATATTCCTCCTTAGACAACTTAACAACTTAACAAAACAATTTAACAAAATGAAGAACCTTTTTAAAATAAATGCTTGATCTGAAGAGGCCCAGTGCTATTGTTTTAAAAAGTGTTATTCTTTTAAATAGCAGAGAATAACTATACTTCCAGAAAGCACATCAATTTTAACAGCATCTGTTCGAGTATAGTCTGAAATATAACACTACAAAGAGTGTATATTGCCTGTACTGTTTCTTGCAAAGAGGCAGATTGCTGGGAGGCAGATACTTTCCCCTTGTTTTCCTCCCCAAAATCTAGGTGTGTCTTATACTTCGGAACATCTTATACTCTGAAAAATACGGTATCTTTAGATATATTTTTACTCCAAATTTATCAAAACAAAAACAATTTAAATGAAAACAATTTAATTTAAATTTTAAAAACATCCTATTTAAATTTTAAAAATCGTTTGTTTTTTTAAAAAAATTATCTACCATGGGCTACTTTCTTTTTTCACTTGATTGTATTTGAAAACAACCTTTTGCACTGCTGAGAATTTGTGATTGACCCAGTCACCAAGTAAATTTTGTCATTGAATGGATATTCAAACTTGGATCTGGGTATACTTCCATGCGTTAAATGAATCATGATTAATGAAAGAGCTTATTGGAGCATTGGAGCATGTTTGCTTTTTCTTTGTAAACTTTTATATTTTTTTCTCATCTTATGCAACCATTTTATGCACAATTTTATTTGAATCTTACAGACAAAGAGGAAGGCAATAAGAGCGCTCTGGACAACTGAGGATAACAAGCAACATTGAATATCAAAGCAAGTCAGTCGAGAAATCAAAATATTTCCAATTTCCTTCCGAGAGCCACACAATTCTTCACATTCCTCAGCAGGTGAAAGAGAAACAAGAGAACATCAAGGAGTTATTTCTAGCTGGGAAAAGTAAAGGGTGAAATTCAAGCATACGTTATATGAAAAGTGAAGGGCAATAATTTTTCCATTCAGGAAAAGAGGGAAGTGAAAAAGTCAATGGGGAGGTAAAGGTCAATTGGAAAGCCATGTAGAGCAGACCGTGTTGCAGGCCTCACTCTGGGAGGAAGAAAATCACCACTAAATCAAAGCACTACTAAACAAGGGATCATCCACATTTTTGGCCTTCTCAGTAATATGAGTTGTGGAAAATCTCCATATACACACCAGTTGTGGGAAAGATACAACTTGCAAATCATAGTTGATTATGCCTGAGAGGATCTAGACTGGAGAAAAGCCTTAAATATACTCTGCGGCAAAACCTTTGATCAGAACAAATTCGTTTTGTTTAATGGAAGGATCCACACAGGAAAGAAGCTCTACAAGTGCTCCCAATGGGGTAAATGCTTTAGCGAGCGTGACAACATGGACTCATACCAAGGAGAAACCCTTTGAATGTTCTGATTGTGGGAAATGTTTTATTCAGAATTCCAGCCTGGTTCAACATCAGAGGATTCACACAGGAGAGACACCCTTTCAATGTCCTGATTGTGGTAAAGGTTTCAGTATCAATTCCAACCTGGTTCAACACCAGAGGATTCACACAGGAGAGAAACCCTTTGAATGTCCTGTTTGTGGGAAAAGTTTCAATCACAATTCCAGCCTCGTGAAACACCAGAAGACTCACACAGGAGAGAAACTGTATGAATGTCCTGTTTGTGGGGAAAGTTTCAGTCAGAATTCCCACCTCATGAAGCACCAGATGACTCACACAGGAGAAAAGCCCTTTGAATGTCCTGACTGTGGGAAAAGTTTCAGTCAGAATTCCAACCTGGTTCAGCACCAGAGGATTCACACAGGAGAGAAACCGTATGAATGTCCTGTTTGTGGAAAAAATTTCAGTCGGAGTTCCTACCTCATGAAGCACCAGAGGACTCACACAGGAGAAAAGCCCTTTGAATGTCCTGACTGTGGGAAAAGTTTCAGTGAGAATGCGAGCGTTATTTGCCACCAGAGGATTCACACAGGAGAGAAACCGTATGAATGTCCTGTTTGTGGGAAAAGTTTCAATCACAATTCCAGCTTCGTGAAACACCAGAGGATTCACACAGGAGAGAAACCGTATGAATGTCCTGTTTGTGGGGAAAGTTTCAGTCAGAATTCCAACCTCATAAAGCACCAGAGGACTCACACAGGAGAAAAGCCCTTTGAATGTCCTGATTGTGGTAAAAGTTTCAGTACCAATTCCAGCCTGGTTCAGCACCAGAGGATTCACACAGGAGAGAAACCGTATGAATGTCCTGTTTGTGGAAAAAGTTTCAGTCAGAATTCCCACCTCATGAAGCACCAGAGGACTCACACATGAGAAAAGCTCTTTGAATGTCCTGACTGTGGGAAAGGTTTCAATCACAATTCCAGCCTCGTGAAACACCAAAGGACTCACACAGGAGAGAAACCGTATGAATGTCCTGTTTGTGGGGAAAGTTTCAGTCAGAATTCCCACCTCATGAACCACCAGAGGACTCAGACAGGAGAAAAGCCGTTTGAATGTCCTGACTGTGGGAAAAGGTTCGGTCAGAATTCTCACCTCATTTCACACCAGAGGACTCACACAGGAGAGAAACCCTTTAAATGTCCTCACTGTAGGCAAAGTTTCAGTCACAATTCCAGCCTGGTTCAACAACAGAGGATTCACACAGGAGAGAAACCGTTTGAATGTTCTGTTCGTGGGAAAAGTTTCACTAAAAATTCCCACCTCGTGGAACACCAGAGGACTCAAACAGGAGAGAAACTCTTTAAATGTCCTGACTGTGGGAAAAGTTTCAGTGAGAGTTCCACCCTGCTTCAACACCAGAAGATTCACACAGGAGGGAAACCCTTTAAATGGCCTGACTGTGGTAAACATTTCAGCAATGATGTCCTGATTGAAGAAAGGTTTCTCTCAGAGATCCCAGCTTGTGGTGCACCAGAGGACTCATGCAGAAGAGGAGCCCTATACGTGCTTCCAATGTGGTAAATGCTTTAGCGAGTATGGCAACATGGACTCATACCAAGACCCTTTGAATGTCCTGATTATGAGAAATGTTTCAGTCAGAATTGTACCTTGAATCAACACCAGATGATTCACACAGGAGAGAAACCGTTTGACTTGTTCTTTTTCTGGGTTAGAATTTTTAAATTCATGAGATACCAGTGTACTCACACAGGAGAAAAACCCTTTGATTGTCCCGTTTGTGGAAAAAGTTTTAGATGGAATTCCAACCTTGTAATCTACCTCAGGAAAGGAACCATATGAGTGTCCAGACTGTGAACTAGCCTTCTCAATCATATGCTTGTACACAAAGAGAAGAAACCTTTTGAGTTCCCCGAATGTGGATGATGCGTCAGGAAACATTCCACCCTTATTGCTCACAAGAAAATCATCATGAGGCCCTAAGTAATGAGTATAGAGAAGATTTAAAGTTCATTTATAATGTCACATTATAAATGTGTAAGTCCAGTTGACAAATTGACTGCTAAATTTTACTGTAAGGAATTTGCCTAATTTTTTATAGGCAAGTATGTAATGAAGGGAAGAAGGAAGAATGGCAATATGATCATCCCTATCTGGTCATCAACAGCAGAAGTTGCTGGATACACGTAGTTCTCGATCCTGCCCATTCCATCTGTAACTCAAGAATTCATGGGAGTGAATCTCTTACATTGAACGACATCACTCCCTGCATTCGCCCTTGCATTCCCTGCTTTCTCATCCCATATAATACAATATTAATAATCTCGGGATTTATTGGTTAACACTAGGGGGCACTTACCATGTAAGGAATTTTTGCTAAGGGAACGATTGTACCTCTAGGTATTACCTGTATTTATTTTTGTGGAAATTGTGCAATGATGTAAGAATATTTTTAGAGTGTTCTTTGCACTTTTATAATGGTGGATTATAGAAATGCCATGTACAGAGTCCCAGCCTTTTTCTCCCTGTGTGCCCCTGAGATTTTCAGCCCCAGAATTGCCCAGCCAGCATCTCTCGGGGATAGGAGCTAAAGGTACAGATTGTGGCTCCACTTATAAAGAGAAAGCAAGAGGAGAAGACAAAGATTTTGAAGTTCAACTTTTCCTAATAGTTCCAGGAATTCAGTATATCAAGCATTTTTTCAGATTGTGTCAGGAATGAGGCACCAAAGAATTCCAAGATTGTTTGTTTCCCCAACACCAGTGAAAAAGACAGGTTACAATTTTTTTTCTTGCTGTCATTACATGATGGACATACAACAACCAGGACCAGAACAGTTTTTTTCTCTCCTTGGTGTCACATTTTAGTGCACCATCTCATCATACCATTTTTAGGAGTTGAAAAGGCTTGCAATGTTCCCCTACCACCTGAATCTCTCACAGGGCAAGAGGTGGGGTGCTACCTGTTCAGGCGAACCAGTAGTTAAGATTCTGCGCATTTCGGTGAACCAGCATTCCCCACCACTCACTGGCCCTGCCCCTGCTATTTTTCAGGCTTTTGGCGGGGTCTTTATCGGCTGTTTTGGGGCCTGAATACACCCCCAAAAATAGGCAGTGGCGGCCAGTTGGCTGAATCCTAGTTTGCCTTTGAGGCAAGCGGCGGGGAGGCATGGCTGGGTGTGATGAGACATCACCCACACAATCACAATAGCCTATCCAGCCAGAGAACCAGTTGTTAAATTATTCTAATCCCACCACTACACAGGGCTATATAATAATAATAAGCAAAATTAAATAAAACCAAACTAAGCATCAGAGGGGATGGTCCACAGGGCGAGGTCAAAAGCCAGAAATCCCCACTCAGGCCACCGAGCCCATTTTGGTAGTCACCAGGTTAGAACTTGAGAGACACCCATTTCCGGTCCTGCTTTAGGCACCAAATCATCTCAAACTTTGGCCTGTCCTGTCCTCGCAGGCCTTGGAAAGGGGAAATCTGCTTCAAAAAACCTTGCCAAGGAAATGGGAGTGCAGGATAACTCCCCAAAACCTACTTTTGCAACTGAACAAATCTTGAAGAGTGAAGTCTAATCTACTTAGCTTTTCAAGATTAGGGAGGTGTTATGCCATAAATATTTATGAAGTTCTTGTTTGCGTGCACAGCCGCTAAATGATTTCCAGCTTCATCTGATCAATAGAATCATGAAACATGGGACAATAACTGGAAACATCCACTCTCCTTGCTTCAAAACCACATCTAGATAGGAGAGATTCTTTCTATCTGCATCCTTGCAGAGCTTAAATCTCACTAGAGAGAAGAGTTGCTCTGAGCAGCCTTTCTTGGGGCTACCCTCATGTGAGTGGCTGGGCTTGGCCAAAGTGCAGCGAAGGCAGACGGAGTTGGTGAGTTGCCCAGCTGACAGGCCAGCGTCTTCGGCGAGGACGCTCCGTCTTTCTCCAGGCAGGGAAAGGTGGCTGGTCCTGCCGAACGTTGCATGCCTAACCCAGGGATCAAGCTCGGAAAAAGCTGGAGTCCCTCACAAAGATGCTCGCCCGTCAGAGAGTAAAGGCGAAGGCAACGGATGGAGACTCGCTCCATATTCCAGAGTGGGAGAGATCAACTGCAGAGGAGCATCAACTGCAGCCAGGGCAGCCCAATGTCTCGGGGCAGAGAGAAAGTCACGCGTATCCCTGAGCTACAGAGGTGCGCACAGCAAGAAGGGCCAGAAGAAGAGGTAAGTATAGGGCTTCTCTCCTGCTCTGGAATATGGAGTGAGTCTCCATCTGCCGCCATTGCCCTTACCTTCTGACAGGCGAGGAGTGACTGGGAGGTGGAGCGGTGGGGCCAGCCAGTGGTAGGTTCAGCCAGCAGGAAGCCACAGCAGGGCGTCCAAAGAGTTTCATTTTTGGGGGAACACACACACACACACACACACAAGAGAGAGAGAGAGAGAGATGAGAGAAAGTCTAGAGAAGGAGAGAGAGAAGACACACACACAGAGATCTGTTTCCCAGAGAAAAGAAAAGACCGTGAGCCACCAACCTGTGTAGACATGGCTGGGTTGTGTGTGTGTCATGTGACTGGGTGGAAGTCAGTGACATCGAATTGGCCACATCCACCCAGGTTTTGTGACTCCCGGTGTTTTCTGTGGAAAATGGGTGTCAAATGGTTCTTTGAGTGCTTAATGTTGCAGACTACTAGACTCTGAAAAGAAGAACAAGGGGAGACATGATAGCAGTATTCCAATATTTCAGGGGCTGCCATAAAGAGGAGGGAGTCAACTTATTTTCCAAAGCACCAGAAGGCGAGACAAGGAACAATGGATGGAAACTAATGTAAGATAAAAACCCAATTATTAAATCCTCACAATACAGAGACAAGTCTGGTTCACAATTCAAAAACTTTTATTTACAGAAAAAAAAAAAGCGTTTGCAAAGGGGCACTCCAAGTATCCTCCCAAGTAGGTCAAGTACAAGGAGAGCAAAGAATAGCATTCACACAATACACTTTATACACTCTACTCCTAAGAAACTCTCTCCCTTCTGCTCATTCATTTACATCGTTTCTTTTGTCATTCCATATTCTATAGGGTCAACTTGACAATTTCTTGAGAGGCCCCTATCTCTTATTTAGTATTTCTGGTGCCTTTCGTCTGAGCAGATGGCTTTCTATCTAACATATACTTAGGCACCTATAAAGGGCTTGGAATAACAAAGGTTATCTTGTCCTGTATACTGAACACATTTTGTGGTTAGCAAACGCATAACAACATTATACATTTTAGGCAAGAATATAATGGCTTATACATTTAACATTGTAAAAGAATATAAAAGTAATCCTTTTAACATTTTATAGAAGAGTCACTTAATACCATTTCACATTGCCGCTCTGATTGCTTCCGCTGAGTCACGCCCAGCCGCCTTGTTTAGGAGAGCCCGCTCCCTCCTTAAAGGGAGGGATACGGGCACTCCCCTACAGGGTAAGGCTGAGGAGTTCCTCCAATTTCTCGCGGATAAATTGGCTCGGCTTCAGGCAAACCTGGACTCCAATTGCGCAGAGCCAGCCGATGTCCCGGGGGAGGGTCTTGAACGACATCGTTGGATTGATTTCCAGTCTGTTACTCCTGAGGAAGTGGACAAGGCCATCGGCGCAGTGAGTGCCTCCACATGTGTACTGGACCCGTGTCCCTCCTGGCTGGTCGCGAACAGCAGGGAGGTGACACAGGGCTGGATCCAGGCGATAGTGACCGCGTCTCTCCGGAAAGGGTCCTTTCCCCCCCTTTAAAGGAGGCGTTGGTGAGACCCCTACTGAACAGACCATCCTTGGATCCAGCCGTTTTAAATAACTACCGTCCAGTCTCCAACCTCCCCTTTGTTGGGAAGGTTGTTGAGAAAGTGGTGGCCTCTCAACTCCGGCGGTCCTTGGAAGAAACCGATTATCTAGATGCCTTCTAATCTGGTTTCAGGCCTGGCTACAGCACGGAAACTGCTTTGGTCGCACTGGCCGGTGATCTCTGGAGAGCCAGAGACGGGGGCCGGGTCTCCATTCTGATGCTCCTTGACCTCTCAGCGGCCTTCGATACCATCGACCATGGTATCCTGCTGCGGCGGTTGCGAGAGGTGGGGGTGGGAGGCACCATTTTTCGGTGGTTCTCCTACTTCTCGGACAGGTCGCAGTCGATGTTGGTTGGAGGACAGAGGTCGACCCCTAGGCCCCTTAATTATGGGGTGCCGCAGGAGTCGGTCCTGTCCCCCCTCCTGCTTAACATTTACATGAAGCCGCTGGGAGAGATCATCCAACGTCACGGGATAAAATACCACCAGTATGCGGACGATACTCAATTGTATTTGTCCGCCCCATGCCAGCTCAGTGAAGCGGGTGACATGATGTGTCAGTGCCTGGAGGATGTTAGGGTCTGGATGGCGGTGAACAAGCTGTCTCTCAATCCTGACAAGACCGAGTGACTTGTGTTGTTTCCTCCCACAAATTGGCTAGGTATTCCATCTCTCAGGCTAGGGGCTGTTGACCACCTGGAGGAGGGCCTTCTCTGTGGCTGCTCCGGCCCTTTGGAACAAGCGTCCTGTGGAGATTCGGACCTCGGCACCCTTCAGCCCTTCCGGACAGCTGTTAAGATCTGGCTGTCCCAGCAAGCCTGGGGTTGAGTCCCCCCCCCCCACTCAAATTTGCTGTGCTTGCTGTGTTTTTTTAATTGTTTGTATCGTTGCCCTGTTTTTGTCTTACTTTTCTGTATTTGTTCCCCTTCCCTTGGCTTTTGTTCAGCCGCCCTGAGTCCCTTCGGGGAATAGGGCGGCATACAAATCGAATACATCCAATCCAATCCAATTTCCTTCACTAATTTAGCATCTCCTGCTAAATTAGCAATTTAGCATCTCCTGCTAAATTAGCAATTTAGCATCTCCTGCTTGAGCAGGAGGTTGGACTCCTGACCTCTAAGGTCAAGGTTTCAGATCTATTCAAATTAATTGATTGATTGATCTTGAAAGTTGTATCCTTGAATTTGCTGTTACGAGTTTGGCGTAGTGGTGAAGGAACCAGGTTAGAGTCAAGGAAACACTCAGTTCCAGTCCCAAATGAAGGGCAAAACTGTCTGTTCAACTTTGGCCAGTCCTCACACGCTTAGAAGGCAGGGAAGGGGGGGATATCCCTTCCAAAAACCCTTGCCAAGGAAACTGCAAGGGTAGGCATCAAAGGCGCCAAAAATTTGATTTGATTTGATTGCACTTATATGCCGCCCTATTCCCGGAGGGACTCAAGGCGGCTAACAAATCAAAGGGAGGGAATACAAACAAGGGGAAAAACGACAAACAAGCAACTACAAAAGAGTTTAAAAACAATCAACAGCCACACAGTTCGAGCGGGAACGAGAACTCGTCAGTCCCAGGCCTGTCGGAATAGCCAGCTTTTAAGGGCTTTGCGGAAGGCCTGAAGGGTGGTGAGGGTCCGAATCTCCACGGGGAGCTCGTTCCAGAGGGCCAGAGCAGCCACAGAGAAGGCCCTCCTCCGGGTGGTAGCCAATCGGCATTGGCCGGTAGATGGAATTCGGAGGAGGCCTACTCTGTGGGATCTAATAGGTCTGTTGGAGGTAATTGGCAGCAGGCGGTCTCTCAAGTATCCAGGTCCAATACCATGAAGGGTTTTATAAGTGACGACTAGCAGCTTGAAGCGTATCCGGAGACCAATAGCAGCTTCCGGAGGATAGGTATAACGTGGGTGAACCGGGGTGCACCCACAATCGCTCGGGCGGCTGCATTCTGGACCAGCTGAAGTCTCCGAATGCTCTTCAGGGGCTGCCCCATGTAGAGCGCATTGCAGTAGTCCAGTCTTGAGGTCACAAGGGCATGAGTGACTGTTGCAAGTGCCTCCTGGTTCAGGTAGGGACGCAATTGGTGCACCAGGCGAACCTGGGCAAATGCCCCCCTGGTCACAGCCGACAAATGGTGTTCTAAAGTCAGCTGTGGGTCCAGGAGGACTCCCAAATTGTGAACCCTGTCTGAGGGGCGTACTGTTTGACCCCCAAGCCTGAGAGATGGAATATCTAGCCAATTGTTGGGAGGAAAACACACAAGCCACTCGGTCTTGTCCGGATTGAGTGCAAGCTTGTTTACCCTCATCCAGACCCTAACAGCCTCTAGGCACTGACATATCACGTCAACCGCTTCACTGAGTTGGCACGGGGAGGACAGATACAACTGTGTATCGTCTGCATACTGGTGATATTTTATCCCGTGCCGTCGAATGATCTCACCCAGTGGCTTCATGTAGATGTTAAACAGGAAGGGGGACAGGACCGAACCCTGCGGCACCCCACACTTAAGGGGCCTAGGGGTCGATCTCTGCCCTCCAACCAACACCGATTGCGACCTGTCTGAGAGGTAGAAGGAGAACCACCAAAGAACGGTGCCTCCCACCTCCACCTCACACAACCATTGCAGAAGGATACCATGGTCGATGGTATCGAAGGCCGCTGAGAGGTCAAGGAGCACTAGGACGGAGGCATGACCCCCGTCCCTGGCTCTCCAGAGATCATCGGTCAGCGCGACCAAAGCAGTTTCCGTGCTGTAGCCAGGCCTGGATCCAGACTGAAAGGAGTCTAGATAATTGGTTTCATCCAAGGACCGCCGGAGCTGAGAGGCCACTAAATGAGAGTGTAGCATCACGTTTCATTATTATCACGTTTCATTATTTCACTTGCTCAATTGCGAAGGTTGGTTACTAGGAGTTGAAAAAGACCTGCTTCCATTTAATCAGCGAAAATATCTTTCCAATCGACTCGGTGGAGCCTGGACAGTTGTGTTTTTCCACCTTATGTCGCTAGATGGTGGGCAGGCAACATTTGTGCCTAGAAAGCCATTTTGTGCCATCCATGCTGGAGCTTAAAAAAGAATTTTAAAACATTTGAGTACTGCATTGTTAGAAAGGTTGGGAGGAAAGGAGAAGCGCAGGGGAACTTCATTTTCTGCATCACTCAGTAAAGCATTTGATAAAGTAGATCACAAGCTATTTCTTGGCAAACTAGAAAAATGTGGGATACACAACACCACAAGATGGGTTTCTAACTGGCTGACAAATCCTATTCAACGTGTAATCCTCAATGGAACTACACCCACATGGAGGGAAGTATCCCCAGATTTGAGTTTTAGGCCCGGTATTCACCAAAATCTTCATAAACTATCTAGACAAGGAGATAGGAGGGGAACTCATCAGATTTGCAGACAATACTAAGCTGGCAGGAATTGCCAACACCCCAGAAGACAAGATCCAAACTGACTTGACAAGACTTGAACAGTGAGCCCTATCTAAGAAAGTAATATTCAACACAGATCAATAATCAATCATTTACAGTTAGAAAAAGAAAAGCAAACTGCATAGGTACAACCTAAGTATAAACCTGGTTTAATGCCAGTAATTGATTGGGATCTTGAAATCCTAGGACAATCAATTAAATGTGATCCAACACAGCAGCCAAAATAAGCAATACAATCCTAGACTGGTTTAATAGAGGGATATAATTAAGATAATGTGAAGTTATACTACTGCTTTACAAAGCCTTAGTAAGAGCACACTTGGAATACTGCATGCAATTCTTGTCACCACGATATAAAAAGATATTGAGACTCTTGAAAGCATGCAGAGAAGAGCAACAAAGATGATTAGGGGCCTAGAAGTTAAAACATGGAATGGTTCCAGGAACTGGGTATGTCTACTTCCGTGATTGCAAACCTATGGCACGTGTGCCACAGGTGGCACATGGAGCCATATCTGCCGGCATCCGAGCCATCAGCTCCAATGTGCATACATTGGATTTTCAGCCTTCTGGAAATCAGTCCAGCTGATTTTCAGCCTTCCGGAGGGCCGGGGGATGGATGCCTTTTCACCCTCCCTAGGCTTCAGGAAAGCCTCTGGAGTCTGGGGAGGGTGAAAAACAGGCCCAACAGGCCAACTGGAAATTTGGAAGCCCAAGTTCTAGTTGGTCTGTTGGGCCCATTATTCACCCTCCCCCAGGCTCCAGAGACTTTCTTGAAGCCTGGGGACCCCCTGCCCCCCACTCAGAGAGGTTTTGAAGGCATGTGTGGGTGAGCAGGGCACATTGCATTGTGGGTGTGTTGACATGCACACACAATTTTGGCACATGTTTACAAAAAGGTTCCCCACCACTGGTCTAGTCTAATGAAAAGAATGACAAAGGGGGCCATGATAGCAAAATTTTGATATTTCAGTGGCTGTCACCAAGAGGAGGGGTGAAGTTATTTTCCAAAAACCAGAAGGCAGGACAAGAAGCATTGGATGAAAACTAATCAAGAAGAGAAGCAACTTAGAATTAAGGAGAAACTTCCTAACAGGGAGAACAATTAACCATTGGAACAGCTTGCCTTCGGAGGTGGTAGCTGTGTGATCACGGGAAGTTTTTAAAAATAGGCTGAATAGTTATTTGTCTGAAATAGGGTCTGCTTGAGCAGGGGGTTGGACTAGAACAGTGTTTTTCAACCACTGTGCCGCGGCACACTAGTGTGCCGTGACATAGTGTAAGATGTGCCGTGGGAGAATTACTTTATATATAGTCAATATAGGCACAGAGTTAAAATTTTTTAACATTTTCTAATGGTGGTGTGCCTCGTGATTTTTTTCATGAAAAAAGTGTGCCTTTGCACAAAAAAGGTTGAAAAACACTGGACTAGAAGACCACCAAGGTCCCTGCCAGGGTAGACTAATTGATCAATCTTGAAAAGTGCAGTCTTGAGTTGGCTGTTGGAGCAGCAGAAACAGATCAATGGGCATATTTTGTGGGGAGGAAGAAGATCCAGTTTGGTGTAGTGATGAAGACACCAGATTAGAGACAGAGAAACGCTCACTTCCAGTCTCACTCGAAGGGCAAAAATCTGTTAAAACTTTGGCCAATCCTCTCAGGCCTAGGAAGCAGGAAAGCGGGGAGGGGGAACCACTTCCAAAAACCCTTCCAATGGAAACTGCAAGGCCAACCATCAAGACTTGACCCAAAGGGGGGGAAAAACAAAGCTTAGCGTCACGTTTCACTATTTCAATTGGCTCCGTTGTAAAGGTCGGTTGCCAGGAATCGAAAACGACCTCCTGCCATATCATCACTGAAAACCTCTCCCAAACGCCTTGGTGGAGCCTGGAAAAGCGTGTGTTTCCATCTCCGGTCGCTAGGTGCGGTCAGGCACATCTGTGCCTAGAAAATCATCAGCAAAGTGCCATTCGTTCTTGGGCTTAAAAGGGGAGTTTTAAACCATTGAGTACTTTATTGCTAGAAAGGATGTGAGGAGAGGAGAAGCGCAGAAAAACTTCCTCTTCCGGATGACTCATGGGAGGAAGGTGGAGTGCAGAGAGGCTTTTGTGTTCTTCCCAGATCAAAGCAGCAGCTGGAAGGTGAGCGGAGGGCCGGTGGGAGGAGAGTCCTGGAGCAAGTCGGGCTGTTCGGTTCCCTCCACGGCCTGGAAGCAGAGAAGCAACTGGGCTGAAGCATCTCAGCTGCTGCTGCTGCAGGTTCCTCCCCTCCCCGAATTTAAGCCCACTGGGGCTGCACGCTGTGAAACTGGTGGCTGCAATTTTCCTTCTGGTGGGAAGATTTTAAAATCTCTTTTAAATTAAGGTTGATTGTTTGGGAATGGCTTCCCTCCAGAGGTTGTGGGTGCTCCCATCACTGGAGTGCTTTAAGAGGAGATTGGATAGCTATTTGTTCAGGATGGAATAGGGTCTCCTGCCTAGAAGACCTCCAAGCCCCCCCCCCTTTATAATTCTTTTATGGACCTGATGTTTTTCGGGCAACAAGCTCGGACTGATGTCCCACTGGTCGTTTCTGGGTTGTTTTACTTCTATTTGTTTTCCTATTGGTGCCCCCATCCATGTATTAACCCGATTCAACTCTGCTTAACCCGACACTTTTTTAACAATAGCTATTAACAAATGTTTTGATTGTTCAGTTGTATTTATTTATAAAGTTTATTGGCCACCAACCCTACCATGACACTACGGTGGGCAGCTTAGGGACATAAAAAGATAAATACACATTAAAAGCTAAATAAATCGTAGGAAGAAAAATGTAAGTTAGCATTGTTGTGGCGGCATGCTTCAGGATCGGGACACTTAGTGACACTGATGCCAGTCCCAATTGCAGTCAGTAAGTGAGGACTACTTCAATTGGGATGTCACCAAAGAGGTTGTGGAAAGTATTTTTTGCCTTTAGTGGAGCTCAGTGCTACCATGGGCAAAACAGGTGCTTTAAATATTGCAGAGTCTTTAGGCATCATTTCATCAGTTAAAGCCACAACATCTGTAAAGCTAGTGTCATCCTGATTGACAGGTGTGGCTCAGTAAAATTAAGGACAGTCCAAGCCTGTGTGTTGATTAAATAATGTTTTTATTCATCTGAATAAATATGAGTCCTTCCTAAGAAGGAAGGAACCAAGCGCATAGTGCAAAGCGGATATGTACATTTTTTTTCCTTTCACTTTCATTTACATACACTAAGAGGCAGCTGGCACATAAGCTGTAGAAATTATAAAAATAGCCAAGCATGCTTTCTGTGGTTCTGGTCACATATCCAAACCCACAGGCTAGTGGTTTCCTGTGAACGTTTCCATGGCCTCAGAACTCTGTTGAGGCCTGAACTTCAATCTTGCCATCTCAACATATGAGCAATCATCAAATTGATTAAATTCCTGATTAACTTTAGCGCAGAAGGTTTGACTGTAACCATTTTGAGATATTTTTCGGGCTTCAAAAACATATGATTTCTCCCTATTGTAGGGCTGTGTATTATTTCTCTCTGAATGTATATATCTCCAAATGTATAATCTCTCCCCAGGAGTTCCATATATAGTAATGTGGAAAAGGAAGTACACTGTCCTTAACTTCTATGATTTTATATATCAGGATATAGTAAAAATCATTTGGTCCTTAGACATTCTTAAAAGTCGGCAAATACAACCGCAGATGAACAACAACACATGACATATTACATCAGGTCATCATTTATTTTATAAAAAGAAAGCCAAAATGAGAATTCATGTGTGAAAAATCTTTGATTCAATAATATGTAGAATCAACTTTACCAGCAACAAGTAGAAGTAATTCTTTTCTGTATGACTTTATCAGTCCCTTGCAGTGTTGTGGAGAAATTTTGGCCCATCTTTTTTACAACATTGCTTCAGTTCATTGAGGTTTGTGGGTGTTTTTTTATGAACAACTCTCTTGAGGTTCCGCGAATCGTGTTGAGGTCTGGAGTTTGATTGCCATTGCAACACCTTGATGCTTTTCTTTTTCAGCCATTCTGTTGTAGATTTGCTGATGTGTTTTACGACCATTATCTTCCATAATTCCATGTCAGCCAAGCTTTAGCTATTGGATAGATGGCCTCACTTTTGAGTTCAAAAGTTTTATTTCTTTTAAGACAAACATTTCATCATTCCTCAATCAGTAAGACATCGAAGTACAATTGTTTGTATGTCAAAATAATTCTAGTTTACCACCAAATTCTTGTCTAGCCTAACATATACCCCTCCCTCCCTCCCCCAACCCCCCTCCTCCTCCCCCCCCCCCCGACTTCTCAGAACCCGTACACGGTATGGATTTCTAACAAACACAGTCTAAAATCTATTGAGAAAAAAAAGAAATAAAGAAATTAATAACATTCTACATTGACCTTACCTTCTTCTTACTGAACTAACTTTAAACAATTTAAATCATTTCTGATCTTAATCATAGGCTAACTGGAATTTCTTGGTCCTGTATTTATTTTGTGTATAGTCAATCCATTTTTTCCAGTCTCATTTATATCTCTCATTTGTGTGATCTTTAAGATATGCCGATATTTTTGCAAAATATCTTTAAAAGAAGGATAAAGTTTACTCCTCAGTTATTTTTATTAGGTATATGTACTGATTTTACAGTGGTAGAGACTAACTTGATTCTGCACCTAATAACGGCAGCAAGACTGTTGGTGGCGCAATACTGGAAGAAGGAAAACTTGCCTACAACTCAAGAATGGACATTGAAAGTCACAAATTTAGCCGAGATGGCTAAGGGAGGGAGGGGCATACAAAAAAAATTGTACTTCGATGTTTTATTGGTTGAGGAATGTTGAAATATTTGTGTTTTAAAGAAATAAAACTTTGAAGGATAAAAAAAGATATGCCGATATTTTAGCCATCTCGGCTAAGTTTGTAACTTTCAATGTCCATTCTTGAGTTGTAAGCAAGTCTTCCTTCTTCCAGTATTGTGCCACCAACAGTCTTGCTACCGTTATTAGGTGCAGAATCAAGTTAGTCTCTACCACTGTAAAGTCAGTACATATACCTAGTAAGAATAACTGAGGAGTAAACTTTATCCTTCTTTTAAAGATATTTTGCATAATCCACCATATTTTTATCCGAAATGCCTTAACCTTTTGGCAGGTCTACCATATATGAAAATATGTAGCATCGAGAGAGCCACATCTCCAACATTTAGGCTGTAAGTTCGGATACATAGAAGCCAGCTTTTTAGGATCTAAATGCCATCTATAGAACATCTTATAAAAATTTTCTCTCAGGTTTTGAGCTTGTGTAAATTTCACATTTCTTACCCAGATTCTTTCCCATGTATCCAGCATTATTGTTCTTCAATGTTTTGAGCCCACTTTATCATACAATCTTCAACTAATTCTGTTTCCGAATCCATCTGTATTAATACATTATATATCCTCTTTATATGCATTAAGCTTTGATCTCTTATTTGTTTAAACAGATTATCCTCAACTTGAATAAAACCAATTTTTTAATCTATTTTCCACCTAGCCTATAATTGCCCATACTGGAACCATGTTTGAACTACCTTCTCCTCTTTTAATACCTCTAAAGATTTTAATTGTAGTACCCCCCTTTCCGAGATAAGAAGCTGTCTGTAGGTAATTCTATCCTGGTTTTGTGCTATATTTTGTGCTATAAAAAGAAGCTAAAATCTTGATAAACAATTTATGTCCACGTAAACGGATTCAGCTCGTGATAAGATCAAGTAAATCAAAGCTTTGAACTGAGTGAGGGAGACCTTACTTTGTACTGCACAAGGCAGTTTGAAGTTCCCAGCACTGACGCTGTTCTGCTTTGGACTGGCCCCCCTCTCTCTGCAGGCACAAAAGCTGCAAAAATCGAAGGGCATTTGCCAGCAAAATTATTCTTCTTCCCTTCTTGCCTGAAGGATAAGAAAACCTGTTAAGACGTCAGATGGATGATCATCTAAACAGATACGTGACCAGGAATTCGGAGGCAGCTAATTTTAAGCTGCCACCATCAGCAGGCTCCTCCCAGGAAGTGATGGCCTCACTTTTGATTCTACCATACTTTGGTATACAGAGGAGTTCCTGGTCAACTCAAAGACTGGAAAGTGTCCAGGTCCTGTGGCTGCAAAACAAGCCCAAATCACCACTGCTCTGCCACCATGCTTGATGGTTTCTATGAGATGCTTGTGCTGATATGTTGTGTTTGGTTTTCGTCAAATGTGTCACTGTTTGTCACATAATGACAAACATGTCATTATGGCCAAACATCTCCACTTTGGTCTGGTCTGTGCAAAAGATAGTATTGCAGAAGCCCTGTGATTTGTTCAGATGCAACTTTGCGAACCTCAGCCTTGCTGCTATGACCTTTTTAGAGAGAAGAGGCTTTCTCCTGGCAACCCTTCCAAACAAACCATACTTGTTCAGTTTTTTTTCTAATTTCATTGTCATGAATCTTAACATTTAACATGCTAACTGAAGCCTGTAGAGTCTGAGATATAACTCTTTTTTTTTTTCAATTTCTCTGGCCATTGCATCATCTGGCCTTGGGGTGAATTTTCTTGGACATCTGCTCCTGGGAAGATTGGCAACTGTCCTGAATGTTTTCCATGTCAGGTTTCCAAATTATGAAGCTCATTCAAAGAAGAAATGTGCAAAGTCCATCTTCAAAAACACATTTCTTTTCACTAGTGAAAAGGCTTGACTTAAATCAACTCAATTTAAATCATAATTTTGAAAGAGCATCTGTCCTCTCTATCCCACAGCGGCTCCTCCTCTGACCCACTGTTGACTCACTGACAGTCCCATTCCCTTTAATTGGTGATGCGGCAATGACCCAACAAGATGAGGGAGGTGGCGGGCAGTAGGTGAGTGGATGTCCGCTAACAGGTGCTGCCATGATGGATCTGAAATGACAAGTAATAGCAGTAGACTTATATACCGCTTCATAGGCCTTTCAGGCCTCTCTAAGCGGTTTACAGAGAGTCAGCATATTGCCCCCAACAATCTGGGTCCTCATTTTACCCACCTCGGAAGGATGGAAGGCTGAGTCAACCCTGAGCCGGTGAGATTTGAACCGCTGACCTGCTGATCTAGCAGTAGCCTGCAGTGCTGCATTTAACCACTGCGCCACCTTGGCTCTTTAAATGTAAGCATTCTTTCTTGCTGGTAGTTAGAA
Source organism: Thamnophis elegans (assembly GCF_009769535.1). NCBI lineage: Eukaryota > Metazoa > Chordata > Lepidosauria > Squamata > Natricidae > Thamnophis > Thamnophis elegans. The sequence goes on along the minus strand of NC_045542.1, from coordinate 157,274,747 downwards.
TTTTTTATATTATTACTTGCAAACAAAATGAAGGCTTCCTCTATAACTTGAAGAGCTTGAATTCATTAAATGAGTTTACCAAAAATGTAAATGTTACATAATTAAGCTCCTTTTCATGCTAAATAAACCAAATAATTAATGTATCTTAAATAGAAAACTACCGTATTGTTCGGAGTATAAGATGCACCCCCCCCTAAAGAGGGTGAAAATTAGGGTGCGTCTTATATACTGAATGTAGCCCCACCCACTCACCCACCCATGGGCCCAAACCCTTTGGTCTCTGCTCCCAGCCATTTACCTCTTTGCAGCAAACGGGGGCTTGTGGAAGTTTCAATAAGCTATAGCAATCCCTGCAGCCTGAAACTGTGACCCGCCAAAAGTCCGCACGACAAAAGCACGCTGACAAAACCGTGTCGCTCAAACCGCGATGTCATCAACGCTCCGACAACAGTGTGGAGACAGAAGGGCGCTTTATAACAGCGTGTCTACAGAAAGCCGGTTTAAGGTAAGGGTTAGGTTTAGGGTTAGGTTTAGTGTTACGTTTAGGGTTAGGTTTAGCGTTATGTTTAGGGTTAGCGTTAGCGTTACATTTAGGGTTAGCATTAGGGTTAGGGTTAGCGTTAAGTTTAGGATTAGGTTTAGGGTTAGGTTTAGTTTTACAGCGCCCTTCTGTCGCCACGCTGTTGTCGGCACGATTCAGCGCTCATTCGTCAGAGCGCTTTAGAACATGCGGTTTTGTCACCGAAGCTTAGTCAGGCACGGTTTTGTCGTTCGCCCTAGTGTCGGTGAACCGCCTGAAACAGCTGATGATTGAGAGAAATTGAAAGTGAAACTTGCTGTTTGCTCCACAAGGCAAATTGCTGGGAGGCAGAGGCAGATTTTTTTCCCCTTGTGCTAATCAGGCTGTTTGCTGCAAGGAGGTAAGTCAACAACCATAAATGCCTATAGAATGTCCAGTCCTTACCTCGTGCATCTCTCATCAGAATGGTCTGGTTTCCTTGCGGCAGGGCTCTTATGGACCCAGAGTGAGCTTCATAAATTGAAGAGTGGGATTCAGCTTTTTTGAGCGGGAGATTCTATGCCAATGATGTAACACAATGGGAAGTTTCCCTTGCCACCTGCCTGCTCTTTGAAAAATCTTTTTGGTGCAAGTCTTCATCGTAGATATTTCTTCTTAGACAACTTAACAAAATGACAACTTAACAACTTAACAAACAACTTAAGAAAATGAAGAACCTTTTAAAAATAAATGCTTGATCTGAAGAGGCCCAGTGCTATTGTTTTAAAAAGTGTTATTCTTTTAAATAGCAGAGAATAACTATACTTCCAGAAAGCACATCAATTTTAACAGCATCTGTTCGAGTATAGTCTGAAATATAACACTACAAACAGTGTATATTGCCTGTACTGTTTGTTGCAAGGAGGCAGATTGCTGGGAGGCAGAGGCAGATACTTTTCCCTTGTTTTCCTCCCCAAAATCTAGGTGTGTCTTATACTTCGGAACATCTTATACTCTGAAAAATACGGTATCTTTAGATATATTTTTACTCCAAATTTATCAAAATAAAAACAATTTAAATGAAAACAATTTAATTTAAATTTTAAAAACATCCTATTTAAATTTTAAAAAATCGTTTTGTTTTTTTTAATTATCTACCATGGGCTACTTTCTTTTTTCACTTGATTGTATTTGAAAACAACCTTTTGCACTGCTGAGAATTTGTGATTGACCCAGTCAACAAGTAAATTTTGTCATTGTATGGATATTCGAACTTGGATCTGGGTATACTTCCATGTGTTAAATGAATCATGATTAATGAAAGAGCTTATTGGAGCATTGGAGCATGTTTGCTTTTTCTTTGTAATGTAAACTTTTATATTTTTTTCTCATCTTATGCAACCATTTTATGCACAATTTTATTTGAATCTTACAGACAAAGAGGAAGGCAATAAGAGCGCTCTGGACAACTGAGGATAACAAGCAACATTGAATATCAAAGCAAGTCAGTCCAGAAACCAAAATATTTTCAATTTCCTTCCGAGAGCCACACAATTCTTCACATTCCTCAGCAGGTGAAAAAGAAACAAGAGAACATCAAGGAGTTATTTCTAGCTGGGAAAAGTAAAGGGTGAAATTCAAGCATACGTTACATGAAAAGTGAAGGGCAATAATTTTTCCATTCAGCAAAAGAGGGAAGTGAAAAAGTCAATGGGGAGGTAAAGGTCAATTGGAAAGCCATGTAGAGCAGACCGTGTTGCAGGCCTCACTCTGGGAGGAAGAAAATCACCACTAAATCAAAGCACCACTAAACAAGGAATCATCCACATTTTTGGCCTTCTCAGTAATATGAGTTGTGGAAAATCTCCATATACACACCAGTTGTGGGAAAGATACAACTTGCAAATCATAGTTGATTATGCCTGAGAGGATCTAGACTGGAGAAAAGCCTTAAATATACTCTGCGGCAAAACCTTTGATCAGAACAAATCCGTTTTGTTTAATGGAAGGATCCACACAGGAGAGATGCTCTACAAGTGCTCCCAATGGGGTAAATGCTTTAGCGAGCATGACAACATGGACTCATACCAAGGAGAAACCCTTTGAATGTTCTGATTGTGGGAAATGTTTCATTCAGAATTCCAGCCTGGTTCAACACCAGAGGATTCACACAGGAGAGACACCCTTTCAATGTCCTGATTGTGGGAAAAGTTTCAGTTGGAATTCCAGCCTGGTGAGACACCAGAGGATTCACACAGGAGAGAAACGCTCTGAATGTCTTGATTGTGGCAAATGTTTCAGTACCAATTCCAGCCTTGTGACACACCAGAGGACTCACACAGGAGAGAAACCCTTTGAATGTCCTGATTGTGGTAAATGTTTCAGTACCAATTCCAGCCTGGTTCAACACCAGAGGATTCACACAGGAGAGAAACCCTTTGAATGTCCTGATTGTGGGAAAAGTTTCAGTCACAATTCCAGCCTGGTGAAACACCAGAGGACTCACACAGGAGAAAAGCCCTTTAAATGTCCTGACTGTGGAAAAAGTTTCAGTCAGAATTCCAGCGTTGTTGGCCACCAGAGGATTCACACAGGAGAGAAGCCCTATGAATGTCCTGTTTGTGGGAAAGGTTTCAGTCAGAATTCCCACCTCATGAAGCACTATAGGACTCACACAGGAGAAAAGCCCTTTGAATGTCCTGACTGTGGGAAAAGGTTTGGTCAGAATTCTACTCTGGTTCAACACCAGAGGACTCACACAGGAGAGAAACCGTTTGAATGTCCTATTTGTGGGAAATGTTTCAGTAAAAATTCCCACGTCATGGAACACCAGAGGACTCACACAGGAGAGAAACCCTTTAAATGTCCTGCCTGTGGGCAAAGTTTCAGTCACAATTCCACCCTGGTTCAACACCAGAGGATTCACACAGGAGAGAAACCCTATGAATGTCCTGTTTGTGGGAAAAGTTTCAGTAAAAATTCACACCTCGTGGAACACCAGAGGACTCACACAGGAGAGAAACCCTTTAAATGTCCCGACTGTGGGAAAAGTTTCAGTCAGAGTTCCACCCTGCTTCAACACCAGAGGATTCACACAGGAGGGAAACCCTTTAAATGGCCTGACTGTGGTAAACATTTTGGCAAGAATGTCCTGATTGTGGAAAGGTTTCTCTCAGAGATCCCAGCTTGTGGTGCACCAGAGGACTCATGCAGAAGAGAAGCCCTACATGTGCTTCCAATGTGGTAAATGCTTTAGCGAGCATGGCCACATGGACTCACACCAAGGAGAAACCATTTGAATGTCCTGATTATGAGAAATGTTTCTGTGATAATTCCAACCTGATAATACACCAGGGGATCCACATAGGCAAGAAACTCTTTAAATGTCCTGACTGCGGGAACAGTTTTAGTCAAAATTCTCACCTCATTTCACACCAGAGGACTCACACAGGAGAGAAACCCTTTAAATGTCTAACTATGAGAAAAGTTTCAGTCACAATTCTACCTTGGTTCAACACCAGATGATTCACACAGGAGAGAAACCGTTTGATTGTTCCGTTTGTGGAAAAAGTTTTAGATGGAATTCCAACCTTGTAATCTACCTCAGGAAAGGAACCATATGAGTGTCCAGACTGTGGACTTGCCTTCTCAATCATATGCTTGTACACAAAGAGAAGAAACCTTTTGAGTTCCCCGAGTGTGGATGATGCGTCAGGAAACATTCCACCGTTATTGCACACAAGAAAATCATCCTGAGGCCCTAAGTAATGAGTGTAGAGAAGATTTAAAGTTCATTTGTAATGTCACATTGTAAATCCAGCTGACAAACTGACTGCTAAATTTGACTGTAAGGAATTTGCTTAATTTTTTATAGGCAAATATGTAATGGTATTAGATGGGAGGAAGGAAGAATGGCAATATGATAATCCCTATCTGGTCACTAACAGCAGAAGTTGCTGGATACACGTAGTTCTTGATCCTGCCCATTCCATCCGTAACTCAAGAATTCATGGGAGTGAATCTCTTACATTGAACGACATCACTCCCTGCATTCGCCCTTGCATTCCCTGCTTTCTCATCCCAAATTAGCCAGATGAGACCTTGGATGCCGAGAAAGCAACCTCTCGGGGCTGCTTTCCTGTCCGCATATCACTTGAGCATTGTCTACAGCAATGCAACCTCCCTGTAGGTTTTGGTAAGGAAATGTCAAAAAGTGGGAAGGCATAAAGGGCCAAACCTTCCCTCCATTTGCAAACATGAGTCCCTCGGGATAGGGCGGCATACAAATGGAATAAACATTTCAAACATCCAGGTCTCAATTCACAGGGAATAGAGGCGTAAAGTGTGAGATTAAACAAGATCTCACGCTACTGATCTCGGAGTATGTCAGGCATCTGTTCTCTGCGAATGCGGGCAAAGAAACCACAACAGAGAGGGGGTCTTTGAAAGGTAAGTGACTCTCCACAGGCAAAGTTCCTGTAGAAACCTGGTTTGGGGGGGACATGAATATGCGGGGTGAATGTTGCAGAGCCACTGCAGTCATTTGTAAGGGTGAACAACTGCTGTGGGGCTGCAATATTCATAATCTCGGGATTTATTGGTAAACACTAGGGGGCACTTATCATGTAAGGAATGTTTGCTAAGGGAATGATTGTACCTCTGGGTATTACCTGTATTTATTTTTGTAGAAATTGTGCAATGATGTAAGAATATTTTTAGAGTGTTCTTTGCACCTTTATAATGGTGGATGATAGAAATGCCATGTACAGAGTCCCAGCCTTTTTCTCCCTGCGTGCCCCTGAGATTTTCAGCCCCAGAATTGCCCAGCCAGCATCTCTCGGGGATAGGAGCTAAAGATACAGATTGTGGCTCCACTTATAAAGAGAAAGCAAGAGAAGACAAAGAGTTCAAAGTTCAACTTTTCCGAACAGTTCCAGGAATTCAGTATATCAAGCATTTTTTTCAGATTGTGTCAGGAATGGGGCATCAAAGAATTCCAAGATTGTTTGTTTCCCCAACACCAGTGAAAAAGACAGGTTACGATTTTTTTTCTTGCTGTCATTACATGATGGACATACAACAACCAAGACCAGAACAGTTTTTTTCTCTCCTTGGTGTCACATTTTAGTGCACCATCTCATCATACTATTTTTAGGAGTTGGAAAGTCTTGCAATGTTCCCCTACCGCCTGAATCTCTCACAGGGCAAGAGGTGGGGTGCTACCTGTTCAGGCGAACCAGTAGTTAAGATTCTGTGCAGTTCGGTGAACCAGCATTTCCCACCACTCACTGGCCCTGCCCCTGCCATTTTTCAGGCTTTTTGGCGGGGTGTTTATTGGCTGTTTTGGGGCCTGAAAACACCCACCAAAATAGTCAGTGGCGGCCAGTTGGCTGAATCCTACTTTGCCTTTGAGGCGAGCGGCCGGGAGGCATGGCTGTGTGTGATTAGTGACATCACCCACACAATCACAATTGCCTATCCAGCCAGAGAACCAGTTGTTAAATTATTCTAATCCCACCACTACACAGGGCTATATAATAATAATAATAAGCAAAATTAAATAAAGCCAAACTAAGTGTCAGAGGGGATGGTCCACAGGGTGAGGTCAAAAGCCATAAGTCCCCACTCAGGCCACCAAGCCCATTTTGGTGGTCACCAGGCTAGACGCCCATTTCTGGTCATGCTTTAGGCACAAAGCCATCTCAAACTTTGGCCTGTCCTGTCCTTGCAGGCCTGGGAAAGGGGAAATCTGCTTTCAAAAAACCTTGCCAAGGAAATGGGAGTGCAGGATAACTCCCCAAAACCTACTTTTGCAACTGAACAAACCTTGAAGAGTGAAGCCTGACCTACTTAGCTTCTCAAGATTAGGGAGGTGTTGTGCCATAAATATTTATGAAGTTCTTGTTTGCGTGCACAGCTGCTAAATGATTTCCAGCTTCATCTGATCAATAGAATCATGAAACATGGGACAATATCTGGAAACATCCACTCTCCTTGCTTCAAAACCACATCTAGATAGGAGAGATTCTTTCTGTCTGCATCCTTGCAGAGCTTAAATCTCACTAGAGAAAAGAGTTGCTCTGAGCAGCCTTTCTTGGGGCTACCCTCATGTGAGTGGCTGGGCTTGGCCAACGTGCAGCGAAGGCAGACGGAGTTGGCGGGTTGCCCAGCTGACAGGCCAGAATCTTTGGCAAGGATGCTCCGTCTTCAGGCGGGGAAAGGCAGCTGGTCCTGCCGAACCTTGCATGCCTAACCCAGGGATCAAGTTCGTAAAAAGCTGGAGTCCCTCACAAAGATTCTCGCCTGTCAGAGAGTAAAGGCGAAGGCAACGGATGGAGACTTGCTCCATATTCCAGAGTGGGAGAGATCAATTGCAGTGGAGCATCAACTGCAGCCAGGGCAGCCCAGTGTCTCAGGGCGGAGAGAAAGTCACGCGTATCCCTGAACTACAGAGGTGCCCACAGCACCAAGAAGGGCCGGAAGAAGAGGTAACTATAGGGCTTCTCTCCTGCTGTGGAATATGGAGCGAGTCTCCATCTCCCACCATTGCCGTTACCTCTGACAGGCGAGAACTGACAGGGAGGTGGAGCGGTGGGGCCAGCCAGTGGTAGGTTCAGCCAGCAGGAAGCCACAGCAGGGCACCAAAAGAGTTTTATTTTTTGAGGAACACACACGAGAGCGAGAGAGAAAGAAAGAGAGAGAAAGTCTAGGGAAGGCGAGAGAAGAGACACACTCCCAGAGATACCTGTTTCCCAGAGAAAAGAAATGACTGAGCCACCAACCTGTGTAGACATGGCTGGGTTGTGTGTGTGTCATGTGACTGGGTGGAAGTCAGCGACATTGAGTTGGCCACATCCATGCAGGTTTTGTGACTCCCGGTGTTTTCTGTGGAAAATGGGTCCAAATGGCTCTTTGAGTGCTTAATGTTGCAGACCACTAGACTCTGAAAAGAAGTGGGAGACATGATAGCAGTATTCCAATATTTCAGGGGCTGCCATAAAGAGGAGGGAGTCAACTTATTTTCCAAAGCACCAGAAGGCAAGACAAGGAACAATGGATGGAAACTAATGTGAGATAAAAACTCAATTATTAAATCCTCTCAACACAGACAAGTCTGGGTCACAATTCAAAAACTTTTATTTACAGAAAAATAAAAAGCATTTGCAAAGGTGGACTCCAAGTATCCTTCCCAAGTGGATCAAGTACAAGGAGAGCAAAGAATAGCATTCAAACAATATATTTTATACACTTTACTCCTAATAAACTCTCCCCCTTATGCTCATTCATTTGTGTCGTTTCTTTTGTCATTCCATATTGTAAAGGGTCAACTTGACAATTTCTTGAGAGGCCCCTATCTCTTATTTGGTTTTTTCTGATGCCTTTTGTCTCAGCAGATGGCTTCCTATCTAACATATATGTAGGCATCTATAAAGGGCTTGGAATAACAAAGGTTATCTTGTCCTGAATACTGAACACATTTTGTGATTAGCAAACATACATTTTAGGCGAGAATATAATGTCTTATACATTTAACATTATAAAAGAATATAAAAGTAATCCTTTTAACATTTTATAAAAGAGTCACTTAATACCATTTCCTTCAAACAGAGAAGCAATTTAGCATCTCCTGCTTGAGCAGGAGGTTGGACTCCTGACCAAGGTCAAGGTTTCAGATCTATTCAAATTAATTGATTGATTGATCTTGAAAGTTGTATCCTTGAATTTGCTGTTACGAGTTTGGCGTAGTGGTGAAGGCACCAGGTTAGAGTCAAGGAAACGCTCGGTTCCAGTCCCAAATGAAGGGCAAAACTATCTGTTCAACTTTGGCCAGTCCTCACACGCTTAGAAAGCAGGGAAGGGGAGAAATCCCTTCCAAAAACCCTTGCCAAGGAAACTGCAAGGGTAGGCATCAAGATTGACCTAAAGGCACCAAAAATGAGACTATAGCATCACGTTTCATTATTTCACTTGCTCAATTGCAAAGGTTGGTTGCTAGGAGTCGAAAAAGACCTGCTGCCATTTAATCAGTGAAAGCAGTGAAGCAGTGTGGCGCACCCGCAACTGCTAGCCCGTCGCCAGGGAAAGAGCCAGTGCAGATGAGCCATGTGGTTGCTCTGATCACACAAACGCTATACCAGCTCCAGTGCAGCCAGACCCAAGAAGTTTGTCTTCTCAGTAAAGCTGTGGCAGCCTGCCTGTCCCTTTCAATTGCTTCGACCCCTCCAGGAGGGAGGGGGCTGGGGAAGCATAAAGGGAGCTGCAGCTCCTCTGAATGGAGGGAAAGGAAAAAAGTTGGGATTCTCCATGCTGCAGCCTTTAAATGGCAGAGAAAAGCCGAGCTCCCTCCCTTCACAGAGGAGTTGCTGCTCCCTTTATGTGGATGTGTAATATTTTGCAAGGACTGGGAAATCTCTCATGCAGTCTCTGAACAAGAAAAATGTATTTGCATGTTAATGGGGGAAACAGGTGGGCTAATTATAATCTTGAACTATTTTTGGCTTACTATACAGATCATTTAGTGCAAAGCTGTGCACAACAGTATTAAATTTCTGTGGTTTTATCTTCCTTGGCTGGTTTTGGGGAGAGCTATGGAAAGCTAAAACAAATGCTGTGTAACAAGCGTGAAACATTCCTTTTGATTCATTGGAAAATTAAAACCAAACTTTATTTCAAAGGAGAGAAGTTTCATATCATACAACTTTCATCAAAACTGTTTCACATGCCCTTAAATCTTAGGGGGGGGGAGAGAGAGAGACAATAGTGAACATCTAGGAAGTAGGGTAGTAGTGGCAAATATCTTAGAATAATACTTTGATAGAACTATTATAAATTGTTCAGCAATAATTTAACTAAAAGAATTGTGCATACTATATATAAATTGTTACTTCTTAGCAGGAAGTCCAATATTTTTTTCTTTGGATTTTCTCATTTGGCTGAGTTTTTCAGTACTCCAACATACTATTCTTTTTTATTGGGGATATATTTATGAATTTATTTTTTTAAGCAACAGGCCAGAACCTGTTCATATTAATAAGTAGGAAATCTGTTGGACATCAAACTTATTTTAAAAGTATCATTATGTAGAACTCTTTTTAGTAGTATGGATTAATAAAAAATTGCAGGAAAATATTAGATAAGACAGAAATAAGCTAAAATAGAAGTGGTCGTGGTGAATCAACTTCTTGTTACTTGCCCATGTTTTGTTACAAACTACTCTAACTGCTGCCTGTTTTTTTTAGCAATAATGATTACATTGAATATGATATTAATATATAAAGCATGTGATATGGTTCCAGGATCAGAGCTAGTCTACATTTGAATGGCTTGAAGGTGTGTTAACATTCAAGGAAGCTAAAGCTGCAATCTAGTGATGAAAGAAATGTCCTTCTGGGTTTGGCTCCAAGTGGGGAAAAAGACCCTGGAGACATGGAGGCTGCTTGGAAAGATGGTTTATTGTTGGACAGGGCCACATGGCTTGAGCCCTGAACAGAAAAGGTGATCATATACTTCAATGTTGGTGGAGAAGAAGAGAAGGGCTGAGGGAGGGGCTTGCTAGGCTTTTTATAACCGGTTCAGTCCCACCTCTCTGTTTCCTGTTTCTGTGTAAGAAATGTATTCTGATTGGTTGTCAGGCTCCCATAGGGCCATGCAGGGGCAATTCTCTGGGCTGTGTTTTGAATCCAGATTTGGTTGAGTTCTCAGATGTCATGTGGTCAGTTGAGTAAAGGGCCAATATTATCATGCCTTTACTCCCATCCCCCCTGGGGCTGCAGTGAGAAGTCTTTATTATGTAAAAGAGACTAGCTTGGCTTTCTTAATGGCCCATTAACAGTGGGGATGGGCAGGAAGCTACAGGCAACTATTCTGTCTTTTAAAACATGTTTCTTTCTTTTCATATCCAGAGAAATATTCTGCCTTTTCAATATTTCCTAGGATATTTCATTCTTCTGGGAGAGGGCTGGATGATAACTTCCCACACTAGGAAAGGCAGTTCTTGGCCCTCTAAGTACTTGGAAAATAGACCACCTGTGAACCATATGTAAAACCACCCTGATTGCCATATAGAAGAAAGTATGAAATAGGCTTGTATAAATCATTTGGTGGGATTTCAAAGCACTGGAAAGTTGTCTGGAGGAGTGCTCAGAGCCCTGTAAAATAACTTGCCTAGCTTTAGTACAAATGCTAGTACAAAGTACTGCACGGTACTTTGGATTCTGTTTCAAACAAAGTACTGAAGAGAATACAAGACTGTAAATATAGTACCCCACCCTTTAAAGTAGATATTTCATGAATCCAGGAAACAGGTGCAGCTGCTTTAAAAAGTACCAAGTAGATGCTGTGGGCTTTCCATTCCTATATATTCAAAAACAGTGCATAGCCCTAACAAACATTATTATTTAATGAATTTAAGTTGTTGCCACTGCTTTGAAGTTAAATTCATGTGTATGGATGCCTCTTTCTTTTCTGTGTAATTTATACCTCTATCTTGACTGGGAATGCTGACATCATCTTGGCCATTCCCACCCAGTCACGTGGCCGGCAAGCCACTCCCACCCGGTCACATGGGCGGCAAGCCACTACCACCCAGTCACATAGCCAGCAAGCCACTCCCACAAAGCAGGCCACACCCACAGAGTAGGTTACAAAATTTTTTGAAACCCACCACTGGATTTTCAGCCTTCTGGAAATCAGTCCAGCTGATTTTCAGCCTTCCGGAGGGCTGGGGTATGCCTTTTCGCCTTCCCCGGGATTCAGGAAAGCCTCTGGAGTCTGGGGAGGGTGAAAAACAGGCCCAACGGGCCAACCGGAAGTTTGGAAACCCAAGTTCTAGTTGGCCTGTTGGGCCCATTATTCACCCTCCGCCAGGCTCGAGGCTTTCTTGAAGCCTGGGGACCCCCTGCCCCCCAGGCAGAGGGGTTGTGAAGGCATGTGTGGGTGAGCAGGGCACATTGCATTGTGGGTGTGTTGGCATGCACACACAATTTTGGCATGTGTTTACAAAAAGGTTCCCCACCACTGGTCTAGTCTAATGAAAAGAATGACAAGGGGGGCCATGATAGCAAAATTTCAATATTTCAGTGGCTGTCACAAAGACAAAGGGTGAAGTTATTTTCCAAAGACCAGAAGGCAGGACAAGAAACATTGGATGAAAACTAATCAAGGAGAGAAGCAACTTAGAATTAAGGAGAAACTTCCTAACAGGATGAACAACTAACCACTGGAACAGCTTGCCTTCAGAGGTTGTGGCTGTGCCATCACGGGAAGTTTTTAAAAATAGGCTCACTAGTCATTTGTCTGAAATAGGATCTCCTGCTTGAACAGGAGCTGGACTAGAAGACCACCAAGGTCCCTGCCAGCTCTACCCTGATTGATCGATCTTGAAAGGTGCAAGTGAATTGGCTGTTGGAGCAGCAGAAACAGGTCAATGGGCATATTTTGTGGGGAGGAAGAAGATCCAGTTTGGTGTAGTGATGAAGACGCCAGATTAGAGACAGAGAAACGCTTACTTCCAGTCCCACCCGAAGGGCAAAAATCTGTTAAACTTTGGCCAATCCTCTCAGGCATAGGAAGCAGGAAAGGGGGGAGGGGGAACCACTTCCAAAAACCCTTCCAATGGAAACTGCAAGGCCAATCATCAAGACTTGACCCAAAGGGGGGGGAAACAAAGCTTAGCGTCACGTTTCACTATTTTAATTGCCTCCGTTGTAAAGGTCGGTTGCTAGGAATCGAAAACAACCTCCTGCCATATCATCGCTGAAAACCTCTCCCAAACGCCTTGGTGGAGCCTGGAAAAGCGTGTGTTTCCACCTCCGATCGCTAGATGGCGGTCAGGCAACATCTGTGCCTAGAAAATCATCAGCAAAATGCCATTCGTTCTTGGGCTTAAAGGGGGAGTTTTAAACCATTGAGTACTTTATTGCTAGAAAGGATGTGAGGAGAGGAGAAGGGCAGAGGAACTTCCTCTTCCGGATCACTCATGGGAGGAAGGAGGTGTGCAGAGAGGCTTTTGTGCTCTTCCCATGGTCGAAGCAGCAGCTGGAAGGTGAGTTGAGGGCGGGTGGGAGGAGAGTCCTGGAAGCAGAGAAGCAACTGGGCTGAAGCATCTCAGCTGCTGCTGCTGCAGGTTCCTTCCCTCCCCGAATTTAAGCCCACTGGTGCTGCACGCTGTGAAACTGGTGGCTGCAATTTTCCTCCTGGTGGGAAGATTGGAAAAGTCTCTTCCAAGTGAAGATGGATTCTTTGGGAATGGCTTCCCTCCAGAGGTTGTGGGTGCTCCCATCACTGTAGTGCTTTAAGAGGAGATTGGATAGCTATTTGTTCAGGATGGAATAGGGTCTCCTGCCTAGAAGACCTCCAAGTCTGCCCCCCCCCCAACTTTATTATTCTTTTATGGACCTGATGTTTTTCGGGCAACAAGATCGGACTGATGCGCCTCTGGTCGTTTCTGGGTTGTTTTACTTAGATTTGTTTTCCTATTGGTGCCAGGACTTCCATATATAGTCATGTGGAGAAGAAAGTACACTCTCCTTAACTTCTATGATTTTATATATCAGAATATAGTAAAAATCATTTGGTCCTTAGATATTCTTAAAAGTCAGCTAATACAACCGCAGATGAACAACAACACATGACATATTACATCAGGTCATCATTTATTTTATAAAAAGAAAGCCAAAATGGAGAATTCATGTGTGAAAAATCTTTGATTCAATAATATGTAGAATCACCTTTAGCAGCAACAAGTAGAAGTAATTCTTTTCTGTATGACTTTATCAGTCTCTTGCAGTGTTGCGGAGGAATTTTGGCCCATCTTTTTTACAACATTGCTTCAGTTCATTGAGGTTTGTGGGTGTTTTTTTTATGAACAACTCTCTTAAGGTTCCGCGAATCGTGTTGAGGTCTGGAGTTTGACTGCCATTGCAACACCTTGATGCTTTTCTTTTTCAGCCATTCTGTTGTAGATTTGCTGATGTGCTTTACGTCCCTATCCTCTTCCATAATTCCTTGTCAGCCAAGCTTTAGCTGTTGGATAGATGGCTTCATTTTCGACTCTACCATATTTTGGTATAGAGAGGAGTTCCTGGTCAACTCAAAGACTGGAAAGTGTCCAGGTCCTGTGGCTGCAAAACAAGCCCAAATCATCACTGTTCTACCACCGTGCTTCATGGTTTCTATGAAATGCTTGTGCTGATATGCTGTGTTTGGTTTTTGTCAAATGTGTCACTGTTTATCACATAATGACAAACATGTCATTATGGCCAAACATCTCCACTTTGGTCTGGTCTGTGCAAAGGACAGTGTTCCAGAAGTCCTGTGATTTGTTCAGATGCAACTTTGCGAACCACAGCTCTGCTGCTATGACCTTTTTAGGTTGCTCCTGGCAACCCTTCCAAACAAACCATACTTGTTCAGTTTTTTTCTAATTTTATTGTCATGAATCTTAACATTTAACTTGCTAACTGAAGCCTGTAGAGTCTGAGATATAACTCTTTTCTTTTTCAATCTCTCTGGCCATTGCATCGTCTGGCCTTGGGGTGAATTTTCTTGGACATCCGCTCCTGGGAAGATTGGCAACTGTCAATGTTTTCCATGTCAGGTTTCCAAATTATGAAGCTCATTCAAAGAAGAAATGTTCAGAGTCCATCTTCAAACACAAATTTCTTTTATTTAGCTAGGTAGACATCAAATTGGCAAAATCTGTTGTAATTCTGTATCCAACGGAAACTGAAATAACACCACATAGTATTGTAAGTTAGAAATATCCCTCAAAAGTCACATTCTCCAATAAACACTCAATCCACATTGTCTTCAAACTCCACCTTCCCAGTAGCAGCCTCTGTTCCCATGGGAAAGAAGGTCATCTAGCCAAAACAATCCTCACTATCTATCCTATTCGCTCCTTCCCCTCACCTTAAGAATGTGGCGAGCCCGAAAGCCCTCCTTACCTACTAAAGAGAAAGAAAAGGAATAAATGAGAATAATAAAGAGCTAAATAAAATGGCTACACATAGGTCAAATTCGGGCTCGACAGGTTGCCCCCCCTCAACTGAAAAGAAACTCCTCCAATGACGCGGAATATATAAAGATTGCAATTAGGTTAAATACAACAATACATATACATATAAAACTAACCTCCCCTGCCAACCGCAAGATCCCCTTTGGGTTTGTGTGGATACATTTCTTGGAACCTCTGAAGCAATCTATTAGCATTGACTTTTTACCCAGGTGGCTTCTGAAATAGGATATCCTTTTCTAATGAATTAAATATTGTAATTGCCCTCTGTAAATTCTAGAATCCAATATACTTTTAACTTCATAATGTTCATGCCCAGCAATAATCAATACCTTTGGAGTCGCACGATCTGTTGGCCACAAAGAGGAAATAACAAATGGCTTTAACAAACTACTATGGAAAACTGGATGCCTAACAAGCAAGGCAGTTTAAGTTGCACAGTTACTGGTTTTATTACTTTTAATTATTTGAAAAGGCCCCAAGAACTTGGTATGTATGAACTCAATGGCACAGTCAATGTGATGAGGGGGGGGGGGGCGGGTAGTACGTTGCACTCCTCCTCACTGAAAACCTCAGCTAGGTCTCGATAGTGGGGGGAATTTGTTGGGGTCACCTGGGGTTCAATTTGGTTGTTTTGTTCAGGAGGTGACTTGGGGCCGAGCGCTAATTTAATTCTCCTGTAGCTACCCTCCCAGCTTATTGTTGGGCGCCATTTGTCTAGCCAGATGAAACCTAGGATTACTGATTGAGTCATTTTTGGCACTACTATAAACAGGGTTATTTCCCAGTGCTTTCCCACAGTTAGTTTTATTTTTTCGGTTACGTGCGTGGCCAGACTTCCCCCTATCATGGATCCATCTACTTGTTGGAATCGAATAGGGGTCATTAGTGCTTTTGTTTCTATACCTAGGCTGTGCACGGAATCGGGGCTAATGAAGCATCATGAGCTGCAGTGTCTATAATGATATCTATGGGGCCCTCTACACCTGTGTGGGACACAGTTAAAATTCCTTTTATTTTAAATGGTCGGATGGCTTCACTTACCATCGGGTCATCTTCTTCGCCATCTCCATCCTGTATGACGGGTAATCCCGCCACCAGAGTTCCCTCCCTTGTGGTTTGTTGGGGGTTAAGGACCTCGATGGCTTGGCATGCAAACTTGCTTATCTTTGACGGTTTTCTCAATGCCTTTTTCCCTTTTTGGGGAGTGGGTGCTCTCACTTGAGGTACTGGGACTGGTGCCAAGCACTCTGAGGCGCGGTGCTCTTGTTGACCGCAATGGAAGCACTTTACTGAAGTGGGGGCGGCTGCTGTTTGGCATCCCTCACTCTGGCGTGATATGGAGTGGTGCCCGAGTGGTCCAGGGTTGTCTTTCAATGTTGCTTCTGCGGTTCTCTTTGAGCGGATTGTCCATAGCAGTGGCCACTCAATAACACTCAAGGATTCTTTCCTTGGGCAGCCAACGGCAAAGGCAAATTTTTAGCAGCTTCTCATCTGGGCTTCCCTTGAAATAGTGCACCAGGATTCTCTCTGACCAGTGTCAAGCACTAGTTCCTTGGCTGGTTTCCCTTCTGCCTGATGCTTTTGATTTCTGCTTCTGCCTCTTGTGCTCGGGAAGAATCCTCAAATTGGGCCCTGAGCTCTCTCAGGAAGTTGTCCATGTTGTTTAGTTCAGGTGAGCCTTCATCATGGTGCTGGGTGAACTGTTTGGATGCCTCCTCCTCCAGATTATCCCCCAGGACTTGGACGAGCTGTGCGTTGTCGTGGAATTCATCTCCATGCCGATCGATGCAGTACCATGCTCTATTCAGGAAAAATGCAAGTTTTCCTGCAGTTCCATCAATCATAGTCTTGAAAGGCATCAGTGCTTTTGCACATGGAAGTGGCTGTGGCGGTGATGGTGGGGCTGGAGCTTGGGCCGGCACCATTTGAGCCCAGTCTCGAACCCATCCCATACTCGGATAGAATACCCATCCTGGAGGAATCTGATCCACTGGTGGAAGGTGTGGCAGGGTGGGATGGTTCTTCGATGAGTTCTTTGCGGGTTTCTCCTTCTTCTCGTACTGCTGTGTTCTCCTCTTGAGGACAAATGGTGCAATGGCAGTAGATCTCCAGCAGCAGTAGACTGCCTCTCCTCAGCGGGGATAGGTCTCCCAACAACTGGGTGAGACTGAAAGTTGACAGGCTGGAAGCGCATGTTGTTCGGCCTCTCCTTGGGGGTACTTTCCTCCCTGGTGAACCTCTGCCTTCATGTCCAATGATGCGCTGGTCGGTTAGTTCTCCCAAGGTCCGGCTGCACATCACCGTTTGGTGTTGTGGTCTGCTGAGCTGGCAGCAGAAATGGACAGTGAGGAGGAACATGGGCCAGTCCTGGAGTCTGGGGAAGGCTCGAACAAAGGCTCTGCGTTGGAGGCAGACAGGGAGCCAAAGCCATCCAATAGTAATATGCTGCCTCCAGAGTCTGACATCAGCGAGGCAGAAGAACAGTGTGAGCATATTCCCAGTGTGTGCATTCACAGAGCTGCCAGAAGGCATGAACAGTTAAGACAAAAGGGGCAGCTCGGGAGCAAGGCTTGGAGATGATTGGCCCCTCCCATAAGACATAAAAGAGGAGCAAACAGTTGTTAGCCTTTGCAGGAAGCAATCAGTTCATTCTGGTCAGTTCAAACTCTGAGAAGCTCTGTTTGACTGCTACGTTTGGCCTTGCAAAACTAATTGGCAATTAGGTCTCTGGCAGCATTTCAAGGGAGATAAAGGTGGATGCTTATCAATATTAACCTGAAAGACTTTGGCAACTCGAGCAGGCATCTGTCAGACTCTTCACAGACTGTTTGTGAATCATTACGGGCTGTGAATGACCATAATTCATAGCCGTTTAAATAAAAGAGGGGTTTTGGGACTAAAAGTGTGATTTATGCTTTCTCATGAAGCCTAGGTCAGAACAGTTTGATATTGCCATTCAGCTATTTTGTTGAGATCAACCATGGATCCTATGGGTCCAGTGGCTGCCCTCCACTCCAAGCTCGGGATTCCCAGGCCGTTGTTATCGGGTGATTGATGGGTGGGTCCGGAAGGGTGGTTTGGCTGAACAGGTCCCTCTCCATCTGCTGGATCGCTGCGCTTGTGGACCATTTGACCAGGGATTTTGGGCAGGCTCCATCTGGTGCACGATATCTTCCACGACAGCAGTCACTTGGATTGTCTCCTGGGGAATCCATTGGGGATCTAGTGGCTGGACTGATAATCCAAGACAGGGCCCGCCGCAGAGTTTACCCCTGGTGGTCGTTCTTCTGCCATCTTCCCTGAATCTTTGCTGTTGCTCAGTAGGAATGCTCCAGGTGAGCAGCCAGGGCTCAGGACCCTGAATAGCAATCCCTGCTCGGGATCAGTTTTTGGAGAATAATGTGAGGTTTCCAAGTGATGAAACCCATTCAAAGAAGAAATATGCAAAGTCCATCTTCGAAAACAAATTTCTTTTATTTAGGTAAACATCAAATTGGCAAAGTCTGTTGTAATTCCGTGTGAGACAAGCAACCTCTCTCATAGAAGAACAAGGAGACCATGGACAATAAAAAGCATATTTATTTAAAATACAATTGTATAAACTTTTGCAAAAGGATTCTCAATCATGAAAGATAGAAAGAGAATGTCGGGGAGGAGGAGCCAATGTCCCTACAGTATGGATGTGCGGTCTCGATGAGACTACAACCAATACTTTTGCCACTGGTTGGTCCAATTGGACCTAAACCGTCCTGAAGAGACGGTGAACAGGAAGATGTCTTGCTGATCTCAGGGACAATGCAAGTCTCTGATTGATACAAGAGAAGGACTTCAAACTGGCGACAAAAGGCAGTCTAGGCTGATGAAGTGGGGACGGCTAAGGAACGGAAGGAAACGGAAAGAGAAAGTGTGATCATCTGGTGAATCCTTTCTGTTTTGAAAAAAATTGCCTAAAAGAACTTATTTTTTATGCTAAATTAAATCCTTAAGCAGAAGAAGTTAGTGGCAGAATTGATCTTCATTGGATTGTTTTGGTTAGTATGCTTTTCTTTTTGTAACTACACTTTGTGGATTGAAGTGCTCCTTGCAATTTTTTTCTCTCTCTCCCCTATTCTTACAGTGAACGGACCGGTTTTTCTTCTTCGGGTTTTTCTTCTTCGGCTTTTTCTTGCTTTATTTTTCAACTTAAGGATCAAAATCTCCCTCTCTACTCTAACAAAAATCGTCTATTATTTGCTATTAAACTCCATTTAAGAGCTTTGACCCTCTTAAATCTGAAATAATTTAAGAGAGTGAAGGAAATAATTGAATTCTGCTACTCAGAGGCTAGAGGCTAGAGTTTTTTTTTAAACTACCCATTTGTTCCTGCTTCTTCTTTGATTTCACTGTCTTTGTACTTCAAAGCTCCGTAACTAAAAGTGATAAGAGCCAAGGGCACAAAGTGTTTACCAAGCTGTCCTTTGAGAGTCTTATCGGCACTGGGAGAAGGGAAAAAAATGGAACCTCTTTCTTGTGAAGATTGCAACTGATTTCGTGTTTAAGCTGTGTGTGTGTGTTTCTGTGTGTGTTGCAATTGTGCAACAATTGCAAAGGCAACATTAAAAAAATGGCTTTCTGCCTGGATGGCTCCCAGAGTGAGCCAATAGATAGAAAAGGGAAGCAGTATGCTCCCTCCCATATTTGGGCATACCAGGGGTTGGGACACTATATATATATGTCTTGAAAGCTAGAGTGGCAGTAATTTACAATTTGGAAACATGGATCAATTTTCAGAAGAGGAAACTTTAATTTTGCAAAAGATTTGGGACACAATTCAAAAGTTATTGGAGGTAACTTGGAGAATTGACAAAAAGATAGAGTTTATATCAGAAAAAAATGAGGGAGATGGAGCTCCAAAAACTGAAGAGAAAAATGAACACAAAGATAAGAAAACTAATGATTTGATTTCTGAAGTGAAAGTAGTTGAAAGCGAAAAAATGGGAGTATGGAGAGGGAAATTCGATGGTCCGGAGCTCTACCCCAAATTTCAAGACACAAAAGAAGAAAAAAGAGGAAAAAATGATGGTCTTAAAGAGAAAAATTTTATCAGAAGCAGGATTGACAATCAAAGATAAATCAATTAAAGTAGCAAAAGGGCGCTGAGATTACCTGAGCAATCCAACAAACAACAAGGTGCGGAGAGATGTCCATAAAAACTTTACCAAGGAAATAAACAGAAGATTAACTTCACAAATGACAAAAGAAATAAGACTACATGCCTTCTGGAAGGACACAGGTTGATATATGAAAATTGATAATAAAAAAAAATAGCTAGGTTTGATGATTAGTAAGTAGGAATTTAGTAATTTTTAGATTGCTTGGTTAAATAAATAGTTGATAATGGTAACAAGGTATATGTTGGCTGGAGGTGAGGAGGTTGGTATAAGTAATAAATGATTTCGTTAACAAATATTAATGATAACAATAATGAAATGATAAGAGATATACTTAACGGCATATATGTACTGGTTTAATATAAGGAATTTGGATATAAATTGTAAAGAGTGACTTGGAAAAAAGGCTTAGAAATGTTAACTAATGATAAGAGATGTAGTTAATGGTACACACAAACACACAGACAGACAGACAGACAGACACGCACACACACATATATATTAGTTTAACATAAGGAATTTGGATATAAATTGCAAACAATGATTTGGGGAAAAAGTTTAGAAATTTAATTAATTCTTACTTTGAATATGTTAAAAAGGTGTAATGTTATTGGATATATGAAAGCAGATAACAAAAAAATTAACTAAGTTTTATAATTAGTAAGTAGTAATTTAGTAACTTATAGATTGTAATGTTAAATAAATAATTGATAAGGGCAATAAAGTATACATATATGTTGGTTTGATGAAAAGAAAATAGATATAACAGTAAAGGATTTTTTGTTAACCAATATTAATTATAATAACTAACAATGGAATGATAAGGATAGGGGATACAGTATATATGTACTACCATAACAAAAGGAACCTGGACACAAATTGTAAACAGTGACTTGGGGGGAAAAGGGGCTTAGAAACTTTGTCAACTAATCTTTGTTTAGAATATGTTATAAAGGTTTAAGGTTTAGGTTTAGGTTTAGGTTAAGTTTATTTATAGGCCGCCCTTTTCCCTGAGGGGACTCAGGGCGGCTTACAACTTATATAGGAAGGGGAAACATACAATGACATATAGGACAATACATAATTAAAAGAGTAAAGCAACATTCATTCAACATTCGGGCAGGGATGGATTATAATCTTTAACCCCAGGCCTGACGGGATAGCCAGGTCTTGAGGGCTGTGCGGAAGGTCTGGAGGGTGGTGAGGGTACGAATCTCCACGGGGAGATCGCTCCAAAGGGTCGGAGCTGCTACTGAAAAGGCTCTCCTCCGCGTAGTTGCCAGTCGACACTGACTGGCAGATGGAACTCGGAGGAGGCCCAATCTATGCGATCTAATGGGTCGTGAGGAGGTAATTGGCAGGAGGCGGTTTCTCAAGTACCTAGATCCACTACCATGAAGGGCTTTGTAGGTGGTAAGTAGCACCTTGAAGCGCACCCGGAGATCAACAGGTAGCCAGCGCAGCTCGCGGAGGATAGGTGTTCTGTGGGCGAACCGAGGTGCACCCACAATCACTCGCGCGGCCGCATTCTGGACTAGCTGAAGTCGCCGGATGCTCTTCAAGGGCAGCCCCATGTAGAGCACATTGCAGTATTCCAGCCTAGAGGTCACAAGGGCCTGAGTGACTGTTGTGAGAGCCTCCCGGTTCAGGTAGGGTCGCAACTGGCGCACCAGGCGAACCTGGGCAAATGCCCCCCTGGTCACAGCCGACAGGTGGTAATCAAAAGTCAGCTGTGGATCCAGAAGGACTCCCAAGTTGCGAACCCTGTCTGAGGGGTGTAATATTTGACCCCCCCAGCCTGAGTGATGGAACACTGGCCAAATTATTGGGAGGAAAACACAACAGCCACTCGGTCTTTTCCGGGTTGAGTACAAGCTTGTTAGCCCTCATCCAGTCCCTAACGGCTTCCAGACCCCGGTTCATCACGTCCACCGCTTCATTGAGCTGGCATGGGGCGGACAGATACAACTGCGTATCGTCCGCGTATTGGTGATATCTTATCCCATGCCTCCGAATGATCTCGCCCAGCGGTTTCATGTAGATGTTAAATAGTAGGGGGGACAGGACCGACCCCTGCGGCACCCCATATGTTAGGGGCCTAGGGGTCGATCTCTGCCCCCCGACCAACACCGACTGCGACCTGTCCGAGAGGTAGGAGGAGAACCACTGCAAAACAGTGCCTCCCACTCCCACCTCCTGCAGTCGTCGCAGAAGGATACCATGGTCGATGGTATCGAAAGCCGCTGAGAGGTCAAGGAGAACTAAGATGGAGGCGTGGCCTCCATCCCTGGCTCTCCAGAGATCATCGGTCAATGCGACCAAAGCGGTTTCTGTGCTGTAACCAGGTCTGAAGCCGGACTGGAATGGGTCTAGGTAGCTGGTTTCCTCCAAGGACCGCTGAAGCTGGGAGGCCACCACCTTCTCAACAACCTTCCCAACAAAGGGAAGGTTGGAGACTGGACGGTAGTTGTTAAGGACGGCTGGATCCAAAGATGGTTTCTTCAGGAGGGGTCTCACCACCGCCACTTTAAGTGCGGTGGGGAAGTGCCCCTCCTGAAGAGAGGCGGTAATAACTGCCTGGATCCAGCCCCGTGCCACCTCTCCGCTGTTTGCAACCAGCCAGGAGGGGCACGGGTCCAGTACACAAGTGGAGGCACTCACAGCTCTCATGGCCTTGTCCACGTCCCCTGGGGCAACATCCTGAAACTCAACCCAGCGATGGTATACCGAATTATCCACCTGTGCCTCGGCTGGATCTGCAGAAGTGGAGTCCAAATCCGACCGAAACCGAGCAACTTTGTCCGCTAAGAACTGCACATAGTCTTCAGCCCTACCCTGCAAGGGGTCCCCCGTATCCCTCCTATTTAGGAGGGACCGGGTTATCCTAAACAGGGCGGCTGGACGGGACTCAGCGGACGCAACCAAGGTGGCAATATAAGATCTTTTTGCTGCCCTAAGTGCCCTGATGTATTCCTTGGTGCAGGTTGTTAGGAGTGCTCGGTTCGAATCGGACTTATCGGACCTCCATAGGTGCTCTAGGCGTCTCCTAGAGCTCCTATTGGATGACTTTGTAATAATTAATGAAATGCCATTAGGTGGTTGTGTTTTTAAGCATGGATTATTTTAGGCAAAAGGACACTAAAACAACCTCAGTCAAATGAGAACTATGATATGTTGATAGTAAGACTCATTAAGAATTTTTGACATTTGATATGAATGTAAGTAATGACTGTGGAAGAGATGCACGAAAGCTAATTGTAACCAATTGACACACTTTGTACAAGATGTAATGTAAGATGATTATTTTGTGTGTGTTATTTGTTTAATAAAAATACAAGAAAATTAAAAAAAAATGTCGGCTAGCTCTGAATACAAAGTTTAAGTATATTTTGGAGTAATAGACTACCTCCTTACATGTCCATGTTATACAATTTCATGTTATACAATACCTTGGCTTGTCAATCAGTTTCCAGCCAAAAAATCCCCTTTGTGGAAAGTTCCTTGACCTCTTCCTATCATATTAGGAAATAATAAGAACACAACAAGATAATCAATCCCCTTACGTCAGCTTCTTGAAACTGACTCCAGCTCTTTCCAGTAAAGTCAGGCTTAGCTGGCCTGGTTTTTCTCAATCACCTTTATAGCCTTGTTGTTCCCCCAAATGTACCCTCTACATAAGGTCTTAGTTTAATGTGTTACAAAGCTGCTGCTTGCATTATAAAAAGTGTAAAAATTGAGTCGCTCAGGTTCTTGTCTTTAACATGAATAACCCTATTTCTCTCCAGAATGGAACAGACACAAACCGTAATTACACCACACATTATTGTAAGTTAGAAACTTCCATCAAAAGTCACATTATCCAATAAACACTCAATCCACATTGCCCAGTGTCTTTAAACTCCACCTTCCCTTTTCACCAGGAGAAGCCTCTGTTCCCACGGGAAAGAAGGTCACCTAGCTAAAACAATCTTACCTTCCCCTCATCTTAAGAATGTGGCGAGCCCAAAAGCCCTCCTTATATAGTGAAGAGGAAGAAAAAGAATAAATGTGTATAATAAAGAGCTAAATAAGATGGCTACACATATGTCAAATTTGGGCTCAACCTTCCACTTGTGAATAATCTTCCTCACTGTGGAATGATGAATTTTAAATTCTTTGGAAGTGGCCTTTTAAACCTTCCCAAATTGATGAGGAGCAACAATTGCTTTTCTAAGATCATTGCTCATTCTTTATCCTTTATTAGACCAGGAAACTCTTACAGCTTCAGTTATTATAGATGTAGCCACATTTGCTAATGATCAATTGGTCAAGGGCAGTTTATTAACAGCACTTGGTTGCTACTTGGCCTCTTTATACTATGGAAGCAGTGAGATATTTCCAGATGCTCACCAACAAGTAACCAGCGGAACGGCTGGACTTCTGCAGTTCTGGTGCTCCATCACTGGAGGCTTTTCAGAAGAGACTGGAGAGCCACT
The DNA here is from genome assembly GCF_009769535.1 of Thamnophis elegans. NCBI lineage: Eukaryota > Metazoa > Chordata > Lepidosauria > Squamata > Natricidae > Thamnophis > Thamnophis elegans. Next base: position 157,250,606 of record NC_045542.1, on the reverse strand, counting down.
TATCTGAAATGGTGTAGGGTTTCCTGATTGAGCAGGGGCTGGATTAGAAGATCTCCAAAATCCTTTCAAATTCTATTATTTCCTGTTGAGATGATATTTTTATGTCCTGATAAGTAAAACCAAAGATATCAAAGAGTGTGTACTTTCTTTTTCACTTGCCTGTATTTGAAAACAACCCTTTGCTCAGCTAGGAATTTGTGATTGACCCAGTCAACAAGTGAATTTCGTCATTGAACAGATATTCAAACTTGGATCTGGGTAGTCTTCCACGTCTCAAATGAATCATGATCAGGGAGCTTATTGGAGCTTATTGGAGGATTGTGGCATGTTTACTTTTTCATTGCAATGTAAATGTCCCCCCCCTCATCTTTTGCAACCCTTTTATTCACAAGTAAAGATACCTTTTTATTTTTATCTTATAGACAAAGGAGATGGCAATAAGATCACTCTGGACAACTGAGGCTAACAAGCAACCTTGAATAGAAAAGCAACTCCGTCCATAAATCAAAATATTTTCCATTTCCTTCAGAAAACCACACAATTCTTCACCTTCCTCAGCAAATGAGAGAGAATTGAGAGAAAATTGAGAAGTGATTTCTAGTTGGGAAAAGTAGAGTGTGGAATTCAAGCATGCGTTACATGAAAAGTCAAGGGAGATTATTTTTTCCATTCAGCAAAAGAGGGAAATATCTGGACGTCAGTCGGGAAGAAAAGATAAATTGGAAAGTCACATAGAGCAGACAGTGTTGCATGCCTTGCTCTGGGAGGAAGAAAACAGTTTGAATTAAAGCACCACTAAACAAGGGACCATCCATATTTTTGACCACCTCAGGAATATTAGTTGTGGAAGAACTCTATAGAGATTCCTGTTGTGGGAAACATACAACTTGCAAATCACCAGCTTATTATACCTGAGAGTATCCAGACTGGAGAAAAGCCGTACAAATGCTCTGAATGTGGCCAAACCATTGGTCAGAATAACTCCATTGTGGTCCATGGAAGAACACACACAGGAGAGAAGCCCTACAAGTGCTCCCAATCCAGTCTTTGTTTCAGCAAGCATGGCAATGTGGACTCACACCAAGGAGAAACCGTTTGAATGTTCTGATTATGAAAAATGTTTCAGTCACAATTACAATGTGGTGACACACCAGATGACTCACACAGGAGAGAAACTCTTTGAGTGTCCTGATTGTGGTAAAGGTTTCAGTCAGAATTCTAGTCTGGTTCAACATCAGAGGACTCACAACAGGGAGAAACTGTTTGAATGTCCTGAGTGTGGAAAATCTTTCAATAGAAATTCCAACCTCATTAGACACCAGAGAACTCACACAGGTGAGAAACCTTTTGAATGTCCTGACTGTGGTAAAAGTTTCTCTCAGAATTCCCAGCTCATGATGCACCAGAGAACTCACACAGGCGAGAAGCCCTTTGAATGTCCTGATTGTGGTAAAAGTTTCTCTCAGAATTCCCAGCTCATGATACACCATAGAATTCACACAGGTGAGAAACCCTTTGAATGTCCTGATTGTAAGAAAAGTTTCAGTACTAATTCCAACCTTATAAGCCATCAGCTGATCCACACAGGCGAGAAACTCTGTAAATGTCTTGAATGTGGGAATAGTTTCAGTCGGAATTCTCACCTCGTTGCACACCAGAGGACTCACACAGGAGAGAAACCATTTGAATGTCCAGTTTGTGGGAAGAGTTTCAGTAAGAATTCCAGCCTGGTGATACATCAGAGAACTCACACAGGCGAGAAACCTTTTGAATGTCCTGATTGTGAGAAAAGTTTCAGTACCAATTCCAGCCTGCTGAAACACCACAGAACTCACACAGGAGAGAAACCGTTTCAATGTCTTGTTTGTGGGAAAAGTTTCAGTCAGAATTCCAGCCTGGTGGTACACCAGAGAACTCACACGGGTGAAAAACCCTTTGAATGTCCTGATTGTGAGAAAAGTTTCAGTACCAATTCCAGCTTGGTGAAACACCACAGGATTCACACAGGAGAGAAACCCTTTGAATGTCCTTATTGTGTGAAAAGTTTCAGTCGGAATTCCAGTCTGGTGATACACCAGAGGACTCACACAGGAGAGAAGCCCTTTGAATGTCCTGATTGCAGAAAAAGTTTCTGTCAGAGTTCCAGCCTGGTGACACACCAGAGGACTCACACAGGAGAGAAACCCTTTCAATGTCCTGATTGTGGGAAAAGTTTCATTAAGAGTTCCCACCTCATTAGTCACAAGAGGATTCACACAGGAGAGAAACCCTTTCAATGTCCTGATTGTGGGAATAGTTTCAGTCAGAATTCCCACCTTATTAGCCACAGGAGGATTCACACAGGAGAGAAACCGTTTGAATGTCCCGATTGTTGGAAAACTTTCAGTCACAATTGCTACCTGGTAATACACCAGAGGATTCACACAGGAGAGAAACCCTTTCAATGTCCTGATTGTGGGAAAAGTTTCAGTAAGAGTTCCCACCTCATTAGCCACAGGAGGATTCACACAGGAGAGAAACCCTTTAAATGTCCTGATTGTGGGAAAAGTTTCAGTGAGAGTTCCAATCTCATTAGCCACCAGAGGATTCACACAGGAGAGAAACCCTTTCGATGTTCTGTTTGTGGAAACCATTTCTCTCAGAGTTCCCAGCTCGTGATACACCAGAGGACTCACACAGGAGAGAAACCCTTTGAATGTCCTGATTGTGGGAAAAGTTTCAGTCACAATTCCAGCCTGGTGATACACCAGAGGACTCATACAGGAGAGAAACCCTTTGTGTGTCCTGATTGTGGGAAAAGATTCAGTCAGAATTCTAGTCTGGTTAAACACCAGAGGACTCACACAGGAGAGAAACTGTATGAGTGTCCAGACTGTGGGAAAGATTTCAGTACTAGGTTTAACCTTCTAAATCATGTGCTTATACACACAGGGGAGAAACCATTTAAGTGCCTCAAGTGTGGGCGGTCCTTTAGGCAACATTCCACTCTTATCGCACACAAGAAAATCCACCTGTGGCCCAAAGTGATGTGTGTAGAGAAGGCTTGAATTTCATTTCTAATATCCCATTGTAAGTCTAGACGAGAAACTGACTACTGTGTTTTCCGAAAATAGGACATGTCCTGATACTAAGCCCTACCAAACGTTTCAGGACATGGGCTAAAATAAGCCCCCCCCCCCAATAACCCCCCGAAAACTACTAAAAGGACTCTGACATGAACCTGACCTTGTGCAGGGAAGGTTATGGTGGTTTCTATGCCCTCCCCCTGTGGAAGTTGGGCCAGGTCCACCCGATCTACAAATTCTTTGGCAGCCCGCTATCTGGCCTGGTCGCACAACTGTCTTACACTTTGGAGGTCGCTTCAGGCCTGAATCCAGCTCCTCATGCTTGCATGGCAGACGCCTCCTCGGCTATTTGGGAGGCCAGTTGCTCCCCCAGCTCCTCGCCCGGCAGAATTCCTGCCTGCCAGCACCCCTTTTCAATTTGTGGAGCGGAGTGATGCGGGTGGCGCAGTCATGAACTGCCTTGGAGAGCCACTTGTCACCTTTCCCTATCCTGGCTTCCAGGGGACTTCACATCGCTGGGGCCCAAGCATTTTCCGCCACCACTGGGCTCAGATCTCCAGGCAACTGCAGCAGCTCCAGAACCCACCACTGATGATGAAGCAAATGGCGGCCACCTGTGGCCAGTCTCAGTGCCTTGGTCCGCCTGGCCTACAGCAGGTTGGGCACCTCCAATGCACTCACGCTGCCGGCAGCCATGGCCATCACCAGTCCCTGCACCAGCACCTGGGCGAATCTGCTTTTGAAGCGCAGGAAGGTACCTGGTTCCTGCCACCTCATCCTCCAGCAAGTAGAGGAGATTTGCTCTTCCAACTGGGAATAGATGGGTTGCAGGAGCCTCTGCCCCTCCCTGCCCCATGCCCCACCTACCAACCCCTTTTCAGCTCTGTTGTGTTCCCCACCATTGTGTCCACTTTGGGCACAAAGGGAAACACTGTAAAAAAAACTTCTTGTGAATTCAAAGTTCTTGCTGCTGCAGAGTTGCTTTGTGATTAGAGCCCTTCTCACCCACCCCAACTGCCGCCTTCTGGAAAACAATAAGCTCCCCTGATAATAAGGCCAGCACCCTGTCTTATTTTCAGTGAAACACGGTATTTAATTTGACTATAAGTAATTTGCCTGATTTTTTGTAGGCTAATATGTAATGATACTAGATGGGAAGGAGAAAAGAAGAAATTGGAACGTATTAGTTTGATCATGGTTACCTGCCCATCAGCAGAAGAAGTTGCTGGATATTTATTTTTGCAGAAATTGTGCAATTATGTAAAAACATTTTTGGAGTGTTCATCCTGGTAGATAATAGAAATGTCACATACAGAGTCCCAGCTTTTTTCTTTCTTACCTGCCTCAAGATTTTCAGCCTCAAAATTCTCCATCCAGCATTTCTTGGAGATAGGAACGCTCAGACTATAGTTACAGATTGTGGCTCCTCATAGAAAATGAGAGAAGAGAAATAGAAGGGGTTCAAAGTTTATCTTTCCAAAAAAGTTCCAGGAATTCAGTGCACCAAGCATGTCTGTTTAGATTGTGTCATGAATGAGGCACGCAATTGAAGATACCGTATGAATAGCAAATATATTGGGGGAATTTGGGACAGTGACAAAACCAGTGTAAAATTTCAGGTGTAATTTCAGGCCTTGCACCTTTTACAATCTTTTTTAGTATGTCACAATCATATAATGCCTTTCAAGGACACCCAACAACTAAGACCAGGCCTGGTGTGTGGAAAAACCAAGAGGCTCTTAGCTGGAGTCTTAATTCCAAGTGCTTTAGAATTTGAACATGTTGCGGGGTGGTATTGGGACAACTGAATGGAGCTGAGTTTACTGGCCGGATGCCTTTTGTATCACCAATGCGGAGTTTGCAGCAGATATATTGTCATTGTGCCCAGAGAGAGAAATATCTGCCTCTACCTCGGATCGAACTCACATCTTCCTGATCGTGAAGCGAGAGCTCCACCTCTAGTTCACCGCATCACACTAAAATAGTAAAAATATATTTAATCAATTTTCCTTGTTTTCTTTCCTTGGTGTCACATTTTAGTGCGTCATCTTTATCATGTCTCATCTTATTATAGTTAACGAGTCGGAAACCCTTTCAATGATCCCAAAGCCTCTGAATCTCTTACAAGACTATATAACCATATCAAGCAAAATTAAATAAAGCCAACCTACATTACATTGTGGGTGTGCACATGCGCTATTGCACAATTTTGGCACATGTTTACTGGTCTAGTCTAATGAAAAGAATGACAAAGGGGGCCATGATAGCAAAATTTCAATATTTGAGTGGCTGTCACAAAGATGAGGGGTGAAGTTATTTTCCGAAGACCAGAAGGCAGGACAAAAAACAGGGAGAACAACTAACCACTGAAACAGTTTGCCTTCAGAGGCTGTGGCTGTGTCATCACGGGAAGTTTTTTAAAATAGGCTGAATAATCATTTGTCTGAAATAGGGTCTGCTTGAGCAGGGGGTTGGACTAGAAGACCACCAAGGTCCCTGCCAGGGTAGACTAATTGATCAATCTTGAAAAGTGCAGTCTTGAATTGGCTGTTGGAGCAGCAGAAACAGGTCAATGGGCATATTTTGTGGGGAGGAAGAAGATCCAGTTTGGTGTAGTGATGAAGACACCAGATTAGAGACAGAGAAACGCTCAGTTCCAGTCTCACCCAAAGGGCAAAAATCTGTTAAACTTTGGCCAATCAGGCCTAGGAAGCAGGAAAGGGGGGAGGGGGAACCACTTCCAAAAACCCTTCCAATGGAAACTGCAAGGCCAACCATCAAGACTTGACCCAAAGGAACAAAAAACGAAGCTTAGCGTCACGTTTCAATTGGCTCCGTTGTAAAGGTCGGTTGCTAGGAATCGAAAACGACCTGCTGCCATATCATCACTGAAAACCTCTCCCAAACGCCTTGGTGGAGCCTGGAAGAGCGTGTTTTTCCACCTCCTGTCGCTAGATGGCGGTCAGGCAACATCTCTGCCTAGAAAGCCATCAATACAATAGTGCCATCTGTGCTTGCACTTAAAAAGGGAGTTTTAAACCATTGAGTACTTTATTGCTAGAAAGGATGGGGGGGAGGAGAGAAGCGCAGAGGAATCTCCTCTTCCGGATGACTCATGGGAGGAAGGAGGTGTGCAGCGAGGCTTTTGTGCTCCTCCCATAGTCGAAGCAGCAGCTGGAAGGTGAGTTGAGGGCGGGTGGGAGGAAAATCTGGGAGCAAGTCGGGCTGTTCGGTTCCCTCCACAGCCTGGAAGCAGGGAAGCATCTCAGCTGCTGCTGCTGCTGCTGCAAGTTCCTTCCCTCCCGAATTTAAGCCCACTGGTGCTGCACGCTGTGAAACTGGTGGCTGCAATTTTCCTTCTGGTGGGAAGATTGGAAAAGTCTCTTCCAAGTGAAAGTGGATTCTTTGGGAATGGTTTCCCTCCAGAGGTTGTGGGTGCTCCCATCACTGGAGGGTTTTAGGGGGAGATTGGACAGCTATTTTTTCTGGGTGGAATAGGGTCTCCTGCCTGAACAGAGGATGGCCTTGAAGACCCTCCCAACTCAATTATTCTCTTATGGACCTGATGTTTTCTGGGCAACAAGATCGGACTGATGTTCCTCTGGTCGTTTCTGGATTGTTTTACTTCCATTTGTTTTCCTTTTCTAATTTTTTTATTTATTTATACATTTATATCTTCTTTGCAGCACTTCTACATTTTTTACATGTCCATTGTGTTTCTCTTATCTATCTATCTATCTATCTATCTATCTATCTATCCACACACACACACACACACACACACACACACACTTATATCTTCTTTGCAGCACTTCTACATCTTTTACATGTCCATTGTGTTTCTCTTATCTATACACACGCACCCCATATATATAATATAGATGTATTTCAAGCTATTTAGCTCTCATCAGCTAGCCATACCCTTACTGGGATTCGAACCTGTGCTGTATTACATCTTAGGCAGATGTCTTAACCATTAAGCCACAGATCCTCCTCCGTTATCAGCTGAGCCAGGGAGGTAGGTATATATTTAGTGTCACAACCCCTGGTATGCCCCAATTATGGGGGGAAGCTAACTGCTTCCATTCTCTGTCCATTGGCTCATCACAAGAGACCATCCAGACAGAAACCCAATATTTTTACTGTTGCCTTTGTCAGGCAGAATGGAAGCAGTTAGCTTCCCCCCATAATTGGGGCATACCAGGGGTTGTGACACTAAATGTGTGTGTGTGTGTGTGTGTGTGTATGTATGTATGTATGTATGTATGTATGTATGTATATATATATGGGGTTTTTTTATTTGTGCTGATAAATAAATAAAGGGAGACTAGTATAGATCTATTTCAAGCTATTTAGCTCTCATCAGCTAGCCATACCCTTACTGGGATTTGAACCTGGGCTATATTGCATACTAGGCAGAGATCTTAGCCATTAGGCCACAGGCTCTTATCTGTTATCAACGAAGCCAGGGTGAAAGGTATCTATTAGATTTTTATATATATATACACACACACACACATACATACATACATACATACATACACATTCATACATACATTCATACATACATATACATACATTTATATCTTCTTTGCAGCACTTCTACATCTTTTACGTGTCCATACATACACACAGACACACATTTTTGCATATCTTTTTCTCCACTAATTCCATACATTACATCTTTTATGTACATTTGATTCTGTTAAATTTCCTTTTTTCATACTATTTTCATCTACAATCAATCCTATATTTTCCCCTCTTATTCATCCTGTGGTTTTGTATATTTTTTTCATTTCTTGGTCTTTTTTCTTTCTTTCGTAGCCCACGTTATCATGGTCTCTTTCACTACTTCTTAAATCTTAATAAATAGTGGTATATTTTTTTCATCAATTTTTCTTTGGTTCTCTGTAATTTAAAAAAAAAATCTTTGTGGCTCTTTATAAAATCCATCCACTTCTTGATCTTTTTTGTACTTCACCTGTGTTTGTAAGTATGGCCACAAGTCTATATCTATTCCCTCATTCTTTAATTCTTGCCTTTTTTTTAGTGTCCCTTGATTGTGTAATATATCTTCGTATCTTATTATTTTATTTATATCTAATACATTTGGATAAATTAGTGCTTCCATAGTAGATAACCAAATTGGAATTTTATTGTAGTGTTTTCTTCTATTTTTTAACCATGTATGCCCTTTTAGTCTTAATATTATTTTGTTCTTTAAGTTTATCCAGCCCCTTATCCAGGTAAGCGCTGCTGCCTGATAATAGAGCACCCAATCTGGGAGTCCAAAACCTCCTTTCTCTCTACCGTCTTGCAATGATTTGCGGTTTTCCCCCTAGCTAAATAAATTGTGTTATCAATTTGTTTAGATCTACAAGGAATTCCCCCCACCCAAAAAAAATTATTGGTGTATAGGAATAGGAACAGGATTTTCGGTAAAATGTTCATTTTAACTGCCACAATTCTTCCCGTTAGTGAGATTTGCAATTTTCTCCAATTTTCCAGATCTTTTAAAAATTTTCTGTATTGTTTTATCATAGTTATCTTCTTTAATTGTTGAGCATTTCCCTGTTAGCCAAACTCCTAAATATTTCACCCTTTTTACTATCTGCATCCCCATCTTCTCTCCTAATTCTCTCTTGCTTTTTAGTAAGATTTTTTGAAATAATCTTTGCTTTGCTCTTATTAATTTTAAGTCCTGCTACTTTGCCGAATTCCTCAATTTTTAAAATTAGTTTGGCTCGTGTTTCTAATGGCTCTTCTAAAATGAATGCTATATCGTCTGCGAATGCCTGAATTTTATATTCCTCTTTTAAATTTTTAAATCCTTTTATTTCTTGTTTCTTTCTAATTACTATTAATAGCACCTCTAGTGTTAGGATAAATAATAAGGGTGATAATGTACATCCTTGCCTTACTCCTTTCTAAATATTAAATTCTTCGGTAACATCTCCCTTTATTATTACTTTTGCTGTTTGTGTCAAATATATTGTTTCAATCATCTTTATAAAGTTATCTCCAGATCTGTAATGTGTAATGATAAACTGCCAATTTAGATTGTCAACGGCCTTTTGGGCATCTAGAAAGACTAATGCTGCTTGTTTTCCTGGGTGTTCTTCATAGTTTTCTAATGTGTTCATAATTACTCTTATGTTATTTTTTAACTATCATTTCAGCAAAAAGCCATTTTGGTCTGCATGAATGATTTCATTTAATTTTTTTTAGTCGTTACGCCATTATCGATGTGAATATTTTATAGTCTGTGTTCAATAATGAAATTGGTCTTTAATTTTTTATTTGTTGGTGATCCAAATCTTCTTTAAGTATGAGTGTTATATACGCTTCCCTCCATGTTTTTGGTAATCTGGCTTCTGTAAGTGCTTTGCTGTACAGGTATAACATTACTGTTTCTATTGGCTCTTGTATATTTTTATAAAATTCTACAGGTATTCCGGGCTCGGTGTCTTGTTTTTCTGTTTCCTCACTCCTTCCATTAATTCCATCATTGTGATTTTCCTGTTTAACATTTCTCTTTTCACAGCCTTGATTTCTTGCAAATTCCTTTTGTTCAAATATTGTTCAATATTTTCTTGTATTATGTTTTCTTTATTATATAATTTTTCAAAAGGAATTCTGTATTATATTTTTTTCTCCTCCTTCCGGTGTTGTATAATTCCTTTTTCATCCTGTAATTGGTGTTGGTTTTTTTTCCTTTTCTTTGTTCAATTTGTGTACTAACCATCTCCCCGGCTTATTCGCATTCTCAAAGAAATTTTGTTTAGGAAATTTAATTTTCTGGGCCATCTTCCCTTGTGCCATCAAATTCAATTTGTATTTTATCAGTTCTCTTTTCCTTTATTTTTATTTCTTGTGGATCTTTTTGCAGGTCTGCTTCCAATTTTCTGAATTCTTTCTCTAGTGTTTCTTGTTTTTGTTTCTTTTCTTTATTTTTCCTTGCCAAAGATGCTATTGTCAGTCCCCTAATAAATGCCTTCGTAGTATCCCATAAATTTTGTAGTGATGTTACTTCTTTTTTATTTACTTTGTAAAAGAATTTCATTTCTTTTTCTATCGTTGTATATTCTTTATCTTTCAGTATTTTTTGATTAATTGCCATCTCCTTTTTCCCCCCCTGTCTCCTTTCCATACTACTTTTATTGGATTATGGTCTGTCCAGGTGTTTGTCATTATTTCAATTTCCTTTGCATCTCTTCTCATTCGTTTTGTCATCCAGACCATATCTATCCTTGACCGTGACTTATGTGGATTGGAATAAAATGTGTATTGTTTGTTTTCTGTGTTTCTTTCTCGCCATACATCTTTTAAACTCAGTTCCTGTGCCATTTCAAAGAATGTGGTTGGTAGTGTTCTTTTTTTCTTATTTCTTTTTTTTTCTTATTTCTTTGGCTGCTTTTATAGTCTTTCTTGGTGTCTGTTATTGCATTGAAATCTCCAATTAGACATATGTTCTCATATTGTATTTCTGTTATCTTTTTGTGAACTTTCTTGTAAAATTCTTTTGGGTTTTTATTTGGTGCGTATATGGCCATGAGAAGCATTCTTTTTTGTTCTGATTCTATTTCTATCGTCAGGATTCTCCCCTCTTTGTCTGCATAAATTTGTTTGGCATTTATCCAATCTTTAATGTACATTGCAATTCCCCTCTTTTTTTTTTATAAAAAAGTTTTTTATTTTTAAACAAACATAGACAGACAAAAACATATAATGTAAAAACATCTTCCATTACGTACAGTGTGTCGGTTGGTTACAAGGTTTTTGTGCATCCTTTCCATAGTCATCACTTAAACTTTATATAAAGTCACATATTGTCATTCAAATATGCTTATATACATAGTTATTATAGTACTTCATTTATTTGACTTTCACTATTTCCTCATTTTAAACAATTTTCTAAATATGGGTTCATTTATAGTGTCGCAGTTCATTACATCATCTTCAATATATCCAATAATAAAATATTTTTATACCCTATTCTGATTCATTTTTGGTAACATTCTCTGATAATTTTCAATTCCATGTGTATTTATTTATTTTTAATCTAACCACAGATAAGATAAATCCCATATTCTATAAAATTGTTTATCTTGTTCTCTAATTTTATATGTAAACTTACTACTTTCAGCACATTCCATTATTCATATCATCAATCAAATATATAGATATACAATTATTATGATTATAAAACATTTATTGAGTATAACTATTATTACCTCCTTTTTATGTGAAGCATGCTAAATTTAAAGCAAATTATATATTATGGCATTTCATTATATCATCCTGGAATCATCCAATGGTATTACATCTTTATATTCTCACTTACAGTTTATATAAAATTCCATATTATCCCTCTAGTCTATATAGATACATTATTATCATTGTTAATCATTTATTCAACTATAACTATTATTACTTTGTATTATATATAATACTCAAAATTTAACTAAGTTTAACTTAATTTTCGTTGTAATATTTCATCATCCCATATCCTTCCAGAAATAGTGCCATCCAATATCTTTTGCCATTTGTAAAATCTGTATTCTAGTTGGTAAATCTCATGTGGACTTTTCTTAGCAACTTATTGTTCATTGCATATCTTTTAAAGACTCGAAACCCTCCATCTGTTCTTTCCATCAGCTTGTCTTTGGTTATCACTGGTGCTTCTACCAAGGATATTCTCATTATTTCTGCCAAATTTTCTCCCGCTTCCTGACTTGGTAGACGTCCCCAGCGATCATGAAGGGTGAAACTTTCTGGACACCAGACCGCTTGACGGTAACGACGGACACCAGTCTGAGCGGGTGGGGTGCCCATCTGCTGGCTCAGAGGGCGCAAGGACAGTGGACTCAGACAGAAGGGACTCACAACATAAACTGGTTGGAGCTCAGGGCGGTCCTCCTGGCCCTGTTACATTTCCAGAACTCGGTCAGGGGACAGCACATATTAGTCCTCACAGACAATATCACCACCAAGGCCCACATAAACAGCCGGGGGGGGGGGCAGATCAAGGGCCCTCATGAAGGAGGCCAAACGTCTGGGACAGTGGGCCGAAAGGAACCGCCGGTCTGAGGGCAGCACACATAGTGGGGGTGGAGAACACCAGGGCTGACTGGCTCAGCCGGGCCGAGGTGGACAACTCAGAGTGGAAGCTGCAGCCGGTGATCTTTGAGGAGGTGGCTGAGCGCTTTGGGCGCCCGGAGGTTGATCTGTTCGCCACTCCTCTCAACACCTAGCTCCCGAGGTTCTTCTCCAGGTACCAGACACGGGGGGTGGAATGGACGGATGGTCTGCGGAGTTCATGGCCCAGGGGTCTTCTGTATCCCTTTCCTCCCTTGCCCCTGATCCCCAGCGTCATACGGAAGATCCTTCAGGAGGGGGCGGAAGTGGTTCTGTTGGCTCCTCACTGGACCCGGAGGCTGTGGTTTGCAGATCTCCAGTCTCTTTCTGTGGAGAGGCCCTGGAGAATCCCCCAGGAGAGGATTCGCTGGAGCACCCAGATCCTTAATGGCTCCAGTTGACCGCTTGGTGATTGAGCGGAGCATCCTGAGGAAGGACCTCTTCTCCCCCAGGGTGATAAGGACTATCCAGGCCGCCCGCAGACCCTCACGGAACGCATCTATGGCTCCACATGGCGGTCCTTTGACTCTTGGTGTAACTCCCGGGGGTACAATCCTATCCAGACTACAGTGCCATAGGTTCTGGACTTCCTCCAGGTGGGCCTGGATAGAGGGTTACTCCTAACGCAATTAGGAGATAGGTTTCAGCCATCTCATCAGTTCTCCTGTGTGGAAGAAACCAGAGTTTGATGCACCACCCCATGGTCAGGCAATACCTTAAGGGGGCTTCCAATCTCAAACCGCCCATGGTACACAGGTACCCTTCCTGTTGACTTACACAGGTTATTGGACTCTCTAACAGGCGCTCTGTTTGAGCCATTGCGAACAGTTTCCTTTATGTTCCTGACTCTGAATGATGTCACCACCGGAAGTCCCCTCCATTTGTTTTCCTATTGTTGCCACCATCCATTTTTAACCAGGTTCAACTGTGTTTAACCAAACACTTTTTTAACAAATGTTTTGATTGTTCAGTATATTTATTTATAAAATTTATTGGCCACCAACCTTACCGTGATACTACTGTGGGCAGCTTAGAGACATAAAAAGATACATACACATTAAAAGCTAAATAAGTTGTAGGAAGAAAAATGTAAGTTAGCACTGTTGTGGCATCATGCTTCACGATCGGTCCACTTAGTGACACTGATGCAAGTCCCAATTGCAGTCAGTAAGGGAGGACTACTTCAATTGGGATGTCACCAAAGAGGTTGTGGAAAGTATTTTCTGCCTTTACTGGAGCTCAGTGATACCATGGGCAAAACTGGTGCTTCAAATATTGCAGAGTCTTTAGGCATCATTTCATCAGTTAAAGCCCCCACATCTGAGATATTGGAACACTGCTATCCTGTCTTCCCTAGTCCTTCTTTCTATTAAACTAGACAAATCCAGTTCCTGCAACGGTTCTTCATATGTTTTAGTCTCCAGTCCCCTTGTAGGTGTGTGTATTATTTCTCTCTGAATGTTTATATCTCCAAATGTATAATTTCTCCCCAGGACTTCCAGATGTAGTCATGTGAAAAAGAAAGTACACTCTCCTTGACTTCTATGATTTTACATATCAGGACATAGTAAAAATCATTTGGTTCCTTAGAAGTTCTTAAAAGTTGGTAAATGCAACCACAGATGAACAATACATGACAAATTACATCAGGTTATCGTTTATTTGATAAAAAGAAAATCAAAATGGAGAAGTCCTGTGTCAAGAAAAGTATCATTCAATAATTTGTAGAACCACGTTTAGCAAAAACAACTAGAAAATTCTTTTCTGTATGACTTTATCAGTCTCTTACAATGTTGTGGAGGAATTTTGGCCCATCTTTTTTACAAAATTGCTTAAGTTCATTGAGGTTTGTGGATGTTTATTTATGTACAAGTCTCTTGAGGTCCTGCCAATTGGACTGAGGTATGGAGTTCGCTTTTTCAGCCATTCTGTTTTATATTCGCTGATGTTTTTTGCGACCATTGTTCTGTTGCATAATAATATGACAGCCAAGCTTTAACTATTGGCTAGATGGCCTCACTTTTGACTCTTATCATACCTTGGTATACAGAGGAGTTCATGGTCAACTCAAAGACTGCAAAACAAGCCCAAATCATCACTGCTCCACCATCGTGCTTGACGGTTTATATGAGATGCTTGTGCTGATATGCTGTGTTTGGTTTTTGTCAAATGTGTCAATGTGCATTATGGCGAAACATCTCCACTTTGGTCAGATCTGTGCAAAGGACAGTGTTCAAGAAGTCATGTGATGTATTCAGATGCAACTTTGCAAATCTCAGCCGTGCTCCTATTGGCTTTTTGGTGAGAAGAGCCTTTTTCCTCACAACCCTTCCAAATAAACACTCAATCCACATTGCTCGGTGTCTTCAAACTCCACCTTCCCTTCACACCAGGAGCAGCCTCTGTTCCCACGGGAAAGAAGGTCACCTAGCCAAAACAATCTTACCATCTATTCGCTTCTTTCCCTCACCTTAAGAATGTGGTGAGCCTGAAAGCCCCCCTTACATAGTAAAGAGGAAGAAAAAGAATAAATGAGTATAATAAAGAGCTAAATAAAATGGCTACACATGTCAAATTTGGGCTCAACATTCCACTTGTGAATAATCTTCCTCACTGTAGAATGATGAATTTTGAATTATTTGGAAGTGGCCTTTTAAACCTTCCCAAATTGATGAGGAGCAACAATTGCTTTTCTAAGATTATTGCTCATTCTTTATCCTTTATTAGACCAGGAAACTCTTACAGCTTCAGTTATTATAGATGTAGCCACATTTGCTAATGATCAATTGGTCAAGGGCACTTTATTAACAGTACTTGGTTGCTACTTGGCCTCTTTATACTATGGAAGCAGTGAGATATTTCCAGATGCTCACCAACAAGTAACCAGCAGAACGGCTGGACTTCTGAAGTTCTGGTTCTCCCTCACTGGAGGCTTTTCGGAAGAGACTGGAGAGCCACTTATCTGAAATGGTGTAGGGTTTCCTGCTTCAACAGGAGCTGGATTAGAAGATCTCCAAGATCCTTTCAAATTCTATTATTCTTTTCTTTTGAAATGACATTTTAATGTATGGATAAGTAAAACCATAGAAATTGTTCTGCCCCAGTGATGTCAGTTTGCCGAGGTGGGCAGGTTAACTCCACTCTTAGGATGTTCCTTTGATCAAGTTTATTATCAGGCATCCTTAATAGCAAATCTTACAGTTCAGTGTTAAGATACTTCTGACTTTCCATGATCTGTCCCATCATGTAGTGTAAAAGGTCTGTGGTCTTTCTCTCCTTTTGATGAGCGGAAAAGATCGGAGATGAAGAGGGGAGACGCGTTTTGCTCCATCCCAGTTAACAAAGGGCGATTCAAAGAATGACCGGTAATAAATCACTTTTCCTGGACAGAATATCCGCTGCCCAATCAGGGAACACAGATGTGGTCACATGTTATGGAACTACATTTCCCACAAGGCATTTCTGCCTACATTTCTCATGAGGTAACTTCTTAAAGGAGACAGTTCTTAATTCCTACATTAGCTATATACTGTTGGGACAGCACAGAAATCAAAGAGGATGTACTTTCTTTTCCACTTGCCTGGATTTGTAAACAATCCTTTGCTCTGCAAAGAATTTGTGATTGACCCAGTCAACAAGTGAATTTCGTCATTGAATGGATATTCAAACTTGGATCTGGGTAGTCTTTCATGTCTCATCAATGACTAATGATTAATGTAAGAGCTTATTGGAGCATTGTGGCATGTTTACTTTTTCATTGCAATGTCAATGTTTTCCCCCCTCATCTTTTGCAACCCTTTTATTCACAATTAAAGATATATTTTTATTTTTATCTTATAGACAAAGGAGATAGCAATAAGAGCACTCTGGACAACTGATAACAAGCAACCTTGAATAGAAAAGCAACTTCATCCATAAATCAAAATATTTTCCATTTCCTTCAGAAAACCACTCCCTTAGCAGGTGAGAAAGAATTCAGAGAAAACGGAGAAGATATTTCTAGTTGGGAAAAGTAGAGTGTGGAATTCAAGCATGCGTTACATGAAAAGTCAAGGCGATTATTTTTTCCGTTCAGTAAAAGGGAAATTTCTGGACGTCAGTCTGGAAGAAAAGATAAATTGGAAAGTCACATAGAGCAGACAGTGTTGCATGCCTTGCTCTGGGAGGAAGAAAACAGCTTGAATCAAAACACCACTAAACAAGGGACCATCCATATTTTTGACCGCCTCAGAAATATTAGTTGTGGAAAAACTCCATGGAGGTTCCTGTTGTGGGAAATATACAACTTGCAAATCACAGCTGATCAATCCTGAGAGGATCCAGACTAGAAAGAAGCCGTATAAATGCTCTGAATGCGGCCAAGGAGAAACTGTTCGAATTTTCTGATTATGAGAAATATTTCAGTCACAATTAAAACCTGGTGACACACCAGATGACTCACACAGGAGAGTCCTGGACCTTTTCATTATCCTGATTGTGGTAAGAGTTTCAGTATCAATTCTAGCCTGGTTCAACACCAGAGGACTCATAACAGGGATAAACCGTTTGAATGTCCTGATTGTGGTAAAAGTTCCTCTCAGAATTCCCAGGTCATGATATACCAGAGAACTCACACAGCAAGAAACCCTTTGACTTTCCTGATTGTAAGAAAAGTTTCAGTACCAATTCCAACCTTATTAGCCACCAGATGATGCACACAGGTGAGAAACCATTTGAATGTCCCGTTTGTGGGAAGAGTTTCAGTAAGAATTCCAGCCTGGTGATACACCAGAGAATTCACACAGGTGAGAAACCCTTTGAATGTCCTGATTGTGAGAAAAGTTTCAGTACCAATTCCAGCCTGCTGAAACACCACAGAACTCACACAGGAGAGAAACCGTTTCAATGTCTTGTTTGTGGGAAAAGTTTCAGTCAGAATTCCAGTCTGGTGATACACCAGAGAATTCACACAGGAGAGAAAGCCTTTCAATGTACTGATTGTGGGAAAAGTTTCAGCAACAGTTCCCACCTCATTAGCCACAAGAGGATTCACACAGGAGAGAAACCCTTTGAATGTCCTTATTGTGGGAAAAGTTTCAGTCGGAAGTCCAATCTGGTGATACACCAGAGGACTCACACTGGAGAAAAACCCTTTGAATGTCCTGACTGCGGAAAAAGTTTCTGTCAAAGTTCCCACCTTATTAGCCACAAGAGGATTCACACAGGAGAGAAACCCTTTGAATGTCCTGATTGTGGGAAAAGTTTCAGTGAGATGTCCAATCTCATTAGCCACCAGACAGTTCACACAGGAGAGAAACCCTTTGAATGTTCTGATTGTGGAAAATGTTTCTCTCATAGTTCCCAGCTCGTGATACATCAGAGGACTCACACAGGAGAGAAACCTTTTCAATGTCTTGATTGTGGGAAAAGTTTCAGTAAGAATTCCCACCTCATTAGCCACCAGAGGATTCACACAGGAGAGAAACCCTTTGAATGTTCTGATTGTGGAAAACGTTTCTCTCATAGTTCCCAGCTTGTGATACACCAGAGGAGTCATAAAGGAGAGAAACCCTTTGAATGTCCTGATTGTGAGAAAAGTTTCAGTAAGAGTTCCCACCTTATTAGCCACAAGAGGATTCACACAGGAGAGAAACTTTTTCAATGTCCTGATTGTGGGAAAAGTTTCAGTGAGAATTCCCACCTCATTAGCCACAAGAGGATTCACACAGGAGAGAAACCCTTTGAATGTTCTCTTTGTGGAAAACGTTTCTCTCAGAGTTCCCAAGTCATGATACACCAGAGGACTCACACTGGAGAGAAACCCTTTAAATGTCCTTATTGTGGGAGATGTTTCAGTCACAATTCTAGCCTGGTGGTACACCAGAGGAGTCACACAGGAGAGAAACCCTTTGAGTGTCCCGATTGTGAGAAAAGTTTCAATCAGAATTCTAGTCTGGTTAAACACCGGAGGACTCACACAGGAGAGAAACTGTATGAGTGTCCAGACTGTGGGAAAGATTTCAGCTCTAGGTGTAACCTTATAAATCATATGCATATACACACAGGGGAGAAACCATTTAAGTGCCCCGAGTGTGGACGGTGGTTCAGGCAAAATTCCACCCTTATTGCACACAAGAAAATCCACTTGAGGACCAAATCGATTAGTGTAGAGAAGACTTGAATTTCATTTCTAATGTCCATTGTAAGTCTAGCTGAGAAACTGACTACTGTGTTTTCCGAAAATAGGATATGTCTTGATACTAAGCCCAATTGGGCTTTTCAGGACATCGGCTAAAATACCCACCTAACCCTAACCCGAAAATAACCCCCAACAAATCTAAAATGACCCTGACATGTACCCGACCTTGTCCGGGGAAAGCTATGGTGGTTTCAATTGCCCCCGTGGTGGCCTCTGAAGTTGGGTCAGGCCCAGCCGATTCACAATTTCTTCGGCAGCCCACCATCTGGCCTGGGCACATACCGGTCTTGTACTTCGGCAGTGGCTTCGGGCCCAAACTTAGCAGCTCTTGCCTCCTTGGCTATTTGGGAAGCTAGTCCCCTCCCCCACGGCTCTCCTGGCCAGGCAGAATTCCTGCTTGCTGGCGCCCTGTTTCGATTTGTGGAGTGGTGGTGGCAAAGGCATGCACAGGGTGGCTTCCTTGGAGAGCCACCTGTCACCCTCCCCTTTCCTGGCTGCTGGGGGACTTCATGCTGCTGCTGCCCAAGCATTTTCCGCTGCCACCGGGCTCAGATGTCCAGGCAGCTCTCCAGCAGTGCCAGAACTCACCACTGAGGATGAAGCAGATGGTGGCCACCCAAGGCCGATCTCCGCACCTCCATCCTCCTGGCTTGGAGCAAGTCAGGCACTACCAACACACTCATACTGCCAGCAGCCACGGCAATCACCAGTCCCCACACTAGCACCCAGGTGAAGCTGCTTTTGGGGCACAGGAAGGTGCTTGGTTCCCTCCATCTCATCCTCCGCCATGTAGCAGACATTTGCTGTTCCGACACGGAATGGGTGGGTTACAAGAACCTCAGTTAAAGAGCTTTCGGAAAGGAAAAAAAAGTTTTTGCACTCTGCAAACCTCCCCAAAACAGCCTGTATTTTGGAAAAACGGGCCCGTGTTTTTCCCCAAAAAGAGGCACGAATAGCTTTTTTTGGGGGGGGGGGGCTTGCAGAATGCTCCAGGGGGGGGGCAAAAATGAGCAAAAAATGTTTTTGTTTTTTTTTGCAAAAATAGGCCCATTTTTTGTCAAAAAAATTGCATGCATAGCCTTATGGAGGCTTATAGAGTGCTGCTGGGGGCTGGGGAGGTAAAAAACAGCCTGTTTCTTGCTCATTTCTGCCATCCCCAGCCCCCAGGAACTCTCTGAAAGCCTCCATAAGAGTATGCACGGACATTTTGATGAAGGGGCGGGGCTTCAGGAGGCAAAAAATGCTGTATTCGATGTATAAGATGCACCCAGATTTTCAGCCTCTTTTTTGAGGAAAAAAGGTGCATCTTATACTCCAAAAATACGATACTTTGTTGGTGATGATGACAATGAGAGAGACATCCATTGTGGAATCTACCCAGGCATTAATCCACAACTGGTTAGCTAAATGCAGAAGTTGTTGTGTGAACACAAGTATATTCTGGAACTTAAGGCTGCTTTTGATCCTGTTCCTAAGGGCCACAAGGACTTCCAAGTGGTGATTAATGCTGATAGGAAGCCGCCTGGAGAACACCGAAGTCATTTCAATGCCCCCATGACTACAGTAGTGGCTGTTCTTATTGTCCGCCAGGATTTTGAGAAGAGAAATATCGTTCTTCACAACAGAGACAACATTGTTACGAATCAGTGTGACGCACCATGCTTATGATGCTCTCCAATATCTGATGTTCTGCCGTGGAGAAGATGGCTATTACATACATCAGTGTTGTGGCCCAGCAGGATCCAGTTGAGCTGCTGATGGACTCGGATAGCAAGGAACCATATGAGTCTGCCAGGGAAGATGTGGAGGACCCTGGGCAGGGTTCAGACTCAGAGCAGGGACCAGAGAGGCTGGTTGGCCACCAGAAGGTGCCTGAGGCATGGAGCAGTGGGGAGGATTCAAGGCAGTTTGTCTCTGACGCAAGATTAAGAAGGGTGGAGAAACGGAAGCAGCAGCTGCAGAGGCAGACTCAGAGATGATAATTAAGCCCAGGTGGTTGTGGCTTGGCCCCTCCCAAGAGAGTATATAAGTGGGGAAGTTGGGAGGGAACATTTGCAGGACACAACCGTTTGAAACAGTATTGGAAAACTCTGCCTTGTTTCTGTGCCTGTTGGGTTTTGGGTTGCTGACAACTCTTGGCAGCCTCGCTCTCCTGCGATGGCATCCGTTTCAGTCGCGCAGAGCACTTCCACTCGGTTCCGGGGCTTCTGCCAGGCGGAAGGTGGTTTCACCAGGAGGTGAAACGGCTGCCCGCCGCCTTGCTCTCCTGCGGCGGCGTCCGTTTCAGTTGCTTCCCACGTCTGTCTCGATTGCTGGAAGCAGTAACAAACGGCACGTCCGCTCCGCCATCAGTGCCCTGATAGCCACCCCAGCCGGCGGCTACCGGCCCTCGCTGGAGTCAATTGCAAAACCGCATTCAGCGCTTTGAGGACCTGAGGCATCTTGGGAAATGCAGTTCCCTATTGGAAAGAATGGAGTAGCTGCGAATTTGTAACAACAACAGAAGATAATAACTTGGTGCTTCGCAGGTTACGAAAATCTCGTTCGATTTGCACACTGTTTTTTAAAAGTTAGATAAAGAAATTATGCTGTGAAAGTGATTAGAAAGCCCCCCTTCCCCTTCCTGTGTGCGAGAAAGGGAAGGAGAGGAAGGAAGGAGAGAGGGGGGAAGGAAAAGAAGAAGGGAGGGGGGGAGAAGATGGGAGGAGAAAAGATGGATGGAAGGAGAAAGAATGGAAGGAGAAGGAGGAAGATGGAAGAAGAAAGGAAGAAAAAGAAGAAGGGAGGAAGAAAAGGGGAAGAGAGGGAAAGAGCAGAAAGACAAAGAGGATGAAGTTGATAGGCAAGAGGAAGGAGGAAGGAAGGAAAAAAGAAAAAGGGAGGGAGAGAGGAAAGAAGAAAAGATGGAACTAGAAAGGAAAGAAGGGAGGGAGGGAGGAAAAGAGAAGACAGGGAAAGAGCAGAAAGACAGAGAAGGTGAAGGTAGATAGGCAGAAGGAAGGAAGAAGGAAGAAATAGGAAAGGAGGGAAGGAGGAAGGAACAGAAGCGAAGAGGAAGAGAAATGGAAAGAGCAGAAAGACAGAGAAGGTAGATAGGCAAAAGAAATGAAGCTGAAAGAATGGAAGGAGGAAGGAAGAGAAAAGGAGGAAGGGAGTGAGTGAGGAAAGAAGAGAGGATGGAAGGAGAAAGGAAGGAAGAGAGGGAAAGAGCAGAAGACGGATAAGGTGAAGGTAGATAAGCAAGAGGAATGAAGGAAGAAGTGAGGTGTCTCGAGGAGGGGGAAAACATTTAGTGACCAAAGTTACAATGGCATTGAAAAAAGTGACTGATGACCATTTTCACACTTAGCAACCGTTGCAGCATCCTCATGGTCACGTGATCAAAATTTTGTTTGGCAACAGATTCGTATTTATGCTGGTTTCAGTGTCCTGGGTCGACCTTTTGACAAAAAATAAAATTTTTAATCAAACCCCCCCTCCCCCCCCCCCCCCCGCATCAATGGTGTCCCTCTTTACCAATCTGAAAATCTGGTCACCTTAATCATATACATAGATTTCAGTAAAGCATAAAGTAGATCACAACCTACAGTAGTGGCCAGAATTGTGGAAAGCTTTTGGGGAAAGTGTATTTTTGAGGTTTGATGGCTAATAACATTTTTTTTTGGAGTGGGGGGAGGTAATACCATAAAATTATATATCCATGAAAAGATTTTTTAATCAAGAATGTAATGCAATTACTTTTATGAAGGATTTTCTATTAGAATAGCAGTTATAAAGAAGAAAAGTGAAACAAGTAGAAAAAATGGTGTAGTGGTGAAGGCACCAGGTTAGAGACAGAGAAACAGTCAGTTCCGGTCCCACCTGAAGAGCAAAACCATCTGTTGAACTTTAGCCAGTCCTCTCAAGTTTAGGAAGCAGGAAAGGGGGGAAACCACTCCAAAAACCCTTTCAATGGAAACTGCAAGGCCAGACAATACAGACTGACCCAAAGGCGCTAAAAACGAAGCTAAGTAGCGTCACGTGTCACTACTTCACGGGGCTCAGTTGCAAAGGTGGGTCGCTAGGAATCGAAAAAGTCCGGCTGCCATATAATCACTACAACATCTTCCATAACGCCTTGGTGGAGATTGGACAAGCATGTTTTCCCACCTCCTGTCGCTTGAGGGCGGTCAGGCAACATCTGTGCCTAGAAAGGCATCAATTCAGTAGGGTCAGCCCTGCTTCAGCTTGAAAAAACCATCGAGTACATCATTGCTAGAAAGAATGAGAGTAGAGAAGAAGCTCAGGGGAATTTCCTCTTGGATCGCTTATGGGAGGAAGGAGGTGTGCAGAGCGGCTTTTGTGCTCTTCCCAGGATCGAAGCCGCAGCTGGAGGGTGAGTGGAGGGCCGGTGGGAGGAGAGTCCTGGAGCAAGTCGGGCTGTTCGGTTCCCTCCACGGCCTGGAAGCAGAGAAGCAACTGGGCTGAAGCATCTCAGCTGCTGCTGCTGCAGGTTCCTTCCCTCCCCGAATTTAAGCCCACTGGGGCTGCACGCTGTGAAACTGGTGGCTGGAATTTTCCTCCTGGTGGGAAGATTTTAAAAATCTCTTTTAAATTAAGGAGGATTCTTTGGGAATGGCTTCCCTCCAGAGGTTGTGGTTGCTCCCTTCACTGGAGGGTTTTAAGAGGAGATTGGACAGCCAATTGTTCAGAATCGAATGGGGTCTCCTGCCTGAACAGAGGATGGACTAGAAGACCTCCAAGGTCCCCCAAACACAATTATTCTGTTATGGACCTGATGTTTTCTGGGCAACAAGGTCGGACTAATGTTCCTCTGGTCTTTTCTGGGTTGTTTTGTTTTACTTCCATTTCTAACTAACAAGCACCGTGTTTCCTATTGGTGCCCCCATCCCTGTATTCACCAGCTTCAACTGTGCTTAACACTGCACATTTCTTAAAAAACGAACATTTGGAATGTTTTTATTATTCAGTTGTATTCATTTATAAAATGTATTGGCTACAAACCTTACCATGACATAACTATAGAGGGGCTTAGAGACATAAAAGATACATACATATTAAAATACATTAAAGGTACAGATGTAACTTCGCTCTGTCCTGTGACATCATGCTTCATGATTGGGTCGCTTAGTGACACAGATTCCAGGCCCAGCTGCAGTCAGTAAGTGAGGACTACTTCAATTGGGATGTCACCAAAGGGGTTGTGGAAAGTATTTACTTCCCTTACTTTGAGCTCATGGCTTCAGCTGTTGCTTCAAATCTTGCAGAGGCTTTCGGCATCATTTCATCCATTAAAGTCCTCACATCTGTAAAGTTAGTGTCATGCAGATTGACAGGTGTGGCTCAGTAAAATCAAGTGTGTCTGTTGAGAAGCCAATGCTTTTATTTATCTGAACAAAAACTTTCCAATGAAAGTTTCCATGGCCCCAAAAGCCTGTTGAGGCCTGAACTTCAGCCTTGCCATCTGAAAACATGAGCAATCATCAAATTCATCAGGTTCCCGATTAACATTAGTGCAGAAGGTTTGACTGTAACAATTTTAATTATTTTTTTAGGGTTGAAAGACATGGATTATCTCCCTATTGTAGATGTGTGTATTTTTATTTCTCTCTGAGTGTATTTGTCTGCAAACGTATAATCTCTCATGAGTCATGTGGAAAAGAAAGTATACCCTCCTTGACTTCTATGATTTTACGTATCAGGCCGTAGTAAAAATCAGTTGGTCCTTAGAAGTTCTTAAAAGTAGATAATACAACCACGGATGAACAACAACAACACCTGATATATTGGTTTGGTTTTATTAGTTTTGTATGCCGCCCACTCCCGAAGGATTCCAGGCGGCTTATAATAAAAAAGGGAAAGGGGATAAATAAGACAATGCAACAATTTAAAATACAACAACATTCATAATTGAAGTGGGTCTGGGTACTTCAACAGCCCCCAGCCTGCGGGAACAGCCAGGACTTAGTAGCTTTACGGAAGGCCGGGAGGGTAGTAAGGGTGTGGATCTCCACGGGGAGCTCGTTCCAGAGGGCTGGAGCAGCAACAGAGAAGGCTCTCCCCCGGGGGGTCGCCAGCCGACATTGGCTGGCAGATGGAATCCGGAGAAGGCCAAGTTTGTGCAATCGAATCGGTCTTTGGGAGGTAATTGGCAGGAGGTGGTCTCTCAGATACCCAGGTCCGATGCCATGCAGGGCTTTATAAGTAACAACTAGCACCTTGAAGCGTGTCCAGAGACCAATGGGCAGCCAGTGCAGCTCACAGAGGATAGGTGTAACGTGGGTGTACCGTGGTGCACCCACAATCGCTTGCGCGGCTGCATTCTGGACTAACTGAAGTCTTCGAACACTCTTCAAGGGCAGCCCCATGTACAGCGCGTTACAGTAATCCAGTCTTGAGGTGACGAGGGTGTGAGTGACTATCTGAAGTGCCTCCCAGTCCAGGTAGGGTCGCAATTGGTGCACCAGGCGAACCTGGGCAAAGACCCCCCTGGTCACAGCTGACAAATGATGTTCTAAAGTCAGCTGTGGATCAAGGAGGATTGCAGACCCTCTCTGTGGGGCGTATAATTTCAACCCCCAGACTGAGAGATGGAATAGTTAGCCAATCTTTTGGAGGGAGCATCAATAGCCACTCAGTCTTGTCGGGATTGAGTGCAAGCTTGTTCGTTCCCATCCAGACCCTGACAGCCTCCAGGCACTGGCACATCACTTCTACCGCTTCACTGAGTTGGCACGGGGCGGACAGATACAATTGTGTATCATCCGCATATTGATGGTATTTAATCCTGTGCTGGCGTATGATCTCACCCAGCGGCTTCATGTAGATGTTAAATAGGAGGGGGGACAGGACCGAGCCCTGCGGCACCCCATAATTGAGGGGCCTAGGGGTTGACCTCTGCCCTCCGACCAACACCGACTGCGACCTGTCCGAGAAGTAGGAGAACCACCGAAGAACGGTGCCTCCCACTCCTACCTCTCGCAACCATTGTAGAAGGATACCATGGTCGATGGTATTGAAGGCCGCTGAGAGGTCAAGGAGCACTAGGATAGAGGAGTGACCCCTATCCCTGGCTCGCCAGAGATCATCGATCAGCGCGACCAAAGCAGTTTTCGTGCTGTAACCAGGCCTGAAACCGGACTGAAAGGGATCCAGATAATCGGTTTCATCCAAGGACTGTCAGAGTTGAGAGGCCACCACTTTCTCAACAACCTTCCCTACAAAGGGGAGGTTGGAGATTGGACGATAGTTGCTCAAAATGGCTGGGTCCAGAGAGAGTTTCTTCAGGAGGGGTCTCACCACCGCATCCTTTAGGAGGAGTGGGAAGGATCCCTCCCGGAGAGAGGTGTTAACTATCATCTGGATCCAGCCACGTGTCACCTCCCTGCTGGTCAAGACCAGCCAGGAGGGGCATGGGTCCAGTATACAAGTGGAGGCACTCACCGCTCCTATGGCCTTGTTCACTTCCTCAGGAGCGACCAGTTGCAACTCACTCCATAAGCTCCGCTCAAGACCTTCCCCCGGTACCTCGGCTGGTACCATGCAATTGGAGTCCAGGGCTGTCCGAATCCGAGTGACTTTATCCTTTAAAAACTGAACAAATTCCTCAGCTCTACCTTGTAAAGGGTCATCCGCGTCCCTCCCTTTCAGGAGGGAGCGGGTTATTCTAAACAAGGCGGCTGGGCGCGATTCAGCGGATGCAATAAGAGCGGCAAAATGTGCACATTTCGCCGCCCGTATTGCCACGAGATAGGCTCTGATATAGGCTCTCATCAGTGCTCGGTCTGACTCAGATTTACTGGCCCTCCAGCGGCACTCTAGGCGTCTCTTTTGGCGCTTCATCTCCCGGAGTTCCTCGGTGAACCAAGGAGCTCTCCTGGATCCGCTACCTCGGAGAGGTCGCAAAGGAGCAATCCGGTTTAGAGCCCTCGTCGCCGCTGTATTCCAAGCAGCGACTAAGGACTCCACCAGACTGTGGATGAGAGTGTCAGGTATTTCTCCAAGTGCCGTCTGAAATCCCATAGGGTCCATCAGGCGTCTGAGGCGGAACCACCCAATCGGTTCCTCCTCCCTACAGTGGGGGATTGGTTTCCGAAAGTCAAGCCTCAGTAGGAAGTGATCAGACCATGACAAGGGCAAGATCTTAGTACCCCTCAACTCTAGATCATGCCTCCACTGCTCCGAGAGGAATACGAGGTCAAGTGTGTGACCCGCTGAGTGAGTCGAACCCCGGATTACTTGGGTCAAGTCCATGGCTGTCATGGAAGCCATGAACTCCTGCGCCCCATCAGAGCGTTCACCGAGCATAGTCAGGTTGAAATCCCCCAGCACCATAAGCCTGGGGAACTCTACTGCCAGCTCGGCTACTGACTTGAGCGAGGGGAGGGCTGTTGCAACGCTGTTGGGAGGTAGGTACGTTAACAACAAGTTCACTTGATCCCCAAGGTCCAACTTCATCAATAGGGACTCACACCTGACAAGCTCCGGAGCAGGGATCCTACAAGGAACTAATGACCTTCGGACGATGACAGCCACTCCCCCACCCCTTCTCTGGGGTTGCGGCTGATGGAGCACCTGAAATCCTTCTGGGCACATTTCAGTGAGGGGGACTCCTCCCCCCGGGCCCAGCCAGGTTTCAGTAATACATGCCAGGTCTGCCCCCTTGTCTAATATTAGGTCCCGGACGAGGGGAGGTTTGTGAACCACAGACCTGGCATTTAGCAACAACAGCCTGAGACCAGGGCCCTGACAATTCTTGCCATCTGGCCCTGGAGTGGAACTAACAGGGCCGGAAGGAGGGATCGCTGTGACATAGCGGACCCTCCTTCCCCGGTAATGGCTAGCCCTGAAGTTCCCGTTGTACCTGCCCCTCCCCGTAATGACCGTAATGCTCCGGCCCACCCCCCGCAACCGTAGACCTAATTTCCCCTCTCGCGGCCTCTGCTCCTTCCGGGAGGCGATTTATATCAGTCATTCTAGGATGGGAGGTAGGCCTGGCCCCCCTACCACTTCTGCAATAGCACTCAGTG
Organism: Thamnophis elegans; assembly: GCF_009769535.1. NCBI lineage: Eukaryota > Metazoa > Chordata > Lepidosauria > Squamata > Natricidae > Thamnophis > Thamnophis elegans. The sequence continues at coordinate 157,223,196 of NC_045542.1, read as the reverse complement.
GAGGAGGCACCAGACTATACTCCCAATCCTCGCATACGTACACAGCCACTCATCCATACAGTCCCCCATAAGTCAGTTAAAAACATAGAAAATACAGCAATAATAAGATTTTAAAAAGTGGGTACAGACACACCATCCACACCACATTCGTAAAATTTGCGGAGCACTGCGCTAGTGCGGTTTAAAATAGATGGTGATATAGAAGGAGGAGGGAGAGCTGCTCCGCTCCTCTCCCTTCCTCCGAGTCCCAAAAAGGCACCCAAGGCCAAAGGTCCAAAGTCCGTGTTGGGTAAGGTGCCATTTCCTGCCGTTAGTCCAGACAGGCTCAGTCCCAGGGGGGCGTAGAAGGAACAGGGCAATGTTCAAAACAATGATGGCCGGGGTAAGGGGGGAGTGGGGGAAAAGGGTCCAAAAGTCCAACGTCCAACAGTTCGGGGATAATTGGAGTGGTAGCTGGCCCAGACAGGAGTATGGTTGTAAAGAATCTTCCTGTGGGGCAGCAAATGATGAATAATGGGTAGCAGAGGGGGCCGGAGATGATGAGTAATGGGTAGTAGAGGAGAGGGGGGGAGAGTGGGAAAGTCTGGGGGAGGGTGGGAAGGCTGTTGCAACAGCAGCAGCCCAAACCAGCCGCCCAACCATGATAGGCATAGTCCAGTTGGTAACAAACCGCATGCCGCTCCTCCTCAGCCCCAGCGCATCACATTTACCCAGTCAGGTCTGTGGCCGGTCTGTAGTCCAGTGCAAGGTTGAATATTGCACGCCGACCTGATATTACATCAGATCATCATTTATTTTATAAAAAGAAAGGCAAAACGGAGAAGTCATGTGTGAAAAATGTATGACTCAATAATTTGTAGAACCAACTTTAGCAGCAACAACTAGAAGTAATTCTTTTCTGTGTGACTTTATCAGTGTCTTGAAGTGTTGTGGAGGAATTTTGGCTCTCTCTTCTTTACAATATTGCTTCAGTTCATTAAAGATTTGTGGGTGTTTTTTTATGCACAACTCTCTTGAGGTCCCTTGTCGTCCTCCCCGCCCAAGCGGCAGTGGGCACCATGGGACATGGAATAAGGCAAACTCCCTGTCAAACAGTATGGCAAGCCGTGGAATCGGAATCAGACGGGTGCAGTAACCAATGTCATCCATGCCCTTGGTGCGCTGCTCACTTACGTCGGCCAGCTTTACTGTTTGAAGGCTGAATGAAGCCTTCAAATGAGCAAGGAAGCACTGTGGGGCGAGCCCCTTAACACTCGCATCCAGCCCACCAGAGTTCGTTGTGCCGGGGCAGGAATGAGACCATGTCCCACGGACCGTGCTGCTGCGTGGGTGGAATACCCTGCTTGAATACCCTGACTGAAGCTAGTGTTCGACATGCAGGGGGAGAAATGAGAGGCCCTGGTGTCCCATAAAGCCTGTCACTGCTTGAGTGGGGAGGAGAACAAGGAGAAAAACAGCTACTCAGGTGGCTCCTGCCCCCCCCTCCCCGCTGCTGCTGCCAGCAACTTGAATGCCGCGACTGAAGCAGGGATCCGCACTCTCTCATTCACACACACAAACAGAGTTTGGAGAGCCCCCTTCCTCTCTCTCTCTCTGTCTCTGCGGCAGAAGTTGCAGTGCTTCGGTGCCTTGCTGACGGGTCACCCAGTTAAGCTGGTGCAGAGATTGGGTGGGAAGCTCCATACCTACTCTCCGCCTTGCTTCGTACTCCACTCCCACTGCCTCACTTCCAGCCACCTGGGTGCCCTGGCTGAAGATCGCTCTTTCTCCCATAAAGACACACACACACACACTGCGCTCTCTCTCTCTGCCTCTGTCTCTCTCTGTCTCGTCCCATTTGCATGCAAACATCCCAACAAGGTCTCATTAAGTAGTTAAGTGGAAAGTAGTTTGCGGTGGGGAGACTAGCAGGAGATTGGCAAACACTTTTCGCACTGAGAATGAAAGTTTCTGGGTCCCTCACTCTGCAAAAGAGGATGGGTGCCTGAATCTGCATGATATTATAGCATTCAAGAGCGTCCATTCTCAGCATCAAAAGCCTTTCCAAACCAAATCTCCTCTCCCGTCCTCAGAGGCAAAGAAACAGAGGAGACAGATGTTTGCAAGGCAAGTGAGTCCTTGTGGCAGGAAGGGAGGGAGGGAGAAGCAAGTGGGCAGGAGAGGCCTTGAGGGCCTGTTCTATCACTACGGGCCCCCCCATGGCCTTCCCCACCCTGAGATACCTAATCTGCACCTTGGTATTCTTGAATTGTGAGCTCTTAAGAAACTTTCCCATCCTTGTGTGTTGCAAGCAGCTATTTCCAGTAGTTGACCCAATCAACAAGTGAATTTCATCATTTTTCATTGTAATGGAAACATTTTTCTTTTTTTCATCTTCTGCAACCATTTTATGCACAATTAAAGATACACTTTTATTTATTTTATTTGAATCTTATAGACACAGAAGATGGCAATAGGAGCACTCTGGACACTGAGGATAACAAGCAACATTGAAAAGGAAAAGAAATCAGTCCAGAAATCAAAATATTTTCCATTTCCTTCAGAGAGCCACACAATTCTCCAACTTCCTCAGCAGGTGAGAGAGAAAATCAAGAAGAGATTTCTAGCTGGGAAACGGAGAGTGTGAATTCAAGCATATATTACATGAATGGTCAAGGGAGATTATTTTTCCATTCAGCAAAAGAGGGAAATATCTGGAAGTTACTGGGGAGGAAAAGGACAATTGGAAAACCACGTAGAGCAGATAGTGTGACAGGCAATGCTCTGGGAGGAAGAAAACGGCTTGAAACAAAACACCACCAAACAAGGGACCATCCATATTTTTGATCTCCTCAGGAATATGAGTTGTAGAAAAGCTCCATAGACGTGCCCATTGTGGGAAATATACAACTTGCAAATCACAGTTGATTATGCATGAGAGAATCCAGACTGGAAAGGCATACAAATACTCTGAATGTAGCAAAACCTTTGGTCACAACAACTCCGTTTTGTTTCATGGAAGGATTCACACAGGACAGAAGCCCTAAAAGTGCTCCCAATGCAATAAATGCTTTAGCAAGTATGGCAACGTGGACTCACACCAAGGAGAAACCGTTTGAATGTCCTGATTGTGGGAAATGTTTTAGTCAGAGAGGCATCCTGGTGAGACACAAGAGGACTCACACAGGAGAGAAACCCTTTCAATGTCCTGATTGTGGTAAAAGTTTTAGTCAGAATTCCAACCTGTTGTCACACCAGAGAAATCACACAGGAGAGAAACCCTTTGAGTGTCCTGATTGTGGGAAAAGTTTTAGTCATCATTCCAGGCTGGTGACACACCAAGGAACTCATACAGGAGAGAAACCCTTTGAGTGTCCTGATTGTGGTAAAAGTTTTAGTCACAATTCCAGCCTGATGGAACACCAGAGGACTCACACAGGAGAGAAACCCTTTAAATGTCCTGATTGTGGGAAAAGTTTCAGTAGCAATTCCAGCCTGGTGAGACACCAGAGGACTCATACAGGGGAGAAACCCTTTGAATGTCCTGATTGTGGGAAATGTTTTAGTCAGAGAGGCATCCTGGTGAGACACAAGAGGACTCATACAGGAGAGAAACCCTTTGAGTGTCCTGATTGTGGTAAAAGTTTTAGTCAAAATTCCAGCCTGATGGAACCCCAGAGGACTCACACAGGAGAGAAACCGTTTGAATGTCCTGATTGTGGGAAAAGTTTTAGTTGGAATTCCAGCCGGGTGACACACCAAAGGACTTACACAGGAGAGAAACCCTTTGAGTGTCCTGATTGTGGTAAAAGTTTTAGTCACAATTCCAGCCTGATGGAACACCAGAGAACTCACACAGGAGAGAAACCGTTTGAGTGTCCTGATTGTGGGAAAAGTTTTAGTCGGAATTCCAGCCTAGTGATACACCAAAGAACTCACACAGGAGAGAAACCCTTTGAGTGTCCTGATTGTGGGAAAAGTTTTAGTCGGAATTCCGGCCTGATGGAACACCAGAGGACTCACACAGGAGAGAAACACTTTGAGTGTCCTGATTGTGGAAAAAGTTTCAGTACCAATTCTAGCCTGGTGACACATCAAAGGACTCATACAGGAGAGAAACCCTTTGAGTGTCCTGATTGTGGTAAACGTTTCAGTACCAATTCCAACCTGGTGAAACACCAGAGAACTCACACAGGAGAGAAACCGTTTGAATGTCCTGATTGTGGAAAAAGTTTCAGTACCAATTCTAGCCTGGTGACACATCAAAGGACTCATACAGGAGAGAAACCCTTTGAGTGTCCTGATTGTGGTAAACATTTCAGTACCAATTCCAGCCTGGTGAAACACCAGAGAACTCACACAGGAGAAAAACCCTTTGAATGTTCTCATTGCGGAAAAAATTTCAGTCATAATTCCACCCTGGCGACACACCAGAGAACTCACACAGGAGAGAAACCATATGAGTGTCCAGACTGTGGGAAAGATTTCAGTATTAGGACTACCCTTCTAAATCATATCCTTATACACACAGGGGAGAAACCATTTGAGTGTCCCGAATGTGGATGGTGCTTCAGGAAAAATTCCACCCTTATTGCACACAAGAAAATCCACATGAGGCACCAAGTGATGAGTGTAGAAAAGATTTGAATTTCATTTCTAAAGTCCCTCTGTAAATCCAACTGAGAAATTGACTATTTAATTTGACTACAAAGAATTTGCCTAATTTTTTGTAGGCAAATATGTAATGGCATTAAACGGGAAGGAGGAAGGAAAAAATGGCAACATATTAGTGTGATAATGCCTATCTGGTCATTAGCAGCAGAACTTGCTGGATATGGGTAGTTTTCGGGTTACGAATGTAATGGATCCTGCCCATTCCATCCAAAACTTGAGAAGTTGTGGGATTGAATCTCTTACATTGAACGACATCACTCCCTTCTTTCGCCCACACACTCATTGTTTTCCTGCTTCAGATCAGCTTGACATGGCATCTGGCGCCAAGAAAGCAGCCCTGAGAGGCTGTGCGCGACTTCTTAGGGTTGCTTTCTCATTGGCAAATCATTGGCAAATGTCCTGTAGGCATTGGCAGCCCTTTGCAAAAAGCCTTTGCCTGTAGGAACAGGACCTCAGAGGGACACACCCACTCCTCCCAAGCTCAGTTGGTGCCAACAAAGGCAGTTTGCAAAGGGCTGCTGAGGCCCTATGGGAATGCAATCTCCCAGCAGGCCTTGGCAAGGAAACGGCAAATGGAGGGAAGGACTGAAAGAATGAAGTCTTCCCTCCATTTGCAAATGCCTCAATTCACAGAAAATAGATGCCTAAAGTGAGATTGCTCAAGACTACTGACCTTGCGTGATCTCGTGGTACGTTAGGACTCCATCCTCTGTGAATGCTGGCAAATAAAGCACAGCAGAGAGATCTTTGCAAGGTAACTCACTCTCCAAAGGCAAAATTCCTGTGAAGACTCCGCTGGGGTTGGGGAGAATAAGGGTGAATATAACAGAGCCTCTGCAGTCGTTCGTAAGGATGAACAACAGCCATGGTGCTCCAGTATTCATAATTTCGGGATTTGTTTGTAAATGCTGGGGGGAGGGGGGGGCTTATCGTGTAACTTTGAACGTTTGCTAAGAGAATGCTTGTAACCCAAGGATTACCTGTATTTATTTTTGTAGAAATTTTAAAAATCTTTTTGGAGTGGTCGCTGCCAAGGATTTAGGATCAAAGAGTTTCAATGGGTGAGAGACTAAAGGAAGCCAACTTCATTCGTGCTGGCCAGAGATGCTTCCAAGGACACCCATCCTAAATGTCTTATGCGTCTGTAACTTTGCATACACAGAAGTTTTCATTAGGTCAAAGAGGGAAAATAACATAACCAGCTGGTCTAGAAAAGAGGGGCTTGGGAAGAGGAGATGATTGTCTATATATGCTGAGAGAAATGTTTCCAAAAGGCATTTCAAAGGTTTGGAAGAAAGATTGGTAATACAGATGTGCCTACAAAAATGTATCAAAGTTGCCCCACTCTTTGTTTGATACACATTCCTTTTTTAAGTCAAAATTTTAATTAATAAAATATGCAAAACAAGCAAAAACAATTGATACAGAGAAGCAGGAAAGGAGTCGAAAAAAAGAAAAAATAATATAACGCACCTTCTGCCTTTTTCTCTGTTGAGAAATTGTCATCAGCCATTCCTCTTTGGAAATTACCTCTGCTCAGTTTACCAGAATAAAGTCTTCCTTGGAAATTGATCCTGTCCTGAAGTCCATTCCTCAGAGTTATCCAGTCCAACATTTCACTTTCACGTTGCTCTTGGAACAGGGAGATTTTCTCTATGCACAGGTTGAAAGCAGGAAAGCTTTAATGAATACATTATATCGGCAAAGATGAGGGCAAAAGCAGATCTATTTCCCGCGCAAGTGCACATAAAGTTCAAGTTTTCCCTCTCTGCTATTAGGCCAGGACACATTGTCCAATGGAGACTTCCAGTATTGTTGTGAGAAAGTCTTTTTAGGCTCTTGTAAACCTGCCAAAACGTCCTTGGTTCCCATGGTTGGCATCGATGTCTGGAGCTTTGTTCTTTTTTTTAAAAAAAAATTTTTTAATTTCCATTTTCATAACATACACTCACATGTATACTATACATAACCCGTATCATATAGTATTAAATAATAATTACATCAGTTCCACTTGTCAACAATGCCCAGAAAAATAAAAACCCATTATAGCTCTTCTGCTCTCCATACACCTCTTTCTTCTACCACCCTCCAACTTTCTATCTTCCCTCCATCATCCTTTCCTACTCTATTTCCCCTTCCTTTCTACTGCTCCTGTCTCTACAATCCACTCCTCCTTATCCTCCTCATCTTCCCCCCTTACCCTCTCTCCTATCCTTCTCTTCCCATCTTTCTTCTCCCTTCTGTTTCCCACTCCTCCTCATTGGTGTATTTCCACTACATGTCAATATGCTTAATATATCCTAGTTTAAAGAAAAAATAATCATAATAATAGTAATGAAAATATAAGAGAAAACAGTATACATGTGGAGTCAAATTACATTAAAATCTAACACGTATCGGCAAACCTGATATATATCCCTCCCCCCACCCTCCCCCACAACCTTCCCCCCCCCCGACTTCCCAGAACTCATACACGGTATAGATTTTTAACAAAAACAGTCTAAAATATATTGGGAAAAAGAATAAGAAATTGATAACATCTTTACATTGAACTTAGCTCCTCCTTGCTAAACTAACTTTAAACAATTTAAATCATTCCTGATCTTAAGCATAAGCTATCTGGAATTTCTTAGTCCCATATTTATTTTGTATATAATCAATTCATTTTTTCCAGTCTCGTTTATATCTCTCCTTTGAGTGGTCCTTAAGATATGCAGATATTTTAGCCATCTCGGCTAAATTTGTGACTTTCAACTTCATTAAGTAATGAGATAGGTCTATAGTTTTTTAGTTGAGTAATACCTTGGTCTTCTTTAGGTATCAGGGATATAAAAGCTGTCTTCCAAGATGGGGGTACCTTCTGTTTGAATCTTATTAAATAATTCCTTAAGAGGTTCTACCATTTCTAATTGTAGATTTTTATAGTAAGCCGCTGTCAAGCCATCTGTACCAGGTGCCTTTCCTGCCTTTAACTGCTTAATTACGTGCAAAATTTCCCCCGAAGTTATTGGTTGATTCAGTCTTTGCCTCTGCTCTTCTTTAACTATGGGTATTTTTTCTTTGTCCAAGTATCTCTCTATATCTAGGCCGTTAATTTTGTCACCCTTATACAGCTCTGTAAAAAATTCTCGGAAGACCTTTTGAATCTGTGGAACACTTCCTTCCCTCTATAGAGCAATTTAGCTATGTTTCAAGAATTTTGTTTTTTCCTAATCTGATAAGCTAACCATCTGCCAGATTTATTTGCATTACAAAAAGTATTATGTTTTGCATATAACAGACTAGTGGCTACCTGGTCTGAGATCAACATATTAAATTGGTCCTTTAATATGGTAATTGCTTCTTTAATCTTTATATCTCCTGGTTTTAAAGTTAGCTCTTGCTCTTTCTTCCTAATTTCATCTTCCAGTTCTGTTCGTTTTACCCCTTGTTTATGTCTATGTAATCTATTTATATTTATCAAAGCTTTACTTGCATCCCATACAATTTCCATAGGTGTGCCCTTATTCATATTAAAAACAAAGTATTCTGTTAACAATTTTTTACATTCATTAATGTATTTTTCATATCTGAATAAATTTTCATTCAATCTCCAAGACCTTCTTGCTTGTGTCACCCCTCCCAACTCCATCCAAACTGGATTATGATCTGATAAAACTCTAGCTGAAATCTTTGTCTTCTTCCTGCACTTCCTAGGTATTTTGTATTATTTTGTACTCTGCAGCTATTTCTAATTGTCCGGATATCCCGGTAATTATTCTCAGGAGGTTTGTTAATGTATCCTGGCTTTGTTATTCTAGTGACTTCCACTTTGGTTATGGGCTGTACTGGTCTTCCTAATGGAACACTTGGTGAAGTTCCCTTCCCACAGAGGTTAAAAAAAATCACAGAAGACAGCAGTGGCATCATCAGTTCCATATTGTTTCCAATTGAAGAAAGTTAGCAACCCCCTTTAGAAGAATGAAATATGTTAGGAAATATTAAAAAGGCAGAATATTATATTTTCCCTAGGGGGGAAACATGTTTATAAAGAAAGATTCTCAAAGCCTCAGCTCTCTGCCCCCAGGAGAAACAAAGGGGCAACTTTTAGAAATGCATATTTGGTAATCCATTCAAGACAGGAATAGAACCCCAAGGAAGTCAGCATCTAGGATTAATTACATTTGCTAAACAAGATTAAAAAACCCAAATCATTGCCGGCCTTTGTGAGACCAACTACCGTATTTTTCAAAGTATAAGAAGCACCTTTTTCCCCTCAAAAAAGAGGATGAAAATATGGGTACATCATACACTGAATACAGCCTCTGGAAACCCCACCCCTTTTGCAAAAATGGCCATGCATAGTCTTTAGGAGGCTTCCAGAGTGCTGCTGGGGGCTGGAGAGAGGAAAAATGAGCAAAAACGGGCCATTTTTTGCCTCTTTTTGTCCCCCCCCCAGCCCCCAGGAGCACTCTACAACCCTCCTAAAGGCTATGCATGCTCCCCACTTTTTTTTTTTTTACAAAAAATGGACCTGTTTTCGCAAAAAAACGGCCATTTTTGGGAGGTCTGCAGAGTGCAATTTTTTTAAAAAAAAATAATGCCTCTTCAAAATCTTGGTGCGTCTTATACACCAGGGCGTCTTGTACTCTGAAAAATATGGTAATTAAAATCAAATAACAAAATACACAAAACAAGCCTCCAAATTTCAAAATGCTGTAGAAGAAACTGTATGAAAGTCCATGTGCTCATCAAACCAAGTGTTCAGCTACCCAGAATCACACATGTTTGATGGTTCTGCTTCACTATTAAAACCATCTTTCCAATCAGCGTCTATGTTTCCAGTGTCTTTCTCCCCACTTGGAACTGAATCCAGATGGACATTTCTTACAACACAAGAAAAGAGCATGCCCATAAAATAACAAAACAACCCTAATATAAAGGAGAACCAGTTTTAAAGCATGCACCGCCAATGGAATAAAATTTGGGGAGTGAAGGAATATGTCGTGGAGAAACTTAGCCCCCACTCCTCTCCTAGAAGAAATATTTAAAAGTCAGAATATTATATGTCCCTAGAGGGAGAAAGCATCCCCTACACTCTTAGATAGCCCCCAGTAGATGCCAGCACTTACAAAGAGATAGATAGCTCTATTCATAAGGAAATACTGTCAACCTTGAAGCTGATCCGGTTGAAGCCATTTTGAGGCATCAGTGCTGCCGCATTAGCACAAGGGAGTAGGAGGGGGGATTAGAGATAGCTGGGATGGTGGAGTCATAATAAAATATTTTCTCCTGAGAACCAAGAATGTTCTCATACCTGGCCAGATAAAGTAGGAGTGATGTCACCAGACCAGCGGACGCTGCAGTGATTGGGGTATATGACTGTTTGGGATTGAGAGGAAAACTTTTAATTAGGTGAAAACAAGGGGTCCCTCAGCGTTGGTTTTAACCAGATTTGTGCCAATTTGATATTTCCAATAAAGATATTCTTTTAGGAATTTACCTGCCTCTGAGGTTTGCTTGCGATGGATCTATTACTCGGAACCCTGGCATTAAACCAACTCTCTACTAAAATGTCACGAAACTTTTTGCTCCATTTGGAGCTGCTTATTTGGGGTCCTGAGTCCCAACTGCTTAGCCGGCCTACCAGGCAGCAGGAAGACTCAGGAAAGATGGAGAAGAGGATGGAGGAAATGGCGGGCACTGATGGAGCTTGTGCAGGGGTTGCTGAAAGCCTACAGTAACCCTCCTTGCCCCAGCAGGTGACTGCCGTGCTTCCCTGCCTTCCACATTGCCTTACTGGCGGTCCTCCATGCCTGCTTGCCTTCTGAGGTCGGCGTCCAGCCCAACCTGGCCAGTCATTGGGCGGATGGCCCTTGGTGGAAATGCAGACCCTGTGCTGGAGCTGTGAGGGGTGGCGGAGATCCTGTGGGGGGGGCAAGCAGACATACCGAGGCTGTTGCACATGCACCCGCTCCATTTCTGCAAAGGCAGAGTCCCGCCCGTCTCTGCTGCAGGTCAATCCAAAGAGGGGAGGAGGATGCTGCAGAAAAGGCTGCCTTCCACCCGGGCCCCGTGTGCTTCTCATGCCAGTTCAGCAGGGCTTCACGGGGAATGAGGGCAGGAGCAGTTTGGCACGGTTGTTCCCCGGGCAGCAAAGCAGACCGAATCAAAAAGGATGAAGGGGATCTTCGGTGGATCTGGTCAAGGGAACAACCTCTGGCTTATTGAGTCTAACCGTGGTTGATGGGCTTTTCCTTGAGGTGGAGGGTAGACCCAAATTGTGCCCCACTGTGAGCATCTCTCAGCCGTTGTATGCACGGAAAACCCTTGCACAGTAAAGAAAAAGTTCCCAAGAGTGCAAGAATTTGTTAATTGCAGCAAAGGGAAGGGATTCGAAGCCGGCTTGGAAGGGAGCTGCAGCAGCATGCCTGTCCCTTTCAGGTAATTTGACCTCCGGGAGGGATGTGGCCAGGGGGGACCATAAAGGGAGCAGCAGCTTTGCTGTGAATGAAGGGGAAAATGTTAGGCTTCTCTCTGTCACAGCATTCAACGCTAAGTGGTGCAGCAGATAGAATCCAATTTTGTGAATCCTCTAGTGTCTAACCAGACTATAATTCTCACTGAAACATTTCTCACAATCAGGACACTCAAAGGGTTTCTCTCCTGTGTGAATGCTCTGGTGTGAAACGAGGTGAGAATTTTGACTAAAGCTTTTCCCACAATCAGGACACTCAAATGGTTTCTCTCCTCTGTGAGACCTTTGGTGTGCCACCATGCTGGAATAGTGACTAAAACTTTTACTACAATCAGGACACTCAAAGGGTTTCTCTCCTGTGTGAGTCCTTTGGTGTGTCACCAGGCTGGAAATCCGACTAAAACTTTCCCCACAATCAGGACATTCAAACGGTTTCTCTCCTGTATGAGTCCTCTGGTGTTTCACCAGGGTGGAATTGTCACTAAAACTTTTACCACAATCAGGACACTCAAATGGTTTGTCTCCTGTGTGAGTCCTTTGGTGTGTTACCAGGCTGGAATGATGACTAAAACTTTTCCCACAATCAGGACACTCAAAGGGTTTCTCTCCTGTGTGAGTTCTTTGGTGTATCACCAGGCTGGAATTCCGACTAAAACTTTTCCCACAATAAGGACATTCAAACGGTTTCTCTCCTGTGTGAGTTCTCTGGTGTTCCATCAGGCTGGAATTGTGACTAAAACTTTTACCACAATCAGGACACTCAAATGGTTTGTCTCCTGTGTGAGTCCTTTGGTGTGTTACCAGGCTGGAATGCTGACTAAAACTTTTACCACAATCAGGACACTCAAACGGTTTCTCTCCTGTGTGAGTCCTCTGGTGTTTCACCAGGCTAGATTTATCACATAAATATTTCGCACATTCAGGACATTCAAACTGTTTCTCCTTGGTGTGAGTCCACGTTCCCATACTTGCTAAAGCATTTATCGGCATTGGGAGCACTTTTAGGGCTTTTGTCTTGTGTGGGTCCTTCCATGAAACAAAACGGAGCTGTTGTGACCAAAGGTTTTGCTACATTCAGAGTATTCGTATGGCTTTTCTCCAGTCTGGATCCTCTCATGCATAATCAACTGTGATTAGCAAGTTGTATCTTTCCCACAACTGGCACATCTAAGGAGTTTTCCACAACTCATATTCCTGAAGAGATTAAAAATATGGATGGTCCCTTGTTTGGTGGTGATTTGTTTCAAGCCGTTTTCTTCCTCCCAGAGCAATGCCTGTCACACTGTCTGCTCCACGTGGTTTTCCAATTGTCCTTTTCCTCCCCAGTAACTTCCAGATATTTCCCTCTTTTGCTGAATGGAAAAATAATCTCCCTTGACCATTCATGTAATATATGCTTGAATTCACACTCTCCGTTTCCCAGCTAGAAATCTCTTCTTGATTTTCTCTCTCACCTGCTGAGGAAGTTGGAGAATTGTGTGGCTCTCTGAAGGGAATGGAAAATATTTTGATTTCTGGACTGATTTGTTTTCCTTTTCAATGTTGCTTGTTATCCTCAGTGTCCAGAGTGCTCCTATTGCCATCTTCTTTGTCTATAAATTCAAATAAAAGTTTATCTTTAATTATGCATAAAATGGTTGCAGAAAATGAGGAAAAAAGAAAAGAGCTTATGTTGCAGTGAAATAGCAAACATGTCACAATCCTACAATAATTTTACATTAATCATGATTCATTTGACACATGGAAAACTACCCAGTAGTTCAAATATCCATTCAATGAAGAAATTGGTTGTTGACTGGGTCAATCAATGAATTCTTAGCAGTGCAAAGGGTTGTTTTCAAACACAGGTGTTATAAAATTTAAAAACACTAAAAATGGAAATGCAAACATGCAACCACAATTTTGCTTTGAATCAAAACTTTATTTTTTCATGGTTAGCTGAAACATGAAAAATGCCAGAGATTTGCATTAGTACTTCAGTCAGACTGTATTTACTTGATTCACGTTGCAACACGGGTCAGATAAAGACTACATCTATACAAGCCAAAGTATAGGAGTTTCCTAGTCTCTGACATTGAGGTGTGTGTTAAAACAATGGCAAAGAGTAATGATCTTAGAAAAGCAATTGTTGCTGTACATCAATTTGTGAAGATTTAAAAGGCTATTTCCAGAAATCATATTTTTTGGAGTATAAGATGCACCCTTTTCCCTCAAAAAAAGGTGAAAATCTGGGTGCATCTTATACAGTAAATACAACATTTTTGGCCTCCTGAAACTCTGCCTGCTTCACCAAAATGGCTGTGCATAGCCCTTAGGAGGCTTCCAAAGTGCTCCTGGGAGCAGGCGAGGGCAGATATGAGCTAAAACGGGCCGTTTTTTGCTCATTTTTGCTCCCCCAGCCCCCAGGAGCAGTCAATAAGCCCCTTAAAGGCTGTGCATGCCCTTTTTGGGGATACAAAAATAGCCCAGTTTTTACGAGAAATGGGCCATTTTTGGGTGATCTGCAGAATGCAAAAACTTTTTTTTAAAAATTTTCAAAGTCTTGGTGCATCTTATACTCAAAAAAATACGGTAATTTAAAATCCATCATTCTACACTGAGGAAGATTATTCAGAAGAGGAAATATTCAAGACAGTTGCCAATCTTCCTAGGACTGGACATTCAAGATAATTGTCATAAAGGGAGTTTTGTTCTCACCATCTTCTGATCATGTTATTGGCCGATGTTTGGACCTGGTCAAGGCCAACCGTCCTGCATACCAACCTGATGATGGTTCTTGGAGATGTAACCCACATGATACCTAAGGGAGTTGCAGTGGGCAATGGGGTGAGGGGTGTTGGAGGGTGGGGGCTGGGCAATGTTTGATATGTAAGATTTTGCGCTTTTCTGACTCAGACCTTGCTTTTCTTTCGCAGCTATCTTTTCATAACCAGTAAAAGTATTTTAATTCCACAAACAATGGGGTTAGAAGTTTTCTTTCTTGGTTATTGAGAGAGGCATGCCTGACATTAAGCAAGGTCTCAGCTTGCACCCATCCCGGAGTTAAAAGTTTCCGTGGGGGGAGCACCCAAATATCTAACCCCTGCAGCAAACAGGAGAAGGTAATGGCAAGCGTCACAACCAGCCGAAAACCAGAGGATGACTGGCAGGCAGCTGAAAGAGAGGCTCTCATGATGACACATGCTTTACACCTTCTTCAGGAGGTTTGGGAGCGACAACACGTCCATGTAAGTTTTGATGAAAGGGAAAGTGGATTAGCCGAGCAGGCGGAGGGAGGAGCAGAAAACCTGGTTAGCCCTGAAACGTCCCTGAAAACAGCTACCGGAACTGGGCAAGAGGGAGGGCCCCCAGCCACAGCAGCAGTTCACGCTCCCCCAAGGAGGAGGGAAACCCCCAAAGGCACCAAATGCTCAGATCCTCCACATGGAGTGAAATACAGAGGAGATCCCAAAGAACTGGGGGTTTTTTTTACTGCAAGTTTGGAATTACATGCAGGAGTTTGGGGAAGTTTTTCGTCGGAAGTTGCCAAAGTGAGAAGTGTTATTATGGCTTTGGAAGGAAAAGCGGCTGCCTGGATGGTAGCCTTGCATAATGATGATTCCCCCCTGCTGAGGGATTACAAGGGGTTTATGCCTTCATGACCCCCCCCCCGCCCCTAAATCAAAAGGTGAAAAGCAGGATGAAACCCTTAACCCAGGAGGGGAGGCCTGAGGCTGAGTACACACAGGAGTTTTGTGAGCTGTTGGTGCGCATGCGGGGGAGGTCTGAGGAGGCACCAAAAGAAGGAAAGGAGGGGCATTGGGAACCCAACTGCTACGCTAGACATGTCCCAAAACTGACCCTGGCTGGTAGGGAGGAACCTGGCTGGCAACTAGGGAGACGCTGTGAAACTGCCCTGGAAAGCGTGGAAGGTGTTGATGTCCTTTCTCCAGGCCAGGAGAAGGAACCCTCCTCTTCCGTGGGAGAAAGTGAAATCGATTCAGATGATGACCACTCAGGACTTAAAGTGCCCTCTACTGGATCCATAAAGAACTCTCTGGCAAATTGAAAGACAAAAAAGATAAGTATAAAAAGTGAAAAGCGGAGGACATAACTAAGGCATTATGCAAACACAAGTAGTATAACAAATATCAGCAAATAGCCCGAACATGTAAAGATGAAGTGAGGAAAGCTAAGGCTCACAATGAAGAAAGGCTTGCCACAAAAGTAAAAAATAAAAAAAAGTTTCTTCCAACATGTTAAAAACAAGAAAAAAATTAAGGAAACAATTGGTCCATTGCTGGGAGAAAGTGGCAAGTAGGTGACAAGAAACAGGAAGAAAGCAGAATTATTTAACTCATGTTTTCCATCTGTCTTTACACATAGGCATAAAACAGTCCAACCTATCAAAAACAGCACCACAAAAATCAGATTAGGAACACAAGTTGAAATAAGGAAGAAAATGGTAAGTGAGCACCTGTCTACCCTAGACGAATTCAAATCGCCAAGACCAGACGGATTACACCCCAGGGTTCTGAAGGAACTGGCAGACGAGATCTCAGAACCACTTAAGTATATCTTTCAGAGATCCTGGAGCACCGGGGAACTACCAGAGGACTGGAAAAGAGCTGATGTGGTTCCCATCTTCAAAAAAGGGGAACAAACAGATAGAGGAAACTACAGACCTATCAGCCTGACCCCAATGCCAGGAAAGATTCTAGAAAACATAATCAAACAACGAATTAGTGAACACCTAGAAACAAACAAAGTAATAGCCAAAAGCCAACCTGGGTTTGTCAAAAACAGATCATGCCAGACTAATCTTATTCGATTCTTTGATAATGTGACAAAATTAGTGGACCAGAGGAATGCCGTCGATATTGTTTACTTGGACTTCAGTAAGGCATTTGATAAGGTCGACCATAACCTAGATAAAGTAGAAGAATGTGGGTTAGACAGCATCACCACCATTTCATTTCATTCATTTCATTTTATTATATTTATATGCTGCCCTTTTCCCCCGAAGGGGACTCAGGGCGGCTAACAAATCAAATCAGGGAAGGAGGGGTACAGACAAAAAATAAAAAAATGAAAAATAATAATACATAATTTAAAAACACACAACAGTCATACCATTCGAAACGGGGGCCAGATGGATTTGTAACTGGCTGACCAACTGCACTGATCATGTAGTCCTCAATAGAACTGCATCTTCATGGAGGGAAGTATGCAGTTGAGTACCCAAGTACTGGGCCCAAAACAGGGTCTGTTTTGGGCCCAGTACTCTTCAACATCTTCATCAATCATTTGGATGAGGGAATAAATGGGGAACTCATCAAATTTGCAGATGACACCAAGCTGGCAGGAATAGCCAACACTCCAGAAGACAGGCTTAAGATACAGAAGGATCTTGACAAATTTGAACACTGGGCACTATCTAACTAAACAAAATTCAATGGTGAAAAGAGTAAGGTTCTACATTTAGGCAAGAAAAACTAAATGCACAGGTACAGTATAGGTGGTACCTTGCTCAATAGTAGTAACTGTGAAAGGGATCTTGGAGTCCTAGTGGACAACCATTTAAATATGAGCCAGCAGTGTGCAGCAGCTGCCAAAAAAGCCAACACAGTTCTAGGCTCCATAAACAGCAGGATAGAATCAAGATAACGTGAAATGTTAATACCACTTTATAATGCCTTGGTAAAGCCACACTTGGAATACTGCATTCAGTTTTGGTCACCACGATGTAGAAAAGATGTGGAGACTCTAGAAAGAGTGCAGAGAAGTGCAACAATGATGATTAGGGGACTGGAGACTAAAACATATGAAGAACGGGTGCAGGAACTGGGTATGTCTAATTTAATAGAAAGGACTAAGGGAGACATGATAGCAGTGTTCCAAAATCTCAGGGGTTGCCACAAAGAAGAGGGAGTCAAACTATTTTCCCAGGCACCTGAGGGTAGAACAAGAAGCAATGGGTGGAAACTAATCAAGGAGAGAAACAACTTAGAACTAAGGAGAAATTTCCTGACAGTTAGAACAATTAATCAGTGGAACAGCTTGCCTCCGGAAGTTGTGAATGCCCCAACTTTGAAGTCTTTAAGAAGAAGTTGGATAGCCATTTGTCTGAAACGGTATAGGGTTTCCTGCCTAGGCAGGGGGTTGGACTAGAAGACCTCCAAGGTCCCTTCCAACTCTGCTATTGTATTGTAATGCTGAGGGTAAATTGCAACCATGCTCTTACACCTCACGTAAGCTTACAGATATAGAAAGGAGATGGGCCATATGGGAAAAGGAAGCTTTTGCTGCTAGATGGGCTTTGATGACCTGGTGACACTTCCTAGAGGGAAATGATCAAATTCAGCAATTTTGGCCAATGACCCGCAAAGCATTAGATGCGGCTCACCAGACTCACAAAAAGCAGGCGGATAAGAAAAGGGTTAAACTTAAAGAGTACCAAGTTGGGGATAGAATGTTTTTGTCCACCAAGTTCCTACAAACCACCCAAAAATCGAAGAAGCCGGGGCCAAAGTACTTAGGTCTGTTCCCCATTGTAAAAATCATAAATTCTGTGTTAGTGAAGTTGGAGCTGCTGAAGAACCTTAGAAGAATTTATTCTGTATTTCATGTCAACCTGTTGAAACCAGAACACACTTCTTCCTTTCGTCTGCCTCAACCTTCACCTCCGGTCCCTCTTTTTATTGAGGGAGAGCAACATTTTGAAGTTAGAGAAATCATAGACTTCAGAAAACATAGAGGTTGCTTTCAGTATTTGGTCTCCTGGAAACATTTCCCAGATTTTTACCTTTATCACTGTCTCACCAGTATTTATTCCTGGCTAGGTCAATCTCCACATCTGCTGCCAGCTCATACCAGCCGTGCAGGTTGCGTGGGACCCCTCTGTTAACACAGTTGTGGTATATATCTTGGTTCAGGCCATCCATAAAACTGTCTATTAAAGCCTCCTCGGACCACTCCCGCATACGCACCAACAGCTCACGAAACTCTTGGATGTACTCAGCCACTGGACTTCTTCCCTGAGTAAGAGTTTTCATCTTGGCTCTCGCCTTACGCTCGGCTAGAGAATCATCAGAGCGCTTCCTCAGGGCAGCCATAAACACATTGTAATTCCTCAGCAGGGGAAGTCATCATTATGCAAGGCGACCATCCAAGCTGCCGCCTTATTCTCCAATGCTATTGTCACAGTTTCACCTTTCTTTCCTCGTTGGGGAAATCTTCTCCAAACTGTTGCATGAAATTCCAGACCTGGACCAGGAAAAATGCCAGTTCTGTGGGGTCCCCTCTGAATTTCATACGAAGAGGAGGAACTTTTGTCATTCGAAGTCTTCAGGGGGGGGGCTCCCCCCTTGGAGGGGCTTGTGTGGCTGCTGCTTCTTGTGCTGGGGCTCCCCCATCCTGATCAGCTCTGCTATCTGTCCCCAGCCCCCACACCAGGGTGAGGCAGGTCCTCTGCACGTTTCTCTTCTTGATCAGGAAAATCAGCTTCCCTCTCAGCCTGGCGCTCACAAAAACAACGTTTCTCCCAAGCCTATTGGAAGAGTGTCATAGCGTGGGACATCATGAGATCCTCTTCTTCGGCTTCCTGCCAAGCAGCTGCAGGTTGCCAGTATTGGCTGGTGGTAGCTCCGGCAGGGATTTCCTCAGGATCATATCTCTGCCCCACTCCCAACGACCACCTAGGGCGAACGGATCTTTCCTTCAAATCCAGTTCCTCTGTCTGCTCTGTTTCCAAGGAGCATGAGGATCTGGCAGCCCCCATGTTGTCCTCCTGGTCACTGCCTGGGTTGGAAATTTCTATGAAAGTTTTGTTTTAATTGCACTCCCCTTGAAAAGTATTAGCTCCAGGATGAGCGCGAACTGAGACCTTGCTTATTGTCAGGCATGCCTCCTTCAGTAACCAAGAAAAAAATCTCTCAACTCCATTGTTTGTGGAATTAAAAGTACTTTTACTGGTTATGAATAGATAGCAGCAAAGTAAAGCAAAGTCTGAGTCAGAAAAGCACGAAATCATACATATTAAACATTTGCCCAGCCCCCTCCCTCTAACAACCCCCACCCCATTGCCCCATCTTCAGCTCCCTTAGGTGTCATGTGGTTGCCTCTCCAAGAATCATCATCAGATTGGTATGCAGGATGGTTGGCCTTGACCAGGTCCAAACATCGGCCAATAACATGCTCAGAAGATGGTGAGAACAAAACTCCCTTTTTGACTATCACTCCTGCACTATTTATTCCCATCTCAAATATCATGCCCCCCCTCCCTGTTTCCATGGCAGCCGAAAGCAAGCAAGCGAAGCAGAGGCTGACATTTGCAAGGGATTGATAAAGTCATACAGAAAAGAATTGTTTCTAGTTATTGCTGCTAAATGTGGCTCTACATATTATTGAGTCATACTTTTTTCACACACTTCTCCATTTTTTAAAATAAAATAAATGATGACCTGATGTAATATGTCACGTATTCTTGTTGTTCTACAGTGGTTGTATTTACCTACTTTTAAGAACTACTAAGTTCTTAACTATGTCATGATTTCTACTATGTCCTGATAAGTAAAATCATAAAAGTCAAGGAGAGTGTACTTCCTTTTTTACATGACTGTATATCTGGAAGTCCTGGGGATAGAGTATACATTTCCAGATAGACTCAGAGAGAAATACAAGTACACACACCTACAACATGGAGAAAATCCATGTCTTTCAAGCCTGAAAAATATCTTTGGCTAGTCAAACCTTTTGTGCTAATATTAATCACACATTTGATGAATTTGAGAATTGCTCATATGTTGAGATGGCAAGGCTGAAGTTTAGGCCTCAACAGTTTTCTGCTAGTCTGAAGTGAAAGTAAAGAAATGTATATATATACACATACATACATACATACATACATACATACATGACTGCCATCTAGTGACAGGAGGTGGAAACACACACTTGTCCAATCTCCATCAAGGCGTTTGGAAGATGTTTTCAGTGATTCCATGGCAGCAGGTCCTTTTCGATTCCTCGAATCTCACTTTGATCAGTTTCCATCCATTGTATCTTAAAAGGTCCTTAAAAATCCTGTCCTTAGAATTTGGGTGGGGGAAGGGAAATTTTAATCCCATCAACTGGAGCTGAAGGTTTTTTCTTTGTGAATAGGCTGGCCTGGATTTCTTATTGGGCACAAAATCTCTAAAGATACTTTCTTCCTTTGTTAAGATTTTTTTTTCTCCATTTCTCACTTTACATTGACACATAACCACGCCAACTTACAATATCTGTTGTAGCTGTGGTCATTAAGCAAATCACCATGTTCCGTTCAGTGCAATGTACCATGACTGTGACTTACAACTTCCTGTCATTTTTGTTTCTTGGAAGCCAATTGTGAAAGTTCCAAATGGCGATTCCATGACTGTGGGACACCGCAACTATCGCAATATGCAAGCCAGTGCCACCCGCAAATAACTATGTTGGCCACAACTTTGAGAAACACTTGTAAGTCTACTTTTTCAGTACCAGTGTAATTGTGAAAGCTGAGTAGTAAGTGGTAAGCAAGGACGCTCTATAAAACTGAACAACCCAGAGTGCTTGATAGCTGTTATTTAAAAAAACTTAGGTTAAACACAGTTGTGTCAGGATTATAAATGGATAGTGCACCACTACAAAATCCTATGTTTTGTTTGCTAGGTATGGAAGTTAAAAAAATCACAGAGGACAGCAGTGGCATTATCAGCTCCATATTGTTTCCAAGAAAAGAACATGTCTACAAAATCACAAGTTAACCCTAATATGAAGGAGAACCAGTTTTAAACCATGTACCACCAATGGAATGAAATCTCGGGAGTGGAGAAATATGTAGTGTAGAAGGTTAGCACCTACGCCTCTCCTAGAATAATGAGGACTCTCAAATGAGATTATCAAAAAAATTCCAACATCAAGTTGGTTCCTACCCGTTTTATATCTTTGTAATGTAGTGCACCCACGATATATAAGCTGCAGTTCTCCTTTAGGTCAGGGCTTCCAATGCTTTTGTGGAATCCAGTGTGCAGAGTGTGTCAAGCTTCAAATGGCGTTTTTGCTGTTGCAACTATTATCGTTGCTCAGTTTGCCAAAAAACTATGGGGCGACAGAAGGGGGAGATAGAACAAAGCTCCAGACATCGATGCCAGCCATGGGAACCAAGGACGTTTTGGCAGGTTTACCAGAGCCAAAAAAGACTTTCTCACAACAACACTAGAAGTCTCCATTGGACAATGTGTCCTGGCCTAATAGCAGGGAGGGAAAACTTGAACTTTAACTATCTGCATTTGCACGGGAAATAGTCAGATCTTCTTTTGCCCTCATCTTTGCCGATATGATGTATTCATTAAAGCTTTGCTGCTTGCTACCTGTCCAGAGAGAAAATCTCCCTGTTCCTATGAGCAATGTGAAAGAGAAATGTTGGACTGGATTACTCTGAGGAATGGACTTTAGGACAGGATCTATTTCCAAGGAAGATTTTATTCTGGTAAACTGAGCAGAGGTAATTTCCAAAGAGGAATGGGTGATGACAATTTCTCAACGGAGAAAAAGGCGGAAGGTGCATTATATTATTTTTTTCTTCTTTTTGACTCCTTTCCTGCTTCTCTGTATCAATTGTTTTAGTTTGTTTTGCATATTTTATTAATTAAAATTTTGAATTAAAAAAAGGAATGTGTATCAAACAAAGAGTGGGGCAACTTTGATACATTTTTGTAGGCACATCTGTATTACCAATCTTTCTTCCAACCCTTTGAAATGCCTTTTGGAAACATTTCTCTCAGCATATATAGACAATCATCTCCCCTTCCCAAGCCCCCCTTTTCTAGCACTGCTGGTTATGTGATTTTCCCTCTTTGACCTAATGAAAACTTCTGTGTATGCAAAGTTACAGACGCATAAGACATTTAGCATGGGTGTGCTTGGAAGCATCTCTGGCCAGCACCAATGAAGTTGGCTTCATGACTAACATGTTGCCATTTTTTCCTTCCTCCTTCCTGTTTAATACCATTACATATTTGCCTACAAAAAATTAGGCAAATTCTTTGTAGTCAAATTAAATAGTCAATTTCTCAGTTGGATTTAGAGAGGGACTTTAGAAATGAAATTCAAACCTTTTCTACACTCATCACTTGGGGCCTCATGTGGATTTTCTTGTGTGCAGTAAGGGTGGAATTTTTCCTGAAGCACCATCCACACTCAGCGCACTCAAATGGTTTCTCCCCTGTGTGTATAAGCATATGATTTAGAAGGCTAGTCCTAAGACTGAAATCTTTCCCACAGTCTGGACACTCATATGGTTTCTCTCCTGTGTGAGTTCTCTGGTGTGTCACCAGACTGGAATTCTGACTGAAACTTTTTCCGCAATGAGGACATTCAAAGGGTTTTTCTCCTGTGTGAATTCTCTGGTGTATCACCAGGTTGGAATTCCGACTGAAACTTTTCCCACAATCAGGACATTCAAAGGGTTTCTCTCCTTTGTGAGTCATCTGATGTCTCACCAGGCTGGAATTCGAACGGAAACTTTTCCCACAATCAGGACATTGAAAGGGTTTCTCTCCTGTGTGAGTCCTCTGGTGTGTAACCAGGTTGGAACGCTGACTGAAACTATTCCCGCAATCAGGACATTCAAACGGTTTCTCTCCTGTGTGAGTCCTATGGTGTTTCACCAGGCTGGATTTATCACATAAACATTTCCCACATTCAGGACATTCAAACTGTTTCTCCTTGGTGTGAGTCCACGTTCCCATACTTGCTAAAGCATTTATCACATTGGGAGCACTTTTAGGGCTTCTGTCCTGTGTGGGTCCTTCCATGAAACAAAACGGAGTTGTTGTGACCAAAGGTTTTGCTACATTCAGAGTATTCGTATGGCTTTTCTCCAGTCTGGATCCTCTCATGCATAATCAACTGTGATTAGCAAGTTGTATCTTTCCCACAACTGGCACGTCTAAGGAGCTTTTCCGCAACTCATATTCCTGAAGAGATCAAAAATATGGATGGTCCCTTGTTTGGTGGTGTTTTGTTTCAAGCCGTTTTCTTCCTCCCAGAGCAATGCCTGTCACACTGTCTGCTCCACGTGGTTTTCCAATTGTCCTTTTCCTCCCCAGTAACTTCCAGATATTTCCCTCTTTTACTGAATGGAAAAATAATCTCCCTTGACCATTCATGTAATATATGCTTGAATTCACACTCTCCGTTTCCCAGCTAGAAATCTCTTCTAGATTTTCTCTCGTTTCTCTCTCACCTGCTGAGGAAGTTGGAGAATTGTGTGGCTTTCTGAAGGAAATGGAAAATATTTTGATTTCTGGACTGATTTCTTTTCCTTTTCAATGTTGCTTGTTATCCTCAGTGTCCAGAGTGCTCCTATTGCCATCTTCTGTGTCTATAAGATTCAAATAAAAGTGTATCTTTAATTGTGCATAAAATGGTTGCAGAAGATGAAAAAAAGAAAAATGTTTCCATTACAATGAAAAATGATGAAATTCACTTGTTGATTGGGTCAACTTAAAAGACTGAAAACAAACTACCTTCAGTTTATCCCATGCCTGCCCTTCGTGGAGGTGTCCGCAATACAGGACAGCAAAACTGTCAAAATGATGGTTCTAATAGTTGATTAGAACTCCTGTTTTTATTGTGCAACAGCTTTAGCATTTAAGAACAGAAGTAAGTTAGTTGCTTTTCTAGTAATACATAAACATTAAAGGGGCTCTCCTGCAGGGACCCTGCCATGGTCTAATTCAGATTGGAAATCTAGCAAAGGAAAATAATTTCCCCCACTTCCTTTGTCCTGTTTCCCCTACTGGAAATAGCTGCTTGCAACACACAAGGATGGGAAACTTTCTTAAGAGCTCACAATTCAAGAATACCAAGGTGCAGATTAGGTATCTCAGGGTGGGGAAGGCCATTGGGGTGGGGGGTAGTGATAGAACAGGCCCTCAAGGCCTCTCCTGCCCACTTGCTTCTCCCTCCCTTCCTGCCACAAGGACTCACTTACCTTGCAAACATCTGTCTCCTCTGTTTCTTTGCTTCTGAGGAAGGGAGAGGAGATTTGGCTTGGAAAGGCTTTTCATGCTGAGAATGGACACTCTTGAATGCTATAATATCATGCAGATTCAGGCACCCATCCTCTTTTGCAGAGTCAGGGACCCAGAAACTTTCATTCTCAGTGCCAAAAGTGTTTGCCAATCTCCTGCTAGTCTCCCCACCGCAAACTACTTTCCACTTAACTACTTAATGAGACCTTGTTGGGATGTTTGCATGCAAATGAGACAAGAGAGAGAGAGAGAGAGAGAGAGAGACAGAGACAGAGGCACAGAGAGAGAGAGTGAGTGAGTGTTTATGGGAGAAAGAGCGATCTTCCGCCAGGGCACCCAAGTTGCTGGGACTGAGGCAGTGGGAGTGGAGTACGAATCAAGGCGGAGAGTAGGTATGGAGCTTCCCCCCCAATCCCTGCACCAGCTTAATTGGGTCCCCTGCCAGCAAGGCACTGAAGCGCTGCAACTTCTGCCGCAGCAAGACAGAGAGAGAGAGGAAGGGGGCTCTCCAAACTCTGTTTGTGTATGAGAGAGAGTGCGGATCCCTGCTTCAGTCGCGGCATTCAAGTTACTGGCAGCGGGGAGGGGGGGCAGGAGCCACCTGAGTAGCTGTTTTTCTCCTTGTTCTCCTCCCCACTCAAGCAGTGACAGGCTTTACGGGACAGCAGGGCCTCTCATTTCCCCCCCTGCATGGCGAACACTAGCTTCAGTCAGGGTATTCAAGCTGCTGCTGGCGGTAGCCATGATTGCCCCCTTCCCAGCCCAGCCAGCACTGCATGACTTGCTCCCTCCCTGTCCAGCCAGCACAAAGCATCACCGTTCTTCTCCTTCTCATCGTCCTCCCCGCCCACGCAGCAGCAGGGTCTGTGGGACATGGTCTCATTCCTGCCCCGGCGCAGTGAACTCTGGTGGGCTGGACGCGGGTGTGAAGTGCCTGGCCCCGCAGTGTTTAGGTTTATTCGATTTATATGCCGCCCTTCTCCCTAGGACTCAGGGAGCTCATTTGAAGGCTTCATTCAGCCTTCAAACAGTAAGGCTGGGCCACGTAAGTGAGCAGCGCACCAAGGGCATGGATGACATTGGTTACTGCACCCGTCCAATTCCGATTCCACGGCTTGCCTTACTGTTTGACAGGGAGTTTGCCTTACTCCATGTCCCATGGAGCCGCTGCCGCTTGGGCGGGGAGGACGACAAGGGACCTCAAGAGAGTTGTGCATAAAAAAACACCCACAAATCTTAATGAACTGAAGCAATATTGTAAAGAAGAGAGGGCCAAAATTCCTCCATAACACTTCAAGACACTGATAAAGTCACGCAGAAAAGAATTACTTCTAGTTGTGGCTGCTAAAGTTGGTTCTACAAATTATTGAGTCATACATTTTTCACACATGACTTCTCCGTTTTGCCTTTCTTTTTATAAAATAAATGACCTGATGTAATATGTCAGGTGTTGTTGTTGTTCATCCGTAATTATATTTATCTACTTTTAAGAACTTCTAAGGACCAACTGATTTTCACTACGTCCTGATACGTAAAATCATAGAAGTCAAGGAGAGTATACTTTCTTTTCCCCACGACTCATGAGAGATTATATGTTTGCAGACAAATACACTCAGAGAGAAATAAAAATACACACATCTACAATAGGGAGATAATCCATGTCTTTCAACCCTAAAAAAATAATTAAAATTGTTACAGTCAAACCTTCTGCACAAATGTTAATCGGGAACCTGATGAATTTGATGATTGCTCCATGTTTTCAGATGGCAAGGCTGAAGTTCAGGCCTCAACAGGCTTCTGGGGCCATGGAAACTTTCATTGGAAAGTTTTTGTTCAGATAAATAAAAGCATTGGCTTCTCAACAGACACACTTGATTTTACTGAGCCACACCTGTCAATCTGCATGACACTAACTTTACAGATGTGAGGACTTTAATGGATGAAATGATGCCGAAAGCCTCTGCAAGATTTGAAGCAACAGCTGAAGCCATGAGCTCAAAGTAAGGGAAGTAAATACTTTCCACAACCCCTTTGGTGACATCCCAATTGAAGTAGTCCTCACTTACTGACTGCAGATGGGCCTGGAATCTGTGTCACTAAGCGACCCAATCATGAAGCATGATGCCACAGGACAGAGCGAAGTTACATCTGTACCTTTAATGTATTTTAATATGTATGTATCTTTTATGTCTCTAAGCCCCTCCATAGTTATGTCATGGTAAGGTTTGTGGCCAATACATTTTATAAATGAATACAACTGAATAATAAAAACATTCCAAATGTTCATTATTTAAGACACGTGCTGTGTTAAGCACAGTTGAAGCTGGTGAATACGGGGATGGGGGCACCAATAGGAAACACAGTGCTTGTTAGTTAGAAATGTAAGTAAAACAAAACAACCCAGAAAAGACCAGAGGAACATTAGTCCGACCTTGTTGCCCAGAAAACATCAGGTCCATAACAGAATAATTGAGTTTGGAGGGACCTTGGAGGTCTTCTAGTCCATCCTCTGTTCAGGCAGGGGACCCCATTCGATTCTGAGCAATTGGCTGTCCAATCTCCTCTTAAAACCCTCCAGTGAAGGGAGCACCCACAACCTCTGGAGGGAAGCCATTCCCAAAGAATCCTCCTTAATTTAAGAGAGATTTTTAAAATCTTCCCAGCAGGAGGAAAATTGAAGCCACCAGTTTCACAGCGTGCAGCCCCAGTGGGCTTAAATTCGGGGAGGGAAGGAACCTGCAGCAGCAGCAGCTGAGATGCTTCAGCCCAGTTGCTTCTCTGCTTCCAGGCCGTGGAGGGAACCGAACACCCCGACTTGCTCCAGGACTCTCCTCCCACCGGCCCTCCACTCACCCTCCAGCTGCGGCTTCGATCCTGGGAAGAACACAAAAGCCGCTCTGCACTCCACCTTCCTCCCATAAGCGATCCAAGAGGAAGTTTCCCCTGAGCTTCTTCTCTACTCTCATTCTTTCTAGCAATGATGTACTCGATGGTTTTTTCAAGCTGAAGCAGGGCTGACCCTACTGAATTGATGCCTTTCTAGGCACAGATGTTGCCTGACCGCCCTCAAGCGACAGGAGGTGGGAAAACATGCTTGTCCAATCTCCACCAAGGCGTTTTGGAAGATGTTGTAGTGATTATATGGCAGCCGGGCTTTTTCGATTCCTAGCAACCGACCTTTGCAACTGAGCCCCGTGAAGTAGTGACACGTGACGCTACTTAGCTTCGTTTTTAGTGCCTTTGGGTCAGTCTGTAATGTCCTGGCAAGGGTTTTTGGAGTGGTTTCCCCCCTTTCCTGCTTCCTAAACTTAAGAGGACTGGCTAAAGTTCAACAGATGGTTTTGCTCTTCAGGTGGGACTGGAACTGTCTGTTTCTCTGTCTCTAACCTGGTGCCTTCACCACTACACCATTTTTTCTACGTGTTTCACTTTTCTTCTTTATAACTGCTATTCTAATAGAAAATCCTTCATAAACGTTATTGCAGTACATTCTTGATTAAAATATTTTTTCATTGATATATAATTTTATGGTATTAACACACACACCCCCCGGAAAAAAATGTTATTAGCCATCAAACTTCAAAAATACACTTTTCCCAAAAGGTTTCCACAATTTTGGCCACTAGTGTAGGTTGTGATCTACATTATCAAATGCTTTACTGAAATCTAAGTATATGATATCTACAGCATTTTGCTGGTCCACTAATTAGTCATTTTGTTAAACAATTAAATAAACTTTGTTTGGCATAATGTTTTAAATCAACCCTACTGGTTACTGGTTATAATTTTGTTTCCTTCCATGTGTTGACAGATTTGTTGTCTGGATATGTTTTCCAAGATGTTACCAGGTATTAATGTAAGGCTGATCTGTCTGTAAGTTCCTGGATTTGTTTTTCCCCCCTTTTTTGAAGATGGTGTTAAATGGAAAAAGGTTTCCTCTGCGGGTTCGGATTTCCCGGCTGGGAGAACGTCACTGGCTGAGTGAATGAATTTAGGATCGAAGCAAGCTGCATTTGAAAACAGGTTGTCTTTATTATTTCAGGAAAGCAAGACTGACAGTGATGTTGATCAGTGTTCCTGGGTGAGCTGACCCCGACATACAGTAGTATGTATAGTAAGTATATTTTTTATATCATTTTCCTCGTTGAAGTCCTTTTGTTTTCTTTGTACTATTATTTGATCAGCCCCCAGTAGATGTCAGCACTTACAAAGAGATAGATAGCTCTATTCATAAGGAAATACTGTCAACCCTGAAGCTGATCCGGCTGAAGCCATTTTGAGGCATCAGTGCTGCCGCATTAGCGCAAGGGAGTGGGAGTGGGGATTAGAGATAGCTGGGATGGTGTAGTCATAATAAAATATTTTCTCCTGAGAACCAAGAATGTTCTCATACCTGGCTAGATAAAGTAGGAGTGATGTCACCAGACAAGCGGACGCTGCAGTGATTGGGGTATATGACTGTTTGGGATTAAGAAGAAAATTTTTAATTAGGTGAAAACAAGGGGTCCCTCAGAGTTGGTTTTAACCAGATTTGTGCCAATTTGATATTTCCAATAAAGATATTCTTTTAGGAATTTACCTGCCTCTGAGGTTTGCTTGTGATGGATCTATTACTCGGAACCCTGACATTAAACCAACTCTCTACTAAAATGTCAGGAAACTTTTTGCTCCATTTAGAGCTGCATATTTGGAGTCCTGAGCCCCAACCGCTTAGCCGGCCTACCAGGCAGCAGGAAGACTCAGGAAAGATGGAGGAGATGGCGGGCACTGATGGAGCTTGTGCAGGGGTTGCTGAAAGCCTACAGTACCCCTCCTTGCCCCAGCAGGTGATTGCTGTCCTTCCTTGCCTTCCACATTGCCTTACTGGCGGTCCTCCATGCCTGCTTGCCTTCTGAGGTCGGCGTCCAGCCCAACCTGGCCAGTCATTGGGTGGACGGCCCTTGGTGGAAATGCAGACCCTGTGCTGGAGCTGAGAGGGGTGGCGGCGATGCCGTGGGGGGGCAAGCAGACATACCAAGGCTGTTGCACATGCACCCACTCCATTTCTGCAAAGGCAGAGTCCTGCCTGTCTCTGCTGCAGGTCAATCCAAAGAGGGGAGGAGGATGCTGCAGAAAAGGCTGCCTTCCACCCGGTCCCCGTGTGCTTCTCATGCCAGAACCGCAGGGCTTCACGGGGATTGGGAGCAGGAGCGGTTTGACACGGTTGTTCCGCGGGCAGCAAAGCAGTCCGAATCAAAAAGGATGAAGGGGATCTTCGGTGGAGCTGGTCAAGGGAACAACCCCGGTTTATTGAGTCTAACCGTGGTTGATGGGCCTTTCTTTGAGGTGGAGGGTAGACCCAAATTATGCCCCACTGTGAGCATCTCTCAGCTATTGTATGCACGGAAAATCTCTGGTTTCAGTCTGCAGACATCACCACCCTCAGCACGGTCGATAACCTAGAGGGTAAAGAAGCAAAGTGGGTGACCCAGCTCCATGACAAGGGGACCCCAGAGCTCGAAGACATAGATGACTTACTGCAGGAACTAAGGTTGAGATTTGTGGACTCGGCCCATGGTCATGAAGCAGAAGCGGAGATGAAGGTGATTAAGAAAAAGAGCCACCCAGCTAAAGAGTATGTTGTGGAGTTTTGGAGGCTTGCGGCACTGGCCCAAACACTTCCTGTTCCACTACTTCAGGGACGGTCTGGACCAGGAGCTGCGGAATGCCAGTGTCAACTTCTAAAGCATTGCCATGACTATTATCAGGCTGGCATGGAAGAGGAAATTCCATGCATGCCTTCGGCCGGAGTCATATCTCATGTCTACAGCCTAGTTGGAGAATATGAATTATGACGCAGGACAGAATGGAGGAGATACAGGGGGTAAAGTTCAAACGCAATTAAGTGAAAGCAGTTTCGGCTCCACAGGAGTCCACGCCAGAATGTTGATCCTAATAAATGTATGGATTTCTTTTGAACTTTGTCTGGAGGCTCGTAAATTAATTAGGTCATCTTCTGGGAATTTCACAGAGGGCTGAAACTTATTTTTTAAAAATCTATTACGATTTCCGGGTTTCCTGAATCCCAGGCTCTCCAAGCACTCCCCCAATATTTGGGGTGCTTGGAGGGAAAATCAGGCAACAGGAGGCTGGAGAAAAAGACTTATAAAGCTGGAGGTATATGAAAATGCCAGGCAGCGATGTCTTCCCCAGCAGCTGAAGCAAGAAAAGATGAGTACTTTTGGAAATCAACCCCTAAAGCGGCTGAGCTGGAATTCCCTTGCTGTAGTCCCCAGATACAGGGAAGGTTCTCAAGCAAGCTGGCAAGGGTGGACTTGGGGTGGGACTGGAAACAAGCCAGGCTCCCAAAGCCCCAGATGGAATCCCTAGGGAGTGCAATAGAGCAACTGAAGGAGGATCTTGACCAGGCCACCCTTGCTGATGAGGGGCCATTATGCTGCCAAAAAGAGAGGGGAGGGACATCCGCTAAAATGCTACAGATGAGGGGGGATGGGCCACATGGCAGCACCATGCCCAACTCCAGCCCCACAACCAAGGCCAGACCCACCGCCCAGGGCACGACCAGAACGAGGCCTAAATGGACCGCCAACAGGTTTGGGAAAGCCCTCCAGGCTGCAGACACCCCTTCCCCCCTGGCAAAAGTGGTGGAACCCCAGGCAACGACAACCAGTCGTCTGAAACATATGACAGCGAGGATGGGGGAGAAAATGACCCAATGGTGAGTGAATCAATTCACCCTTTCCTTTTTCCAATACGCTTCAGAGCCCCAAAACAGGAAGCCAGGGGAATTTTCAAGCCCTAATAGACTCAGGCTGCACAAGGTCCTTGATCAACCTAACCACAGTCCTGAAATTGGGGATCAGAGCAAAAAAACTGGCCCACCCAATCTGGTTCGAGCAGGTCGACGAGTCCCTAATGGGAGGAGCCTATGCCACTCACCTAACTGAACCAATGAGGCTAGAACTAGCAGATCACTGGGAAGTAATTCGATTCATAATAGCCCCCAAAATGACAGACGCAGTCATACTGGGACTTTCCTGGCTAGACAAGTGGGGACCGACCATCTGGTGGCAAGGGGGTACCCGCAGTGTTAGGAGCCCCCAACCCCTCCCACACCAGCAAGCAGAAACACCACCTACGCTGGAACCCCCCAGGAGAACAACTGGCAACCACATCCGACACAATCCCAGAGGCCGAACTGATTCCAATAGAATATCAGGACCTCGGAGAAGTATTCAGCGAGGCCGAGTTCAATGTTCTGCCTCCCACCGGGAGACAGACTGTGCCATCAAAATCATCCCCAGGGCAAAACTCCCCAGACCCAAACTGTTTGCCATGATGCCATGGGAAATGCAACAGATGCGCAAATACATAGACAAAAACCTAGCAACGGGGTTCATTGAAAAAAAGATGGAACCATGAGATTGTGTGTTGACTTTCGAGGGATAAACGGGGTGTCCGTACACAACCTATATCTACTCCCCCTCATGACGGACATGCTGTCTCATCTGGCCCAGGGTAAAGTCTTCACCAAACTAGACCTCAGAGAAGCATATTACTGAGTACGTATGGGTGCAGGGGGAGGCCTCGGAGGAGGAAAAAGGTGCCTAAGATGTCTGTCTTATTAAATTGGAACAAAAAGGATCGTTTTGCCTTGGACTCTGATTTAATTCTGCATGATACTTGGAACGCTGACACCACTTTTCTTGCTACAGCTAAGTGAATCATGCTGTTGTTAGTTACGTGGTTGTTAAGCTAATCTGGCTTCCATATTGAATTCGCTGGTCAAAAGGACATAGAAGAGAATCACACGACTCTGGTTCACTGCAACCTGTATTTGGCATTTCTACCATCTATCACCATAAGAATGCATATAACACTCCCAAAAAGATTTTTGCATAATTGCAAAATTTCTGCAAAAAAAATAAAAATTCAGCAACTTCTTATGCTGAAAGTGTACGGGTGGAATGTTTTCTGAAGCAAAGGTCACACTCAGGGCACTCAAATGGTTTCTCCCCTCTGTGTATAAGGACATAATTTATAAGATTAACCCTAGTACGAGATCTTCCCCACTGTCTGGATACTCATAAGGTTTCCCTATTTTGTGAGTCCTCTGGTGACTCACCAGGCTGGAATTCTGACTGTAACGTTTCCCACAATCAGGACACTCAAAGGGTTTCTCTCCTGTGTGAACCCTCTGGTGTGTCACCAGTCTGGAATTGGTATTGAAACTTTTCCCACAATCAGGGCACTCAAAGGGTTTCTCTCCTGTGTGAAGCCTCTGGTGTCTAACCAGGTTAGAATTGTTACTGAAGCTTTTCCCACAATCAGGACACTCAAAGGGTTTCTCTCCTGTGTGAACCCTCTGGTGTCTAACCAGACTGGAATTGGTACTGAAACTTTTCCCACAATCAGGGCACTCAAAGGATTTATCTCCTGTGTGAACCCTCTGGTGTCTAACCAGCCTGGAATTGGTATTGAAACTTTTCCAACAATCAGGGCACTCAAAGGATATCTCTCCTGTGTGACTCCTCCTGTGTATCACCAGGTTATAATTATTACTGAAGCTTTTCCCACAATCAGGACATTCAAAGGGTTTCTCTCCTGTGTGAACCCTCTGGTGTGTCACCAGCCTGGAATTGGTATTGAAACTTTTCCCACAATCGGGACACTCAAAGAATTTCTCTCCTGTGTGACTCCTCCTGTGTATCACCAGGTTATAATTGTTACTGAAGCTTTTCCCACAATCAGGACATTCAAAGGGTTTTTCTCCTGTGTGAGTGCTCTGGTGTGAAACAAGATGAGAATTTTGACTGAAACGTTTCCCACAGTCAGGACACTCAAAGGGTTTCTCTCCTGTGTGAGTCCTCTGATGTTTAATCAGACTAGAATTCTGACTGAAACATTTCTCACAATCAGGACATTCAAAGGGTTTATCTCCTGTGTGAACCCTCTGGTGTCTAACCAGTTTGGAATTGGTATTGAAACTTTTCCCACAATCATGACACTCAAAGGATTTATCTCCTGTGTGACTCCTCCAGTGTATCACCAGGTTAGAATTGTTACTGAAGCTTTCCCCACAATCACGACATTCAAAGGGTTTTTCTCCTGTGTGAACCCTCTGGTGTCTAACCAGACTGGAATTCTGACTGAAACTTTTCCCACAATCATGACATTCAAAGGGTTTCTCTCCTGTGTGAATGCTCTGGTGTGTCACCAGACTGAATTTGGTACTGAAACGTTTCCCACAATCATGACATTCAAAGGGTTTCTCTCCTGTGTGAGTCCTCTGGTGTGTCACTAGACTGGAATTGGTACTGAAACTTTTCCCACAATCATGACACTCAAAGGGTTTCTCTCCTGTGTGAGTCCTCTGGTGTGTCACCAGACTGGGTTTGGTACTGAAACATTTCCCACAATCAGAACACTCAAAGGGTTTCTCTCCTGTGTGAATGCTCTGGTGTGTCACCAGACTGGATTTGGTACTGAAACATTTCCCACAATCAGGACACTCAAAGGGTTTCTCTCCTGTGTGAATGCTCTGGTGTGTCACCAGACTGGATTTCATACTGAAACTTTTCCCACAATCAGGACATTCAAAGGGTTTCTCTCCTGTGTGAGTCCTCTGGTGTGTCACCAGACTGGATTTGATACTGAAACGTTTCCCACAATCAGGACACTCAAAGGGTTTCTCTCCTGTGTGAATGCTCTGGTGTATCACCAGACTGTATTTGGTACTGAAACGTTTCCCACAATCAGGACATTCAAATGGTTTCTCTCCTGTGTGAGTCCTCTGGTGTGTCACCAGGTTGGAATTCTTGCTGAAGCTTTTCCCACAATCAGGACATTCAAAATGTTTCTCTTTGGTGTGAGTCCATGTTGCCATGCTCGCTAAAGCATTTGCCGCAATGGGAGCACTTGTATGGCTTTTCTCCAGTCTGGATCCTCTCAGGCATAATCAGCTATGAGTTGCAAGTTGTATCTTTCCCACAACAGGCACGTCTATGGAGCTTTTCCACAACTCATGTTCTTGAGGAGATCAAAAATATAGATGATACCTTGTTTAATGGTACTTTGATTTAGTGGTGATTTTCTTCCTCCCAGAGTGAGGCCTGCAACACTGTCTGCCCTGCATGGCTTTCCAATTCACCTTTTCCTTCCCACTGACTTCGAGATATTTCCCTCCTTTGCTCAATGGAAAAATAATCTCCCTTGACTTTTCATGTAACGTTTGCTTGAGTTTTGCATACTCTGCTTTCTCCAGATACAAATCTCTTCTTGGTTTTCTTTTTTTTCTCTCCCTCATCTGCTTAGGAAGATTGTATAGTTTTCAGAAGGAAAAGGAAAATATTTTGATTTCTGGACTGACTTGCTTTGCTATTCAGTGTTGCTTGTTATCCTCAGTTGTCCAGAGTGCTCTTATTGCCATCTTCTTTGTCTATAAGATTCAAATAAAAATGTATCTTTAATTGTGCATAGAATAGTTGCAGAAGATGAGAAAAAAAGGAAAAAAAGCTTATGTTACAATGAAAAAGCAAACATGCCACAATTCTATAATAATTTTACATTAATCATGATTCATTTGACACATGGAAAACTACCCAGATCCAAGTTCAAATATCCATTCAACGAAGAAATTGGTTGTTTACTGGGTCAAGCAATGAATTCTTAGCAGCGCAAAGAGTTGTTTTCAAACACAGGTGTTATAAAATTTACAAACACTAAAAATAGAAATGCAAACATGCAACCACAATTTTGCTTTGAATCAAAACTTTATTTTTTCATGGTTAGCTGAAACATGAAAAGTGCCAGAGATTTGCCAGAGCTCTGTGATTCATAAAGCTCCCCTCATCCAGGACTTACTATTAGACGAGGGGGCAGACCTGGCATGTATTACTGAAACCTGGCTGGGCCATGAGGGAGGAGTCCCCCTCTCAGAAATGTGCCCAGAAGGGTTTCAGGTGCTCCACCAACCACGACACCAAAAAGGGGTGGGGGAGTAGCAGTTATTATCTGGGAGTCATTAGCTCCTTGCAGGATCCCTGCTCCAGAGACTGTCGGGTGTGAGTCCCTCCTTGTGAAGTTGGACCTAGAGGGTCAAGTGGGCTTGTTTTTGACGTACCTACCTCCCAGCTGCGTCACAACAACCCTGCCTGCGCTCCTAGAGCCAGTAGCCGGACTGGCGGTTGAATTCCCTAGACTTATAGTACTGGGGGATTTCAGTCTGCCATCTCTTGGCAAACGCTCCGATGGGGCCCAGGAGTTCACGGCCTCCATGACAACCATGGACTTAACCCAGGTAATTCAGCGTCCGACTCACGTGGCGGGACATACGCTTGACCTTGTGTTTCTCTTGGGGCAGTGGAGACGTGATCTGGAACTAAAGGGGATAGAGATCTCGCTCTTGTCATGGTCAGATCACTTCCTGCTGAGGCTTGACTTTCGGAAGCTACTCCCCCACTGCAGGGAGGTGGAGCCGATTAAATGGTTCCGCCCCAGGCGCCTGATGGACCCATCGGGATTTCAGACGGAGCTTGGGGAGATACCTGATCCCCTTGCCCACAACCCGACTGAGTCCTTGGTCCCTGTCTGGAATACAGTGGCGGCTGAGGCATTAGATCGGATTGCGCCTTTGCGGCCTCTCCGCGGCAGTGGATCCAGGAGGGCACCTTGGTTTACCGAGGAACTCCGGGAGATGATGCGCCAAAAGAGACACCTAGAGCGACGCTGGAGGACTAGTAACTCCGAATCCGACCGAACACTACTAAGAGCCTTTATTAGGACTTATTTAGTGGCGATACGGATGGCAAAATGTACTCATTTTTCCGCTCTTATTGCATCCGCAGAATCTCACCCGGCCGCCCTGTTTAGGATAACCCGCTCCCTCCTGAAAGGGAGGGATGCGGGTGAACCCTTACAGGGAAGAGCTGAGGAATTTGTTCAATTTCTGTCGGACAAAGTCACTCAGATTCGGACAGACCTGTACTCCACTTGGACAGCGCCAGCAGAGATGCTGAGGGAGGGCCTTGATCAAGTTTTGTGGAGTGAGTTCCAGCTTGTCACTCCTGAGGAAGTGGACAAGGCCATGGGAGCGATTAGTGCCACCACCTATTTGCTGGACCCGTGTCCCTCCTGGTTGGTTTCGACCAGCAGGAAGGTGACACGAGGCTGGATCCAGAGGATTGTGAACACCTCTCTTCAGGAGGGATCTTTCCCGCAACCTTTGAAGGAAGCAGTGGTGAGACCCCTCCTTAAGAAGCCTTCTCTGGACCCAGCTGCCCTTCAAAACTGTCGTCCAGTCCCCAACCTCCCCCCAGGTTGTTGAGAAGGTGGTGGCCTTCCAACTCCGATGGACCTTGGATGAAGTGGATTATCTAGATCCCTTTCAGTCTGGTTTCAGGCCTGGTTACTGCACCAAAACTGCTTTGGTCACGCTGACCGATGATCTCTGGCGAGCCAGGGATAGAGGACATTCCTCTATCCTGGTGCTTCTTGACCTCTCAGCGGCCTTCGATACCATCGACCATGGTATTCTTCTCTGGCGGCTGGAAGAGGTGGGAGTGGGAGGCACTGTTTTACGGTGGTTCTCCTCTTACCTCTCTGGCAGGTCACAGTCGGTGTTGGTCGGAGGACAGAGGTCGACTCCTAGGCCCCTTAAATACGGGGTGCCGCGGGGCTCGGTCCTGTCCCCCCTCCTATTTAATATCTACATGAAGCCGCTGGGTGAGATCATTTGCTGGCATGGGATTAAATACCATCAGTATGCGGACGATACCCAGCTGTATCTGTCCACCCCGTGCCAACTCAGTGAGGCGGTGGAAGTGATGTGCCAGTACCTGGAAGCTGTCAGGGTCTGGATGGGAATGAACAAGCTTGCACTCAACCCTGAGAAGACCGAGTGGCTATGGATGTTGCCCCCACAAGGATAGTCCAGATACTCCATCTTTAAGCCTGGGGGGCGAAATGTTACACCCCTCAGAGAGGGCCCGCAACCTGGGTGTCCTCCTGGATCCGGAGCTGACACTAGAACACCATTTGTCAGCTGTGACCAGGGGAGCTTTTGCCCAGGTTCGCCTGGTGCACCAGTTGCGGCCCTACCTGGACCGGGAGGCACTCCAAATGGTCACTCATGCCCTTGTCACCTCAAGACTCAACTACTGTAACGCGCTCTACATGGGGCTGCCCCTGAAAAGTGTTCGGAGACTACAATTGGTCCAGAATGCAGCCGCACGAGCAATACTGGGTGTACCGAGATACACCCATGTTACACCTATCCTCCGCGAGCTGCACTGGCTCCCCGTTGGTCTCCGAACGCACTTCAAGGTGCTGGTTATCACCTTTAAAGCCCTACATGGCCTAGGACCTGGATATCTACGAGACCGTCTCCTGCCACATACCTCCCAGCGTCCGATAAGATCTCACAGGATGGGCCTTCTCCAGGTGCTGTCAACTAGACAATGTCGTCTGGCGGCTCCTCGGGGGAGAGTCTTCTCTGTAGCTGCCCCAGCCCTATGGAATGATCTACCCCGAGATCCGGAACCTCCCCACTCTCTTGGCCTTCCGAAAGTCTACGAAGACCTGTCTATTCCGGCAGGCCTGGGGCTGTTGACCCTTGATTAAGTTCCAGCCCCACTAAGGTTGAGTGTATGTTGTGTTCTTTTAATTTGTTTTGTCTTTGTATTTTAAATTCTTTAGTATTTTTAAAACTGTTTTTATGTAAGCCGCCCGGAGTCCTTCGGGATTGGGCAGCATACAAATTCATTAAATCTTGAATCTTGAATTTGCATTAGTACTTCAGTAAGACTGCATTTACTTGATTCACGTTGCAACACGGGTCAGAGAGAGAGACTACATCTATAAAAGCCAAAGTGTAGGAGTTTCCTAGTCTCTGACATTGAGGTGTGTGTTAAGACAATGCCAAAGAGTAAAGACCTCAGCAATGATCTTAGAGAAGCAATTGTTGCTGCACATCAATTTGTGAAGGTTTAAAAGGCCATTTTCGGATACCGTATTTTTCGGAGTATAAGATGCACCCTTTTCGCTCAAAAAAAGGGTGAAAATCTGGGTGCATCTTATACAGTAAATACAACATTTTTGGCCTCCTGAAACCTTGCCTGCTTCACCAAAATGGCTGTGCATAGCCTTTAGGAGGCTTCCAAAGTGCTCCTGGGAGCTGGGGAGGGCAGATATGAGCTGAAACGGGCCATTTTTCACTCATTTTTTATCCCCTAGCCCCCAGGAGCACTCTATAAGCCCCTTAAAGGCTGTGCATGCCCTTTTTTGGATACAAAAATGGGCCAGTTTTTGCGAGAAACAGCCCGTTTTTGGGTGGTCTGCAGAGTACAAAAACTTTTTTAAAAATTTTGCCTCTTGAAAGTCTTGGTGCATATTATACTCTGGTGCATCTGATACTCAAAAAATTTGGTAATTAAAAAAACATCATTCTACACTGAGGAAGATTATTCAGAAGAGGAAACATTCAAGACAGTTGCCAATCTTCCCAGGAGTGCTCATTCAAGAAAATTCACCCCAAGGCCAGACAGTTCAATGCCCAGAGATATTGGTAAAAAAAGGGGGTTATATCTCAGACTCTATGTCAGCCTGTGCTTCGCTTACTTGCTTTCGGATGCCATGGCAACGGGGGGGGCATGGTACTTGGGATGGGAATAAATGGTGCAGGAGAGATAGTCAAAAAGGGAGCTTTGTTCTCACCATCTTCTCAGCATGGTATTGGCCGATGTTTGGACCTGGTCAAGGCCAACCATCCTGCATACCAACCTGATGATGGTTTCTTGGAGATGCAACCCCCATGACACTGAAGTGAATTGCAGATTGGGCAATGGGGTGGGGGTTGTTGGAGGGAGGGGGCTGGGCAAATGTTTGATATGTATGATTTTTCGCTTTTCTGACTCAGACCTTGCTTTGCTTTCGCAGCTATCTTTTCATAACCAGTAAAAGTATTTTACCATGTTGGGGATAGAATGTTTTTGTCCACCAAGTTCCTACAAACCACCCAAAAATCAAAGAAGCCGGGGCCAAAGTACGTAGGTCCGTTCCCCATTGTAAAAATCATAAATTCTGTGTCGGTGAAGTTGGAGCTGCTGAAGAACCTTAGAAGAATTTATCCTGTATTTCATGTGAACCTGTTGAAACCAGAGGACACTTCTTCCTTTCATCCACCTCAATCTTCACCTCCGGTCCCTCTTTTTATTGAGGGAGAGCAACATTTTGAAGTTAAAGAAATCGTAGACTACAGAAAACATAGAGGTCGCATTCAGTATTTGGTCTCCTGGAAACATTTCCCAGATTTTTACCTTTATCACTGTCTCCC
Organism: Thamnophis elegans; assembly: GCF_009769535.1. Lineage (NCBI taxonomy): Eukaryota > Metazoa > Chordata > Lepidosauria > Squamata > Natricidae > Thamnophis > Thamnophis elegans. The sequence continues at coordinate 157,183,721 of NC_045542.1, read as the reverse complement.
CAGTATTTATTCCTGGCTAGGTCAATCTCCACATCTGCTGCCAGCTCGTACCAGCCGTGCAGGTTGCGTGGGGCCCCTCTGTTAACACAGTTGTGGTATATAACTTGGTTCAGGCCATCCATAAAACTGTCCATTAAAGCCTCCTCAGACCACTCCCACATAAGCACTGACAGCTCACGAAACTCTTGGATGTACTCAGCCACTGGACTTCTTCCCTGAGTAAGAGTTTTCATCTTGGCTCTCGCCTTACGCTCAGGTAGCAGGTCATCAAAGCGGTTCCTCAGGGCGGCCATAAATACATTGATGGGGGTGTGGGAAAAGATGAGGAAAAAATACTAAGTTAGGGTTCCATGCTGGTTGGCACCGTTAGAGGCCTTAACGCATCTCAGTGTATTTAATTGGACAAGAAACATAACATATAAAGACATTATGACAGAAGATGGCAACATGAAAACAAAGATGGAATTAGAGCAGCAGGGCAAGAATCTGGAATGGTGGGAATATTTACAGATTAGAAATAGGTTTAAAAGCGATAAGGTACGGTTTGGGATCTACCCAACCCTCAGGGGCTAGATAAGATTTTGTTTGGTGGAGATAAGAAAATGTTATCGAAGATTTATCAGTTTTTGACCTGTCAAGATGCTAAAGAAGAGATGGATAAAAGCCTTCTAATAACATGGGAGAGAAACTTTGGCTATGAGATTGAAATGGGCAAATGGTGGGATCTATGTAGTAAGACTATTAAACTTACAATATCTACAGCATTTAAAGAAAACATATACAAGATGGCTTATAGATGGCACCTCCCCCCAACGAGGTTAGCCAAAATGTTTCCTGGGTTACCTCCACTGTGTTGGAAATGTGGAAGAAGGGATGGCACATTCTACCATATTTGGTGGTCTTGTACTGAGGCCATGAAATACTGGAGAAGGATTCAAAAATGGCTAAAAGAGGTTACCGGGGCAAGCATGGAATGGAAACCCGAGAATTTTTTACTAAGCATAAAACCAGAAAACATGAGTAAATCTATATGGTATTTGAGCCTACATATAATTGTGGCCGCAAGAATAACTTATGCCCAATTTTGGAAATCTACTACCATACCGCCGGAAGATGCCATAATTAAAAAGATCTATGAATGTGCAGAAATGGACAGAATGACGGGTTGGCTGAGGGACAAAGGAGAAACAGAACATTATCTTAGCGGAACCTATGGTATATGTGGGCGACAAGGAGAACAGCAGGGACTTAAAACGGGGAAAGTTAAATAGCAGTTGTTAACAATGGGAACTAAAAGTGAACATGGGTATTGTAATAGATCCCTGAACTTTGTAACGAGAAGATGCTGCTTAGAGACTAAACAACGAGGAAGGGGAAAAAAAAGTTGGGCTGTGAATGACTGTCACCGCGCGGGTGGTGGTTGTATGTTTAAAACAGTATTTGTATTTGTATGTTTTATCCTTAAAAAATGTATAACCAATAAAGATTATTTTAAAAAAAACACATTGTAATTCCTCAGCAAGGGAAGTCATCATTATGCAAGGCGACCATCCAAGCTGCTGCCTTATTCTCCAATGCTATTGTCACAACTTTCACCTTTGCTTCCTCGTTGGGGAAATCTTCTCCAAACTGTTGCATGAAATTCCAGGCCTGGACCAGGAAAAATACCAGTTCTGTGGGGTCCCCTCCAAATTTCACACGAAGAGGAGGAACTTTTACCATTCGCCGTCTTCAGGGGGGCTCCCCCCCTTGGAGGGGCTCGTGTGGCTGCTGCTGCTGCTGAGCCTCTCCGATCCTGATCAGCTCTGCTGTCTGCCCCCAGGGTCCCCACTCCCCACAGGGTGAGACAGGTCCTCTGCACGTTTCTCTTCTTGATCAGGAAAATCAGCTTCCCTCTCAGCCTGGCGCTTACAAAAACAACATTTCTCCCAATTGGAAGAATTTCATAGTGTGGGACATCATGAAATCCTGTTCTTCGGCTTCCTGCCAGGCAGCTGCAGGTCGCCGGTGTCAGCTGGTGATAACTCGGGCAGGGATTTCCTCAGGATCGTACCTCCTTCAGTAACCAAGAAAGAAATATCTCAACTCCATTGTTTGTGGAATTAAAAGTACTTTTACTGGCTATGAATAGATAGCAGCGAAGTAAAGCAAAGTCTGAGTCAGAAAAGCATGAAATCATACATATCAAACATTTGCCCAGCCCCCTCCCTCTAACAACCCCCACCCCATTGCCCAGTCTGCAACTTCCTTAGGTGTCATGTGGTTGCATCTCTAAGAACCATCATCAGGTTGGTATGCAGGACGGTTGGCCTTGACCAGGTCCAAACATCGGCCAATACCATGCTCAGAAGATGGTGAGAACAAAACTCCCTTTTTGACTATCAGTCCTGCACAATTTACTCCCATCCCAAATACCATGCCCCCCTCCCCATTTCCATGGCAGCCGAAAGCAAGCAAGCGAAGCAGAGGCTGACATCTGCAAGGGATTGATAAAGTCATACAGAAAAGAATTATTTCTAGTTATTGCTGCTAAGGGTGGCTCTCCATATTATTGAGTCATACTTTTTTCACACATGACTTCTCCATTCTTTTAAATGAATTAATTGATGACCTGATGTCACGTGTTGTTGTTGTCCATCAGTGGCTGTATTTACCTACTTTTAAGAATTTCTAAGTTCTTAACTATGTCATGATTTCTACTATGTCCTGATAAGTAAAATCATAAAAGTCAAGGAGAGTGTACTTCCTTTTTTACATGACTGTGTATCTGGAAGTCCTGGGGATAGAGTACACATTTGCAGATGCACTCAGAGAGAAATACAAATACACACACCTACAACATGGAGAAAATCCATGTCTTTCAAGCCTAAAAAATATCTCTGGCTAGTCAAACCTTTTGTGCTAATGTTAATCACACATTTGATGAATTTGATGATTGCTCATATGTTGAGATGGCAAGGCTGAAGTTTAGGCCTCAACAGGTTTCTGCTAGTCTGAAGTGATAGCAAAGAAATGTATAAATATCTGTCTTGCACTATGCTCAGGGTTCCTTCCTCCTTAGGAGGGACCCGTCACTTCTTACGCTGAAGGCCCATCTAATACCACAACAGATTTGCCTACAAAAAAATCAGGCAAAGTCTTCAAATCAGTCAGTTTCTCAGCTGGACACAAAATGGGAGATTAGAAATGAAATTCAAACCATCTCTACACTCATCACTTTGGGTCACGTGGGTTTTTTCGTGTGCAATAAGGGTGGAACATTTCCTGAAGCACTGATCACACTCAGGGCACATAAATGGTTTCTCCCCTGATGTCGATAAGGACATGATTTCCCACCGAGATCTTTCCCACAGTCATAAGGGAAAGTCTCATAAGGTGTCTCATAAGATGGGAACCGTGATTGAAATTTCCCCCCACAATCGGGACATCCAAAGTGTGACAGGAAAATTCCAACAGGGAAACAAAGGCAACAACACAAGGAAAAATTCTTACTTTAAGATAAGAAGTTTATTGTTTCTAATAATTTGGAACATTAGAAATGAATAGATAATAGCAATAATACACTGCATTAACATATTAATGCAGAGGGCCAATGAGAAATAGCAAGTCCTACAAGGACTGCTGTAAATCCAAGAGTCCCCAGCCGATCTTGAACCTTATCTTTTATACTATTCTTCTAACCACATTCTTGCTTCCAGTGCCGTGCGGTGAGGTTTATGGCTGGTGAGGCAGTCCTTTCTCCCAACACCCCACTGTCTAAATCACTTTCTTTCGCCTGCCTGAGCTCTGACTGGTGGGCGAAAGAAAGTGGCAGCCCACCAGCACAGGCCGGTGAATGAGACTTTCTTTTGCCGACCTGCGCCCGTGGCAGCCCGCCATCAGAGGCAGGTCTTTTGCCCCCCTCTGCTGGCTTTTCTCTCATGTGGATCCTTCCATGAATCACAACAGAGTTGTTCTGGCCAAAGTTTTTGCCGCATTCAGAGTATTAGTATGGCTTTTCTCCACTTTGGATTCCTCTCAGGAATAATCAGCTATGAGTTGCACGTTGTATCTTTCACACAACAGGCACATCTATGGAGCTTTTCCACAACTCATATTCCTGAGGAGATCAAAATTATGGACGATCCCTTGTTTAATGCTGCTTTGATTTAGTGGTGATATTCTTCCTCCCAGAGTGAGGCTTGCCCCACTTTCTGCCCAGTAACTTCTAGATATTTCCCTTTTTTGCTCAATAGAACAATAATCCCCCTTGACTTTTCATGTAACATATGCTTGAGTTTTGCATACTCTGCTTTCTCCAGGTAGAAATCTCTTTTTTGTTTTCTCTTTTTCCTCTCTTACCTGCCTAGGAAGGTGAAGAATTGTGTGTTTTTCTGGGGGAAGTGGAAAACATTTTGATTTCTGGACTGATTTGTTTTCCTTTTCAACGTTGCTTGTTATCCACAATTGTTCAGAGTGCTCATATTGCCATCCTCTTTGTCTATAGGATTCAAATAAAAGTGTATCTTTAATTGTGCATAAAATGGTTGCAGAAGATGAGAAAAAAAAGAAAAAAAGCTTATGTTACAATGAAAAAGCAAGCATGCCACAATGCTACAATAATTTTACATTAATCATGATTCATTTGACACATGGAAGACTACCCAGATCCAAGTTCAGATATCCATTCAATGATGAAATTTGCTTGTTGCCTGGGTCAATCAATGAATTCTTAGCAGGGCAAAGGGATGTTTTCAAATACAGTCCAGTGAAAAAGAAACTACACCCTCTTTGATTTCTATGGTTTTACTTATCAAGACATAATAAATATCATTACAACAGAAGAGAATAACAGAATTGGAAGGGACCTTGGAGGTCTTCTAATCCAAGCCCTGCTCAAGCAGGAGACCATATACATGGTCACTTCTGGTTTACTTGAAGGGCCGGATTTTGCCCTCCTGAGGCTTCAGGGAAGTCTCGCGGAGGCTCTTGAATGTTTCGGAGGTTGAAAATCGGAGCTACAGAAAAACTAGAAGTTCCCATTCCCTAAACTTCCAGGTTCCCCGTAGGTCCATTTTTCACCCTCTGGAGCCTTCAGAAACCTTCTGGAGACTTCCCTGAAGGCTCCAGAGGGCAAAAACTGCCCCTATGAGCAAACCGGAAGTGACTTCCGGTTTGTCCGTAGATCCATTTTTTGCCCTCTGGAGGCTTCATCGGCCCCATGGGGAACCCGGAGGTCACCAATCCCAAACTTCCAGGTTCCCCATAGTTCCTTTTTCACCCTCCAGAGGCTTCAGGGAAGCTCCTGAAGCCTCCGGAGGGCCTCCGGGGAGGGGGGGAGGCTGTTTTCACCCTCCCCAGGCTCCTAGAAAGCCTCTGGAGCCTGGGGAGGGCAAAAAAAACTGTGCCAAAAGCGATGGGTGGTGTGCTGGTTGCACGCACATGCGTGGGGGTGTTGCGCGCATTGAATTTTGGGTGTGGGCATGCCCGCACACAACCTCCCCTGCTCTCCCCCAGCTTTTGGCACGAGAGCCAAAAAAGATTAGCCATCACTGCCCTATACCGTTTCAGAGAAGTCACTCTCTTGTGTCTTTTGAAAAGCCTCCAGTGATGGAGCACCACAGTGACAGCCAAGCACTGCTAATAAAGTGCCCTTGATCAATTGATGTGATTGTTGCTGCAAACTTTGACCTGATCAATTGATCATCAGCAAGTATGACTACATCTATAAAAGCCGAAGTTGTAGGAGTTTCCTGGTCTCCGGCATTGAATAGAATAGAATAGAATTTTATTATTTGTATGCCGCCCTTCTCCGGGAGGAGTCAGGGCAGCGAACAATTCAAAAGGGGGAAAGGGGGAACATAAGAACGAAATACAAATAATAAAAATAGGCAACAGTCACACAACCATACATGTCAAGAGGGGAGGGAACTCATCACTCCCAGGCCTGCCGGCAAAGCCAGGTTTTGACGGCTTTTCGGAAGGCCTGGAGAGAGGTGAGGGTCCGAATCCCTGTGGGGAGTTCATTCCAGAGGGCCGGAGCTGCCACAGAGAAGGCCCTGCCCCGGGTAATAGCCAGATGGCATTGGCTGGTAGATGGCACCCGGAGGAGGCCAACCCTGTGAGATCTAATGGGTCTGTGGGAGGTAATTGGCAGCAGGCGGTCTCTTAAGTACCCAGATCCAATAGCATGAAGGGCTTTATAAATTACGACTAGCACCTTGAAGTGTATCCGGAGACTGATTGGTAACCAGTGCAGCTTGCGGAGGATAGGTGTAACGTGGATGTACCGAGGTGCACCCACAATTGCTCGCGCGGCTGCCTTCTGGACGAGTTGAAGTCTCCGAATACTCTTCAAGGGCTGCCCCATGTAGAGCGCATTGCAGTAGTCCAGTCTTGAGGTCACGAGGGCGTGAGTGACTGTTGCAAGCGCCTCCCGGTCCAGGTAGGGACGCAACTGGCGCACCAGGCGAACCTGGGCAAATGCCCCCCTGGTCACAGCCGACAAATGGTGTTCTAAAGTCAGCTGTGGATCCAGGAGGACCCCCAAGTTGCGAACCCTGTCTGAGGGGCATAGATTTTCACCCCCCAGCCTGAGTGATGGAATATTGATCAAGTTTTTGGGAGGGAAACACAACAGCCACTCGGTCTTGTTTGGATTGAGTACAAGCTTGTTAACCCCCATCCAGACACTAACAGCCTCCAGGCACTGGCACATCATGTCAACCGCTTCACTGAGTTGGCACGGGGCGGACAGATACAGCTGTGTATCGTCCGCATATTGATGGTGTTTTATCCCGTGCCGTCGAATGATCTCACCCAGTGGCTTCATGTAGATATTAAATAGCAGGGGGGACAGGACCGAACTCTGAGGAACCCCATATTTCAGGGGCCTAGGGGTCGACCTCTCCTCCCCAACTAACACCGACTGCGACCTGTCCGAGAGGTAGGAGGAGAACCACCGAAAAACGGTGCCTCCCACCCCCACCTCTCGCAACCGTCGCAGAAGGATACCATGGTCGATGGTATCGAAGGCCGCTGAGAGGTGTGTGTTAAAACAGTGCCAAAGAATAAAGACATCAGCAAGGATCTTAGAGAAGCAATTGTTGCTGCTCATCAATTTGGGAAGGTTTAACAGGCTATTATATTTGATTATTCATGTTATAACAGCAGCTAGGATTGCATTTGCACAAAATTGGAAAAGTGAAGAGATCCCTAAAGAGGAGAATGTGATTAAGAAAATATTAGAATGTGCAGAAATGAACAGTTTGACACTGGCTATCAAAGAGAAAGAACAAACTGATTATTATTCAATTTGGGAATCTTTTTACAGGTGGTTACAGAATAGACATATTTTTGGGGAATGTTTACAAGGCCATTTCCAAACAATTTAAAATCCATCTTTCTACACTGAGGAAGATTATTCATAAGTGGGAAACATTCCAGATACCGTATTTTTCGGAGTATAAGACGCACCCTTTTTCCGCAAAAAAGAGGCTGAAAATCTGGGTGCGTCTTATACACCGAATATAGCACTTTTTTGCCTTCTGAAGCCCTGCCCGTTCACCAAAATGGCCATGCATACCCTTGTTGAAGCTTTCAGAGAGCTCCTGGGGGCTGGGGGGGCAGAAATAAGCAAAAAACGGCCAGTCCCCCCCCCCCCGCAGCACTCTATAAGGGTTTGTATGCAGGTTTTTTTTTTGACAAAAAACAGGTCCATTTTCGCGAAAAACGGACTGTTTTGGGGAGTTTTGCAGAGTACAAAAACTTTTTTTTTCCTTTCCAAAAGCTCTTTAACTGATTGATGAGAATTACATTGATCAAGTGCTGTGCCAGCAGAAATAAGGTGCTTCAGATTGTCAGCTGTTTCCTTCTCCAGCACATGGATAAATACATCTGGAAACATCTACCTACCTACCTACCTACCTACCTACCTACCTACCTACTCACTCTACCTACCTATCTACTGTATTTTTCTATTTCTCTCTATCGATCTACCTGCTCTCTCTCCCTACCTACCTACTGTATTTCTCTCTCTTTCTCTCTATTCCTCTACCTACCTACCTACCAATTCTCTCTCCCCACCTATCTACTGTATTTCTCTCTCTCTTTCTATTTCTCTATCCGTCTACCTACCTACACACGCAATCTCTCTCCCTCCCTACTGTATTTCGCTCTCTCTCCCCTTATCTACCTACCTACCTACCTACCAGGGGTGGGTTTCTCGCCCTGTTCCAACCGGTTCGGTTGGAACAAGGCCGGTGGCGTCCTTGCGCACGCGGCACTTGCATGCATACTAGCGTCTGTGCGATGCTCCAGCTGCTCCTGGAGGATCGCGCAGGCGTTGTATGCGTCCTGCGCATGCGTGGAAGCGCAGAATTCGGCAAAACCGGGTAAGGAGCGGGTGCGGGCGGGCGCGCGGGGGGCCCTTCGCCGTTCCCGGAAGTTACTTACTTCCTGGTTCGGCGACCAACCGGATCGCAGGGACCGCCGCGAACCGGTTGAAACCCACCCCTGCTACCTACCCTCTCTCCCTATCTACTGTATTTCTTTCTATTTCTCTCTGTCTACCTACCTACCTACCTACCTACACTCTCTCCCTACCTATCTACTGTATTTCTCTTTCCATTTCTCTCTCTCTATCCCTCTACCTACCAACGCACGCAATCTCTCTCCCTACCTACTATATTTCTCTCTCTTTCTCTCCCTCTCTATCCACCTACCTACTTTTTTTTATTTGCCCCTTCAAAACCTTAGTGTGTCTTATACTCCAAAAAATATGGTACTCGCCAATCTTCTCAAGAGTGGACATCCAAGAAAATTCACCCCAAGGCCAGACGATCCAATGGCGAGAGATTTTTTTTTTTAAAGTTATGTATCAGACTCTACAGGCTTCAGTTAGCATGTTAAATATCAAGATTCATGACAGTGCAATTAGAAAAAAACGGAACAACTCTGATTCATTTGGAAGGGTTGCTCTTCTCTCTAAAAAGGTCATAGCAACATGGCTGAGATTTGCAAAGTTGCACCTGGACAAACCACAGGACTTCTGGAACACTGTCCTTTGCACAGACCAGACCAAAGTGGAGATGTTCGGCCGTAATGCACAGTGACATGTTTGACAAAAATCAAGCACAGCATATCAGTACAAGCAACAAATGGCTGTTCAATCTCCCCTGAAAACCGTCCAGTGATGGCAGCACCCACAACTTCTGGAGGGAAGCCATTCCCAAAGAATCAACCTTAATTAATACAATAATACAACAGCAAAGTTGGAAGGGACCTTGGAGGTCTTCTAGTCCAACCCCCTGCCTAGGCAGGAAACCCTATACCGTTTCAGACAAATGGCTATCCAACATCTTCTTAAAGACTTCCAGTGTTGGGGCATTCACAACTTCTGGAGGGAAGCTGTTCCACTGATTAATTGTTCTAACTGTCAGGAAATTTCTCCTCAGTTCTAAGATGCTTCTCTCCTTCATTATTTTCCACCCATTGCTTCTTGTTCTGCCCTCAGGTGCCTTGCAAAATAGTTGAACTCCCTCTTCTTTGTGGCAACCCCTGAGATATTGGAACACTGCTATCATGTCTCCCCTAGTCCTTCTTTCTATTAAACTAGACATACCCAGTTCCTGCAACCGTTCTTCATATGTTTTAGTCTCCAGTCCCCTAATTTAAAAAAGGTTTTTAAAATCTTCCCACCAGAAGGAAAATTGCAGCCACCAGTTTCACAGCGGGCAGCACCAGTGGGCTTAAATTCGGGGAGGGAAGAAACCTGCAGCAGCAGCAGCAGCTGAGATGCTTCAGCCCAGTTGCTTCTCTGCTTCCAGGCCGTGGAGGGAACCGAACAGCCCGACTTGCTCCAGGACTCTCCTCCCACCGGCCCTCCACTCACCTTCCAGCTGCTGCTTCGATCCTTGGAAGAGCAGAAGAGCCGCCCTGCACGCCTCCTTCCTCCCTGAGTCATCCGGAAGAGGACGTTCCTCTGCGCTTCTCTCCTCCTATCCTTTCTAGCAATTGTTTAAAACTCCTTTTTTAAGCGAAAGAATGGGGTAGATGGCTTTCTAAGCACAGATGTTACCTGACCGCCATCTAGCGACAGGAGATGGAAACACACACTTGTCCAATCTCCATCAAGGTGTTTGGAAGATGTTTTCAGTGATTCCATGGCAGCAGGTCCTTTTCGATTCCTCGAATCTCTCTTTGATCAGTTTCCATCCATTGTATCCTAAAAGGTCCTTAAAAATCCTGTCCTTAGAATTTGGGTGGGAGAAGGCAAATTTTAATCCCATCAACTGGAGCTGAAGGTTTTTTCTTTGTGAATAGGCTGGCCTGGATTTCTTAATGGGCACAAAATCTCTAAAGATACTTTCTGCCTTTGTTAAGATTTTTCTCTCCATTTCTCCTTTGGGTAAATATAATATTCTGCCTCTCTTTAATATTCCCCAAAACATTTCATTCTCAGGGTGGGTGGGTTCGTGATTACTTCTCACAGTACACTGACACATAACCACGCCAACTTACAATATCTGTTGTAGCTGTGGTCATTAAGCAAATCACCATGTTCCGTTCAGTGCAATGTACCATGACTGTGACTTACAACTTCCTGTCATTTTTGTTTCTTGGAGGCCAATTGTGAAGGTTCCAAATGGCGATTCCATGACTGTGGGACACAGCAACTATCGTAATTGCAAGCCAGGGCTGCCCCCAAATAACTGTGATGGCCACAACTTTGAAAAACACTTGTAAGTCTACTTTTTCAGTACCAGTGTAATTGTGAAAGCTGAGTAGTAAGTGGTAAGCAAGGACGGTCTATAAAACTGAACAACCCAAAGACTGCTTGATAGCTATTATTTAAAAAATCCTAGGTTAAACACAGTTGTGTCAGGATTATAAATGGATAGTGCACCACTACAAAATCATACGTTTTGTTTGCTAGGTATGGAAGTAAAAAAAAAATCACAGAAGACAGCAGTGGCATTATCAGTTCCATATTGTTTCCAAGAAAAGAACATGTCTACAAAATCACAAGTTAACCCTAATATGAAGAACTAGTTTTAAAGCATGTACCACCAATGGAATGAAATCTCAGGAGTGAAGAAAGTTAGCACCGACTCCTCCCCTAGAATAATGAGGTCTCTCAAATGAGATTATCAAAAAAATTCCAACATCAAGTTGGTTCCTACCTGTTTTATATCTTTGTAATGTAGAACACCCACGATATGTAAGCTACAAGTTCTGCTTTAGGTCAGGGCTGCTCAGTGGGCTGGCAATGCTTTTGTGGAATCCAGTGTGCAGAGTGTGTCAAGCTTCAAATGGCGTTTTTGCTGTTGCAACTATTATCGTTTCTCATTTTGCAAAAAAAATTATGGGGAGACAGAAGGGGGAGATAGAACAAAGCTCCAGACATCGATGCCAGCCATGGGAACCAAGGACGTTTCGGCAGGTTTACCAGAGCCAAAAAAGACTTTCTCACAACAAAACTAGAAGTCTCCATTGGACAATGTGTCCTGGCCTAATAGCAGGGAGGGAAAACTTGGACTTTAACTATGTGCATTTGCACGGGAAATAGACAGATCTTCTTTTGCCCTCATCTTTGCCGATATGATGTATTCATTAAAGCTTTGCTGCTTGCTACCTGTCCAGAGAGAAAATCTCCCTGTTCCTATGAGCAATGTGAAAGAGAAATGTTGGACTGGATAACTCTGAGGAATGGACTTCAGGACAGGATCTATTTCCAAGGAAGATTTTATTCTGGTAAACTGAGCAGAGGTAATTTCCAAAGAGGAATGGGTGATGACAATTTCTCAACGGAGAAAAAGACGGAAGGTGCATTATATTATTTTTTTCCTTTTTTTGACTCCTTTCCTGCTTCTCTGTATCAATTGTTTTTATTTGCTTTGCATATCTTATTAATTAAATTTTGATTTACAAAAAGGAATGTGTATCAAACAAAGAGTGGGGCAACTTTGATACATTTTTGTATGCACATCTGTATTACCAATCTTTCTTCCAACCCTTTGAAATGCCTTTTGGAAACATTTCTCTCAGCATATATAGACAATCATCTCCTCTTCCCAAGCCCCTCTTTTCTAGCCCTGCTGGTTATGTGACTTTCTCTCTTTGACCTAATGAAAACTTCTGTGTATGCAAAGTTACAGACGCACAAGACATTTAGCATGGGTGTGCTTGGAAGCATCTCTGGCCAGCATGAATGAAGTTGGCTTCCTTTAGTCTCTCACCCATTGAAACTCTTCAATCCTAAATCCTTGGCAGCAACCATTCCAAAAAGATTTTTAAAATTTATACAAAAATAAATACAGGTAATCCTTGGGTTACAAGCGTTCTCTTAGCAAATGTTCAAAGTTACACCATAAGCCCCCTCCCTTCCCCTCAGCATTTACAAACAAATCCCGAAATTATGAATACTGGAGCACCACGGCTGTTGTTCATCCTTACGAACGACCGCAGAGGCTCTGTTATATTCACCCCTATTCTCCCAACCCCAGCTGAGTCTTCACAGGCATTTTGCCTGTGGAGAGTGACTTACCTTGCAAAGATCTCTCTGTTGTGCTTTATTTCCCGGCAGTCACAGAGGACAGAAGCCTAACATACCACGAGATCACACAAGGTCAGTAGTCTTGAGTAATCTGACACTTTAGGCATCTGTTATCTGTGAATTGAGGTGTGGATGTTTGCAAATAGAGGGAAGACTTCAGTCTTTCAGGCCTTCCCTCCATTTGCCGTTTCCTTGCCAAAGCCTGCAGGGAGATTGCATTTGTCACCGGCTTGAAGAACTTCTCTTGCTTCTTTTGAGGATTTTGCTATATCCCTGAGATCAGCAGGACATATTCTTTCTCTTCACCGTCTCTTCTGGACAGTTTAAGTCCATTTGGACCACCCAGTGGCAAAAGTATTGGCTGTGGTCTCAGAGCATTGAGACTACACAACCATCTCGTCGCGACATTGGCTCCTCCCTGGAAGATTGCATTCCTTTTTTTTTTTTTGCAGATTTTTTATTATTTTTTCCCTTCTACAACATCTTACAGTCATTACATCAACATTGTTATGTCATACCTGTACATATATATATATATATTCCGCTTCTATATTTACACACCTTTATACACAGTTCTCTCTCTCTCTCTCTCTCTCTCTCTCTATATATATATATATATATATATATATATATATATATATATATATATATATAATGTGGTGTGTGTGTGTGTGTGTGTGTGTGTGTGTGTGTGTGTGTTTTTATTTGTGCTGATAAATAAATAAAATAAAAATATATATATTGTTTTTTGGCTTAATTAATTTTTTTCCTGTTTTGCAGCCATTTGTATCAATTGTTCCAAATTTCATAATATTCTGACTCTTCTTTATCTTTTAATCTCAGTGTTAATTTGTCCATCTCTGCACAATCCAAAGGTTTTTTTATCACTAATTTGTCCGAAGAGGTATTATTTTGTTTCCAGCATTGGGCAAATGCTATTCTAGCTGTAGTTACCAGATGTGTTAATATGTACTTAATTTTCTTTGTATATTTCCCTTTGATTATTCCCAATAGAAAGATTTCGGGTTTGTATTTGATCTGTTCTCCTGTAATTTCTTGCATCCATTTCCAAATTTTTGTCCAATATTTTTGTGTTTCCGGGCAGGTCCACCATATGTGATAATAGGTCCCTTGTACTTTTTTACACTTCCAGCAGGTCGGCTTCATGTTTGGGTACATTTTAGCCAATCTTGTTGGTGATAAATGCCAACGATAAAACATTTTGTATACATTTTCTTTAAGTGCTGCTGATCGTGTTAGTTTATAATTTGTGTTCCAAATTCTTTCCCAATCCACTAGATCTATGTTGTAGCCAAAGTTTTTGCACGCTATCATGCAACCTTTAAATTTTTATTCTTCTGTTACTTCTAATAAATATTTGTAAATTTTTGTTATGAATTTATTTTCCGGGCCAATTAAAATGTTATCTATTTGTTGTAATTCTGTTTATATTCCATATTCTTCTACGTCTTTTTTGTATCTCGATTGTGGTTGGAGATATGGCCACCAATCTATATTTATATTTTGCTCCTTTAATTCTGGATTTGTTTTCAAATTCCCTTGGCTGTTTAAAATTTCACTATATCTAACCATTTTCGATAGATCTAGTGTATTGGAATGTGTCATGGCTTCCATAGTGGAAAGCCATGTCGGTATTTTCATATAATATTTTTCTCTAATTTTATTCCAGACCTGTATCAGTGCATCTCTAATATAGTGTCTGTGAAAGTATTTTTGTTTCTTTTTACCCGCTTCCCATAGGAAAAAAAAGCCATCCCATTTGCAAATCGTGGCCCTCTAATGTTAGTATTCTTTTAGTTTTTAAATTTATCCAATCCCTGATCCATGTTAGTGCTGCTGCTTTGTAATAAAGCTCCCAGTCTGGGAGTCCCATACCACCTCTGCTTCTGTCATCCTGTAGCGCTTTCAACTTTATCCAGGCTTTCTTCCCTTGCCAGATAAATGTTAATATAATCTTATTCAATTCCGTGAAAAAAATCCTAATTTTATGTTTGAAATAGGTATAATAGTCTGGGTAGTACATTCATTTTTATCGCTGCTATTGTCCCTAATAATGTTAGTTGTAGTTTCCCCCATAGTTCTAGATCTTTTTTTATTTGTTGCACTAATTTTGCATAATTATTTTCTTTTATAGTTGAGCACTTTGCAGTTACCATATTCCAAGATATTTAACTTTCTTTGTCACTTGCAGTCCTATTATCCTTTCTAATTCTTTATTTTGTTCTTCCTTCAAATTTTTAGTTATCATTTTAGTCTTTTCTCCATTAATCTTTAACCCTGCTACATCTCCATATTTTCCTAGTTCTCACATTAAGCTATTTCCTGTTTCTAGTGGGTCTTCTATAATGAATACCAAATCATCTGCAAAGGCCTGGATTTTATATTCCTCTTTTTTAATTTTAGTTCCTCTTATCTCCTAATTTTGTCTAATTCTTATTAAAAGACTTTCAAGCATCAGGATGAAGAGTAGAGGTGACAGTGGGCATCCCTGCCTTACTCCTTTCATTATTTTAAAGGTCTCTGTACTTTCCCCATTTAATAATATATTTGCCTTTTGGGTGGCGTATATTGTTTCTATTAATCTTTCAAATTGGTCTCCTAATTTCATATTCTTAATTTGTTGTATCATGAATTCCCAATTTAAATTGTCAAATGCCTTCTGTGCATCCAGAAAGACGAGTGCCACTTGTTTCTCTGGATGCGCTTCATAGTACTCTAAAATATTTGCAATTATTCTAGTGTTATTCCTGATTTGTCTTGTTGGGAGAAATCCATTTTGGTCTGGATGTATATAGCCATTTAATAGTTTTTTCAATCTCTCCGCTATTATTGTTGTGAATATTTTATAGTCGGCATTCAAAAACGAGATTGGCCTATAGTTTTGAATCTGTTTTTTATCTGCACCTTCTTTAAATATTAATGTAATATGTGCTTCTCTCCATGAGCCCAGTATTTTTGCTTTCATCAGTGCCTCGTTATACATCTCCAGCATCAAGGGTTCTATCAATTCGTTCAATTCATCTATTATTTTGTACCATTCTGCTGGGAATCCATCTGGGCCTGGCATTTTATTATTTTTCTGTTTCTGAATCACCTGTTTCAATTCTAGTTTCGTTACTTTTTGACAACATTTCTTTCATATCTTCTGCTATTGTCGGGGTTTCTTCTCCATTTAAATATTCTTTTATTTGTTTTCCATCTACTTGTTCCCCTTTATACAGATTCTCAAAGTACTTGTATTTGCCAAGGTGGCGCAGTGGTTAAATGCAGCACTGCAGGCTACTGCTAGATCAGCAGGTCAGCGGTTCAAATCTCACCGGCTCAGGGTTGACTCAGCCTTCCATCCTTCCGAGGTGGGTAAAATGAGGACCCAGATTGTTGGGGGCAATATGCTGACTCTCTGTAAACCGCTTAGAGAGGCCTGAAAGGCCTATGAAGCGGTATATAAGTCTACTGCTATTGCTATTGCTATTGTATGCAATCTTTTTCTCCCCTTCTATTGTATGTTGAAGATTGCATTCCTATAGGGCCTCAGCAGCCCTTTGCAAACTGCCTTTGTTGCCACCAACTGAGCTTGGGAGGAGTGGGTGTGTCCCTCCGAAGTCCTGTTCCTACAGGCAAAGGCTTTTTGCAAGGGGCTGCCAAAGCCTACAGGAACGCAATCCTCAAGTGATTTGCCAATGAGAAAGCAACCCTAAGAAGTCGCGCACAGCCTCTCAGGGCTGCTTTCTTGGCGCCAGATGCCTTGTCAAGCTTATCCGGAGCAAGAAAGCAATGAACGTGTGGGCGAAAGCAGGGAGTGATGTCGTTCAATGTAAGAGATTCACTCCCACAACTTCTCAAGTTTCGGATGGAAAGGGGAGGATCCATTACATCCGTAACCTAAGAACTCCCCATATCCAGCAAGTTCTGCTGCTAATGACCAGATAGGCATTATCACACTAATATGTTGCCATTTTTTCCTTCCTCCTTCCCGTTTAATACCATTACATATTTGCCTACAAAAAATTAGGCAAATTCTTTGTAGTCAAATTAAATAGTCAATTTCTCAGTTGGATTTACAGAGGGACTTTAGAAATGAAATTCAAACCTTTTCTACACTCATCACTTGGGGCCTCATGTGGATTTTCTTGTGTGCAATAAGGGTGGAATTTCTCCTGAAGCACCATCCACATTCAGGACACTCAAATGGTTTCTCCCTTATGTGTATAAGCATATGATTTAGAAGGCTAGTCCTAATACTGAAATCTTTCCCACAGTCTGGACACTCATATGGTTTCTCTCCTGTGTGAGTTCTCTGGTGTGTCACCAGGCTGGAATTCTCACTGAAACTTTTTCTGCAATCAGAACATTCAAAGAGTTTTTCTCCTGTGTGAGTCCTTTGATGTGTCACCAGGCTGGAATTGGTAGTGAAACTTTTTCCACAATCAGGACATTAAAAGGGTTTCTCTCCTGTGTGAGTCCTCTGGTGTATCACCAGGCTGGAATTGTGATTAAAACTTTTACCACAATCAGGAAACTCAAAGGGTTTCTCTCCTGTGTGAGTTCTCTGGTGTGTCACCAGGTTGGAATGCTGACTAAAACTTTTTCCACAATCAGGACATTTAAAGGGTTTCTCTCCTGTGTGAGTCCTCTGGTGTATCACCAGGCTGGAATTGTGATTAAAACTTTTACCACAATCAGGAAACTCAAAGGGTTTCTCTCCTGTATGAGTTCCTTGGTGTGTCACCAGCCTGGAATGATGACTGAAACTTTTCCCACAATCAGGACACTCAAAGGGTTTCTCTCCTGTGTGAGTTCTCTGGTGTGCCAACAGGTTGGAATTCAGACTAAAACTTTTACCACAATCAGGACACTCAAAGGGTTTCTCTCCTGTGTGAGTCCTTTGGTGTGTCACCAGACTGGAATTGGTACTGAAACATTTTCCACAATCAGGACACTCAAAGGGTTTTTCTCCTGTGTGAGTCCTTTGGTGTGTCACCAGGCTGGAATAGTGACTAAAACTTTTACAACAATCAGGACACTCTAAGTGTTTCCCTCCTGTGTGAGTCCTTTGATGTGTCACCAGGCTGGAAATCCATAGGACTGCTTAAGTATTGAAAGGTGATACCAAGGAAGGATAATTGTGGAATTGTTGTTGAATATTGGTTTATACAATTATAATAATTATAATATATTATTGATATTAATGACAAGGTATAAATAAGGTAAAAGTTATAACCAATCGTGGGCAAGGTCAAAAAAGGGGGTTAAAAATGGCAACCTCATCAAAATTAGGGAAAAAGACCATACCCATTGTGAGTTCAGCAACGCCCACCTCCTCAAATCAAAAAACAATGGAGAGTGCGTGGGGGTTGGAGAAAGGGGAAAAAATGGCAGAATCAGCGGGACCAGCACCTACGATGCAAAACATGCAATCGATGCTCCAGATGATACAGGAGACCTTGGCTATAAGCCAAGTAGAGACAAGGAAAAGTCATGAAGAATTAAAAAAGGAAATGGGAGAATTGAAAGGAACAATAAAAAATGTAGACGATAAAGTTGAAAAGATACAGAATGCCTTAACAATCAACGAACAGTATATCCAATGTATGGGGAAAAAAATACAACACTCAGATCAGAAGATGGGAAAAATGGAAATAGAATATAGGCAACTTAATAAAGAATTGGAATTGTCAATAATCCGACTCGAAAATGAAAAAGCGGCATTTTACCTAAGATTTCAAAACATACCAGAAGAGAAGGAGGAAGATCTGAAAGGGAAAATGATTAATATCCTTACTGAATTTCTGCAAAAAACAGAACAGGAACTGAGAGGAATTATTGATGAGGCTTACAGGGTGAATACTAATTATGCAAGGAGACATAGGCTCCTGAGAGAAGTACCTGTAAGATTCACTAAGAAACTGCCAGAGATGAAGTGTACAAAAAAACCAGAGAAGAGACGATTATACTACAGAGAAAAGAGCTGACCACGCTTAAACAGATTCCACGGAGAATCCGGGAACAACGCAGGCAATACCAATTTTTAACAAACGAGTTGAATAAAAACAGAATAATGTACAGATGGCTGGTACCAGAAGGGGTTCTGGTATCTTGGCAAGGAAAAAGATATAAGATAGAGAATTTAGAAGAAGCACACAAATTCTATGAAGAACACTGTAATAGGGAAAGAAAACAAGGAAGCAAAGAGGAACTAGAATACAGAGGTCAAGTGGAAGAAACATCAGAAGACAGCAAAAGAAGCAGGAGAGAAGAACAGAGGCAAGAAAGAGAGAGAGCAGAGAAGGAAGGTGCGAGAGGGAAAAGTCAGATACAAACTAGAAGTAAAAGAAACAATCTCAACTAAAGATGGATCAAGAAATAACAATTATGTCGATAAACTTGAATGGACTGAACGCACTAAAAAAAAAGAGCCCAGATGTTTAATATTCCTAAGAAATTGAAAGTAGACCAGATATGGGTTAATTGGTATAGATGGATGGAGCAAAGAAATAAAAAGCAATGAAAGAATAGAACAACTCTCAAAAATAATAATTATGAGTAAAACAAGGGGGTCATGATTGGTGAAATCGAATCAGGATGATAGCTGGCATATAGACTGTAGAATGATAGAGAAAAAAAGGAAATGATATGAAAAAAAATGGACTTGTGGAAATAACACCCTCAAGAAAACATAAACTGGATTTGAAAAAGACACCTATAACAATAGAAAAAGAAAGGAAGGGAAGAAAGAAAGGAGGGGAGGAAGGAAGTAGAGAATGGAGGGACGAAGGAAAGGAAAGAAGTGGAGGGTGGGAGAGAGAGAGAGAGAGAGAGAGAGAGAGAGAGACGAGAGATAGTAGGAGAGGAAGAAGAAATGTGGAGGAGAGGTAGGGGAAGAAGAAAGAAGTAAGGAGAGATGGGTGGAAGGGAGAGAAAGAGAAGGAGAGGAGGGAGAAAGAGAGAAAAAGAGAAGGAGAGAGGGTAGGAAGGAGAAGAAAGAGGGTAGAAGTAGGGGAGAAGTAAGGGAAGGAAGAAGGGGAAGGAGAGGAGGAAGGAAGGAAGTAGAGAAGGGAGGGAGAAAAGAAAGAGAAAAGAAAGTGGTCATAGCAGGTGTGAAGGATGGTAAATAATACATTCCAAATTATACCTTATACCCTTTTAAATAGAATAATAATATAAGAATGGCAAAGAAAAAGAATAACTATGTGAATGTATACCTATAACTGCATGTAAGAGAATAGATGACAGTAAAAATATAAAGCACAATATAGGTAAATAATACTTGATCATAAGTAGCTAAGTATAAATAAATAAATAAATGTATATAAAAATGGATAATGAGTAACGAGATTATGAACGCAAGACAGAAATGTATAGAAAGGAAAACACTAATTGCAAAGAAACCGATTCGGAACTGCTGTATGATATACGATGGAACTTATTGTTCCTATGTTGTTAAGTTATGTGGTTATTTTTGTTAATGTGTTTATGTGTCCTGTTGATGTGCTTATGTGTATAAAATAAACAATAAAAAAAGAATTATTTTTAGTTGTTGCTGCTAAGGGTGCCTCTACATATTATTGAGTCATACTTTTTTTCACACATGACTTCTCCATTCTTTTAAATGAATTAATTGATGACCTGATGTCACGTGTTGTTGTTGTTGTTCATCAGTGGTGTATTTACCTACTTTTAAGAACTTTTAAGTTCTTAACTATGTCATGATTTCTACTATGTCCTGATAAGTAAAATCATAAAAGTCAAGGAGAGTGTACTTCCTTTTTTACATGACTGTATATCTGGAAGTCCTGGGGATAGAGTACACATTTGCAGATGCACCCAGAGAGAAATACAAATACACACACCTACAACATGGAGAAAATCCATGTCTTTCAAGCCTGAAAAATATCTCTGGCTAGTCAAACCTTTTGTGCTAATGTTAATCACACATTTGATGAATTTGATGATTGCTCATATGTTGAGATGGCAAGGCTGAAGTTTAGGCCTCAACAGGTTTCTGCTAGTCTGAAGTGAAAGCAAAGAAATGTGTATGTATGTATGTATGTATGTATGTGTGTGTGTGTATATATATATGTATGTATGTATGTATATGTATATGTATATGTGTGTGTGTGTGTATGTATGTATGTATGTATGTATGTATGTATGTATGTATATATATATATATATATATATATATATATATATATATATATATATATATATATATATATATTTAAAGTATCAGCATAAAATATAACATATATATATGTCTTCCAGTATGCTCAGGGTTCCTTCCTCCTTAGGAGGGACCCGTCACTTCTTACGCTGAAGGCCCATCTAATAACACAACATATTTTCCTACAAAAAAATCAGGCAAAGTCTTCAAATCAGTCATTTCTCAGCTGGACTCAAAATGGGACATTAGAAATGAAATTCAAACCATCTCTACACTCATCACTTTGGGTCACGTGGGTTTTCTCATGCGCAATAAGGGTGGAACATTTCCTGAAGCACTGATCACACTCAGGGCACATAAATGGTTTCTCCCCTGATGCCGATAAGGACATGATTTCCCACAGAGATCTTTCCCACAGTCATAAGGGAAAGTCTCATAAGGTGTCTCATAAGATGGGAACGGTGATTGAATTTTTCCCCCACAATCAGGACATCCAAAGTGTGATAGGAAAATTCCAACAGGGAAACAAAGGAAACAACACAAGAAAAAAATCTTACTTTTAAGATCAGAGGTTTATTGTTTCTAATAATTTGGAACATTAGAAATGAATAGATAATAGCAATAATACACTGCATTAACATATTAATGCAGAGGGCCAATGAGAAATAGCAAGTCCTACAAGCACTGCTATAAATCAAAGAGTTCCGAGCCAATCTTGAACCTTATCTTTTATACTATTCTTCTAACCACATCCTTGCTTCACAACCTCACTAACTGACACTCTCTGTGAACATCGGTGTAACATTACTTTCAATTCTTTATTTCTAACAGTTTCATTCAAACGAATCCATACAAGTGCATATTTTGCAAAAACATATTTCAGAGTAAGAAACGGTTCAGAAGGATTACATATATTTCTGTTAAATTTTGAAATCATCCGATCTGAAAACTTTGGTTCATATCACTTTCTTCTGGGGCCTTCTATTATCCATAGGACTTATTGAATCTTAATTGATGAATAGGCTATATTTCTTGATTCTCACAAAAGGATTTCTTTCCTCTGTGAACCGTCTTGTGTGTCACCAGCCTAGAATTGTGATTGAAATGTTCCTCACAATCAGGACATTTAAACAGTTTCTTTCTTGTGTGCGTCCTCAGGTGTCTCAGAAGTCTGAAATTTTGACTGAAACATTTCCCACATTCAGGACATTCAAAGGGTTTCTTTCCAGTGGGTATAAGCATATGATTTAGAAGGCTAGTCATACTACTGACATATTTCCCACAGTCTGGACACTCATATGGCTTCTCTCCTGTATGAGTTCTCTGGTGTGTCATCAGGTTGGAATTCTGACTGAAACTTTTTCTGCAATTAGAACATTCAAAGGGTTTCTCTCTGGTGTGACACCAGGCTGGAATTGGTACTGAAACTTTACTCGCAATCAGGACATTCAAAGGGTTTCTCTCCTGTGTGAGTCCTTTGGTGTGTCACCAGGCTGGAATTGGTACTGAAACCTTTCCCACAATCAGGACATTTAAAGGGTTTCTCTCCTGTGTGAGTCCCTTGGTGTGTCACCAGGCTGGAATGCTGACTAAAACTTTTTCCACAATCAGGACATTTAAAGGGTTTCTCTCCTGTGTGAGTCCTCCGGTGTTTCACCAGGCTGGAATTGTCACTAAAACATTTACCACAATCAGGACACTTAAAGGGTTTCTCTCCTGTGTGAGTTCTCTGGTGTGTCACCAGGTTGGAATGCTGACTAAAACTTTTTCCACAATCAGGACATTTAAAGGGTTTCTCTCCTGTGTGAGTCCTCCGGTGTTTCACCAGGTTGGAATTGTCACTAAAACATTTACCACAATCAGGACACTCAAAGGGTTTCTCTCCTGTGTGAGTCCCTTGGTGTGTCACCAGGCTGGAATGCTGACTAAAACTTTTTCCACAATCAGGACATTTAAAGGGTTTCTCTCCTGTGTGAATCCTCCGGTGTTTCACCAGGCTGGAATTGTCACTAAAACATTTACCACAATCAGGACACTCAAAGGGTTTCTCTCCTGTGTGAGTTCTCTGGTGTGTCACCAGGTTGGAATGCTGACTAAAACTTTTTCCACAATCAGGACATTTAAAGGGTTTCTCTCCTGTGTGAGTCCTCCGGTGTTTCACCAGGCTGGAATTGTCACTAAAACATTTATCACAATCAGGACACTCAAAGGGTTTCTCTCCTGTGTGAGTCCCTTGGTGTGTCACCAGGCTGGAATGCTGACTAAAACTTTTTCCACAATCAGGACATTTAAAGGGTTTCTCTCCTGTGTGAGTCCTCCGGTGTTTTACCAGGCTGGAATTGTCACTAAAACATTTACCACAATCAGGACACTCAAAGGGTTTCTCTCCTGTGTGAGTTCTCTGGTGTGTCACCAGGTTGGAATGCTGACTAAAACTTTTTCTACAATCAGGACATTTAAAGGGTTTCTCTCCTGTGTGAGTCCTTTGGTGTGTTACCATGCTGGAATAGTGACTAAAACTTTTACAACAATCAGGACACTCAAAGGGTTTCTCTCCTGTGTGAGTCCTTTGGTGTGTCACTAGGCTGGAGATCCGACTAAAACTTTTCCCACAATCAGGACATTCAAACGGTTTCTCTCCTGTGTGAGTCCTCTGGTGTTTCACCAGGGTGGCATTGTGACTAAAACTTTTCCCACAATCAGGACACTCAAAGGGTTTCTCTCCTGTGTGAGTCCTTTGGTGTGTCACCAGGCTGGAATGATGACTAAAACTTTTCCCACAATCAGGACATTCAAACGGTTTCTCTCCTGTGTGAGTCCTCTGGTGTCTCACCAGGATGCCTCTTTGACTAAAACATTTCCCACAATCAGGACATTCAAACGGTTTCTCTCCTGTGTGAGTTCTCTGATGTGTAACCAGGTGTGAATTATCGCAGAAACATTTCCCACAATCATGACAAGCAAAGGGTTTCTCTCCTGTGTGAGTCCTCAGGTGTGTAACCAGGCTGGATTTATCACAGAAACATTTCCCGCATTCAGGACATTCAAACAGTTTTTCCTTGGTGTGAGTCCACGTTGCCATACTTGCTAAAGCATTTATCGCATTGGGAGCACTTTAAGGGCTTCTGTCCTGTGTGGGTCCTTCCATGAAACAAAACGGAGCTGTTGTGACCAAAGGTTTTGCTACATTCAAAGTATTTGTATGGCTTTTCTCCAGTCTGGATCTTCTCATGCATAATCAACTGTGATTTGTAAGTTGTATCTTTCCCACAACTGGCACGTCTATGGAGCTTTTCCACAACTCATATTCCTGAAGAGATCAAAAATATGGATGGTCCCTTGTTTGGTGGTGTTTTGTTTCAAGCTGTTTTCTTCCTCCCAGAGCAATGCCTTTCACACTGTCTGCTCTACGTGGTTTTCCAATTCTCCTTTTCCTCCCCAGTAACTTCCAGATATTTCCCTCTTTTGCTGAACTGAAAAATAATCTCCCTTGACCATTCATGTAATATATGCTTGAATTCACACGCTCCGTTTCCCAGCTAGAATCTCTTCTAGATTTTCTCTCTTTCTCTCTCACCTGCTGAGGAAGTTGGAGAATTGTGTGGCTCTCTGAAGGAAATGGAAAATATTTTTATTTCCGGACTGATTTGTTTTTCTTTTCAATGTTGCTTGTTATCCTCAGTGTCCAGAGTGCTCCTATTGCCATCTTCTGTGTCTATAAGATTCAAATAAAAGTGTATCTTTAATTGTGCATAAAATGGTTGCAGAAGATGAGAAAAAAAGAAAAAAAGCTTATGTTACAATGAAAAAGCAAACATGCCACAAACCTACAATAATTTTACATTAATCATGATTCATTTGATACATGGAAAACTACCCAGATCCAAGTTCAGATATCCATTCAATGGAGAAATTCGCTTGTTGACTGGGTCAATCAATGAATTCTTAGCAGGGCAAAGGGTTGTTTTCAAATACAGTCCAGTGAAAAAGAAACTACACCCTCTTTGATTTCTATGGTTTTACTTATCAAGACATAATAAATATCATTGCAACAGAAGAGAATAACAGAATTGGAAGGGACCTTGGAGGTCTTCTAATCCAAGCCCTGCTCAAGCAGGAGACCATATACATGGTCACTTCGGGTTTCTTGTTGGGCCGTTTTTTGCCCTCCCAAGCCTTCAAATATGGTTCCAGTATGGACAACTACAGGCCAGGTGGAAAACAGATCACAAAATTGGTTTTATGCAACTCGAGGATAATTTATTTAAACAAATAAGAGATCAAAGCTTAATGCATATAAAGAGACTATACAATGTATTAATACAGATGGATTCCGAAACAGAATTAGTTAAAGACTGTATGATAAAGTGGGCTCAAAATATTGAAGAAACAATAATGTTGGATACATAGGAAAGGATCTGGGTAAGAAATGTAAAATTTACACAAGCCCAAAACCTGAGAGAAATTTTTTACAAGATGTTTTACAGATGGCATTTAGATCCCAAAAATTTGGCTTCTATGTATCCGAACTTACAACCCAAATGCTGGAGATGTGATTCACTCGACGCCACATATTTTCATATATGGTGGACTTGCGAAAAGGTTAAGGCATTTTGGATAAAAATATTGTGGATTATGCAAAATGTTCTTTAAAAAAGAATAAGTTTACCCCTCAGTTATTTTTGTTAGGTATAATTACTGATTGTACAGCTGTAGAGATTAATTTGATTTTGCATTTAATAACTGCAGCTAGATTGTTGGTGGCGCAATACTGGAAGAAGGAAGATTTGCCTACAATTCAAGAATGGACATTGAAAGTCATAAATTTAGCCGAGATGGCTAAAATATCTGCATATCTTAAGGACCAATCAAACGAGAAATATAAACGAGACTGGAAAAAATGGATTGATTATATACAAAATAAATATGGGACTAAGAAATTCCAGATAGCTTATGATTAAGATCAGGAATGATATAAATTGTTTAAAGTTAGCCTAGCAAGGAGGAGCTAAGTTCAATGTAAAGCTGTTATCAATTCTTTATTCTTTTTTTCCAATATATTTTAGACGGTTTTTGTTAAAGATTTATACCGTGTATGGGTTCTGGGAAGTCGGGGGAGGGAAGGGGGGGCTGGGGGGGAGGGAGGGATGAATAGTAGGCTTGACGAGGGGTGTTAGATTTTAATGTAATATGATTGCACATGTATACTGTCTTCTCTTATTTTTTCTTTAAACCTAAGATATGTTAAGTATATTGATAGGGAAGCATAAATACCATCAACATAGAATGGAGTTTGCTCAGAAGCTGAAATACACCAAGTGAATGAGAGGAAGAGTGGGAAAGGAGAGAAGAAAGATAGGAAGAGAGGGATAGGAGAGAGGGTAAGGGGGGAAGATGAAGAGGATAAGGAGGAGTGGAATGAAGAGAGAGAAGGGTAGGGGAAGTAGAGTAGAAAAGGATGATGCAGGGAAGAAAGGAGGTAGGAGAGAGGTAGAAGAAAGAGGTGTATGGAGAGCAGAAGAGCTAATAATGGGTTGTTATCTTTTTGGGCGTTGATGGCAAGAGGAACTGATGTAATTACTACTTAGTACAATAGGATATTGGCTATGTAATAGTACACATGTGATTATATGTTATGAAAATGGAAAAAAGTATATCTAAAAAAAAAAGAAAATCGGAGCTACGGACAAACTGGATG